>NC_136067.1:1213507942-1214165916 GCF_964261635.1 Lissotriton helveticus | reverse complement strand
AGTCTTCAAGCTTATGGGGCAAAGGATCTCTTCAGTTCATACACATTTCCTTACATGCTATTAAGACAAGATATAGCAGTAAGCCTCTATGTGAATACCTCATCTTCTTACTTAACGTACCATTATCCCCAAAAAGGACCAGGGTCACATTTAAGATAATTTTCTCTCCAAAGATACCACAAAGGGCATCTGCAACTCCCCTCCAAAAAGCAATGAGTCTGGGACACTCGTAAAAGATGTGGAGGTTGTTGGCTTCAGTAAGGTCACATCTTGGGCACTTAGGGATGGAGAGTGGAGCAAACGTTGATATCCTAGCAGGGGTATAGTATAATCCATTAATAACAAAGAAGTGATTCTTCTTGAGATTTGCCTGCTTGATTTACTTATACAAAAGCTTCAAAGAAGGTTCATATAATTCTTCGATGTCACATTCCAAGGGGACCTGATTACATACTAGGTGTTGTGGGGGCTATTCCTTCTCCTCTGCCTCCAGGGAGTTCTTATACCATATTGAGATTTCCTTGCTTTTAAGGTTTACATCTTGGAGGGATCAATGCATCCACGTTATTAACCTTGATTCCCACCCAATCTTCTTCTGCATCACTATGACAACCTTCGTCCTCAAGTCTTGTTCCAAACAAGTGCTGCCCTACTCTGCTATGCCAGCTGGAAGCCTTCTCCTAGATTTCATGTCAAGCCATGAGACATGGCTTTTAAAAAGCGCTGCTCACACACCTACTGTGATATTGATTACAAGGAGCCCAAGTAGACCCTGTGTAAAATAATCACAGTGTGACTCAGGCCCCTCCCAAACTCCCTGCCTGCTCTATCAATCAATCAATCAATGACACTTATAGAGCGCGCTACATACCCGTAGGGTCTCAAGGCGCTTAGGGGAGGGGGGGGTGCCGCTACTGCTCGAACAGCCAGGTCTTCAGCTTCTTCCTGAAGGAGAGGTGGTCTTGGGTCAGGCGCAGGTCGGTCGGGAGGGAGTTCCAGGTCTTGGCGGCCAGGTAGGAGAAGGACCTTCCTCCTGTAGTTGCTCTTCGGATGCGGGGGACGGCGGCGAGGGCGTGGTTGGCTGAACGGAGGTGGCGTTTGGGAGCGTAGAAGTTGATCCGGCTGTTGAGGTAGCTCGGGCCTTGGTCGTGTAGGGCTTTGTGTGCGTGGGTGAGGAGGCGGAAGGTGATTCTTTTGTTGACGGGGAGCCAGTGAAGGTCTCTCAGATGTCCGGAGATGTGGCTGTGTCGTGGGATGTCGAGGATGAGTCTGGCTGAGGCGTTCTGGATCCGCTGGAGTCTCTTCTGGAGCTTGGCGGTGGTACCGGCGTAGAGGGCGTTGCCATAGTCCAGTCGGCTAGTGACGAGGGCCTGGGTGACGGTCTTCCTGGTCTCGGTGGGGATCCACCAGAAGATCTTCCGTAGCATGCGTAGGATGTTGAAGCACGCCGAGGAGACGTTGTTGACTTGCCTGGTCATGGAGAGGGAGGAGTCCAGGATGAAGCCCAGGTTGCGTGCATGGTCTGTCGGTTTGGGTGCGGTGCCCAGGGCGGGAGGCCACCAGGAGTCGTCCCAGGCGGAGGGTGAAGAGCCCAGGATGAGGACCTCCGTCTTGTCCGAGTTCAGTTTCAGGCGGCTGGTCGTCATCCACTCGGCTACCTCTTTCATCCCTTCGTGTAGGTTGGCTCTGGCGGTGGCGGGGTCGTTGGTCAGGGAGAGGATCAGCTGGGTGTCGTCGGCGTAGGAGATTATGCTGAGGTTGTGTTGGCGTGCGATGGCCGTGAGGGGGCTCATGTAGACGTTGAAGAGGGTGGGGCTCAGAGAGGATCCTTGAGGGACGCCGCAGATGACTTCGGAGGCCTCTGACTTGTACGGTGGTAGGCGGACTCTCTGTGTTCTTGCTCTGTGCTCTGAATAAATGCATACCGGTGCTGCTCAATTAGCACCTTGAAAGGGTAGATTAGCACTTGATTATCAACAGGCCGACTTCGCACTTCTTTTTGTACATCCCACATTTTAGAGCTTGACTTGCTGCCCCATGAGTACAGGTACTCTCTTTGGACAAGAAGAAGTTCCGGTACTCAAGCGCAGAAAATTTACAAGTCTCGGTACTAAGTACCGGTGAGTACCGGCCCATTTAAAGTACTGCCTCTGGAATTGGTGGCATGCGCGAAAAACCTGCCTGACTGGAGTCTCTGCTCTCCTGCCGACTCTAGTCTGATCGATCTGCAGTCCCCTCTTTTCACTGGCGGTGGTTTCGGGAAGGGGCGGACATGCGTGCCTGATGCACAATCCGAGTTTGCCACTCCTTTCTAGGAAGCCGCAAACTGCTTGCTTGCTCTTTTGTTTTCCTTCAAATTGATTCCTTTGGTATGGCTTTGTCGGAGGCTGGCTATCTTATTTCTTTATTAATGAATTATATAATTCACTAATAGAACTATAAAAAAATGTTTAAGTATTTCGGTCTTTTGGAATAGAGGCTCTGATATGGTTGCCTAACTTCCCACTGATTACGTGTAAATAATTGTAGAACAGGTGTTTTGGATTATTTTAAGTACAGTGGCCATGCTATCAAACCACTGTTGTGGTGGAGGCAGTTCCTTTTCAAACCCAGAGACAGCCAGATTACCAATTTTAAAGATGGCAACTGTTCAAATGGACATTCTGCCCAGCACTCATCCCCACCCCAGGACACACATCTGCAACTATGGTGGGAGCTACTACAAGGAAGATACATTTGTCAGCCGAGCTGCCACGTCCCATGGCAGCACTGTCAGAACATGAGCTATAAGAGTGATTCAGAGAGGAAAGTAATATGGGGTGTCAATTTTCTGCAGAAGCCCATTACAATCTTACTCAGATTATGCCCTTTGTCTCTTAGTGATGAAGTAATCTTGAATTTACTAAATCAGTGGTTCTTAACCTTTTTGACTTTTGTGGTCCCCCTCTTAATCATTACTGGAATCCAGGGACCCCCACTGAATAATTACTGGAATCTGGTGACACCCACTGAATCATTACTAGAAGCTGGGCACCTGGCCTCAGCAGTTTTGATGTTGTGAACCACAATACAATACAAACAGTTTGAAATATTTTATTTAATTCGCAAACAAATATAAAAAAACTCACACACTTACGGTTAATGGGAAGGTGGAAGCTTTTCTAAATTCAATGACGGCAACCCATAGTATATGCTATATTCTGACGGTCTCATTAATCAATCTGAGGATACCAACTTACTGTTTAGCCTCCAATTTCAAATTCCTTCACATTTACAGAACATTTTAAAAATTGTCACTTTTACCTTTTGCTTAATTTATATACATTTTATCAATCTGTTGATATTTTTTAATTTTCTACACAGTCGCGGACCCCGTGAGTAGGCTTTGTCGAACCTCCAGGGGTCCACGAACCACAGGTTAAGAACAGCTGTACCAGTTACTTTATAACCCTGGAAAAGGTCACAGAAGGGCTATTTCGCCAGCACAGTAATTTTTCTAGACTGCCATTTGCATGAAGCCACTTATTTATTTGAGATATAGTGGAAAGGATTGGCTAACCTAACGAATCAAGAGGAATAATGATAGATCTAGATCTCTATTCATTCACACTTTGGGGGCCATATGCTAAAGGTAAGCTATACAGGGAGCGGGGGAGAACTGGATATTTGGAGATCATTTTCAACCTGAAAAGCATAGTGGGATATATCCATTTGGGATTGCCTGCTAAGAAAGACATCGACACATCAGGGCGATGAATAAGGTACGGGCATATGGAGGCAGTCGCCTAAATGGGCTTGAAAGGACTGAGTTGGGAGAAATACTTCCTTTATGAGTTTGTTGGGGTATATTGAATAGTAGATAATTAGGGCACATGAAAAGGGAGAGACTTTGTACAACACGGGTGTGGGGGAAAAGGCTGTAACTAGGATAGAGAGTATTCCATTTGACAATGTCTTGATGGGATAGGTCTGCTGCAGAGAGAGAAATTGGGCCTTACATCAAATGGGCCATAACTTTAACACACAAAACAATAGAGCAATAAATAGGTTTCCAAAAGGCTCGGGCATGAGAAAAGGCATACCCTTATACCAGGTGGTCATCCTTTAGAGACTACATCATCGCTATCAGAGGTACTGCAATGGTTGGGGTTCAGGGATGGACTGCACCTAGTTGTTTGCAGTAACAAAATAGTATTAAAAGTGTAGAGCATCAAAAAAGCAGACAACAAATTACACAATTTGAATACAAATATATTGTACATATCAGATATATATTATTGCTATAATCTTTTTCGTTGATACGTTGCCTGGCTTAGTTTGTTTCTCGTATAACATCTACTACGGTTTTTGATTCACTGATTTAAAAATTATCCATTAACCCTTGATGTAAATGATTTTCTGTGAAATTTCTCATTTGGGTTAAACTTACATACTTGGATTTGCTTCTTCAAGAGCTGCGTTTTTTGACTCTTACATGTCGAAGTGATAGCCCAATGTATCAACTTAATCATAGATTTTAGGACATCTAGTTCATGGCCATTTGAAGTGTCTCTCATGGGGTTACACTTTAAAAACTCATCCAAATGTCCATGGTTACTGTGTCTTTCAGGAAATAGTTATACATACAGCACAGACTATAATTTGGAGTTACAGCGCTGAAAGTAATCTCTGCTATAATCATTTCATGACCTGTTGTAGGTGACTGGAGTCCTATTACTAGTTTATTATAATTAACACCTCTTGCAATTCCAGCTTACATTCTGATCCATTCTTTTCCGCATTGACGAGGACCGTGTAATTCCTAACACTTCTCTTAGATTGCATTAATGCTGCTTTGAAAGTATCATAACAACTGCTCCTCTTTGGATATATCTACAGGTTTTTATCTTTGGTTTCCCTTTTGGTTGGAGTCATGCAACATCCATTATTGTTCATGCTGACCAGTTTCCACTTTAGGTAGCTATTCATCCACACAGACGTTTGGATGTGTGGCCAAACAGGATGCTAGTCACCTGCCCATGTTATACAGAATATTTTATGCATTTTTAGATTTGGCCTAAAAACAGTTTTAGCTTCATGTTATACAGCCTGATACCTTTTAATCTTCTTGATTTTCACTATGGTACTGCTACTCCTCCAGGACCTGAGCATCCAAGGCCAATTATGTTTGGCTCCACGCTTACAACTGCGGTGCCCATCATCCACTGCAAAGAGCATTTCCTACATCTTTAGAATCTTCATGTTGTCTTAGAGTGGTCATATCAATTCTCTTGCCATCTGCTTGGAATCTGATAAAACAGGGAGAGGTCCACTTGAACCTGATTGTTTTTGATCATTCAATAGCTAAGCATTACATTTAAGTTCTTCTCATTTATTGAGGGAGGAGGGGCAAGGTTTCATCATCAGAGATTGTTGCCATGCTTTCCTGGAGATTATCTCACGAGGCTGGCTGGAGGACATTTTTGGCAAAATGTCCTTAGGTAACTGGTCCGTGCAAAAGCATTTAGGATCCATCTGCAGGCTCTTTACACACCCATTGTATCTTTTTCTGTTATTTCCAGGATCTGCCTAAACAACATCCACAGGCATTCAGGTAAATCAATGTTTTAACCTCCTCTTTCGTATTTTATATCCCAATCACTCGAACTTTCAAGGTCTTTACATTTGTCTTGAACATTTCTAATTGGACCTTCTTCTCTGGTCCTTCAATCCTGCCAGCAGCCCATTGTCAAGAAAAACCTGAGTCCAGATTCTCAAAGGTTTAGCATCGGGTTAGTGTTATTTTTTCAACGCAAACGCAAACCTAAAGCTAAACCTATTTAGGGATTTACAAACCAACATTAATTGGTAGTAGCGTTGGTTTGTATGTAAAAGTAACGCAAAGCAACCCAAAACCCTGCTTTTCATTACTTTGTGTCAAGCAGGTGGTACATTGGAGTTACCATGCAGCCACCCATGCTTTTTGATGCTAAACCCTATTCCCTAACATTTGTAGAAAGGGTGTAGCATCAAAAATTAACGCCGTTGAAAAGCAGGTGTGGAACTGAGAATAATGTTTTAATTTCTCCGTGCTTTTTCTGACTTTGCATACATTCTGCACTGTACAGCACGCCTACAACGTAGGAACAGCGTTTAAACTTGTCTAGGCATTGGTTTCTTTGTACAGGAAGATCCCTTCCTGTACAAAACCTATTCTAGACTCAGGCACACACCCTAGCACTATGGCGCTAAGGTGTGTGCCTCGCACACAACAGCGGAAATCAGTACCATTGTGGAAGTAGATTATTAATAATCTATGGTGCCGAGTCACCCTTCGTCCACGGGTTCTTAACAACTAAGAAGGAATCGACACTGGAGCGAAGTACAAACCATAATTCATTTGTTTAGTATTCATGAATGGGGCCTCATCCGACAAGCACCATGGAGATACTCAAGGAGAAAGCACACCGAACAATGGTTACATGGGTTTTTATAGCAAAAGATCACAAACAAGGGACGCCCAGAGGTAAATAGAGTTTTGGGAAAAACACACAAAGGAGGTAACGGTAAGAATCGCCAGCCTTGGTACCTTGTGCAATTGTCGCGTCCTGAAGCTGCACAACAAGATCTGCTATCTGTTTACAGAGCCTACAATACCCCAATCTAGATTCTTTACTCATGTTTATACAGATACTGTGTCATGGATAGAGCCGAGCTGGAGGCAGGGCAGAGGTGAAAATTAATGTGGCATGGCTTAATTAAAAAACGAGAATCAGATTTTACATTTTAACACTGTTGCAAGGGAGAGGGGAGGAGTGTCATATCTCTGTGAATACGCGCTCCTGCTTTTTCCTTATCACGCCACACAGGGCAGCATCTTTGTGTACTGTGCTGCGTTGCCTGACATTTCAGAATCTGGGCCTCGTTTATTTTAATTCTCCAGTACCTATGACAGAGTTGATGAAGACCATTGTGGAAACACTTGACCACCTCCCTTTGGTCATTTTTCAGGTCTAATCATTTCCGATTTAAAATTTGATTTGCATTCTTCCGGCTTTTCAAGCCTAGTGTAACTTAAAGTCAAGTCTGAATAAGGAAATGGCTGGCACAGCGAGTCAGTCACCATGGTGCGTCATCCTCAAAACTCCTGAAGAGGGATACAATGTTTTTTCAAATACTGTGATATGGTTCTCTTGCACAGTATTTTCAAATGTGTTATCTCAATGACTCTTTTTCCCCATTTCCGACGTCTAGTTTGTTTTTGGTACACATAAGCCAGTAAGTGGTCAGGGAAACAGTTCTCATAATTAGTTTTAAATCAAAACAATCAGATTATTTACTAGGAACCATGTTGTAACCATGTATTATATCATAGAGTTTAGAATGCTATTGGAGGATCATTCCTACAAGACCATGGCCCAGATTCACAAAGGCTTAGTGTCGGGTTAGCGTTACCTGTTTAACGCTAACCCGGCGCTAAATCTTTTTGGAGCTTAACAAACCAATGCTAATTGATTGAAGATGAGATTAGGGACCCTGCCACTCAATAATGTGATAGCATCTTGGAAGGGGCCTAATTCAACACCAGCTCCTTCTCCAAGCTGTGCCCACCCCAATGAGTCCATTGCCCACTTCTTCTTTGCATGCCCGGCCTACGGGATGGCTAGAGCAAAATGGCTCAAACCAGTCTGTAAAACATTAGGCCTTACGAACCATTGTGCTGCACTACGCATCCTAAAAACTGATACTTCCTCCTTGACAATGATATTTGGAGTAGCTAAATATCTGGGATGCGCATGGCTGATACGAACAAAGATGCAGGCGAAAAATGTAATAAGTCTTAACACCTGAGATATGTATGGGCGACAGTTATGACAAAACTACCGTCTTAAAAGAATGTCTAGTGTAAAAATTATTATGGTTGTAATTTTATTAGCCTTGTGAAAATGGATCCCCCTTCTTTTTACTTTATATCTATTTTAACTTGTATATTTGTGGTTTTTAAGTGCCTGGAACTTAATGTATATTATGTTGTTTTTAAGTGCTCCATGCTTATATAAATTGGATTTTTATATGCATATACTTTTATGATACATTTTTTATCAAATAAAGCTTATTACACATACACATATTAGTTTTGGTTTGTATGGGAAAGTAACTCAAAGCAGAGCAAAATGCTGCTCTGCATTACTTTGCGTCAAGGGGGTGTTAAATAGGTGGTACATGGGCGTTCCCATGCAACCACCTGTGTTAAACCCTATCTACTAACTTGAGTAGACAGGGTTTAGCACCAACAATTAATTGGTGATTCATTAAGACCCTTGAAACTCTGAAATGTTTCTATTGTTCAGATAATATCAAGCACAAGCTACAGAAGAAAGGCCTTGTTATATAGAGTATGGAAGACTGATGGAAGTAATTGCCAATAGCCAAAGGTTTTTAAAGATTTACCTGGCTTAGCCAGGCTGGACCAATGAGAGTTCTCTCTGACATCAGAAATGTTTTGCCTCAGCACCGCCTGGATAAAAGAGACAAAGCTATGAGGTCACAAATGGGAAACATGAATCTAATCTGTAGCATTAGCCAGTGACTCACTTGCACGGTGCTTTTGCTCATGGAAGAAAAACTTAAAAAGTGGAAACCATTTTTATTTTACATGCAAACAGGTCGATCAACTATTTCTTCTCCTGATTTATATCAATTTAGTTCAAACACACCACAGTATATCTTGATGATGTGGTGAAGAAAGTGCTCAACTACATTTCTGAAGAACAGACAACTGAGTGACAAAGCCCCTTTGTCTATCGGCCGATTCCCGCACCTGCGGGTGTAGTGCCCAGTGGCGATCCTGCATGTAACGGAGTCTCTCAGATTCAGGGAGCGATTACTCCTGGCGAAAGCTTGTGAAGGGGATGACCCCTTCCGGAACATACATGTGACACAAGGCTCGGCACCCGGCCTCCCGCCAGTGGGCAAAAGCTCCCCGTTCCAACCCCGGAGTAAAATCCGGGTTGTCCACCAGCGGTGTAAGTGGCGACGGGAACGTAGTAAGAGTATGCGCCAGGTTGGTGGCCTCCCAGATCCGCAGAGGCACTCTGGTGACAAAAGAGGCGTACAGATTCCTGGGCCAGTGAGGCCAGCGTAGAAACGGGATTTCCTGCAGAGGCCGGCCCGCCACCGCCTGGTCCTGGAAGAGCCAGTGCTTGTCTGATTCCCACCTGCTCCATTCAACCAGGTAGCGCAACTGTGCTGCCTGAAAGTACTTACGGAGATCCGGTATTCCCAGCCCTCCCGCCTCCGGGGCCAACATAGAAAGAGTCCTACGCATTCTAGGTTTCTTGCCTTGCCAGATAAA
Source organism: Lissotriton helveticus (assembly GCF_964261635.1). Lineage (NCBI taxonomy): Eukaryota > Metazoa > Chordata > Amphibia > Caudata > Salamandridae > Lissotriton > Lissotriton helveticus. The sequence continues at coordinate 1,214,156,582 of NC_136067.1, read as the reverse complement.
GCGCGAGAGATCTGCCTGTAACTGTGAGATCCACCCGACCGGTGGCTGGAGCGGTAAGGCTCGGAACAGATAAAGAACCTGGGGCAGGATAGTCATCTTGACAGCAGCTATCCTGCCTAGCCAGGAAAGCGTGCCGCGATTCCAACGCCCTAGTTCCTCCCGGACCTTCTTGCCCAGTGCAGTGTAATTAGCCGTCACCATGGCTAGCAAGGTGGGAGCCAGCTGGATCCCCAGATAAGGCACCGGCCCCGATGACCAGAGCATGGGAAACTGGTCTTGCAGATGAGATCTAGTGGCTGGTGTAAGGGAGATGTCCAGAGCCACAGATTTCCCCACATTCATTCTAAAACCAGCGACAGCAGCAAAGGAGTCCAGCTCCTCGATGCATGCCGGAAGGGCCGTCCGGGGCTTGTGTAGCGACAGTATGATGTCATCCGCATAGAGGCTTACAGTGTGCGTAAAGCCCCCGAACCGCACCCCCGTCGCCGCCGGATTGTTACGCACCCGTTGGGCGAAGGGTTCCATATAAAGGGCGAAGAGCAGAGGCGAGAGCGGGCATCCCTGCCTGGTGCCCCTCTCGATGTTAAAGCTCTACGAGTTGTAACCGTTCACTCGCACTACTGCCGTTGGAAATCGGTAGCAGTTGAGGATCATGGTGCAGAACCTGTCTCCCATACCCGCCTTCAGCAATACCTGTTCGAGATAAGGCCAATGCACACGGTCAAACGCCTTTTCGGCGTCCACCGCCAGCATCATCCGCTCACCAGGGATCCGAGAGGCCTTCTCCAGGAGATGAACAATCCTTTTGGTATTGTCCACCGTCTGCCTTCCCGGGACGAATCCTGCCTGGTCTGGATCAATCAGCCCCGGCAGGTGGGGTGCCAGTTTGGCCGCAAGAATCCCAGTGTACAGTTTTAAATCCACATTCAGAAGGGATATCGGCCTGTAAGAGCCACAGTGCGCCCGATCTTTCCCAGGTTTGGGGATAACTGTAAGGGAGGCTCTCAGGAGGTCAGATGGTATGGCCCCGGGGACGGCAAACGAATTAAAGAGGCGGGTGAGGATCGGGGCCAACGTCGTGCAGAACGTTTTACAGAAAAGTGAGGTAATACCCGTCTGGGCCAGGAGCTTTGCCATGCTTGAGTCTGGCAATAGCGGAAATTACTTCCTCTAGTCTAATGTCCCTATCCAGGTGCTCCGCCTGCAAGGGGTCCAGGGCGGGCAGGGTGACCGAGTCCAAGTATGTGGACATCGCCGGGACATCCGCGGGGTCTCCGGCATATAGCTCCGCGTAAAAGCTGCGGAACGTGTCCGCTATACAGGTGTCTTCGGACATCACAGTCCCCGTGGAATCAGTGATCTCGTTTACTAGCTGGCGTTGGTGCGCCGCCCGGAGCCTATTAGCCAGTAGTCTGCCGCAGCGGTCCCCCCCAGAGTAGTATGCATGACGTAGACGAAGTGCAGCATACTCCGCCCTGTCTAGATCCAGGGCCGCCAGGAGTTTCCTCGTCTCCTTCAGCTGCTTCCATACTCTGGGAGCTGCCTTCCTGCAGTGCATCTGCTCCAGCTCGCGGACACGCCGGGTAAGTTCATCTCTCTTGGCCTGCCGTTCCTTATTTTCAGCCGAGGAGATGGCCAAAAATTCCCCCCGAAGGACCGCCTTCAGGGCCGCCCACTGTGTTGCCCGGGTGGTATCAGGGTTATCGTTGTGGGAGAGAAACTCTCGGATCGCCCCCTCGATGCGATCAACCACCGCTTTCCTGTGAAGTAAGGTGTCGCGGAGGCGCCACACTCTGGAAGGAGTGGTCACCGGTGGCAGGTCCAAGGTGGCGGAGACCGGGGCATGGTCCGACAAGGACAGCACTCCCAAGTCCGTCGCGGAGACCAACGCCCGCACCGGAGTCGTGACCAAGAGGTGGTCCAGCCTCGCGTACGTCTTGTGTGCATGGGAGTAATACGAATACCCACTGACAGTGGGGTACACGTGTCTCCAGAGATCGTGAAGGTCCAGCCCTGACAACTGTGCCTTACACTCAGTTGAAAACTCCCCGACCTGCGGGGAGCGCTGCGCGGATCTGTCCATGGCGGAGTCAAAGACCATATTAAAGTCTCCCCCGATTATGACATGTCTATCTTGCGAAGCAGTAATATCCGTGATCGCGGACCGCAAAAAGCGTTCCTGTCTCTCATTAGGGCTGTATAAGGACCCAATCGTAAAGGCGATACCCCCGATCCGAAACCGGTATGCCAATAGCCGACCTTTGAGTTCAGTGTGTTTGTGAAGGATGTCCCCCCTGAAGTGTCTGGTCACCAGGATTGCCACTCCCGCCGTCTTAGTGGTGCTAGAAGAGAAGAATTGTGTCGGGAATTTATGTGAGCGCAGTCTATGAGTGTCTTGGTGTAACAGGTGTGGAAGAGGTGTGGCGCCGCGGCCAGGGCGACTGACGCTGGAATCTGGGGACCACGGTTCGATCCCCGGCTCCGGCGGCAGGTTAGCCCAGCACCATGTGACTCTGGGCAATAGCTCGCTTAATCTTCCCGACGGCCCCCCAGCGCCTAGAGACCCTTACGGGTGATTGTGCGCTTTACAAATGTGGACTTTACTTTACTTTGAAGAAGACAAATATCAGCCCGGGTGTTCTCCAGGAGAGACAACACCGCTCGTCTTTTGACCGGATTGTTGAGACCCCTAACATTAAGGGTCACCACCTTAAATGTGCTGGGAGGCACAAGAGAAGGCATAGTGAAAGCGCAATGTCCTCACCCGAGCGAGGCAAGGTATATGAATGCTGTGAACACGCGCAGGACCTGTATAGTGCACTGGACGACCCACCCCCTCCCTTCGAACTCCCCAACCCCTACCCAGAACTCCCCATCCCCCCCCCTCCAGCCCTCTTCCCTCAACCAAACTCCCAAAACTCCCCACCTCCCCTCCCTCCCTCACACCTAACCAACCCCCCTCAGAAAACCAGCCCGCACACCCCTCCAGTCCCCCCCCTCCCACCCTCAGCAAGTTCCAGAACGGCATAGTCCCAAACCGGTCCACAAGGGACAAGTCCGTGGTAAGTCACTGAAGTGGACGTCCAGCCACTACACCCCCGCTCACCCCTCCACCCCCAGAACCCCCAAACCTGCAATGCGAAGGAAGCTGTGGTGATCTCCCCCCGGAGTTGACTCAAGCTGTCAGTGCGACGTCACTCGAGGCAGTGTGACCGGTCGTCTCCCGAAGCGCCCCGTCCATCCCGGCCCGGATGGTAGGCGAGTCCGGTCGAGCAGAAGAAGCAGAGGACCGTCGCTCAGAGACCCTCTGCCAGCCATCTCTGGTGATGCGCCTCCTCCGCGGCGTGCGGGCATCTTCGTCCGATGCGGTGATCCCCAGTACCTCGCAAGTGTCCTGGAGCGATCGGAGCTGATGGAGGACGCCATTCCACCGGAAGATGAGACGGAAAGGATGTCCCCAGGAGTACTGCACCCCCTGGGCTCTCAAAAAGTCTGTTGCTATTTTGAACGACTTGCGTTTTTGCAGTGTGATTGTTGATAAGTCTTGGAAAAACGCAACTGCGTGCCCACGGAATTGGAGTGATTGTCGTTTCCTCGCTTCACGCAGGATACGTTCCTTAAGTGGGAAGTCCGGCAGGAAAGCTAGAATATCCGGTGGGGGCGCTGAGGACCGGCGCGCCATGCCACCCTATGCGCCCGGTCAATCCTGATAGGAAAGTCCTCCGGCTCTCCCTGAACAGGGCCTGCAGGTAACCAGTAGTATCCTCTCCTTCTTCTTTGGATGGCACCCCCCGGACGCGGATGTTGTTCCGGCGGGACCGGTTTTCCAGGTCCTCCGCATGGGCCTGGAGGTCCAGTTGTTGTTCTCGCAGTTGCAGCACCTCCTGCTGTAGATGTTCGACCTCCTCATCTCTCGAGTGTCCGGCCTCCTCCATACTAGCCACTCTTTCACCTAGACTATCCACCTCTCTCCGCACCTCTCTGACTTCACCGGCCACTTCCTGCTTTAAAGTCTGGAAGTCCCCCCGCAGCGAGCTGAAAAGAGATTCCAGGAAGGACCTAGTGACTGGTGGCTCACCTCCTCCCGCGTCAGGCGGGCTGCGTGAGGAGCCTGGTGAAGGTTGACCTTTATCCTGTTTGGAGGATCCTCTATTCAGCATCTCGGCAATGTCCGCTCCCCCTTCTTCCCCCCTCTGTTGCTGGCCATCCTGGATGTAGAAGCTGCTCGGGAGGGGCGCAGCGGGTCCCCGACCCCTGGGGACAGCCCACAATACGCTGGGATCACTGTGAGTTCAGTGCGTCCGCCCCACTCCTCACCGGCGGTCCGCCTGACCCCTCCGGCGGGGCCGTTCGCCTCTGCCCCAGAGCTCGGGGGCACCCAAGCGCTCGCCACGCGGAGATGCTCAGTAATGGCCGGTGTGTCCTTGGTTCGCCACTCAGTGGTTTGCGCCGAGGAGCGTGAAGCAGGTCCGATCCCCTGCGAGATCCGGACCGTGGTGGGCACCAAATGCGACCGGCAAGCCGTCTGTTTCGGGTCTCTCCGCCCCACACCAGCCTGGCAGTTATCTATGGGTGGCCTCCACTGCCGCGGACAGAGACTGCGCGGTCCAGGTGTCTGCTCAGCTCCGGAACAGCACTCGGTCGGCTCCTGCCGTCCCCCACAGCTGACCCCAGTGATAGTCCACCGGCCGCCTCAACCGACCGCCACTGCACCCACCGTCGTCAGGGACTCGGCTCCCTCCGGCTCCTGCGGATGGCTCCTCCTAGGCGCCGCCGCCCCAGTCAGCTACCGACGCCGGCCGGCGCGTGTGCTGTGCCTGGGCCAGTACGTCCGTGCCTCCGTCTCCGGGAACTCTGCCGCGCCTCAAGCTCGGGGCCTCTCCTGGTAACACCCCTGTGCCACGCGGTGGATTGTCCAGACGCTATGCCCGTCCGTTGAGCCGCCCAGATCACAGCTGGGAAGCCTCTCCTCAAGTACTGTCTGCTCCTCGTAAGAAAGGGCCCCACGGCCAGTCACACACACGGCCAAGTTCCAGTGGTGGGGCCTGTTCAAAGCGGGCCTCGGTGCTCTGGCCTCTTTGCCCCCACTGTCCCCGCACCACACAGCTGCCGATGGCAAGCGCCGCACCCTTCTAGGCCGGCACGGGGATCCAGGAAGCTCCGCCTCTAGGCCGCGTCCCCGGCCTTGCGCAGAAGCTCCCGGCCGCCGGGGGAGCAGCGGCAGCACCGCAGACCACTTCCGGATGCCTCACGTTCCCCTGCCGCCGTCCGCTGCTCTGCTGAAGCCGATGTCGGGCAGTCGATCAGTCAGCTCCCCCAGGAAGCGCCGCGGACCCGGCCACTTCGCATCCTGATACCACCAAAGGCCGCAGGCCGCGGCCCTTCTCGCCCCTAGCGCCCGCGCCGGCTCGCGTTGCAAAGAGCCTCCGGCGGAGACCCTCGGTCAGATGCGGACTCAAAACAGATCAGCGGCAGCGCCGCCGCTTCCGCTGCAAGGTGAGAGCCAATCGGGGGGAGATCAGCGTGAGAGCAGGGCTCAGGGCTCCAGGTTCCCGGGAGCTCGCAGGGAGTGCGACCACTCACTCCTCCATCTTGCCCACGCCCCCTGGATGGGAGCTTTAAAGTCCTTCCAGGAAAGTGCTCTGCCTGGTCTATTTGATTCGAAAGCCTGCAGGCTGCTGACATAAGCAAGCCTCTGTCTACGCTTGCAGTACCCCAGAACAATAAACAGGAGTTATATCTACCCTTACCTCCCCCTCTGATGCCAACTACCATCTGGATTGGAGGTCAGTATCCTACAGGTAATACCCAGGAGCCTTCCGGGACAAAACCCTATCAAGACTACAGGCACACACTGCCATGTATAGGATTAAAAAAGTGGAGGACCAGCAGTAGGTCCCAAGGAATTCTTCACTATCTACAAAATGGCAGCATCCAAATATGCAAGGAAGAGGCTAAAGAGCTTTACCATGAAGCCATTCCCATAGACACAACCAGCATACTATTGATGTGATCAAGCAGAACTCTTGAGCAAGACCTTCTTGTTACATAAAACTATATTTAATTAGTTCCCACCAATCCCAGAAGTACACACTGTACAATCTCATGTCCAAAATCAAATGCATAATTTGCCGCATCTCACACTAGGTTTATAGACAGCTCAATCCATTCCTCAACTATTTTTTCCATTGTTGTCAGAAGATCATCAATAGAGTGGGAAGTGTAGCCTTATTCTACCCTGATTAAAACTACCCAACACAGTATACCCAATTAATCACTGCAGTTTATTCAATTATGCAGTAACCCCAGAAAACAACCCGGTATTCTTGATCAGTATTCTAAAAAATGATCCTCCACCTGCATACCCTTGTCAGATTTTTTTTTTAGCATGGAAGATTTCAACAGATTCCCGAACATTTCTCACTTAATTGTCTCTGCCACCCGCCAAAAACTTCGAAGCATATGTTGTTGTTCATTCTTCTTGGGAAATACTTGTGTGTGTTATGCCCCAACTCAAGGCCGGCGCTAGGCACAGGGCCTTGCACTCAGCCTACCAGCATAGGGCCCCGCACCGGTGGTGTGTCCTGTTGTTTCCCTAGCAATCAATTTGGAAGAAAGGTGTCTCCTTGCAATTAGGGTCCAGGGGAGGGCCCTCCCTCCCTGGGCCTCTCGGAGACGGTGTCTGGAGGCCCTGGTTCAGAGACACTGCGGAAGGACCATTGTCCAGCATTTTAGCGCCCCCACAGTTTGAACTTTTAGTCCACAAGCAATTCTCACACACCTATCGGACTGAGGGTGTGAGAATCGCTTTTGGGTTGATAGTTAAAACTGAGGGGCGCTAAAATGCTGGACAATGGGCCTCCCACAGTGTCTCTGAATGGGACTCCTTTCAAGGGGTCACTTATTTAAATTAGAGGGGCCTCGCACATTCCCTTTTGGCCCAGGGCCTCGCAAATCCTAGAACCGGCCCTGCCCCAACTCTGCAGCTTTCCATTCAGGGAGGGGAAGAACTAGAGGTGAAAAGCGGTAGGAGGGAAAGTGACCACTCTCTTCCACTGGCACAGCAACAACTGATTCATTAACGAGGCAGCCTGTCTGGAAATCCGGGTTCGAACTGTCGTGGGCGTATTCAGAAGGAACACGGACCTCTGTTGCATCAGGTTTTAAAGTTAATATGTTTAAAGGAGTTTTAAAGTTTCAAGTGTATATTTAGATCCACGCCCCTTCCTTCCAGCCAGACGCAGGGAAACGAATGGAAACACAAATGTAACATTTTAACATTCCCCAGCCTGTAGTGATGGATGAGCATCTACCCTTCAGCGTGGAGATACAATATTTAAATAAAAAACACTCACACATGCTTGTTTTATCTTGTTTTCTTTTGAACCACATCATTAGTTAGCCATCCCCTTTTGACAGTCTGACGCAGCCCCGACCCACTCTCTGCAGAGCTACCCTTGAAGAAGAGCGTTTGGCCTGGGCCCAGGGGAGCAGATTTATGAGCCCCTGTAATAAGGCCTAGACTTCCTGCTCATAAATACTGAGAGGGAGGGCATTGGGGCAGGTTGGAGAGCCACTGGAACATCTCGAAAATATTGCCATGAACTGAGAAACCCATGCACGGACACCGAATGAGCACCCACCCCCCCCCCCCCCCCAACACAGGTCACCAGCACTTTCGCCCTTATGGTCAGCTTTTCTTATCCTGGGCCTGTGCTCACCTACTCCATCATGGTTAACAAACAAAACGTGAACACCCTCCCCAAAGCCAGACTTGGATCTCGCACCAGCCCTGCACATTACCCTGCGTTATTTATCGAACACCCCTGTCAGGAACCTTGTGCCCCCTAGCCACACTTTATTTATGACTGAACATACATATTTAAATCAGTCATCAAGCACATGCTGTTTTATCCTCTTCAAAAAGAGAGCGGGGAGGACCTATCGTAACTCTTTAAAATAAATTACTGACCAGTTGTGGCTGGCACATTGGGGCGTGTGGCACGACGCCGCACCAATCATGCTAGTCGCATCTATCATGCAAGCCGAAGTCCTGAATTCTATTTATGAAAGCGCTTTTAAATATGAGCTTTGTATAGCTCTTCTATCCCTAGTGGCACAGCATCCAGGATAATGTGTTGCATGACTAACCATTTCTAAAGTCCCAAAGGAGAGACCTATTGGTTATGCCTATGCTTGTTAATCAGGACCTGGGTACAGGAAAAATTCACCTGCTCATTTGGGAGGAGAAAATCACTGTTTGCCAATGAGCCCTTACCTTTAGAGACACTGGGCCAGATGTATCAAAGGGTTTTACCCATTGTGTGTCTATGGGAAAACGTGTTCATACATATGGTTCCTTGGCTTAGCGGTTGACGGCTGATATGTTAAAGTATTTAAAGCACAACCAACAAGTCAGTTTGAATGAATCCTGGAACACAACTTTCCACTTAGGGAGACATGCCTGGTAACCGCTTGGAGTTAAAGGGCAGCTCGTTTAGTTTTAATAAGAACAGACTTTAAGCTGTGTAGCTCTTCTGCATTCATTTTAACGGTCTTCTCACACACCACCCCGATCAGAACAGGAAGACAGTCGCTAACTAGTGCACCTCGAATTAATCTTAAGGAATTACTTTGGGCATCAGTCCCTAATTGGAAGTAATAAGTGCATCTAGATCATGTTCCTTCACCAACCTTCCTGGACAATTGCAAAATTGACGACTAAGGACAAAAGATCAGTTTTTCTAACTAACTTGGTACATTATTCATCAGATTGCCATTTTCCCTGTGTTATGAACCTATTAGAAGAACACTGCTATGATTTGCCTATGCCAATATATTAACAACTTAATATCATCAATCACAAATTGACATTTCTTTGACCTGACGCCCCCTATCCAACTTCACAGCAGACAGCTTACTGTTCGCTACCACCTTCATCATTTTTGTATACTACTGATCATCTATTGCTGAACAAAACAGAAATAAACACCACAAAGCAGAGCATGATTGGTGATGAAACTGCATATTCTTGATTGTGAATGCAATGGTGAAGCAATGTCCACTTAGTTTTCCAACTGTTGACAATGGAGTCAGTCTTTCACAGCCCAGCACATAACTTTATCTGTCGCCATTTAATTTCCCCTATCAATATAAATAAATACATTCAAATCATCAGTCTAAATATGAAAAATATCGGGTGCTAGGAACCTTTCAATTCAGATGATTCTGAAGACATATCTCAATAAATAATATTCATTTCTAAAGTAAAATGAATGCCACACATAAGCGTGGTGTGAAATAAACATGTTAGAGTGGCCGGTTTGCAGATATTGAGATCATAAAATAGGTTCAATGTTGTAGTGTTTGCTGGTGTAGTCTGGCCAGATCGATTAAATAGTTATTGTGGGTTTATTGTTTCGTGCCGTGGCCATGAAGCTTTAAACTTGAAAAAAGTCATTCCTGGATGGAGACAAGCTGCCAGTTTAGATACCAAACCACTAGTGAAATAAAGTGATGACTACTGCATCGTCTCGTCCTTGCCATAGCATTTCACCCTCGAAGTGAACCAGCCCATGCTTTCTTGCTCTCAATAGTACACCTACTAATTTATTAGATATCGTTACATATTGCTCAAAGAGTCTTTTAAAAGTCACACTGATGTTTCCATCATCTCGTTTCTCTCCAATGCTCTCAATGATATAGCAGAGCTCTTGCACCTCTCTTCCAAGGTGAGTGTGGGCATCTTTTCCCCTTTGCTCAGTTTTGGACCCATGCTTTGGCCTCCCATACTCTGGGTCTTCTTTACGATAATGCACAGCTTTGTTGGAAGCGGAGGTGCTATCGCCGCTAAAAGGGTTCTGCGCTTGGTAGTCCTTGTGGTCCTGCGTCCACCTTTGCCAGCTCTGTCTTAGATCGCCTACAGGGCTGGAGATTGGGTTTCCAGATGGAGTTATAACTTTTGACTCGTCCATGACGAGTTCTATATTTGTTTTTTATTAGTAGATTGGCAGTGGCTATTTTAATAAACAAATTATGGTTTACAATAAACATCAAATAGAAGTATGTGGAAAATTTGGTCCCAGTGCCCTATATCGTATGCACAACTATATACATAATGTCCGCAGACCAAGCAGCACCAGCCATACTTTTCACGATGGACTCAACAGCACTGAAGATCCTAAAAAACAAGACATAAGATGCAATCAGAGTTATAAACATTTTAGAATTACAGTAATTTTAAGAACCAGAATCCTAAGAAATTGCAAATGCTTCAGATTAGTCATAAAATTGTTGCTCTCCTTGGAATATCATAATTTCTCCCTTGTATCATTGTACTTTGATAAAAGGCCATCAGGTTGACGTAAAGGACTTTTTTTTCAATTATCTCTAAGGCGTACACACTGTCTAACACTGGCTTCAAAGTATATTTAATGTTTCCCTGGGCATAGTTATGTGAAATAGTAACAATTTGTGGGAGTGATGTCTGGAGTTCTAGTTACCTATTTAAGATGAACCATAATCTTAAAAATGCCTGTGCGCAACACAGTTAATGTACAATATAAGAAAAATAAAGAATCAAGACGTGGAGAAATTAATTCTTGAATAGCAGACCATCGAAATAGACAATTTTTATTCCATATAAACCATAACCATATGAACAAACATAGGAGAAGTTATTTATGCCCTTGTGATCACACATGATATGGTGAAAGGTTGTAGGCCAATAACTGGATATCAAGTACTTCTGTAACCAGGGAATAAATATAAAATAACAGCACCCTACAGTGAGGACCATCCATGGAAATATAAAACATTTTTTCAAAAATAGGTCCATGGTCTACTCTGTTCAGTTCTTTTATCCTAACAGACAAAAGAAGGGGTCATCTTCAAGAAAGATGAAAGGGGAGTGACTGTACTTAGTTTCTAAGCGATAGGATGGATTGAAATGGTGTAATTCAAAGTAACAAATGTATAGTCTCCTGAATGTAGGAAACAAAACTTTATTTTATCAAATGAAGTGGCAGTAAAGTCGAAATGTGGAACAACAGAGGACGCTGCTGTGCTTAATGAAGTAACAAATTAATGTCTGAAGTTTAGAGCTAAACCCCACAATTCTGAAAACCAACATAATAAATACTCATTGACTATGGTAGTGGAAAAATATCTACAACGGAAATAAAGTCAAAAGTTAACAAGCATGGCCAAAGCCAATAGGTCCTAGTTCTAAAATCGTGAGCTACTGCCCTTGTCAAAGGTTTTCGAACTACCTGTCAATCTTGCAATGGGTTTTTTATGAAAGAAAATCCACTCTAAGATCACAGTTGAAGTGCATGTCTGCAACGTGACACACATATGCCCATGTAGCAGGTCACATGGAGGCCAATTCTAGTTTACCGTTCTAATATGAAGGATAGCTATATTAGATCGGTAAATTAAAATGCACAAAAAAATGAATTGAAAGTGAACACAAGGAGCAAAAACGGATGCAGGAGGCCGAGCAGCACTTTGCAGCTGTTGTGCCATTGGAGTAAAACAGAAAAATAAAACCAGGAGAGGGGAGTAGAAAACAGAAAAAGAGAGGGCTGCTTCGACAGGGAGCATGCGAGTCCTTGGGGGAGGGGGTGAAGGGCGGCTGGAAAAAGTAGGGACAACAGAGCAAGGAAATACATGCACACCCAAGGAATGCTCAATGTAAAATAAGAGTTGTCCCGAAAAGTATGCAATGGACGGATACAACTCATCTGATCAGAACACTGAGATAAAGCAGGTGCCTAAGCCCTCTCCTCCGACTAGTCCAGGCCCTCACAGACCCAGCTCCTCCACCTCGAGGCACTTGCCTTAGCTGCATCTGTGACTTCTGCCTTGCGATGTTCTTCCCTCTTCTGTCAATCTGTCTCTTTTGGCCCTCTGTGCCTTTCACCATTTGCTCACTCCTCTTTCACTCTGCTCATTACTCGCTCACGTTTGCGCTTTTCCTCTCACTCTTTGCTCTTTTGGCTTACTTTTTGTGCATTTTACCTCTTACTCTATTGCGCCTTTATGCTCTTTTGCAGTGGTGGTGACCCTTAATGTAAAGTGGGGGAGTGTTTCTAGACAAACATGAATGTACTGGTAAGTTTTCTTAAGAAATTAACTATGAGTCAATGAAAAATTGATGATCAACTGACATTTTGCTCATTGGATTACTTCTAATGTCTTATCTTGAATGACATCATGCAAAGTACTTGAATTGTATACCCATATATGGTGAGGGAGATTTATATGTGGTTTTTGATATCTTCTGGAGATCAAGGAAAGGAAGGTGGAGCCTTACCAAGTAGGCCATCACACACAAAAAAAAAAGAACACAGCACATGTGACAAGGTAAAAATAAGATTTAAATGAATCTTTATTGCTCATTAACACCTGTTCTAAATCAGCTCGCCGGAACGGGCCAGTAGTCCCTAAAAATAACTTACCCTGATAAAATTTGACTCGCCATAGCGAGTAGATTTCTCGAGGCCTGAACAGGTCACATTCGGGTAGAAATAGTCTAATTAGAATATTTAAAAGTACTGGGAAAAAATAGGGTTTCAAAATGTTGCGGAAGATGTTTGCAGTCAATGTTTGGTATTTAATTTGAATAACCGAGGCAAGAGAGCAGTTACTGTTATGTTTCATATTGGCAAATTAGAATGCCCATTTACAAGATCTCAAGCAGATTTTATTGAAATGCCAAATTGCAATGATTTAAATCACACCTTGATAATTATATGATGTTTTCTAAATGGCTTGCGGTGTAACCAGCCAGGAGATCAGGTAGCCTTACCGTTGCCAAATTGCTGTTGAGGGAATGAATATCTAGATTTGCACTTTCTACTTCCATTGAGTCTGATTGTGGAACACATTTTAAAAATCATCTATTGCACGTTATCAACACAGAATTTGAGATCAACCAAAAGTTTTATTGTAGATATTGACCGCAGTCTTCAGGAATTGTGGGGTGGAGCCAATTGAACCCTCACGTACAAACTGGCAAAAGTGTGTGCATCAATTAGTTTAAAGTGGCCGGATGCCCCTTCCTCAGATTTTGATGAGCATGAGAAGTACTCCTGACAGAAAGACTGGTTTATCGACCCATGAGGTTGTAATGGGAAGAGCAATGAGCCTTGCATATGATCCTTCAGCTGTGCTAGTTTTAATGAATGATTAAATCATGCTACATTATTTCTGATATTGTGAAATTGATCCCTCATCAGGTGGGTGTGGCAACAGAAGACACAAGAGACAATGTCTGCCATGGTTAGAAGCCTGGGGACTGGAACATAGTCTGCACACATGTGAGGAAGAGCTGTCTGGAAGAAAGGTGGCGAGGACCCTATCAAGTGATTTTAATGACAAACACTGCAGTGAAATGTACTGGTGTGCCATAATGCTTCCATGCTGCTTACATAAAGAGAAGGGGAGTAGCTGAAGCAGTAGAAAAATAGCTGGTCCAGAAATGAGCACACAAAGTCAGATGCAAAATCAAGCTCAAGTTTGCAGTGTGAATCCAGAGATGGTGAATATTTTGAAAAATGTTAAACTAGTGAACACAGCGAGCCCAAGCAAAATGGAGTAGTGATGTTTCAGGTTAGAGAAAGCTCTGAACCTGAAATTCCAGAAGTCCATTTTTAAGATGAAGATCAGAGTGAAGAACAGTTGCTGGGCAGAAGACAAAGGCATGAGTGGCAGTCTCTGATCCATGTGGTGAAAAGTTGCTGTTGAAGATCAAATTTACAAAGATCCCTCGAAGGAAAGAAAAAGTTTACAATGAACAGAACAGAAAAAGACAAAGCTGGTCAAAGTGTAAGTCGAAGTTCAAGTTAGAGTTTGAGCTCCTCAAACTTCCTTGGAGAGTAAAGAGACTCTGACAAAGAATGTTGCTGAAAGAGAAAGAGTTGAGGAAGATATTCCAAGGAAGAGAACTTGCAAAAGAAAACATTATGAACCAAAAGAAAAGCCTGAGATACAAACAGATTCCGTTTTAGGAAATAGTGGATATGAATCATCAGTGAAAAATATCACTGAGGAAGAGAGTTCTAAATTGAAAAGATCTTCTCCTGAATGGGTGTATTTAGCTACAGTTTTAGAAGATGGTGATGATGAAACTAAGTTAGATTACTATCATTTTGGTAATCAACGCTAGTATATATTTGAAAGTAAATCCTAGACTGAGTTTGAAATAGAAGAACCCACTTGAATGAGGGAAATAGAGACTACTGAATAAAGGTGAAAGCTGAGAATTGATGAAAAGTAAAGAGACGTTGGGCAAACCGAGTCCCTAAGTAGAGATTGATTAACGTTTGAAAGAATTTTGAAACTAACTTTTGAACTGTCCAGAAGACTACATTTGAATGTTGTTTTTGATTACTGTTTTAATAAAATAAGAAGAAAAAGAAAAGTAAAATATATATTATTATTTGAAAGACAAATTGTGTTTTTTTTATTTTCACCACAATAACAGTTTTTGTCTCAATGAGAGATGGAGTACAAACAATGCTGCAAAATGTTAGGATTAGTATTAATAATAATGTTATTGTTTATAGTGGGACTATTGTGCCTACTTTCTACTGTGAGATATGTTTCAGATCTTGTTAGTTATGCTAATGTTGAAATTGCTACAAAAAGACAATAAGATAAAACACCAGTACAAAGAAAACATTTAGTTAGTGGGTTTAGGCATAATGTGTATACTAAAATGCTCAGAGAATATGTGGATATAATGAAGGCTAGTGGATGATACGTTTGTTTCTACCTTCCTACATCAGCTGTGGAGGGTTCTACTTATGTGCAGCTTCCTATTTCTTACTTTTTCTTGTGTAATATATATATTTTAAACCATAGTGAGTTTCTTTCTACTTATTTGATTTTAACGTGCCTTTATAGGATTTACCTACTTGAGAAGACAATAGAGAAGTTAAATACAGTAAAAAGTTTTAGAGTGATTGCACAAAACAAGTATGATGCTAATATTAATCAAGGTTATGTGTGTATTTTGAGGAGTGAGCAGCAAAATTGTATTAGAGAATACAATAAGAGAATAGTAAAATCAGTGAGAAACTGGGAAGAACAGAAGGTTGCATTACAGCAGACGAAAGAAGAGTTATTTAGATTGTCAGGTTTACACCCAAGAGGTAGAATTTGTAAGAGAGAGTGCATGTGATCGAACTTATAACATTAGTGGAAACTATTTGTTAGGTGGAAAACCTATTTTGAGGGGAATTTATTATGTCTGTGGAAAAAGTGCTTGTTTCAATTTGATAAGAACTTGGGTGTGTCCGTGTTATTCAGCTTTACTATTTCCTATAGTTCATCATATGGATGAATTAGATAGTGAACACAGTTTGAAAAGAGTGAGACACAGTTTTGGACAATTCTGTTTAGATATATAGGGTGATATTATACCCTCTACAAGTGTAGCAATTAATGATGTGAAGATTAGGTGTTTGTCTACAGTAGTAGATATGCTAGCAGTAATACAGCATGGCCATTTAAGCAAGTAGATATTGAAATGGTAGCTATTAGGGTTATGGTGATGAAGAATCATCTTGCATTAGATATACTGTGGCGACAGAGGGGAAGGTCTGGAAGGCGATAAAAGAGGGTTTGCATATTTATACTAGATAACAGTAGGATTATTGTTTCTTTTGTGACTAACATTACTAATATTTTGCATAAGATTAAGTCTCTTAAGGAACCTGGCTTATGGGAAACTGAAGGTTCATGGTCTAGTAGGGAAACGTTTTGGTAAAGTTCGCGAATGGCTAGGTAGTTCAGGGGGAATTACTTCACAGGCTATATTAACCCCTATAATCATCATAATGATTTTTGCAATTATTTTGTTTGTTTTCATTACATTTTCTGAGTGTATGATTAGTAGGTACAGAAATAAAGGATAAGGGTGCCAATAGGTTGAAATAAAGTAAACGATCTGTGGAAAAGTTGAGTCTTATGGATTATATCTATAACCAGATAAAAATGGCAGATGAAAATTCTTGTAAGTAGCTAAAAATGAGGACGACATCTACTGACTGATGGCTGATTAATAAAATGTTATTAATGCGTTTTAGCTATTATTAAAAAATATTCGGGGGTCAGCATGGGGTAGCTGTTTCTAAATGTGAAATTTTGAGTAACATTCTTTTTGAATCCTAATGATTTTTAATAATGAAAATAGTCATAAGCCATGAGTTATCAGTGTTGTACTTGAAACAATATTGATTAGACGTTTAGAAGTAGGTTTCTAAATGTAGTTCAACTGTGCCACATTTTTTCAGAGACACTGTTTATTAAAAGGGATGCTATTTGGTGCTCTGCTCATC
Source organism: Lissotriton helveticus (assembly GCF_964261635.1). Classification (NCBI taxonomy): domain Eukaryota; kingdom Metazoa; phylum Chordata; class Amphibia; order Caudata; family Salamandridae; genus Lissotriton; species Lissotriton helveticus. The sequence goes on along the minus strand of NC_136067.1, from coordinate 1,214,140,236 downwards.
TTGCTCCTGCTCATTACCCCTCCCAATTAATGTCCCTCTGCGTCTCTTCTCTCCCCACAGTCTTCACAGGACACTGTGACATAACTGGTCATTTTCCTTAGAGCACCTGTGTTGTGAATAGACTTTTCTTTGTGTACTGAAAGTATCAACTCTGCAAGTTCCTTCCGCTGGAAGTTCCGATGTGAATCCGTTACCTTCACTGGTGTATGACTCTTTGTTTGAAAAATGTTTCATATTGTGTTGTACCTCTCCGGACTACACTGCTATTGCTGTAGGAGCTGATGGAGTTTTCCTTTCCTTAGAACTGGGTTAGTGTTATATGATTATGTGTGACAATCTCAATTCAGATTTGCTCAGTATGTGTTATTCCTAGTCATGCCATGCTGAATTAGATTTTATTTAAAATGTTGTATTCATAAAATGTGTATGAAAACCGATTGGTTTGAGGGCAGTGAACCAGGGCCTTTTCACTTTCCTCACTGGACTCTGTCCATTCCTTTTATTATTTTTTGCTGCTTAGTGGGACTTAGTATGATTCTGATTTCTGACTATGTATTCTGTGCTTGAGACTTCATTGCATATTTTGCACTTCTCTGTAATACTTAATTAAGATGTTTGTAATAAAACTGGTTCCCTTGGGAAGAACCACAAGGTATTTATCTATACTTGAGAGCAATAAAGGCACTTGAGAGTTCCGGAACAGTGTTCGTTTAAAGGATAACCAAGTCCTTGTTAAAAAAAAGTCATTGCCTTCGCACAAGGTATAACTTTAGGATAAAAGGACAGGAGAATTTCGAGACACTCTTCTGGTGAGCATGAACTGGTCTAAATTCAAAAACATTAAAGGTGGAGGATTCAAGAAAATCCCTGCAACTGCACTACTCCCAGTCATCTATTGAGGAGCAGATTAAGTGGAATAAGATGAAGAAAGGTTAATCTTATTCTTCCTCACCTTTCCCTCCTTCAGGTAAGAGAATCCTATTTCTCAAAAGGGTAATAGTAGAGTTCAGTACTGAGGTTTTCCAAAAAAAGGTTCATATCAAGGCTCTAATCATCTGTGTCTCCTTCCCCACAGTAAACAAAACCAGGCAGCTAGACTGATCTACCAGCAGCCAAGATGGTGCCACATCACTTCCCTAATGAGGAAGCTGCACTGGCTACTAGTAACACAACGCAGTGCATTTAAGATTGGATGCCTCATATCTAAATCCCTGTATGGCTCCTGCACAGAATGTGTCTCTACCCTCATCCAGAGGTATACCCCTGCCCATAACCTGAGGTCATCCTATCTTAACCCCCTGGTCATCCCCACCTCTAAAAGGAAGAGATTAGGAGGATCTAGATTTGCTGTTCTGGCCCCTCGTTTTTGGAACCAACTCCCTTTAAACATCAGATCCTCATCTTGTTACCTTCAATTTAAGGGACTCCTAAAACTTGGTTGTTCTACCAGACTTATGAATGACAACGAGCTGCAGGTGTTTCCCTATAACCAGAGTCAAGAAACCCTATTGTGTATGTGTGCTCTACAAATATGTTTTAGTATTAAATATCTTTATTGACAGATCATACCCACATAGCCCCTGGCTATGTGGGTATGGCTTGGGTAACTCATGGCTTGGAAAAACACAAGGCTCGAAAAAAACAACACAGGGCAATGCCCCACTACGAAAAGAGGCCAGGTGGTGGACATATTTTAAGTGCAAACAATCAACATTGAATATTAAAGAAACAAGAGCAACCAAAACCCCCAAACTCCCACCCAGACCCTCCTCAAACCCACCCTTCTTCCACGTTCCAAGTCCACTACCCATATCGTCTCAGCGCCCCCACCCACTAACCCATTTCCGGCGGCTCCACATCTGATAGACGCAATAAGGGCAAGTAACGAGGACAAGTAACCTCTCGAAACTCTGAGGCCAGCAAAGACAGGAAGGGATGCCACAGCTCTGAATACTTAGCACCCTCCCCTGCAAGCGTCTAGGACAGCTTCTCCATATCCAACACATGCCACAAGCGATGGAGCCAACCCTGAAATGTGGGAACATGTGCAGTGCGCCAATGGGAGAGGATATTTTGCATGGCAGCGCCCAGAGCAATACCTATCAGGGGACCTCTATGGGAGCGCAGCGGATAAGTGACTGGGTTTAGCAAGCCTAGCAAAACATAGGACGGGAATCGTGGTACCTCTGTATCAAATGTGCATCGATCTCATCTAAAATTTGTTTCCAATACTCTCGAAGATGGATACACTCCCAGAGCAAATGCACTAATGTTTCCACCTCGCCAGCATGTAACCTCTCTAGAGCGATCCATCGCATGGAGCCGCCGGTGGTATAGTACCAGTAGGTTGCAACCTTGGTAAGTGTGTCTGTAAGCCCCATGTGATATGCCGAATGTCGAGCTCTATAGTAGATGCCCTCCCATTCTTTATGGCTAAGTACCCTTCCCAGCTCCCTCTCCCAGCGGGTATTCCCGGCGCTATAAATATGTGTATACTTAGCTTGCAGCATCCGGTATAAATCCGAAATAAGTTATTTGTCGGATTCACGTGTGATCAACCAATGTTCATACGGTAGTAGCGGCCTATCAGCCGTGGGACGGACATGCTCGTTGAGTGCCCAGTGCTGAGCCTGGAAATATTGAAGTCTCTCCGACTCCGGCAAACCATATGTCTCCCAAAAAGAAGAAAATGACATGACACCATTTTCTGCCTATAAATGATATAGGAACCGACACCCGGCTGGTCGCCATCTCGCGAAGGCCACAGAATCCAATCCCGGGGCAAAGTCAGGGTTATCCACCAAAGATGTAAGAGGCGACGGGAAGGAGGTGAGCTCATGGCTGACATTGGTGCGGTCCCAGACTTCCAGGGGAACCTTGGTGATTAAAGAGATGTACAAATTGGGGGTCCTGTGCTGCTTACGAAGAAAGTGGATTTCTTGAAGCGGCCGACCTGCCACTGCTTGGTCTTGGAAAAGCCAATGTTTTTCAGATTCCCACTTACTCCACTCCACCAACAGGCGCAGTTAGGCAGCTTGGAAGTAGAGGAGCAGATCCTGGAAGCCAAGCCCCCCCCCGCTTCCGGAGGGAGTGTCGCTAGGCGCAACTTTAGTCGTGGTTTTCTGCCATTCCATATAAACTGGGCCAGCTCAGACTGCGTCTGTTGGATCCAACCCACGGGTGGTCGCAAAGGTATAGTGCGGAACAAGTATAGAATCTGAGGGAGGATTGTCATCAAATACGGGATCGCCTCAGTCGCCCACTGAAAAGGGAACGACCTCTGCAAGAACTCCAAGGTGGGCCCCTCTAAGGACAGATCTAAAGCCATGGACTTGCTCATGTTAACCTTAAAACCTGCCGCTTGTGCAAAGGCCTCCAGGTCCTCAAGACATGCAGGCAGCGACTCCCTCGGGTGGGACAAAGAGATCAAAACATCGTCAGCGTAAAGACTGATGGTGTGGCCATAGCCTCCAAACTTAATTCCCTGTACCCTCGGGTTAAGGCGTAGTCGCTGTGCCAGCGGCTCCATGTACAGACCGAAAAGTAGAGGCGACAGTGGGCACCCCTGTCTCGTGCCACGCTCTATAGCAAACCGGGGGGAAGTACAACCATTAACTCGAACTGCAGCGGTTGGAAACTTATAGCAATTCATAATGTAGGTACGAAACTTCTTCCCCATTCCCGCCTTCTCTTGAACTCGTTCCAGGTAGGGCCAGTGGACCCAATCGAACGCCTTCTCGGCATCAATCGCCAGCAGCATAAACTCCCCCTTCATGCGTGTAGCTTTCTCCACCAGATGTAGGGCCCTCTTGGTATTATCAGAGGTCTGGCGTTCCGGGATAAATCCCACTTGATCGGGGTCGACCAAGCCACCCATGTGAGGCGCTAGCCGGGCCGCCAGAATACTCGTATATCATTTAAGATCAAGGTTTAAGAGAGATATAGGGCAATACGCCCCGCATTGCGAGCGATCCTTTCCCGGCTTAGGAACTACAGCGATGGTAGCATCTAAAAGGTCTCTGAGGATCGCACCCGGCTCTGAGAATGAGTTAAAAAGGGCCGTAAGGAGAGGAGCAACCTGTACACAAAACGTCTTATAAAAACTCATGGGGAAACCATCTGGCCCTGGCGTTTTCGCCAGCTTAAGGCAGGAGATAGCTGCGATGACTTCCTCTGGCCTGATGTCACGCTCCAAGTGGTCTGCTTGCTCTTTTGTAAGGGCTGGAAGGGGAATAGAGTCGAGGAAGGACTCCCCAACAGATACTTCGATAGAGGACCCAGCATAAAGATAAGCATAAAAGTCGCTAAAGGCCGCTGCAATGTCAGCATCCTCCATGACACGCCCGCCCCCCGTCGAAGAATCTCCTGTACGGTGTGGCGCTGCCGAACTTCGCGCAGCTTGTGACCTACAAGCACCCACACCGATCCCCACCTGTGTAATATGCGTGCTTCAGCCTCAGGGCCGCATATTCTGCCCGGTCCTGATCTATTGCCGCGAATTGTTGTCGCGCTGCCGCCAAACCCGAGGAGCCCCCGTTTGTTGGTGCATCTGCTCCAACTCCCGTGTCTGCTGTGTGAGCTCCTCCCTTTTTTTCCGCGCACGCTCAACATTATCAGCCACTGCAATTGCAATAAGCTCGCCTCGCAATACCGCTTTCAGTGCTGCCCATTGTGTCGCCAGTGTAGTGTCTGTATTACAATTATGTGTGACGTAATCAGCCATAACGCGCTGGAGTCGTGTAACCACCTCCTTGCGATGCAGCAATGTTTCCCGTAATCGCCAGTGTCGTTTCACGTGTGGAGTGGGCGGGAGGGTAAGAACTACGGATACCGGCACATGATCCGAGAGTGATGCGGTCCCAATATCAATAGCGGTCGTAAGCGCCTGCAACGAGGGGGAAGGCAGCAAATAATCCAAGCGAGCATATGTTTTATAGGCATTAGAAGAGTAGGAGTATTCTCGACTCCGGGGGTGAAAGCAATGCCACAGGTCCACCAAACCGACCTCCCGCAATCGGGCGAGACCCTCCGCGGTGAGGGCGCCCGACTGGGAAGCACGCTGACATGACCCATCTAACGTGTTGTCGAAAACCAGATTAAGATCCCCACCTAGCAGAACATGTCGGTCCATAGTACTAGTAGCCTCAGTAATAGCAAGATGGAAAAACCTCTCCTGACCCTCGTTGGGGGCATAAACAGAACCAATAGTGAACAGTGAATTACCCAAGGAGAATCTGTACGTCAATAACCTCCCCTTTATCTCCGCCCCCTTATGCAGTAGCATACCCCAACATCTCTGGGCCACTAGAATTGCAAAACCTGCAGTTTTCGTGGCAGCAGAGGAAAAAAACTGTAATGGGAAACTACGGGATCGAAGGCGATGGCAATCCTTCTGTAACAAATGCGTATCTTGCAGGAGACATATATCCGCTTGGGAATGCTCTAGGAGGGAAAGGATCGCCCTGCGCTTTACCGGATTGTTTAATCCCCTCACGTTTAACGTAAGGCCTTTAAGGTCAGTGGCCGGCATCTATGCAGTAGGGGTCAAAAGATGCCAGTGGTAAAGGACCACTTGCGTACGGGACGGGCCATGTAAATCTCGCCTCTCTAAGGGACACGCACCCCAGACATCGGACCCCCCCCTCTAGAACTCGGTGAACTTGGAACAACCATACCCTCCCCCCAACTACCCAACCCCAAAGAAAACCCCAGAACCAAACAAGAAACACATGTCCAAAATGTCCATCCTCCCCAGATGATCGGAAGAGTGGTGAAACGGGGTATTCCAGTTTACATCCAAATATTCTGGGGGTTTCTTCACTCGTCTCCGCCTGCCCTGCTGACGTCGCTGGGGTTTAGAATCACTTGTGTCAGTGACCTGGCTCGTTCCTCCGCATTCCTTGGGAGGTAGATCAATGCCCAGCAGACGGCAAGCTTCAGGGACTGAACGCAGCTGATAAAGTTTGTTGTCCAATTTAAAGACCAAACAAAACGGGTGGCCCCAACTGTAAGAAACGTTCCACTGCTGCAAGTGGGTCGTTACAGGTTTGAAAAGTCGGCGTTTCTGCAATGCAAGGGCTGAGAGATCCTGGAACAAGACCGTTGACGGACCCTGAAACGTTAGTGGATGCATCTGTCTGGCCTTCTGCAGGATCTCTTCCTTCATGCGAAAATCCTGTAAACAGACCAGGATATCTGGTGGGGGCGCCGTGGAAGCCCGCAGGGGACCGACACGATGAGCCCTATCTAGGCGTAGCTCCAACTCCAACGGGCGCCCCAGGATGTGATTGAGGAGTTCCGTTGCAAAGCAAAACAAGTCTTTGGTTTCGTCAGACAGTGTCACATTTTTAATCCTTACATTATGCCACCGTGAGCGATTCTCCAGATCCTCCAGGTGGATCTGAAGATCAATGAAACAAAGGAGTACGCAGTTCCTTGGTGAAATATTATTCACCACAAGGCACCAGGGTAATATTGTCTGGTGAAGTAAAAAAGAAAGAAGAAGAAGAAAACAGGGGTCATAGTAAGATGTAAGAGAGGAGGGGGATTCCTCCTTATGGAACTAGTACTCTCATACACCCAGCAAGCTAGGTGTCATGTTTCATCATTTGAGCCTGCTCCTCGTTGGGCCGGCGCTGCAATGCCCAACGGGCACCCTTAAAGGGGCTCTTTTTCGGAGATCTTTTGTTCCTTGCCGTAAGGGTGCAGTGGGGTGAGGGGGCCTAGTCAGATGTAGATGTAAGTGCAGTGTATTAAAATAGGTTAAGGATTCCTCTACAAAACGTTATTCTAATGGGTACCTTACCTAAGTAAAATAAGAAAGGAGGGTAGTATGTTCTATTAACTAGGTGAAAGAATTACTACTCTGCTCCTTGATGGTCGACATGTTTCTTGCTTCCTAACTGTCTATTAAAGATCAACGGCGATTCTTCAGGACCGTGAGTAAAAAGGACAAAACGTGCTAAACAAAAACTGTCTACTAACTATAGGGGGTGAATGCTTAGATTCTACTTGCCACTTGTCAAAACGCCTAGGGGGATCCTCCTAGGTGCTGGAGACCGCCTGTAATACAAACAAATCAAGGATAAAAGATATACATATATGCACAGAAATCCTGAGTTAGTGCGTAATAACTCTTAGGATGCAGTGCCAGTAAATTTGCATTAGATAAAAAACGGAGCTTTAATTCAGGGGGTGACCCACACCTATGGTGCCCCTCTGATCGGTTAGACATCCGTATAACTAGCAGGTAGCAGATATAACAACAACACCTACAACCATGGGGTGAACCTGCTAACACAAATATAAGTGCAGCACTCACCTAAATTAGCGTGTGTTTGGCCTCATCTGATGCAGCGGTTATTTGGACACTCTAACAGTAGTGCCGCTGAAAGCAGAAGGAAAGAATGAATCTAAACGTATATGTAGAGAGCAGGAGACACTGTGGTGCTAGAGCATATGGCCAGTGACGACCAGGTGGAATCACGCCACAAGTCTGAGGCAGCTGTGTCACGTATCATAGTGCCAAGGGGTGTCAGGCTAGAAAACCGTGCAAAAATCACGGGCCGGACACTGGGACCGAAATACCAGAAAGCCTCTATCTCCGTCTGAGTGCCTGCCCATGTGCGATAACCGAACGTGCTCAGCCGGGCTAACCTGTCCGTCTGTGGAAAAAACGGTGCAACCGGATCATCCACTGGGAGCAGCGTCGGCACCCGTAAATAAGTCAGGCTCGTTAGGGCAATGTAACCACAGAACGGGAGATTCATGTTGCGGCTGGGGTGTTTAAGGCAAGAGAAATGCCCCGGTGACTTCTCACGTACAAAAAGTCAGAGAACTGCAAAGGCAAAATGATGGGGACGCCGCAGTCAGCGAGCCGTTTGATAGAACCACCCGGAGTCTGGACAAAGTGCCGGTAACCCCAAGTGCTTACCTGTTCCAAGTAGGAACCGTTCCAACGACCTACCCTGCCGCTGCTTCTCAGGAAGGTAACGGGGTAATCGCGGAAAGCGTATAAGTATGCTGGAAGCTTCACTGCAATAGGGACTGTGGGAGTGGCCTAGATGGTAGACAGCGTAGAAGGCTGTGTATGGTGTAGACTTGCTAGCATAAGAGGCGGCCATCTTGGAGTGTAGAGAGGGCCCTGTATGGTATAGGGAGAAAGGAGGATTCTAACTAAGAGTTTATTTACCTAAAGGGTTTTGAGGCAGTTACAGAACCCAAACATTGTTGTTGACAAAGTCACATGCATAAGTTGACAATCTTGTCTTAATGTGAAAGAACCATGGCAGGTGTAAATGGGGTGCGTTAGACAAATATGTATCAAAAACCTAGGGGAATATCAAGGTGCTGATATCGGATCCACCAACCCCACTAAATCAAAGGTCAAAGCTGTGTCAATGATGCTAGGGGCCCATGCCGCATGTGTGTTTATTATGCTAGTGAATTATGCAATTTCAAGATAGGGTATCTTTGGTATACGGCCCAAATACTGGGATGGCAATGGAATAATTGGGGCAACGCTCTGGGGCGGTAAAGGCTAAGGGAACGTCTAATAATATACCATTAAGGCCAGAAAATCACTAGGCAGAATAGGTTGCAGCTGGTAGTAATGATGATTCAGGGGGTTCAACGTCACCCAAGGAATATCATCATTGAGCCCATTTGTAGCCGCCTGTAAACGGTGAACCCATCTCTGTTCAAGCCTGAACAGAGCTCTTTGAGTTATTGTGGGGTTCGCTTCCAGAATACACCATTTGATGCGTTCAGGTGTATGTCTTCTCAAGGCAGTGTGTGTACAATTTGGTTGTGGTTCTTCCACATCTGATGTTACTTTTGTGTTCAGTAACCCTGACTTTAGCTGGTCTCATGGTCATCCCCACATAGAATTTGTTATATGGGCATATCAACAGGTATATACAGTGACTAGTATTGCAATTAGTGTGTCTTGCCATGACCCATGTGAAGGTGTCTGTCAATTCTATTTCTTTTGTGGGTCTCGTTTGGGGGCAGACTACGCAGGAGCCACAGGGATAGTGACCGGTAATTGGGGGCAGACCCCACAAATTCTTTTGAGTAGAAATGGATTTGGCGATTGTCAAATCCCCTACACTCAAGATACCTCAGTGTTTGTTGATGGTTTTCTTGATCAGATTAGATCTTGGCGAAAATGTTGTAACACAGGTCATGGTGTTGTCAACTGCCTTAGTTTTGGGTTCAAGGAGTCCGTCCCGATTATTGTTACGGGCTTGCTTCATGCACTTAGTTACTGTCTTTTCAGGGTACTGTCTCTTTTTTAAGTTAGTAGCTAGCAGGTTAGCTTATTTTTATAGTCATGTACTGAGGTGCAGTTCCTTCTTAGGTGGAGAGCTACTGTATAACAGTTAGCTATTAGTATCTGTAGGTTTTTTGTACAGCCTGGTGTCCAGTCTACCCTCATTGAGCCTGATAGTTAAATCCAAGAATTGGATTTCAGTATCTGAGATGGTGTGGGTGAACATCAGGTGGGTGTTTTTTGTATTAATCAATTCACAGAATTGCATACACGTGGGTAAGTCACCTCTCAGGAAGATAAGTATGTCGTCTATATACCTCTTCCATAGTCTCAGGTTATTGCTAAAGGGGTTGTTGGGGTTTAGTATGGTTTCTTGTTCGAAATTCGCCATGTAGAGGCATGCCACACTAGGGGCAAATGTACTCCCCATTGATGTACCCAGAGACTGATGGAAGAGGTGATTGTCGAATTCAAAAAAGTTTTCTGTCAGTGCCAAAGTGGCACACTGCATGACAAAGGCGATGGGTGTAGGAGAAAGCCATTCACTGTTTCTCAAAGCTTTTTCAACAGCTAGCAGAGTATCGCCCTGGGGAATGTTGGTGTAAAGCTGCTCAACATCTAGTGTTAGCAGTAGGTCAGTTTCAATATTGGTGTCCCAAGTGTCAACTATGCGTAGTACCTCAGTGGTGTCCTTTAAATAGGCCGGCGTTAATTCCACCAGTGGCTGTAAAAAGACATCCACGAACTTCAATAAGGGTTCCAAAAGGGACCCGATACCGGAGACTATGGGTCGACCAGGGATGGGTGTGGTACCTTTATGTATTTTGGGTAGAGTATAAAAATATGGTACCTTAGGTTGTTTGTTGACTAGAAAGTCAGCTTCTTTTCTGGAGACCCACCCATTGCTCTATGCCTCAAAAACCATCATAGTGATTTCATTCGTTAGGCGTGCTGTGGGATTGACTGTAATCGGAGTATAGAATCTCCTGTTGTTAAGTTGCCGGTGACATTCCAAGTTGGAATCTTCCGTGGACTGGCTAACAGTGGCACCACCTTTGTCTGCGTGTTTGATCGTAATCCCTTTGTCCTCTGTTAGGGATTGTATCGCTTTGCGTTCACCCCTTGTGATATTATGAAAAGGGGCTTTGACATTGCCTTGACCAAATCCTTCAGAACTGCCTTTTCAAAGGTTAACACCTCTGTTGGTACCATGTTGGTTGTGGGCGTGAAGGTTGAAGGGTTATGTAAACCCGTGTCTTCCCTTGTTGGTTCTATGTCATCTTCGAAGAAAGCTTTGAGGCGTATCTTTCTAAAGAATTTGTGAATCTCACACTGTTCATTGAATAGGTCTATTCTAGGGGTGGGGACAAAGCCCAGGCCCTTTTCCAAGACTCTTTTCCATCACTGTCAATTGTCTCTTAGAGACATTGACTATTAGGCTTTCCTTCCCCTTGTTTTGCTCGGTGTGTCCATCCCACTCAGTTCGGCATCCTGCCACTGAACTTGTTTCAGGCCTCCTCTTCAGCGCCCTCTTCCTCTGCCCCAACCTCTGCCTAAAAAAGGGGGGTTATCATTCTGGAAATTCTGTGGTTGATTAGGAGGGTGCATCTGGTAAGGCCAAAAAGGGGGCGGGGGACCTTGGAATTGTGGGGATCCAAAGAATGGTTGCATCGGATATCGTTGCTGATTCCTTCTTGGGTGTTTCCCGTTGTTGTAGCTCCCATTACTGGAATTGCTACTAGAAGAGCCTCTCCTTGATCCCTCTCCGCTCTCATCTGAAGAGCAGCTGTCTTTTTTGGAGACAAAGTGAGGTTTAAGATAGGGGTACACTTTTTCTTTGTCAAATCTCTGTACATCCTTCTGCAGTTTCGTGATCTTTTGTTTCATCAGGAACTCTTTCTGTTCTGCTATTTCATTATTGATTTCTGTTAGTTTCGTCTTAAAGAGGGAAATCTGAATGGTTGTTTTAAGGGTCAATTCCGCCATTTGAATTTTGATAAGCAGGGCATCTGCTAGCCTCTTAGCTGTCCTGATGATTAGGACAAGTAAGTCTCTGGTGCACTTCCAAGCCACCAGTGACCATTCTTCCTTAAAGGTGGCATCCTCCAAGAAAATACGGGGAACGTTCCTCACTAACAGGCCATTGGGAGCTATACTCACTCTTAAGTATTCAGCCATCATTGCCCCATGGAGTGTAACTCTCAGCCACTCTTTTTTCATAGAAATCAAAGTATTCCATTCCTCTGTCTGTTGGTTAGAGGAAGAGGGACCTGCTGTGTCCAAAATAGATGGATTGTCTCTAAGAATCGCTGCTACAACCTCGTCATCAAAACTCAGTCCGGGATTTTCATTTGTCGTGGAACGGAGGGTCAGTAGTGCTATCTCAATGGACAGTGTAGGTGGAGTTGGTGTTACAGGGTCTGAAAGAACCTGCTAATATAGTGGATAGAGTGGGCCTGTCAGGTATAAAAATTACCTACTGGTAACCAGAGTGATCCCACGGGCGGTTAAACCTGTGCACAATTGCTATAAAAAACTAGGGAGACTTAGTGGGGCTTTTATTAGGTCCAGCGTACTTGCCCTAGGCACAATGAAACAAAGAAGATCAACCTGCTGGTCATGAAGCCGTATGATTTCTTGCTGCAGAGCTTCGAGTTCAGTGTCCTTGTTATCACTCTTAGTCTCTAGTTCAGCCACCTGTTCCCCGATTCCATCCACATCCCTGCGAACCTCTCTAATTTCACTGGCAAATTCCTTCTTCAGGGTGTGGGTGTCCTCCCGCAGAGACATGAACAGGGACTCCAAAAAGGCCTTTGTGATAGGTTCCGAGCCGGCCTCAAGCTCCGAAGGTGCCTGCGTCGAGGCAGAAGCCATGGCGTCACGTTGCTGGTTCGCTTGAACCTTAGCAAAGAGATCCTTCACCGTTTTATCTTTGCACCCCTGGGTAGTGGACATTGCACCACCTCCAGCTCTGTCGTGCTCCTCAGACAGTAGCCCCCACGCACTGCGCTGCTCCACCAGACCCGATGCTACCGCTCCCAAAAGGACCACCAATCCTCCGGTCGCTGCCAATAAGACTGTCGTGGATGAACCAAGTCGGAGCCTCTTATCGCCTCCCCTGGCAGCAACAATGGCCGACACTCACTCCCCCATCGGACCTTCAGAACGCCAGCAGAGTCAACAATAGAGGCTCCTGTGAAGGCACAAAACCTCAGCGAGCTCACATCCCTTGACAGGGCTCGAAAAAAATAAAAAAAATGGTTCTTGTCCTGCAGGACTAGTACCCTAAAAAATGTCCTCGACCTAACTGCAACCTACTTGACCTCCGTCTGTGAAAGCGGAGCAAATGTGACAAGATAACAAGATTTAAAGGCATCTTTATTGCTCATTAACTTTGTGAGCAGTAAAAATGCCTTTAAATCTTGTTATCTTGTCACATTTGCTCCGCTTTCACAAACAGGACAAAAGTTGGTTTGTTTTCCTACTCGCCAGAAAGGGCGAGTAGGACCTAAAAACAGCTCGACCTTGTTAAATTTAGCTAGACTATGCAAGCGGTCGAGTGGAATTTTCAAGCCCAGCATGAGTAACAGCCCAGGTGTCAAAGCTACTCAACTGCACACCAGGCCACTCATCAGGGCTGCAAAAGTCCAGGTGTCCAACTCACCCCCCAAGCATGTTACTCTCGCTCCAGAGCGAGGCCCAGGCCAACATTCAGGGCCCACCAAAAGCCTCTGCCAACTGCGCGACCCAGGCTCCAGACCTCCAGTCCGTCGTCGCTGGCGTACACACTCCCAGGTACACGCAGTGTCTCTCTTACTCCCAGGGCCCACAGTCGCAGGCAGCAAGGATCCCTACGTCCGCCTCCGTGCGTAGGTGGGTGCGCGCCCTGGAACCACCAAGGTCCGGGCCACTCAGGAGGCACCTCCACCAGATCACACCCCCTACAGTGCCCCCGGGGGACCACTGTGTCCAACCATCTGCTCTCCAGCCGCCACCAGTTACCAGGCACTCTTTATCGCCGCGATGCCGGAGGGCCCCCCTGGCCCGGGCCGTCCGCTCCCAGTCACCTCCACTATGCGAGGCCAGTCGGGGCCCCCCCTGCGGCTTACCTGCCGCCGCGTCGCGGTCCGCTGAGGTCTCGGAGTTCGCTAGCTTCACAGAGCGGCTCGCTCAGTATGTCCCTCTCTCAGAGGGAAAAAGGCTCCGGCGATGCACCGCCACGGCACCACAGGTATCGGGCCGCGCTGCCCTCAAGATGGCGACTCGGGTGCCACTCCCTTTCAGTTCTCAAGGCCCCGGCCACAGGTGCTCAGCAATCCGCAACCCCTCAGGCCGCCGCAGCCAAGACCGGGCTTCCAGAGTCCACACCGCCGTCTTCGAGTCAAGCGGCCGCAGCTGCACCTTCCAGGAGGCCTCCCGTCGGGCGCCCCACAGCACTCCTAGCCTGGAACGAGACCGTGGAGCAGGCACCTCCGGGCTCCAGGCGCCGGATCTCTCCTCAGCCACCACCGCCAGTTCAAAGAGTCGCTCAGGAGCCCCACAGACAAGGACGCCACCACTGCTACAGCTGATGTGTGCTAAGACGGCCCTGAAGCCGGTGCTAAACAGGCAGTCGGCGGAAGCTCCAGAGTATTCCGTCTGCTCACGCCGCCATCTTGCCACGCCCCCCTGTTCCTAAAAATATTTTTTAACATAACAGTACCCTCCCTACCATCCCTCTCCTCATCTGGCCATTCTGAAACTCTGGAAAACTAAAGTGCAGAGTCGGAGCTGCCAGGAGGTGGATATTTTGAGGGTACTGCTTCCAAGGAAGCACACATCCCTTACAATCCTTATAGCCAGTGAGAAAGAACAGTCAACTGGTTGCTATAACTGCTATGTTAGGAGTTGTGCCCTATACTTCACACACTCTGAACAGCATATATTCTTGTCTGACTTTTATTTACGTGCTTTTACATAAATACTTTGTCTTTTTGGGTGTGTACCTAAAAGTGACCTCCCGTCAAGAATTTGGTCCATAAAATTGCCTCTTTTTAGGTTGAGCCTGGGCAGCGCATGCACTGCTCTGCAAAGCATGCTGTATCGAGGAATGTAATAAAATCTCTGCCCATTTCCCACCCCTCTTTTCAATTAGCTCCTGTTACAGTCCTTTCAAAATCGTTGCTTTTCATTCGTGAATAGGCTTACAAGGCCCTCCTTGGTACTGCCTTGTCTGCAATTGTAACAGAACGACTGGACTTTTACTTGTGGGCTTACCCGGTCGCCGCCCTCTTTTACATTCTCCTTAATGTATTTTGTAATTTGCAGTGCGGTCAACTTTCCCTTTAGCGTCCGCGCTTCTTTATTTATTTAATTTGCAGTGCATTCCGCTTCACTTTAGCGTCCCCACTTCTTTATTTAACTTACACCATGGTCCGCTTTCATTTAAGCGGCCACGCTTCTTTCTTTAATTTGAAGCGCAGTGCACTTTCACTTTAGAGGCAGCACAACAGAAACTCGCTTTCATTTTTTTTGTGAAAGCACCCCATACTGTGCTTTCACTTTAATGTTGGCCATGCCCCTTTCTTTAGACGCTGCTCACTGTAGCCTAAATATGGTGAGCAGTGTCTAAAGAAAGGGGCGTGGCCACAAGAAAGTGGTCTCGCATTTGAGCTATTGGCATTAGAAACGACAGAGCTTTTTATATGCGTTGCTTTTGAAAACACATAACTAAAAGGTATTGTCATGTAAAATGCCAATAGCTTAAACTCTCGTAAATGCAAGACCTATTGCATTGAAAATGCTTGTTCTAAAACTTTTACAGTACTAATTCAGAATGTATGTCTGTCTAGGAAGCAGTGAACACTCCTAAAGCGCTCAGGGTTTCCAAGTCTATGCAAGAATAGCATTCTGGGACTTCCTGTTTATCTTGTCTTAAATAAGGACTATAAATCCCAGAATGTTAAGTAAAGACATGGTGGCTTAGATCCATACTAATATTATAAAGAGAGAGCCCAAACCTTTGAGGCGGGTAATCTCAGTAACCACAGCACCAACCACAACACCCAATACAGCGTTAGAATGGGCAGTTGCAGCAGAAGGACATAGGCTATGCAGACGCCCACCATATACATTTAAAAGGTAAAAGAACCGTGCCAGCAAGGTAGTCCCTTGTGGGCGTGTCTGCGTTGTGCTGGGGGCGTGACAAACGCTGGGGGCGTGTGGTACGTTCCACCCTTCATGCCATGTCTCATATCGTGTGCTGTGGGCGTGTGCTGGGGGAGTGGCATTACGAAAACGTGTGGTACGTTCCGCCCTTCATGCCATGTCTCATATCCTGTGCTGGGGGCGTGGGCGTGTGCAGGGTGAGGCATTACGAAGAAAAAAAAGTGAACGTACATTCCAGCTCCGGGTGTGCTTGCCCCGCGCTCCCAGTGCCGTGCACCTGCTTTACTGTATGTAGGTCAGGCATGGCGCTATTCCCAAGGGCCGGAAGGAGCACAAACAGGGGCCATTGTGCAGGAAATATAATCTCGCCTTATCGTCCGGTGACGCCTGATGCGCACACTGGAGATTTACCACTTCTGTTGCGCACAGGCCTCGCGCGACGCACATCCGGAAACAAGGCCCGCCTCCACGGAAATAGCAGGAAAGGGCCTATCCCTCCCCCGGTAAGTACATTGCTGGCACGGCGGGCCACATCTCCAGCAACATACTCCTATTGTTTCACCACCCATTTGAAAAATGCACAGGTCTCTCTCATTGATGGCCAGCACTGAGATACACTTTTAGACACACCTCCCGCCAGAGGTTCTATGAAGGGCGCTCACATATTAGGATTTAGGCATTTGTTATGGTCATTTTTATTGGGCAATATTTCGTGTTCTGGGGGCGTGGCCAATGGGCGCAACAATCGGCCGGCAGCCATTCATACCCGGACAACGTCGGGACTGGCTGCTAGTGAGCTTATAAAACACGGAGCTGGTGAATTTGAGAACAAGGCTACGAAAGTGAAATAAGGTGTTGCAAGATGTGCTCTATTACAGAATGAGTCTTTTCATTGTCACCGGTTTTATTCTGTGAAGTATTTTGACAATATCAGAGCGCTTATGTTAATAAAATTCTTGAACTGGATGTGCTACTCACACATGGATGCAGGAAACTTGAAAGCTCTGCCTCAAGTCAGATAGTGTTCCACAGAATAAATATAACGCAGTGGTCCTTAACCTGAGGCCTGCAACTATTTTGAAAAAAGCAATATTTAAACTTGACAAGGTTATAACGCTCTTTAAATATGAAGAAAGGGAACAATGTCTCAACCTAAATCTGCTGATTAGCAGGGCTCGAGTCGTGGTACCACGCGGGTGGACGGAGTCCTCCCACTTATTTTACCGGGTGGACGCCTCCCCCTCTGCTGGACTTCACTCTTTGGCCTCTCTGGGACGAGGAGCTCTAACATCAAGAATAAAAAAGGGGAGCTCCCAGGGACTTCTGTCACTTGTAGAGGCAGCAGCTTTCTGGCTGCACCCCAGACTAGCAGTTCGCAGGAGGCAGCTGAAGGAGAACACATGAAGGAAAAAGCTCAGAGAATTGCAATGCCGGGGTACATCATAAAGGCAGCATGGAGGAGGCAACACGGGGAAATAACACACAGGAAGCATCAAAAGAAGTTAAAATGCACGTGCCGACTCCTCAGATGCAATCGCATCTAATGGGTGAGGAGGGGAGGCAACGAGCCCGATGGTGCAAGCCACCTTTCGTGACGTCACCTCCTGTTGTGACGTCACTTCCGGTGACAGCGTCTCCCCGCTTCTTTTTTTAGGACTTGTGCTTTGCTGATTAGGAAATATGTGGTGGCAAAGAATAGCGCTATTGGTTTAGCATTCATAAATTTAAGCAGTGCTTTTGACTGAGTGAATAGGTCAAAGATGTGGTCTTTATTAGTTGACCTGGGATTTCCTAAAACCCTATTGGACTTTTTTATGTGATATGCACTCTGATATAGCTGCTACAGTCAGGTACGGACAGGAGGCAGAGTGTACGAACCCCCTTAATCTCCTCAAAAGAGTTAGGCTAGGGCGTGTTTTGGCACTTCTATTTTTATTTTATATTGATGGATTGAATCAGTTTTTTTGTCTCCAATGGAAAGGGCATGTCCAGGGTCAATTCTGTTAGTGTTCTGTCTAAGCTATATGTAGACAATGCAGTTTTGTTATCCCGCACAGTAAATGGCCTTAGGGGACAGGTGGATTTGTTTGTACATTTTTTTTTATGATATTGATCTGGATATCAGCATCTCTAAAACCCATTTAATGGTGTGTAGGAAGGGCAAAATTATTTTGCATATTAGATCCTTCACAAACCAGGGTACCACTTTTGATCAACATCGAAAGTGGAGCCCCTGTCTAGTTCCTAGATGTCATTGGTTTAAGCACGCTTGTGGTGCCCTTTTTAAGTTTTCTGCATCTATTGGGGAAAAAAAAACTATAGTTCCTCTGCTCCAAATTTATTGGATGAAAGGTCTGCCGGTTCTCACCTACGGTGCAGCTATTTGGGCTTATCTGAACTGCACTAAGGTGCAGAAGGAAGAAGACCGTGTTGTCGAAAATTGGTTGGGGTGGGTCCAGCTAGCCCTAGCACTTTTATCCATGATGAACTGGGCTTGAGGTTCGTCGAAGATTTAATAAGACTCGCCCTACTTCTCTTATGGATCACCTTCTGGTGCGGGGACCATACAGCCTTTAACAGGGAAGTAATCCAGGATTGCCTCAATTGTATTTTGGGGCACAAAATCACGTGGCTTTCTTATATCAGAGATCTGGCTATTAAGTTGGAGCATTCTGAATTGTAATATGCTCCTCAGCATAATGTTATAGCTGACGGGATAAGGATGAAAGAGAATTTTGTTTAACTTAGTCACTGAAGTTAGGGAAACTATGGACCTGGAGAAAACGATTATGAGAGCCTGTAAGATAATAAAATCTAACTCTGGTTTTGAGCTATATCTCACCCTGGTTAACAATATGTGGGATAGATCACTGCTTACAAGGTTTCTAGTGGGCTCAATCCAATGCAGATTATGTTTCCCTCCTGGACAATTTGACTGTAATTCTATTTTAACATATCCTTGTGATGGCACCACACTACAGATCGTGGATCACCTGGTCTCATTTTTTCAGTTTTTTAGGTCTCGCCTTTTCCACTCCGAAGGAATGGGAAATGGCGAGAATTCAAGTGCTCGAAATTCTCGTTAAACCACCGCTTTTTTCGTGCGGTTTTCATCGGGTTCACGTGGCCACAGGCACGCGCTTTTGGGCTATAAACTTTCCCCCTCCCCAGCCAGCTTTGCCAGCAGCATTTGCCTCATCAAAGGCTCCCGCTGCCCCGCCCCCCCGCCCTCACTTATTCACGGCCGCAGGCCGTGACTTCAAAGGGTGCATCTTGCTTAACAGGCCGGGCTGCACGCATGTCTCGCTCTTGCCTCATCAAAGGCTTCCGCTGCCCCGCCCCCCGCCCTCACTTATTCACGGCCGCAGGCCGTGATTTCAAAGGGTGCATCTTGCTTAACAGGCCGGGCTGCATGCATGTCTCGCTCTTATTTCAGTGAACTTATCCACGAGTTATACAAGATACTTTGTGAAGTTCAGCTCGGCTGTTCTACATGTGATCAATTCTAGTGCCACCAGCGATTTACCTGATGCGTAAGTAAGCAAGCACCATGTTTACTAAAATGGTAATCATATCAAGTGTCCTCATTTGCCACGAATCTCAGATAGTTGGCTTCTCTTTTCAGCAAATGTTATTCATAAGTGGGCTGTAACTTACTTTTAACTGCTTGCAGGACTGTCTCTTTTCCCTTACCTTTCTAGTGTCCCACCATCTTTGAACCCCCAATTCACCAACTTGCTCCGTTTCTCTTCACATTCAAAAAGTAAATAATTCAAATGCCTGCCCCTCTAACAAGCATTGGCATTGCCAATAGGTCTCGCTTGTGGGACCTTATAAGTATTTAGTTATGCAGCACAATATCATTAGTGCAACAACATCAACTGTTGCATGCCTAAACACTTGTAAGGTACAAGGTTTAGCCGTGCAACAGCTGATGTTGTTGCACCAAGGATATTGTGCTGCAAAACTAAATACTTATAAGGTCCCACAAGCGAGACCTATTGGCTATGCCAATGCTTGTTTTACCAGTTGGGCCTGCTTTCCTCCACCTATAGATATTGGCTGATCAGCTATTATAGCTGCAGTTATGTCCTTTTTAAAGAGTGCCCTATATTTGAATGCTAATATTAACAAGTGAATATATTTAGCTAAATGCACTAAAGTTAGGATGTTTTTTATTCCGGATTTTAGATTCTGTTTTAAGATATAATTAAGACCCTATTTCTCGCCCTATACCTCTCTCAATATATCCTCTACCTCCACTCTCTCAATCATCCCAAACCCAATTCCACTACTATGATCCCAAAATAACCCTTTCTAGACTCTTCGCTCCTCTACCCCACCTTGCATCATCTCATACCTCTTTTACTATTCTGTTCTCCCAAACAAGCCTTTCTGGACCCTTCCCTCTTATTCTCCTCCCTCTCCTTTACTCATCCCAAACCTCCTACTACTGCTATGAACTTCCCCCCCAAAAGGATTCCTAGACCCTACCCTCTAACAGACTAACATTTCCACCACTTCAATTAATTTCATATTTCCCTATACTAATTCACAACTAATCCTTTTTAGGTTCCGGAGTAGTGTGCTACTTGCTGAAAAGCGCTTCCACAGCTTATTAGGGGTAGCAAACGTTGCACAAGCATTGCGCAGCTGGCTAGGGCACTGGTCCTTAACGGAGGTGTGGCATGCGTGCAACCCTGACTCACGGATATATTCCTTCTACTCACCAGTTCATAATCTTCATGTGCGGTTAGATCTCATACTGGCATCAGCTACACTACTCCTCCTAATGCAAGACACCGGTTATCTGGGTCGTACCCATTCAGGCCATAACCCACAGAAAATGTTGCTAAGTTGGGAGGTGGGAGTTCTGCTGATCCCAACATGGCGGCTCCAGATAGCAGCGCTGGAGGATCAGGTATTTCGCAACTCCTTGGAAACGGCGTTGCTAGAGTATTTTGAACACAATGTTGGCTCTACGATCTCCCCCTTGACCGAATGGAAGGCCTTCAAGGTCACGACTAGAAGGCACTGGATGGGCCTTACATGGAACATCCGCAAGCATTTGGACGCCTCCCTAACTTCTATTGAGCGGAAGCTCCTCCACTGGTAATCCCTGTCAGTCACCCGCCCCGAAGCCAAGACACAATTAGATGCTATGCACGCGAACCCGTTAGAACTCCGAGAAACTTGAGCTGTCACAACTACCTAGCTCACTCAGCTCGCACCCACACGTTGTCTGACAAGGCGGGTAAACTGCTTGCCTTCCTTATTAGACAGGAGCACGCACACCGTCCTATACACTCTATTGGAGATGAGCTAGGGCAAATGAGGTACACACAACTGGACTTTCAGACAGCCATGACTGAACATTACTCTGCACTTTATGTGTCCAGCGTGCATGTGGACTCCCACCAAAGAAACACTTTTCTGGACTCTGTTGAGCTGCCTAATCTATCCATTGACCAACACCTAGCATTAGATTCCCCTTATCAGTAGATGAGATTCGGTAAGCTCTTGCGTCACAGGCATCGGGGAAGATGCCAGGTCCCAACGGGCTTCCTACAGAGTTTTTAAGACATATGCATAGATCCTGGTACCGCGCCTGCATGTGCTCTACACCTCTGCACTTGACATCTCATCCCTTCCTCCCTCTTTATGCACCACTAACGTGGTCTCTTTGTTGAAGCCAGGCAAGAATCCTACAGCCCTGGGGTCTTGCAGGACCCTAGTGATCCTAAACACTGATTATAAAATTCTGGCAAAGGCCCTCGCTAACCGACTTGCACCCTACATGCCCTCCTTAGTGCACGCAGACCAGAATGGATTTGTTCCGGCAGGAAACACCTTGCTCAACCTTCGCCGCTACTTCAGAGTAGCAGAATATGCTTCTCTGGACTGGCCCCTCTCAGGCTGCCTGGTACTTGACCTCGAGAGAGCCTCTGACTCTCTTGAGTGGGACTATCTCTTTGTAGTGCTGCCCAGGTTCGGCATAGGCTCTTTCTTTATCATCATAGTCAAGCTACCATATAAGAGCCCAACGACCCGAGTAAAAACTGGGCCCTATATTTCGGACTCCATTTCGAGTAGGCCGTGAGACCCGCCAGGGCTGTCCGCTCTCCCCACTCCTCTTCTCTTCAGTAGTGGAGCCTCTGGCAGTGTACATCCGTGCACGGGCAGACATAGGTATCCCTCTGGGTGATGGCACTCACACAACTTCTTTGCATGCGGACAACATCTTGCTACATGCAAGTGATTTCCTCTCCATCCCTTCTTCGTTAGATTTAGTACTTTCACTATTTGCCACTGTATCAGGGCTAAGGGTCAATGCGGCAAAGTCCATTCTCTTCCAATTCTCATCAGCCACTTTAGACCCTGGACATACCCTGGGTGGGGTCCCAGTCACGTGGTGTATTGACGCCTTCCGTTACTTGGGTGCCTGGATATATCTGAGTAAAGCCGACTTATTTGACGGAAACATTACCAAGGCTACCTCTGCCATTTATTCACAGATGGATTTCTGTAAAACTCTCCGCTGTCTATCTCTGGTAGAGTGGCCCTTACGAAGATGGTGATCCTCCTACAACTTCTTTACTACTGTACCACCCTGGCTCTCTATATTCCCACCTCCTACTTCGGTAAGTTGGAAACAATGGTCAGAAATTTTCTGTGGGGGATGTTTAGACATAGGGTATCCATTAGGAAGCTTTATCTGCTAACGGGACAGGGCGGACTCGCGGTGCCTAATCTGGAGCACTATTACCTGTCTGCCCAACTGCAATGGGTAGCCTGGTGGCTAGCTTCATGTCACTTGTCAGATACAGTCACATTACAAACACCAATGTCACTCCATATCCTACTTCACATGTTTCATACATGTGCGAAGCCCAGGAATATGAGCTCCTTGCTCCATACCATTCAAATGCTACCGCAGAAGTCTATACATCACATGTGGCACCACACCATATGCCCTGGCTATTCCCCTACTAGGAACACCAAGGGGAGGGTTGTCTACCACGTCAGCGGAGTTGCGTAGTTGGGATGCAGTGGAAATTTGCGACACAGGAGACCTCTTTAGAGATGGCACTTTAATCCCATATGCGGAACTCATTTCAGAGGAGGGTCTGCCCCCTCAAAATGTCCTATTGCACTGACGAGCTCAAAACGTCACTTTCATCTCGGTGGGTTAACTTAACGACAGAGCCTACCACACACCATTTGAGTCAGTATTTACATATAACTAGCAGCCTGTCCCGACGTTGTCCGGGAGCAATTAGGCTTCAGGGCCCCCGCCCGCCCCGACGTTGTCCGTGGGTCCCCCGGAGCCTTCCTCCATATATTGCAGTATTATACCTCTATGTTTACTTTGTACGCTTTTGTAGCAGCCCGTCCCGATGTTGTCCGGGAGCAATTAGGCTTCAGGGCCCCCGCCCGCCCCGACGTTGTCCGTGGGTCCCCCGGAGCCTTCCTCCATATATTGCAGTATTATACCTCTATGTTTACTTTGTACGCTTTTGTAACCTGCACACGTAACGTTTTCCTCCTGTAATGCGCCGTTTGGCTCCCTTTTTTAATGCTCCGTTTGCTTCCTCTTGCTACCTGCACACGTCACTTTTTCCTCCTATACCTCTATGTTTACTTTCTACGCTTTTGTAACCTGCACACGTAACTTTTTCATCCTGTAATGCACCGTTTGGCTCACTTTTGTAATGCTCCTTTTGCTTCCTCTTGCTACCTGCACACATCACTTTTTCCTCCTATACCTCTATGTTTACTTTCTACGATTTTGTAACCTGCACACGTAATTTTTCCTCCTGTAATGCACCGTTTGGCTCACTTTTTTAATGCTCCGTTTGCTTCCTCTTGCTACCTGCACACGTCACTTTTTCCTCCTATACCTCTATGTTTACTTTCTACGCTTTTGTAACCTGCACAAGTAACTTTTTCCTCCTGTAATGCACCGTTTGGCTCACTTTTGTAACGCTACGTTTGCTTCCTCTTGCTCACGATGTACGCTTTTGTAACCTGCACACGTAGCTTTTTCCTCCAGTAATGCACCGTTTGGCTCACTTTTGTAATGCTCCATTTGCTTCCTCTTGCTCACGATTTTCATTTTTGCTTCATTTTTCCGCCACTCACCGCTCCTAAATAAATAAATAAATAACCTACCTCATCCTCATCCTGACCCTTTCACCCAGTCCTGAGGCAAAATAGCCGGGAGCTGGAGGTACTCTGGTAACAAACTAGCACCTTGATTTTAAAACTTGCTTCTTTTAACAAACGGTAATATTTGCACTTTGATTTAAAAAACTGCATTTTACTCTGCCTATTGCTCACTCACCCTTGTTTGTATTGACGTGCTCCTGATACCAATTCCTCAGCGCACAGCCGATCTGAAGGCTGGTCGCGCTTCTTGCAAACAGCAGCCGCCATCAGCAGAGGCGTGCGCGCTGGCCACGCCCATTCAGGCCACGCCCACTCAAGCCACGCCCCCGGACAGCGCTATAAATTCTCCGCTTCAGCTAACGCTACACTGACCCTTTCACCCAGTCCTGAGGCAAAATAGCCGGGAGCTGGAGGTACTCTGGTAACAAACTAGCACCTTGATTTTAAAACTTGCTTCTTTTAACAAACGGTAATACTTGCACTTTGATTTAAAAAACTGCATTTTACTCTGCCTATTGCTCACTCACCCTTGTTGTATTGACGTGCTCCTGATACCAATTCCTCAGCGCACAGCCGATCTGAAGGCTGGTCGCGCTTCTTGCAAACAGCGGCCGCCATCAGCAGAGGCGTGCGCGCTGGCCACGCCCATTCAGGCCACGCCCACTCAAGCCACGCCCCCGGACAGCGCTATAAATTCTCCGCTTCAGCTAACGCTACACTGACCCTTTCACCCAGTCCTGAGGCAAAATAGCCGGGAGCTGGAGGTACTCTGGTAACAAACTAGCACCTTGATTTTAAAACTTGCTTCTTTTAACAAACGGTAATACTTGCACTTTGATTTAAAAAACTGCATTTTACTCTGCCTATTGCTCACTTACCCTTGTTGTATTGACGTGCTCCTGATACCAATTCCTCAGCGCACAGCCGATCTGAAGGCTGGTCGCGCTTCTTGCAAACAGCGGCCGCCATCAGCAGAGGCGTGCGCGCTGGCCACGCCCATTCAGGCCACGCCCACTTCCACCTCCTATAAATATGTGCATTCACCGGAAGCGCAGCGGACGAGCGCAGCGGGAGCGCCGTTTGCGCGCCGAAGGCGCGCCTAAGGCAAGCCCGTCTGCGCCCGTCCGCGCCAG
Organism: Lissotriton helveticus; assembly: GCF_964261635.1. Classification (NCBI taxonomy): domain Eukaryota; kingdom Metazoa; phylum Chordata; class Amphibia; order Caudata; family Salamandridae; genus Lissotriton; species Lissotriton helveticus. Next base: position 1,214,115,513 of record NC_136067.1, on the reverse strand, counting down.
ACCGAGCCCAGAGCCCAAACCTCTGGCCGGCTCCAAAACCCCCCGTATCAAATACTCCCAGGAAACTCTGCACCAACTCAGAGTACCATTGAACACTAGATGCACCGGACCGATCAGCCCGGAAGACGAGCATCCTAAGTGTCCGAACTGCGCCTTCAGGTTTACGCCCTCTCACTCTCCCGAACCAGCTTGTCTGGAGATGGCCCTGCTGAACTGCAGGTCACTCCCAAAGCACCAGACAGAAATTAACTTATTATTAACAGACTCGGACATTGACGCTCTGTTCTTAACAGAAACCTGGCTAACTACGAGTTCCAACCCGGATATTGTCCAAGCTCTACCTCCCGGGTACCTCATTAAAACTCTCAACAGACCGACGGGCACCGGAGGGGGAATTGCGATTATCTATCGAGATAGCCTTGTCTGTCAGTTCAAAGACAGCCCCATTCTAGATAGTGAAAATTTTCTTTTTTCTTTACATCTGCCGCCATCCACCACACTATCAGGGGTCCTAATCTACCGCCCCCCTGGTCATGTAGGGCGCTTCATAAACTCACTTATGGATGCCGTCTCCTCTCTGGCCTGTGTTACTCCCAATTTTACAATCCTCGGCGACTTAAATCTCCACTTCGATGACCAAGACAATAAACCCGCCGCAGATTTAAAAACCGACTTAATTTCCCTTAACCTACAACTTCTCAGTAACGATCCCACTCATACGAAAGGACATTTACTGGATCCCGTCTTCTCTAATCTTTCCAAACTCTCTGCTCAAACTCCCCTGCCCCTTCCCTGGTCAGACCACTTCCTGGTTCCTTTTAAACTCCAACTTCCAGGGAAGATGGTGGATATTTCTCGTCCACAGGCCACGTCACGCCCATGGAAAAAACTAGATATACTCCTTTGGGAACGCTCTCTGTCCTCCACTGTTCCTACAGTAGACCCAGATCCGTCTAAAGCCGAAATCCAGCTTCATAAATGGATTAGCGACTCCCTTAATACAGTCCTGCCACTCAAAATCCTCCCTTCCTCTAGGAAATCCTCCAAACTACCGTGGTTCACCGACGAACTACGCGAACTAAGGAAGAAAGGCAAAAGGCTAGAGCGCCAGTGGAGAAAGACCTGGAACCCGGAAGACAGAAGTGAATACAAAATCCATATCAGGCTCTATAAAAACGCTCTTAAATCAGCCCAGGCCTCCTATTTCGAAGAGCGAATAGCCTCGGCGGCAAATTCCGCAAAAGAGACCTATAGGATTGTTAAACACCTCACCAAAATTCAGGACCCACCGTCACCACCAGATCTTGACGGAGCAAAATGTAATCAGATGGCCGAATTCTTCTCGCAAAAAATTGAAAAAATCCTGACTTCCCTCCCGCCTACTACGGTCACTTTAGGAAGCCCTAACCATTTCCCCCGCCAAGACACCCCAAGGCTATCCTCCTTCCCTCAAATCACCATCGAAACTTTTCTTGACGTTCTACACAAAGTCAAAAGCGGCGCTCCATCAGATCCAGCCCCGATCAGTAAACTAAAGTTAGTTGCCTCCACCATAGCCCCCCCTCTCACCAACCTGATCAACGCCTCCTTCAAAAACGGCTCAGTCCCAGCAAACTGGAAAAAAACCATAGTCAAGGCTCTCATAAAAAAACCGCATCTAGACCCAACAGACCCATCTAACTTCAGACCGATCTCACTGCTACCGGCCATTAGTAAAATCGCCGAGCGCATTGCAAATCAACATCTCTCTGAGTTCCTAGAAACCAACCATCTTCTCCGCCAGTCCCAGACAGGCTTTAGACCAGGACAAGGGACCGACACCGCACTGTTAGCCGTAGTCGAAGAAGCCAGAGGCATATTGGACGTAGGAGGATCAGTGGCAGTGATCCTCCTCGACCTGAGTGCCGCCTTCGACACGGTGGACCACGCAACCCTTGTTCACCGTCTTGGGCTGTTGGGAGTGGAGGACTCCGCATTAGCCTGGATCTCATCCTTCCTTGAAGACAGGTCATTTCAAGTTTCAGATGGGCAATCCATCTCCAAGGCTCAAGCACTCAAGTGTGGGGTGCCCCAGGGATCCTCCCTGAGCCCCACACTTTTTAATGTGTACATGGAACCACTCGAGGACATTGTCAAGCCTTTTGGCATTAAATCAATAATGTATGCCGACGACACCCAGCTCGTCGTCTCCCTCAACCAGTCCGACAACGCCCTCCCCAATCTATCCAGTTGTCTTGAAAAGGTACACCAGTGGATGTGCGACTCCCGATTAAAATTGAATGGGGAGAAATCAGAAATACTCCTCCTGGGAAACCCTAAGAAAATCCCCACTACCCTCCCCTGGCCACCATGCATGGGAACCCCGCCATCCCCTAAGCCCGAAGTAAAGAGCCTTGGGATATGGCTGGACCAGGAGCTCAGTTTTAGGACTCAAGCTAGGAAAACCGCGGGAACCTGCTTCGGCCTTATAAAGATGGCACGAAAAATTCTACACCTACTCCCCCTCCATTCCAGGAAGCTCCTAATGCAGGGGCTGGTAAACTCCAGATTGGATTACGGTAATGTCCTCTATCTGGGGGCCCCAGCCTCTGCAGTCCACAGACTTCAATGTGCACAAAATGCGGCCGCCAGAATCCTCACAGGAACTGCCGCAAGGAGCTCGGCCAAACCAGCCCTTAGAAGCTTGCACTGGCTACCAGTAAAGGAACGGGTCAACTTTAAATCCCTGTGCATAGCCCATAGAATTATGCACAACGAAGGACCTCCCATCCTTAGGCCACTTGTAACAAAACAACAGTCGAGTAGACAACTAAGATCAAACACCCTTTCCCTTGCAAACGTTCCAAGAATCAGAAAGTCCAGAACAGGCGGTCGCCTGTTCTCGTACAATGCCCCCAGACTTTGGAATGCCCTTCCTCTCTCCCTGAGGCAAGAACACAATCACCTCAGGTTCAGGAAACAACTAAAGACTCTACTCTTCCCATGAGCCCTCCATCCTGTCTCTTCACCCCACAGGACAGTGGTCACTAGCGCTGGGATGCCCTAGGGTAGCTATGCACTTTATAAAACCCAAAATCAAATCAAATCAAATCAAATCAATCCGCCGCTCACTGCTCCTCCCCGCCTCTCCTCACCGCCATGTCCGCCGGTCCTCCTCGCGCTCCTGGACGCCGCTCCTCCCCGCGCGCCTCACGTCGGGCACGCACGCCGCGGCCGGCGCTTCTTCCAAGGGACTACTTTTTTTTCTTTCGGTAAATTTTTTAAATAACGTATATTTATTACGTTTATATAGCCTATGTCCATCTGCACACCCTGACGATTACAACGATGTATCTGGTGTGTGGATTGGCGCTGTGGTTCCCGAGTTTACCCGCCTCAAAGGTTCAAAGTTCTTCCTTTATAATAGTAGTATAGATATAGATGGGGGAAGGGGGCTATTTGATACATTGGCTTGCTTTGACTCTCCGTCAACATACAGGGATCACACTGGTCTCCCTAAAACAACATTGGGAGGATGACCTGGGGCATGCCCTTTTGGAGAAGGAGTGGATGGCAGTGCTGGAGGGCCCGACACATGTCCCTCGCAGCCAGCGCTTTCGGCAGATTCAATACTTTATCCTACACCGTGCATACCTCACCCCAGATCAGATAAATAAGTATTTCCACCGCACTGACTCAGACTGTCCCAGATGCCGTTTGCCCAGTGCAGATCTACTGCACATGCTTTGGCATTGCCCTGCCCTGGGAGAGTACTGGACTGACATAGCGACCGCTTTAGCCCGCTGCATCGAGCACGACATCCCGTTTCAACTGGAGGTGTATATTTTGCACCTCTTCAAGAGGAGCAAGAAATACAGGCTCGCCTCACGATTCTTGGACCTTAGCCTAGTCACAGCAAAACGCCTGATCACTAAGAGATGGAAGGCACCGCTAGCACCTCATGCACTGCCTAGCGCCGCTCACTGCGCAACAGGGCAAGGGCAGAAGGTGTGGCCCTGCAAAGGGAAGACCTGCTGGGACTTTGAAAGTTTCCCCTAGCTAGTGGTTGGGTGACTATTGTGAATGACGTATAGGAGCTAGATACACCCACTGAGGATATACAAGAGGGGACGGAAGTCTAAGCAGCTCTAATGCCACACATTTCTGTTGCTACTGCGATGACTGAGGTGGGGCACTGTCCCTCAATCTCTACTCAGCCAGGTATAACATAGTGGCTTAACACATACTACAAGTAGATAAACACTTGATGTAGTAGTCATGGGTGGTTATCCCCTCCCCTTTGTGGAGTTATTTTGTCCTCATTTTGTTGAACCCTACGCCCACTGTTCAGAGAAGCGTTATACCATACATGGATCATCAATGAACTGCATATCATGTAGGCAGACTACACAGTTACTCTTTCATTCAGGCGACCTACTGATATGGACTCATTTAATCCCTCATGCATGACAAATTAAGCACATACCATCACCGCTGTATTATCAACAGTCGACATGCAAATGTGTTCTCTCTTTGTGTACAGTGTCGTTGATTCGTTTTTGTAATGCCATTTTTTTTTTATTAAAAATGACAATAAAAAGATTTAAACAAAAAAAGAATCAGGGGTAGCAAACGCTATATAAATGCAAACCCTTCCCTCTTCTATCCCTCCACTATCTTTTTCAATCCAAATAACAGACTAACATGTCCACTGATCAAATTATTTACATATTTCACTACAGTTATTCTCCACTAATCCTTTTCGGCTTCAGGAGTAGAGTGCTACTCGATGAAAATGCGTTTAAACACCTCATCAGGGGTAGTAAGCACTATATAAATGCAACTACAATCTCAACTATTTATTGTACAGTAGTCATGGCTTCCTGGTTTCATGATATATGCTACATCGATTGTGCTTTTAACTGTACTTTTATGATTATTATTATTTAATTTTTTTTGAAAAACCTTTATTTTATAAAATGAAGACAGATACAGACCTACAACCACCAGGGCCGGTCAGTAATGCAAAGCAAAAAGAATAAATCAGTACACAGCTCATCAGCCGACAACCCAAGGGTTCGGCAGCGTAAAGGCATGATGTTGTTCGGAGCATCTGGCAGATGAGGATAAATAAAAGGTTCTTATATTTTATTACATACAAACAACAAACTAGAAACCCCACAAGAAAAAAAGTCGAGGCAAAGGTATCAATATAAGGGCCGCTACGTGTGGCATGAGGGAGACAACGAAAAGCAAGCATCAAGAAATCATGGAAATGGGGAGCGTGGACCAAGAGCAAGCAATATTTCACAGCAAATGCAAAATCAAAAATACTGGAACGCACAGTCAAGAAGAGCTTGTAGTATCAGGGGGTTCTGTAAGGGGAGGGACACAAATCTCTCCACGATACGAGTTCCACTGACCCCAGATCTTATCCCACTTCTTGGGCCTACCTCGGGAGATGTATACAATTTTTTCTCGAAACATGCACCAGTCCATGTTCTCCTCCCAGGCCGAGACCAGTGGTGTCCTATGAGACCCCCAGAGCTGAGCAATGTCTCGTTTTGCAATAATGTTGCCCAGCGTGACCCATTGAGTCTGAGCAACGGTACAATCATTCGGTTCCCAAACATTCAGCAGACAGCGTCGGGCCTCAGGAAGTAGCCCGACGCCCGTCACTTCACTCATCACCGCATGCACTCGATTCCAAAAAACCATTACCGCCGGGCATTCCCATATAATATGGAGGAAAGTAGCAAGCAAACCACATCCACGCCGACATAACCCATCCACACTTTTATGATTATTAATCAATAATCAAATTAAGATTTAAAGAACATTAAGGAATTTAACATTTGAGGCAACTATTTGTCAATTGGTTGCTTCAAATCAAGCCAAATGAACAAACAAAAACACAAAAAAAACTGGATCTCAGGGAGTATAGCATATTGCTTTGTCTTTTAGAAATATAACTACATGTTGAAAAGCATGCACCGAACTTTCCAGAATTTTTTTTTTCGACTTTAATACAAATATTTCACAGTTTGTACATTTGTTTGATGTATACTTGGTTCCCTATTTGTGTGCATTGCTCTGAGGTTCAAATCGTAAATATTGCTTAGTATGGGGTTCCCGGATTTCAACAGTGATTCCCTGGGAGTTCAAATTTGTAAAAAGGTTAAGAACTACGGATGCACCCCAAGTCAGCAGAGCAGGCAATTAGCAGATAACAAAGCCATAACGTAGCGATAACACTGACAGGTTGCACAGACTCAGCCCCAACCTTCAATGATTAATACACATTTTCAAAAATCCAAAGTCGGAAACGTGAATCAAAACATACCTGTTAATTTACATAAGAACTTTTAACAAGAAATCGCCCTATCTAACTCAAACCGAAACATCCTTACGATCTTAAGGGTGCTATGCCGAGCAGGGGGTGGTGTGCAGAGTAGATGGTCAGCATATTTTAAAGATCACTTACAAGTTTTCTGGGCTCTCTCCAATACTTTGCCACAACGGATAGGCCTCTAAACATCACGTAAAGGCACATCTCAGAGAAACCGCGACCACCCATAAGTAAATAAATTAAAAAAATGTAAAAAAAGAGGTGACTACCTTTACAGCACAACGAAGAAATAATCCGTACCCTTTGGACACAGGTGGTTCTAGCCACCACACAGCACTGATGAGTTTAGTTAACTATATAATAAACGACGAAAAACACGTAAATAACATTTAATGTTCCGCGGTCAAAACAGTTGAAATGTGTGAAGTATGTCGTACATACATTTACATTTACGCTGTTTTACATTGATTTCGACAGTTGGAAGTCTGCGCACAGAAGATATACCTTGGAAAAGAGAGGGGACAATAATGCTCTTCTTGGCCATCCTTAAATTGTAGGTATTCTCTGAACGAGTCTCTCTCTTTCAACATGGCCACCGCGTTTATGTGCACAAATTACGAGACAGGCGAGACAGTCCTTTTTTTGTGGTCATGGATTTGGTTCTTGCTTCATCACAATGACGTCAAGGCGTGAAAGCATGTGACATATTTGGGAAAGATGGCGCCCTCCAGTTGCAGTATGATGAAGAGGTACTTACTGTTACTGGCGCAAGAGAACTTTGAGTTCAGAATGCCGGTGAGTGACAGACTATATTAAACGTCTACCACTACTTGCAGTTGATAAGTCATCAGAATTAAGTGCAATATTTAGAATTGTCAAAACTTCTATTTGATTGAGCGTGTCTTTTTTTTGTCAATTGCACTTTGCGCATTGACTTGATGTTTAGATTATAAAATTTGAATGAATAGTAAAATAAATATGCAGAGCGTTGTTGATTAAAAAGCACTGGTTGATGTTGTCGAACTTCATGGGACTTCATAGCTGCCAAGGTTTCAGATTGCCATGTGTGACATTTTCATAATTTCTGAGTAATTATGAGTGACATTTTAATGAATATGAGTGACACTTTCTCGTGAGCAAAATCAAGCTATGAAAATGAGGAAAACATAGAAATATGAGAAATTATACTCATTTAAGGAACGAGAAACTCTAAATTAACTGGTGCACAGAATAAGAAATTTTAAATGATTTCCATGTATCAGAGTCATGTCTAAGTCATATACTTGGAATCATGCAAACATCAGAAAGCTCATTTGCAATATATTAAATCAAGGCTCTTCACACTAGCCTAGGAGCTGTTTTTTTCCAATAGTGCGTTATTTTGAGGCTTGCTTCCAGCCTTTGCCAAACACAGATTGCCAGCCTTTGTGGCGGACCCCTCCAGGCCACTCTACAGACATGCATGTTAACTGACAACATATTTCTAGGCATGATAGTTTTCAAAGCCTCCCGATGTACTAGCTTTTCCACCAGCTTTCTTAAGCTGTTGTTATTGTTGGGATGGAAAAGCATCTCGTATGGTGATGGGAGGTGAACCCCTGCCCTGAGTGCCCCACCTGCAGTGATATCTGGATCCTTAGTATCAATTTTCGGTCGTGGGCGAACATGAATCAAGCGTGTGCATGGTGGCCTCAACCTATGTCACGGATTGTGTCAGGTTAGGCCGGGAGGCACGCACAATGTGTTAATCGCGTAGTAAAGGACTATTGCTCTTACTAAGGGATATGTGTTACGAGCATGGCGGTGGCAGCATCCTTTTTTGTAATAAGTAATCAGTAATATGTCTAAGCCTTTTTACATGTGTAATGGGAGTGGGCCCTGCTGACCCATTCAAGAAAAGTTCCACTGCTGTGTGCTTCGCTTACCCTTGGCCTACATCAAACTGAATGTGCCGCTGGTGGCACGTTTGCGGGAATTGAGGTTTCATGTAGGTTTGACTTAGGGTGCATTACATGGAGGCCTGGCCTCATGTTTATTTACAGCAACCTGGTATTGTTATGTTTCATACAGGTGCCCCGATATAGGCTCAAGTAGCAACCAGACCTTTTACCTATTTTTCCCCTGACATTACACTGTATAATGGATCTCAGTACTGACCTCTTACCTAATTACAGTAATGCCTAAATGACAAGGGGCTTTCTCCGAAAACTAGCCTCATTCATGAGGCATGAGGATTCTTGGAATCTCCGCAGTACTACCATCTCCTGCATAATAACTATGTATAAGAGTCATGCCTTCTGTTATCCTAGTGCAACATTGACACAGCAAGGTAGGGTACCACTTTGGGTATATTAACACCATATCTTTGATGAGGCAGGGAGAGGAGAAACTGGACTTCCATGCTGACACACTGACACAAGACGCTGAGGTTCCTGCATGCAGACACTGTAGCTCGCAGTGGTCTGACATCCTCGCGGGGTGTCCATCTTGAGACCAAGACGGGGTCCGACAGTCTCTCACTTGAGGTAATGGGGTTGACTATATCCTAGAGGTATTCTTGGCTCTACACCTACGTACATGCTATTCACACTTAGGTACATCTAGTTAGGGTTGCATCATAGGAGTACACATTATTACTGTCATGTATTTTTATACTTGCCCGTATTCATTGTTTTAGCACCATGGTAGGAATCTACCATCATTTTACTCTATTGGTGTTTACAATCATTTATATCTGTTTCTGTCTTATGGTTGTCTCAGCACACCTATTTTACATTATAATGACGGTTCATTACATGCTTATTGAAAACATAGGTTACTGGCATGGGTGGAGGAAACTGGGCATTTATGCTACAGTTGTCAGGGCCCAATCTTAGCACTGGCATGTGCCTCACAAATGGCTACACCCAAGAGCCATTGCAGGGTACAAGTTTAGGTAGTGGGCGAAGGGCTGTGCCTGGGACCGCAGAGACCGCTTCACTTCACTAGTAAGGAACACAATTACCAATCATGACTTTCTGCCTTGAGAAAGCCCCCGGCCAATGGGCCAAACGGGCGAACCACGTGTCGGCTGTGTTTTGTTCTATAGCATTAATATACGAATAAACACATCGTGTTTGAAACCTACCAATGAACTTTGGAAATTATTCCTCCTACAAAATACAAATCAAGAAGGCACTGCCCTCCGACCACTACCTAAGTTTATTGAAAACATCCCCACCATTTATTCTGTGTATTTCTGTGAGACCAAGTGGGCATGAGTGACTGAGCGAAAAGTACTGGACTGTTTCCACGATCCCTGACGAGACAGAGCTGTTATGGTCGATAGTTGCCAAGAACTATTCTCTCCTTCGTAAGAGGTGTTTATAGTGGCACTGTGAGCTAGCTGGTATGCAGGCTAACATACTCGGTGGGGGTGTCGGAAATCAGTCTGGACACCTATCCCACAGTGTATGTTGTCTAAACGCGCAGATCCTATATAGGTTTATAGGAATTACACGACATGGCGCAGCCAATGTTTGTTTGGTACTTTAATGGTCAAATCTGCGTAGTTCAGTCGTGCTGTTCACAGAGACCCCTACTCACATTTACCCAGAGACGTCTGGAGTGGGAAGGGAAGGATCCGCCACAGCTGAGTAGACACATCCTATGTATTGGCTGTAGGTTTATCAAGCTTGAAGGACAAACAGTTCCCTGTTGTGCATAAAACCTTATCTCAGTTTCCTTGTAACTTCTCCTTCGTCAATATTGGCTGATGAAGACGCCGCTGCACCAGCACAACGTGCGAATGCAGCTAGGGAGGAAGAGCAGGAAGGTGAAATAAACATTTCAGAAAATGTCAGAACTGCCCTTACTTTAAAACGAAAACGAGCAGACTATTGAGTCACAACTTGAGGTGGGACAGTAACTTTCGTGATTGAGGCACACAAATGATACAGAACGGAGGTATTCTATTCATGGGTTAAGTTCCCACCAGCAGATGCACGCTCAAATACATTTAAATCTTACACTGAAGATGAAACACCAGGTGTATACTGTCCGTATGAGGACATTTAGGTTCTGCTCACCTTCCAGGAGAATATACACTGGTTTAAAGGTGCCCTCCCACTCACAAAAGACAAAGTGTAACTCGGTCCACTCAGAAGAGATGTTGCAACTTGGCCAGTCCTAGCGGCTTACACACCGCATCCAGACATCAACTTAATGCCAGTAGTAGACTTACGTCCACTTCATAAAGAAATAAGAAAACTTTACAGAAACCTGACACAGTTCATGATGAAAACACTCACACTTCAACCAGCAAGGGATACACCAGCAGGACAAATTCAGGGATCTACAACTAAAATAACTCCACAAACTCTACACACAGTTATGGGTAAAATGCCCACTAGACACGAGCAAATGCCATTTTGGATAGCTCAAAAAAATAACACAGAGGCAGTGTTTCCACACACAAGCCCTCAAGAACACAGAATGTTAACAATCTGTTTGCCATAGGGGATAGCTCCCCAGATTGAGGATTGTACCTCTTAGGGTACAGTTTTCGCTGCCATATATACCAGAACTCATGGTATCCCTATAATAGCAGGAATACTAGATGTATTAAGACAAATACAGAATGAGTATGGAGCAGAACCTGCTCTGAACCTAGGGATGACATTATTAGAACATTTTGCCCAGGTTTCAACTGTTATATTAGCAAACTTAAAAGGGGAGGCAGCAACAATGGCAATACGCCAACGCCTGAGGTATTTCACTCCTTTACAAGAGTAGCGTGAATTACCTAAAATTATCTAAGATACCTATCCCGAATTAGTTAGAGATCGTTTGGGAGCTAGAGCAACAAAACCTCAAATCATGGGTGGTCCTGAAAAAGATAACACCAAGCAGGCACCTGATTCTTACAAGAAGAAATGGGATAATAATAAAAAAACAAAAGAATAGACAAAATAGTTCACAATCCAGGGGTGGGTCTCCACAATAGGAGTCCTCCGAAAGGAGGTACAACGGTAGGAATCGAGAAAACATAAAAAAAACCTGACAGGTGTCCGGATACTGATACACGTTCCTCTCACGGTTCATAAAAAAACTCAGAGAGGAAAGGACGGTCAGAAAACAGACAAGAAGAGCGTACAAAGTCCAGAGACATGCGACTCGTTTCAGACTATACTTCCAAAAAAGATGAGAAACCAAAATCAAAACCTCAATTTAAAAAGCACAAAGTAGCAGGTCTTCAAGTTAGACATGCCCAGTATTCTGAGGACTCAACTTCTAAATGGGGAATGGGCTCTGACTATGCTAGACAGCACAGCAGAAGTAACAATAGCTCACCAGAACCTGATGGAATTTCTGGTGACAGCGGAGTTGATTGAACATATCACGGTGGAGACACCTGATACGAGGGTAAGTGTCCAACATAGGTTACATGAAATACCACTCCAAATAGAGGGGGAAAACCCCAAAAAATAAAGGCCTCTTTTGGGAGAACCTGACTTATGTACATGACATCTTTTTGGCTGAATAAGATTGTCCGCCTGAAATTGTTATGAAGTGCCCAAAGGGAGAAACTGTAATCTTACCATCTTTTTTCGACCTTGTTTCAATATTCCTAAAACATACATATGCGCAGGAGTGCCAGTAGCACTTGCTCCAGCATTATATCGCAACCATGTTGGGTGGGATGCTGAGTCACCTCAATATGTAATCCCAGTAAAAACTACTCCAACTCCACATAGACAGTACCCAATAAAACAAGAAGCGAAAAACAAATCAGTAGATCTTAGATCAACTTGTATACCAGGGTTTAATTGAAACTTGCACTTTTTCAATGAATATTTTGTTTCCCATAATGAAACCCAATAATTCATACCGTCTCGTTTTAGACTACAGACATCTGAACACATGCACTAAAACATTTGCATTACATATGTACACAGGGCCGCATTATTGAATAACATTGTGCGAAAAAAATTCAAAAACACTAGATTTTTCAAATGGATTTTTCTGCCAAAATAAAGCGCCTGAAAGCAGATATTTGACAGCATTCTCAGTGCTCCATTCTCAGCATCAATTCTGTCGACTCTCCCAAGGGTATAAGAATAGCACTGGGTTGTTCTCCGCTAGGGTAACAGAGTTAGTTCAGATTTTGGTTGAAGAAGCATTTTCCTATGTAAATGACATTGATCTGCTGCATGATGATTTAAACGATCACTTGACCAGGGTGAGCAACTTAATTTTGGGATCGCCTCGGAGGGCTCAAATTCAACTTTAAAAAATATAAAATAGCCCACCTTTGTTTCCTATTTTTGGGATATGAGCTTTCAAGTGAATGTAAAAGCCTGACGGCAAATTTTTTAGAAAAGTGTGCGCTGCTCCAACCTCCTAAATCTTTGAAAAATGTACAATCCATATTGGGATTCCTAAATTTTGTCGGAACTTACATTTTAGATTACGCAGAAAAAGTAAAATCTTTCTACGACCTAATTAGACCAGATTTTTTAGTTAGGAATTGGACACAGGAACACACAGATATACTTCTTTCTTTACAAGCTGACATGATACCTTCAAAACATCTACACACACGTGTAAATACCACAAATTTGGTGATCTGTGTTATAGCGGGTCAATCTGGGTATACTTACCTAACTTTCAATGAAGGTGAAACAGTACCTATAGCATATATATCACACCTGTACAGAAATGCAGAAATGCGTTTTGCTTTTACAGAAAACATTCTGACCGCAGTACAGACTACTGTAGTGAGAGAGCGAGCACAGGCTTAGGGGAAACAATTAAGTGCAGTGAGTACGGTACCAGCCTTAGAGGCTGTCAAAAAGGCAAGTGTTGGGGGCGTGGCTAGCAGCCAACGATGGCGGCCGCAGCTTAGGGAGGCTCCAGCGGTAGGGCGGCTTCCCACCTAAATCCGGCACATTAATCCGTGCATTTATCCACGCTTTCGGGGCGGAAAGGGTCTGGTGACCGTGCGGCGCCCAGCGTGAAAGTTTGGGAGAGTCAGCGGCTCCACAACCGGCAAAACTCCGAGGCGAGAGGAGGGGCCTGCAGCCTTCGCTGAGACAGCGCGGTAACCTGTGGACGGTGGCTGGGCGGAAGTGAGGTGAGGCCGGGTGCTGACGCCGGAAGTGGCGGACCCCCGGCGGACCCCCGGCGGACTCGCTGGCTGCGCGAAAGAGGAGAGCCTGTGGACTGGCGGAAGGTGTGGACGCCGGTGCCGCGATACCAACGCGGCTCCGGGGACGGGACGGCGGCCGGGAGCGGCGGAGCGGCCCAAGCATCGGCGCACCTGGGACTCGGTCATCCGGAACCTCAGGCGGGTAGGTCCGCCACTGAGAGCATAAGAGGGGGCCCCGGAGGTGTATGAAGCGGAGAACGGGAGGGAAGATCTTCAGTGGGCCGCGAGACTCCGCGCGGCGCCACACTCCCCCCTCCCTCCCCCCCACGTTCTGAAGCACCGGGCAGCGCCGGCGTCGGCCACCCGTCGGCCTCCTTAATCCAGCCGTCCCGCTGAGGGCCTCACCCTGACAACGGAGATTAACGCAACGCAGCGCAGCACAGACACGAGGTGAGGAGGGACTATAAGCCGTGGTCCACGACTTTCAGATTGCCTCAGGTGTTGGTGGACCTTGAGAGTGGGGGTCACATAGGCGGGCTGCAGCACAAGTGAGAAGCAGTCGCGAGTCCTGAACAGCAGTCGCCGAGTGCGAAGATACCGTCCAGGAGGCACAAGTGCGACCTCTGCCCCGATCAAGTGACGACCCCAGCTTGTGCTCAATCTACTTGCCGGCTGACCAATATGGCGAATAGGGGCCCTAGAAACAGCTCCATGCAAGCCAAATTAGACAAATTTGCCTATGATAAGCACACTCCCCCGCAGGAACAGCGCAAGCAGCCTGGGAAAACGGCGGACGCGGAAGGGTCGAAGAAGGCTACACTAGAGGACGTCCTGACGGCGCTGGCTCAAGTGCAGGCGACGGTGGGGGCGACGGCAACGGAAGTTACCCTAATCCGCGCAGACCTCCAGAAGATTAATGAGAGAGTGAAACAGGTCGAGGTGGTAACCAAGTCACTGGTCGAGGATGTGTCAGACCTCCAAATTGAAATGGGTAAGCTACGGGCGGACAACAAACTACTCAAGGAGAAGCTGGACGACTAGGAAGGACGTTCGCGACGGAACAACGTCCGCATTTTAGGGGTGCCGAAATCCGAAACTACGGGAGCAATGGACCTCTATGTGGAGGATATGATCAAGAACAGACTGCAACCAAAAGGCCTGTCACATTTCTTTTCAGTGGAGAGGGCACACAGGGTGCCGGGGGGAAAGCCGAAAACGGGAGGACCCCCGAGGCCGATCCTGGCGAGACTCTTCAACTTCAGAGACCGGGACGCCATTTTACAAGCAGCTAGGGTGACGCCGGCCATTCAGATTCAAAACTCTAAGGTGTCCTTCTTCCCGGACTACACAGCGGAGGTATCCCGAAGGCGGAGGACCTTATACGAGGTAAAAAAAAACGCTACGTGAAAAAGAGCTGCCCTACTCCATGCTATTTCCGGCCAGGCTCTGTGTAGTTGCTGACAAAAAAGTCTGTTTTTTTGACTACCCTGAGGTGGCTAGAGATTGGCTCGAGGGCTGGCATACTACGGACAGGAATCGGAGGAACCACAGACACAATACTGATCAACGTGCGGACAGCCGGACGGGGTCACAAACCTGAGGAAGAGGAGGGCCGGGAAGGTCCCCAACTCAGGACCTCGTGGAAGCAGACGGAAATGAACACTTGGAATAAGAAAATGGTGCACTGCTGTCTCTTCATTAAGGAACTACTGTTTTGTAGCTGCAATTGGACGCTGGCCTGCTTTGCCCCGGAAGTGAGCAGGGATGCCGCCTGCCGAGGGAGACATTCTCCCCCCTACACGCAAGTACTCTGGTTTTGGGAGGGGATAAGCACTCTGCTAAGTTGGGGAGGCGGGCAGTTGGAAGTCCGTTAGGCAGGGGGGCAGGGAGGGGGGGTTGTTTTGAAGTTGATTGGAACACACATGTATGGTCAAGAACTGAACCTCAACACTCACGTGATGTAACGGAACATTGGTTGAAACGAAGGTGTAAGGGCTGCTCTATCAGAATGCAAGCTGAACATTTTAGAGACTTTGTAGCCATACATGGCGGATAACCCTTCAATTGCACTGGGGGACATAGACCCGAATCCCCGGGGTTCCCCCTTAAGACTAATGACATGGAATGTACGAGGGCTAGGGGATAAGATCAAACGGGGACTAGTGTTGACCACACTGAAAAGACAGAAGCCCACTATAGCGATGCTGCAAGAGACACATTTAACGGGAGGGACGACTAAGGCCATGGATAGGAAAGGGTACAAAATGCTAGTACACTCGGAATTTACGTCCGGATCACGGGGAACCGGTATACTAATACAGAAATCCTCACAGTTCATTCCACTACAGACTAAGATTGATGATCAAGGATGCATTGCCACAGTGCAGGGGCAACGGGAGGGTAGACTCCTTAATTTAGTGTCGGTATACATTCCTCCTGCGCTCCACTCGGTGCAGCTCCCGAAATTAGCTGTTTTTTTAATGGCCCTTCCCGGGGGAGAGGTGATTCTAGGGGGGGACTTCAACGCCATAGTGGACGCCCAGCTAGACAGATTCCCGGCGGGCGGCCCCACCGGGGGATCTTCCCACTTCCAGCGCTTCATGTCTGCCATGGGTCTCATAGACATATGGAGACGTTCCCACCCCCAGTCCCAGCAGTTTACCTTCCACTCCGCAGTGCACGGAAGCCTTTCGAGAATAGACCATTTCCTGACCCCCGGTAACAGCACCCAATACATAGACACCGTAGACATTCACCCCAGGGGTATCTCTGACCACTCCCCGATCACTCTGACAATATCCACCCATGAGAAGGCACGCCGGCGAATGTTCCCTATACACGCTACATACCTGAAGATCCCCAGGGTCCGAAAGGCTCTTAAGACGGTGACAGCACAGTATTTCGCTGAGAATGTGGATTCGGTGCGTTCATCAGAGGTCCTGTGGGAGGCCTACAAGGCGGTGCTTAGGGGACAAGCAATAACCTCGATCACGGGTCACAAAAAAGAGAAAGCCTTGGAACTCACCAATTTAGAAATTACTTTACAGGAACTGACGACAGCACACGAACGGCAACCCACGTCAGTTACAGCACACGCACTTACCATCCAACAGCAACTCTACACGGATCATTTGAGAACTCAAGTGAAAGGCCACATCTCTGACACACAAAATAGGGTCTATGAGGTAGGGGATAAGGCGGGTAGAATGCTGGCCTGGCTAGACAAGCGGGAGGGTGGCTCCAGGGGCATCCAGCAGGTGAGGAACAGTCAGGGGGTGACCCACGCGAGCCCTGAACTCATAGTCGAGGCGCTGGCGGCCCACTTCGAGGGGGTATACACCCCTGAGCGGACTGTAACAACTGAAATGGCCAGAGAGGCATTGGAACGGATTGAGGTCCGGACGCTCTCCGCAGAGGCTACGGCAGACTTGGAGGCTGACATCACGGCAGAGGAGATACAGCTGGCGATTAACGCATTGAACCCGGGCAAGGCACTTGGCCCAAATGGCATACCTATTGAATGGTACCAGGCGAAGCCTGAAATACTGAGCACCCATCTTCTAGCTATGCACGAAGAATGTCTAGAGAAGGGAATACTCCAGTCAGACCAAAGACTGGCCACTATAGTAGCAATCCCCAAACCGGGGAAACCGCCGGAGGACTGCTCCTCTTACCGCCCCATCTCGCTGCTTAATGCGGAAGTTAAGATCCTCGCCAAACTCTTGGCGACCAGACTTGTACCGCATCTGCCCGATCTTATACACCCAGATCAGTCCGGGTTCATGCCTCACAGGAACACGGCGCTGAATCTGCGCCGACTACATGGGATACTGGCACAGGCAGCGGTGATTACGTCGCCGGCGGTTATACTGACCCTTGACGCCAGGATGGCCTTTGACCTGGTGGAGTGGAATTACCTGTTTGAGGTCCTGTCTCGGTTGGGTTTCGGCCCCAAGATTATTGCGTGGATGAGATTATTATATACTGACCCGGTTGCCCAAGTGGTGGCCAATGGCCATGTCTCGCGCACGTTTCCTCTGGGAAGGGGCACTCGTCAGGGGTGTCCACTCTCGCCACTGTTGTTCGCAATTTCATTGGAACCATTGGCCACCCTGATACGAATCACGCCACTGTTGAAGGGGATCAGCTGGGCGGAGGGCTGGGAGGACCGGCTCTCCCTTTATGCGGACGATATGCTGGTATATCTAACTGACCCGGAACGGGGGGTGCCGGCCCTTCTGCAACTCTGTGACAGCCACGGGAATATTTCTGGCTATACAATCAATTGGACCAAATCGGAGATGTTTGTCCTGAGGGGCCCGACTCCAGTGCTGAGTATAGACTGCCCTCTGAGGATCGCAGGATCCTCATTCAAATATTTAGGCATCCATGTCACTAAGGATCCAGCGGAGTTTATGGACAAGAATTTGGGGCCCCACATTGAGCGACTAAAGCAGGATGTTAAATTCTGGGCGGGGCTGCCCCTCACATTGCTAGGGAGAGCCGCTCTGTATAAAATGATGTCCTTACCCCGCTTCCTGTATGTACTCGAAAATACCCCTTACCCAGTGAACCCTAGATTCTTTCAGAAAGTGGCGGCGCTGGTGTCGAATCTACTGTGGGGCAATCTCCCACCACGTATCGCGCAAGCCAAACTGAATAGAGGATGGTATGACGGAGGAATAGCGCTCCCCAACTTGAAACTGTACTATTGGGCTGCGCAATTAAAGCATATCAACTACTGGATACATACTTCACAGTCCGAGCCGGCATTTCAAGCAGACAGGGCGCAACTAGGCACGAACAGTCTACTGGCCCCACTATATGATAGTACTAAAGCGCGTAAACTGGAGGGGCCTACCAGACTAACTGCAGCGCTGTGGCATACGGCAACAGCAGCGTTGGGCTGGAAGGGGAAAGTAACGAAGCTCACGCCACTGTGGGACTCAAAAGCCTTTGGCAACATGCGAAGCAGCAGAGGCTTCTCTCACTGGGACATGATAGGAATCTCCACGGTTGGGGATCTTTGGGAGAGGGGCGCAGTAGTTACTTTTGACAGATTGCGAGAGCAATACAACCTGGGAGAGAGGGAACTATACAGATACATTCAGATACGACACGCACTGCTAGCGGTCATTCCCCTTGACAGTACCTTGCCGGAGGCATCCCCACTTGAAGACAGGCTTCTCACGGAATACATGGTTGAGAGGGCAACCTCCCTTACATACCGTAAATTACTCAACAACCTACCGGATCCACTAGCTAGACTGAAGGAGCAATGGGAAGGGGACGCCGGGGAGATGGACGAACATGAGTGGAATGAGGCGATAGCATCTTCTAAAGAAGTGGGTATCTCGGCAAGACTGAGACTAGTGCAACTAAAAGTCCTGCATAGAGTTTACTATACTAGAACCATGCTCCATCGCATACACAGTACACAACACCCTTTCTGCCTTCGTGGATGCGGGGAAGAGGGCACATTTTTCCACACTATATGGGACTGCCCCCGTATCCAGGAGTTTTGGCGACAAATAATGCGGACGATATCACAAGCGTTAGAGATTCCACTGTTGCCCGATCCGAGGCGGTGTCTCCTAAATATATGGGAGGCGACTGACGTCTCTAGACATGATCAAACATGGGTCACAGTGGGCTTAATAGTGGCCAAACGAGACATCGCACAGAAATGGGGCGCAGCAGATGCACCTACGGCGGCACAATGGGGTCTTAACATGGACAGGGTCATGGTGACGGAGCGAGCAGTATACTCCAACAGGGCATGCCCGGGGAAATGGAGCAAAATTTGGTCCAAGTGGAACATATACAGAGGGGAGATTTGTGATCCCTTAACAGAGGAGGAGCAGGACGAGTCTGAAGATGATGAGGATACGGGATAAGGGGCCACTTGGAACCCACGAGGGGGAGGGTTCACAGATTTTAGATTGCATTGGAACACACCGGACTTGTCCTGGGCGTCAGAGTAGTGGCGTCACCATAGGGATGATACCTGGAGGTACACAACTGACAATAGGTTTTGGGGATGGGTGGAGGTTCACGAAAGGGAATGAGTACAAGGGGGGAACATCCCTACGTAGCCATGGAACCTAAGTACCAATAATGAATGACTATAATGTGCTTCCTTACGTTTTATTGTTCTGTTCTTGTTTTTGCAAAAAAGAAAAAAACAAAAACCACACTGTTTGACTGAACAATGGAATAGCTGTGCCTTTTCTCTGAGGCGGTGATAATGTAATGTAGGAAAAATGACAATAGGATTTGCATTGGATATTACTGCATGCTGACAATGTTAATGTGATGGCGGCCAGCCCAGATGGGTTTTAGGCCAATAGCTGTGTAAATTGAAAGGTACAATAAAGGTTTTTGAGAAAAAAAAAAAGGCAAGTGTTCCAAATGCTAAAGCATTACATCCAAGATGGATACAATGGGCTAATTCTCTGCTGCAACAGATGTAGATTACAAATTTGACTCTATACTTAAAAGCAAGAACTTCTGCAATATGAACAAGAATATCCTCTCCCGATTTAAATATTGCCTCTAGATCAGTATAAATATATCATTTACACTGACAGATCTGCTCAGCTGGCCATAGGTAGTAAACAGCAATACAGCGCCACATGTGCTACTGTGAAGGGTTGTATGCAGGAAGGCAAGTTCCATCCTAGCAGTACGAAGACACAGTCTCTAGGAGACTGCAGAGCACAGCTGGCAGAATTAAAAGCACTATTACTGGCACTGATAAATACGGATTGAGAATTCCCCACACTGATTGTGTGCGATTCATTTTACTGTGTCCAGTTATAAAATGAATAGCTTCAATACTGGGATCAGAATGAATTTAAAGACTCAAAAGGTTACACAATAAAGCATAAATCGCTATGGAAACAGGTAGCTGAGTTGAAAAACGAACTACCAAGAGCTCACGTGATACACACGCCGAGTCGTCAACGTGATGGTGTTCACGTTGAAGGGAATTCATTTGCTGATAAAGCCGCAAAAGGGACAGTACGAATTGCAGCCGTACCTGCAATCACTTGTTTTAAAACGAGAATAGATGGAGACATAATGGTAGCTTTCATTGCTACATGCAACAACTCAGCTGTACCAAAGACATTTCCACTCACGTACTCCTACAAGTTAGATGCAAATAACATTCCGTATGCTCACATTCCAGGAGTGAGGGATAGAGTAATACCAAACATGGATCGCAGATTAGGTTTAACACTAGCTGCACACAAGGGTCTGCCCATGCAGGAGTTAGCACAACAGTTTATTTACTGAAACAACACTATTGGTGGCCAGGATTAACTAAACAGACAAAAGTTTTTGTCTTAAAGTGCGACATCTTTCAGCAGATGAAGGGTTCCCCCATAGCACGTCCAGCACAGACACCATTATTGATATCAGACAGACCACTCACTTGTGACTATTTGGACCACTGCAGCCCACTACCATGGGACTGGGCTTACAAGTATATCTGGTGGCAGTGGATTCATGCTCCAGATTCCTGTGGGTTTGGCTTCAGTGCTCGGCTGATGATCGAACTGTTATAAAAGATCTGTTTGTCTTCATAGGGACATAAACAGTTGGCACATTATATTCTGACCGCGGCCCGCGTTTAGCTCTAGGGCTTACAAGGAAGCCATGGGAAGTTTGGGTGTTGCTCTGCGGTACTCCTCTCCGAACCATCCCAAGGGAAATTCGGTTGTGTAGAGGAAAAACCAAGACTCAAATCAATCTTTAACAGCAAGAGTATTATGTTTGGGTGGTAGTTGGGTCAATCACTTATATAGGGCTCTCAACAATATGCCAAGAAGTTCCCTAGGAGTTGTCACTCCTTAGGAAGTGCTATTTAGGACGAGTATGTGGGTACCTGATCTCGATTATGAAAGCACAGTGGCGATGAAAAACTATTTGACATCAATAAACGTTTGGCTGTTTTACAGGATCTCAGTGAAATCCGGGCACTACAAAGCAAAGTGCAAGTAAAACGCACCGCCACTGGGGAAGCCAGTCAAATCAGTCACGGCAAGACCTGCTTGGATCCCAAAAGTCAGGCATCTGGTCAGAAAAAGATTGATTGTGTACAAGAGGGAATTTTTGCCATAATACAGAAAGCCTGTCCCTGTCCTGGCTGTCGAAGGAACAAGAACAGTTTTTCTTCCGCCTCTTGCTGGCAAAAAAGTAAAGAGATCCCACTCATTGAACTATGTGGCCGATGCTGAATAGTAGGCCTCGTCTGCTCCTGGGTAACCGCTTCTCTCCGCTCGCTACCATTCAGGAAGTTTAGACAGAAAGACTCATAACATTTGAAGAGTCACCAATAAAAAGTAATGAACTTACCAACAATCAAATGGAACTCGTTCCTGTTGAAATAGAACTTCAAAACACAAATGAAATACATATATCAATTTGGCCTACAACCGATGTCTTCATCAATATGCCTCTACAAGAGACATCTGTCAGTTCAACAAAACCTGCTGAGCTTCCAAAGATAGATCGAACTTTATCAGGCTACTTTATCGACTTTGATAATTTCTCTCTTTATCCCAATGAACCTGTATCAACACCAGCTCCAGTTTCCTGTAAACAACAACTTCATGATTTCTACATTTTTCTGAAAAAGACTTACCTAGTTTCATCTTGGCTACTTCTCTGGATAATAACTGGAATATTGTTTTTTCTATTCTGGATTGGCCTGGTGACTTTCTTTTGCTTGCCCTTGAATGGAAACTATCTCCCAGAACGCTCTGCAGTCTCAAATGTGAATTTGGTCCTGAAACCTCATACGTCATCTCATCGTGAACAAAGAGATTTGTCCTTTGTGAGTTTCGTATGATGTATTTGGTCCTACAGAACTTTTGAAAATACTTCATGTATTTAAAATTTCTTTAAATGATATAATTACTTGCAGTACATTTTCTGAATATTGGGATTTTGAAACTGCTAATAACATGTTGTCTGGTTTAAGCAATCCGCTGCATTTTCAAGCATTGAGATGTTAGGGGATACAAGTGATTACAACACAATGTACTGTTACCAAAATTATTGTCATCACTTTTTGCATAAAACCAGTATCCCACGTAATGTTTTTACATACCACCAATGGGAACATTGCCCAACACCACCGCAAGGTAGCTCAAGCACGTTCGCACAGAAGATTTCCTATTGTTCAGGGTTTAACACTTCAGACCTGACCTCATATTTCTATAAGGTTGCACCTACAACTTCACAATAGAATATGCTAACAAACCTCAAACAGATTTACTCTTCATCCTGTCTGAACAGGGTTTCGACTTATGGAAGGACACTATACACATAAAATTGGGCTGGGGTTCAAAAGAATGGCAATTTTTAGGGAACAGAGGCACTATTTCGAACATGCCTCATCCCAGGGCAGATAATATTACTGAATGACACTGTGCAACAAACTTCCTGTCTTGGACTATCCAAGAACCAGGATTTGAACACACCTCAGATTCCCTCACTCTGACAATTTGAGGGGTGGTAAAACTTTACGACACATGGCGGGGATACAGTTCAGATCGGACTGTTCCCATGAGGCACAGGGTCAAGACTGAATTGCATATAGCTGGGTCTAAACTGAGGTGGTGAAGTGAGATAAGAACGATGATGGATTCAACCCAGATCTGTGACTGGGGGTAAGGGTCTGAAACGTTTCAGCGCTCTGTCCATCATCTCCTTGTGTTTGCTTTGTTCGCCCTAAGTTGGCAGGCAATGCCCAGACGTGGGTCCCTTGTTTACTTTGTCAATGGATTCAAGCTAGCCTGGCTGATGAGGGGCGTTACCCCGAAACCGGTCCTAGGATGCTCGTTTCCGGTTCGGGGAAGACCTGGCTTGGCAGTTCGGGCTTGACTGTTCCCATGAGGCACAGGGTCAAGACTGATTTGCATATAGCTGGGTCTGAACTGAGGTGGTGAATTGAGCTACAGAACGATTATGGATTCAACCCTAATCTATGACTAGGGGTGAGTGTCTGAAAAGTTTCAGCGCTCCGTCCATCATCTACTTCTGTTTGCTTTGTTCGCCCTAAGTTGGCATGGTATGCCCAGACGTGGGTCACTTGCTTACTGTGCCGCTGGATTCACACTAGCATGGCCTATTTTATTTATTTGAAAAGTTTTATATAGCGCTACTAGATCCGGAGGTATCAGAGCGCTTTACATGAGTTACAGTGAGTTACATAGTTATATCACTTAAATGAAAGAGTCACGGGGGAGGAGGAGGGGAAGGGAGGGAATACACAATGGGAAAAATTAGGAAAACAATGTCAGATATCCGCTGGGTAGGTGACGGCCGAGGGGGTGGAACCTATGAGGGGTGTTTCCCCGAAACCGGTCCCAGGATGCTTGTTTCCGATTCAGGGTAGACTTGGCTTAGCAGTTCGGGCTGGATTGTTCCCATAAGGCACAGGGTCAAGACTGATTTGCATATAGCTGGGTCTAAACTGAGGTGGTCAACTGAGCTAAGAACAATGATGGATTCAACCCACATCTGTAACTGGGGGTGAGTGTCTGAAACATTTCAGCACTCTGTCCATCATCTCCTTGTGTTTGCTTTGTTCGCCATAAGTTGGCAGGGAATGCCCAGACATGGGTCCCTTGTTTACTTTGCCACTGCATTTATTTGCGAGGGGGCCGGAGACTGGCTGATGTCATACCTCGAGGGCAGGCAACAGCTGGTGTCACTTCCGCCTTTTAGCTCGGAGCCAAGGAAAATCGGACAGGGGGTGCCACAGGGCTCGGCCATCAGCCCGCTATTGTTTAACCTGTACCTCCGTCCGCTTGTCCAGCTAATAAAATCTTTTGGGGTCTCGGCATTTAATTATGCCGATGACACTCAGCTGGTGTTTTCCTTGGAAGGAAGCAATGCAATCTCGCTGAACACCTTCCATCGCTGCATGGCAGCTACAGCGGATTGGCTTCAAGCAAATTCTTTGCAATTTAATAGCTCGAAGACGGAGGTGCTCCACTGCTCCACTGACCGGATCCCGCGGGCTTTACCTACCGACTTCTGGCCCAGCACTTTTTCCGAACCGGTGTCGGCATCGGAGTCAGCCCGTAATTTAGGGGTCATGTTCGGCCCTAACTTACAACTTGACCTACATGTTAATAAAACCACGGGAACATGTATGATGCTGCTCCGTATGCTCCGCAGAGTTTTGCCTCTGCTTCCTGCTCGATCCAGGCCGGAGGTAGTCCGTGGGACTATTTTAAGTCGGCTGGATTACTGCAATGGCCTCCTTTTGGGGGCCCCAAAAAATCTGATTGGGAAACTGCAGAGGGTGCAGAATATGGCTGCTAAACTGGCCCTTTCACGACCCAGATCCAGCTCTTCTACTCTTGCGCTTCGTGACCTGCACTGGCTCCCGGTAGAACTACGGGTCCAATTCAAAGCGGCCTGTTTGGTATTTAGAGCGGTTCACCTCTTAGGCCCCATTCCACTACAAAACATGTTTGCATGGTATTCTGCCCCACGGCTTCTGCGGTCGTCATCGGCTCACCTTCTGGTGGTGCCTAGGTTTCAAAGAGTGAGGATGGGCGGCCGCTCATTTAGAGTGGCGGCAGCTAAATTGTGGAATTCTCTCCCACTCACTCTCAGGAGCTGCAAGGACTATCTTCCATTCAGGAAAGCCTTAAAAACTCATCTCTTTCCCAAGTAATGGCTGCGCGTCTGCTCTGGTCTTGTGCGGTGGGTTCTCTGATCAAAGCGCCAGGATGCCCTCTGGGTGACAGGTCTGCGCTCTAAAAGTATGCGAAATAAATAAATAAATAAATAAATAAATTTAAGCTAGCCCAGCTGATGAGGGGTGTTAACCCGAAACCGGTTCCATGATACTTGTTTCCGGTTCAGGGAAGTCCTTGCTTGGCAGTTCGGTCTTGACTGTTCCCATGAGGCACAGGGTCAAGACTGTTTTGCATATAGCTGGGTCTGAACTGCAGTGGTGAAGTGAGCTAAAGAACGATGATGGATTCAATCCATGTCTGTGACTGGGGGTGAGTGTCTGAATAGTTTAAGTGCTCCGTCCATCATCTCCTTGTGTTTGCTTTGTTTGCCCTAAGATGGCTGGATTCACACTAGCCTGGCCGATGAGGGGTGTTACCCCGAAACTGGTCCCAGGATGCTGGTTTCCGGTTCAGGGAAGACCTGGCTTGGCAGTTCGGGCTTGAATGTTCCCATGAGGCACAGGGTCAAGACTGATTTGCATATAGCTGGGTCTGAACTGAGGTGGTGAATTGAGCTAAAGAACGATTATGGATTCAACCCTGATCTATGACTAGGGGTGAGTGTCTGAAAAGTTTCAGCGCTCCGTCCATCATCTACTTCTGTTTGCTTTGTTCGCCCTAAGTTGGCATGGTATGCCCAGACGTGGGTCACTTGCTTACTGTGCCGCTGGATTCACACTAGCATGGCCTATGAGGGGTGTTTCCCCGAAACCGGTCCCAGGATGCTTGTTTCCGATTCAGGGTAGATTTGGCTTGGCAGTTCGGCCTGGGTTGTTCCCATAAGGCACAGGGTCAAGACTGATTTGCATATAGCTGGGTCTAAACTGAGGTGGTCAACTGAGCTAAGAACGATGATGGATTGAACACACATCTGTAACTGGGGGTGAGTGTCTGAAACGTTTCAGCACTCTGTCCATCATCTCCTTGTGTTTGCTTTGTTCGCCCTCAGTTGGCAGGGAATGCCCAGACATGGGTCCCTTGTTTACTTTGGCACTGCATTTAAGCTAGCCCGGCTGATGAGGGGTGTTAACCCGAAACCGGTTCCATGATGCTTGTTTCCGGTTCAGGGAAGACCTTGCTTGGCAGTTCGGGCTTGACTGTTCCCATGAGGCACAGGGTCAAGACTGATTTGCATATAGCTGGGTCTGAACTGCAGTGGTAAAGTGAGCTAAAGAACCGTGATGGATTCAACCCATATCTGTGACTGGGGGTGAGTGTCTGAATAGTTTAAGCGCTCCGTCCATCATCTCCTTGTGTTTGCTTTGTTTGCCCTAAGATGGCTGGATTCACACTAGCCTGCCCCGAAACCGGTCCTAGGATGCTGGTTCCCGGTTCAGGGAAGACCTGGCTTGGAAGTTCGGGCTGGACTGTTCCCATGAGGCACAGGGTCAAGACTGATTTGCATATAGCTGGGTCTGAATTGAGGTGGTGAAGTGAGCTAAAGAACGATGATGGATTCAATCCAGATCTGTGACTGGGGGTGAGTGTCTGAAAAGTTTTAGCGCTCCATCCATCATCTCATTGTGTTTACTTTGTTCGCCCTACTTTGGCAGGGTATGCCTAGCCATGGGTCCCTTGTTTACTTTGCCACTGAATTCAAGCTAGCCTGGGTGATGAGGGGTGTTATCCCAAAACCGGTCCCAGGATGTTTGTTTCCGGTTCAGGGAAGACCTGGCTTGGCAGCATGGGCGTCCGCAGGGGGGGGGGCAAGGAGGGGCGCTTGCTCCCCCCTGGAGCACCTCTCCTTGCCCCCCCTGCGCAAGCCCATCTGTACCAGTGCATGCAGGAGTGAGGCCTGACGCCGGGGCTTTTAAGCATTGCAGGGAACAGAGTTGTTCCCCTGTGAAAGGCCTCAGCTCCCTGATGGGGCGCCTCGTACTCCTCTGAGCACAAGAGCAGCCCCACCCCGCCCATTATCATTCTGTGTGGGGCTGATTGCCCCATACAGAATGACAATGGGTCAGTCTGGGCTGGCACAGCATGTGGTGGCCTCATCCAGCCTCGGTCCAGGGCAGGGCATTCTGTCACATGAAAGTGCAAAAACACCCATGCTGCTGCTAGGTGAGAATCCACTTAGCCAAAGGAAGGCTGTGAAAGAAGTTGAAAGGAAAGGATTATAGTTTTAGTACAGCAACCATGATTGCTGCTTTTTTATTTTATTCAACTAACAACCATTGACAAAGCCAATAGTTCTGGCTTCTTGTAGGTGAAACGTTACTTGTTCTAAGTGTAACGTTACTTGTATTATATATCTGGATGCAATGACAGAAGCAACAACAATACCAGTCAGGCGGCACATTATATTAAGCACAGAATTTTTGCTTATGTGTTTTAAGGCACACATTTTGTTACATCAAGCACCCTGAGACACCCTAGTTTTCTCATCCCACTTAAAGCTCTGGAAACAACACCATGTCACAGTCACCCCACGTCAAGGCCCTGCGCATCATGCATGACTCATGCCTTCCACTTTTTCAGATTGCCTATGTGCAGGGGCATAGTGAACCCTGCTCCACCCCACCCCTTACTTTAGGAACTACAGTGAGGGTGGAGTCCTTGATGGGTCTCATAATTAATGTGAAAAGGTGAGTGAGTAAGTAAGTTAAGGGATGAGTGGATGGATGGATGGCTGGATAGATGAGTGAAATGATGGATGGATGGATGGATGAGTGAAAGGGTGGATACCGGGCGAGTTAATGGGTGGATGGATGAGTGAAATGATGGATGGATTGATGAATTGATAAGTGAAAGGGTGGATTAATGAATTGATAAGTGAAAGGGTGAATGGATGGACGGATGAGTGAAAGGGTGGATGTAAGGCTGGATGAGTGAGTGAAAGGGCGGGTAGATGGACAAAAGGATGGATAGATGAGTGAAGGAGTGAAAGGGTGGATGGATGAGAGAAAGGATAGATTAATGATAGGTTCAATGGATGGATTCAGGAGTGGATGAGTAGATGGATGGGTGGGTGGATGGAAGGATGGATGGCTAAGTGAAAGGGGAATTGAAAGAGGAAGGGGGATGTGTAATTGGATGACTGAACTGGTGAATGGCTGGATGGATGAGTTAATGGATGGATGTGTGGAAGAGTGGATGGATGAGTGTACAGATGGATGGAAGGAAACGTGATGGATAGGTTTGTAAATGGATGAATATGGACATGGATCGGCACACAGATGGAAGGACAGAATGAATCGTGAAAGACTGAATGATGGATGAAAGTATGATTACACATTGTAAGCCCCATTATCTTAAGCAACGTTTCATATATATTGACTTTCTCATTTATATGAGTGATTGTCTCTAAATAATATGTGTGTGTTGTAACGCACTCCAAAACTCTGCCCCACATATTTGGGATGAGTAGCACTATACAAGAAATTAAATACACATGAGAGAGGGTCTATGTGAAGATGAGGGGCGCCATTGGAGGGTGGTATCAAGGCCAGACTGGCCGGAACGGGCATCAGGCGTTTTCTCTGGGAGCTGGAAAGGTGGGGGCGGTTTTGTTACCATAAAAAGACCTGCACATTTGATTAAAGCTGCACGTATACAGACAAACCATGAAGTGCACAATTGTCTCAGCCTAATATAAACTTATTTTCGCTCGTACTTTAGTGGTTGTCTATTTACTTACTTATATACTATTGTGCAACCTTCTCTGATGTGTCTTTAAACCTTACCTTTTGTCCTGAATTTTGACCTCCTGTCTTAAATTTTTGTCCTGAATTTTGACCCGTTGTCCTGAATTTTTACACTCACTCTCCTGAATTTGCACATATGCCAGTTGGTCACTCTAGGCATCACAGCGACCCCTCCAGGTACCGGTGGTTGGGGGGTGTAGCATCGCGCTACTAGTAAATACAGACACAGCTTACTGTTTAACTGGAGCTTTATTCCTTACATCCAATATCATCCCTGTCCCTACTCTAACTGCCCACTAGCCGGTACTGGCTCCTCCTGTTCCTCCTTCTAGCTCCGCCCTTCCAAGCACTAGACTGCATTACACGATGCTACACCTCCCCCTTTCTTAGCAAATGAAATTAACTTCTATCAAGTTTGCAATTGTCCACACAGCCCCATGAATCGGCAGACAGTCTGTTTGGGCCACAGGAAGGTGTTCCCATGCATGAACTCAGATTCAATCCGGTCTTCAAGCAGCAGTAAGGTTGAGTCAGTGATGGGCCTGTCTTTGTCCGATCTCTCTGCTGTCTCAACACCACCATTTTTGACCACGGGAGCGCGTTCTTGAAAATGTGAGACATCGTGCGTGAATTACTTGTTCTCAGAATCCGCGTGGCAGTGGCGGTCTGTTCTCCATTGTGGCACTTGTTGTTCTAAGCATCCGCTTGTGAGTTCACTTCTTGTGCCCATTTGGTCAGGGGTATCAGTGCTCTCGGGCTCACAACCCTGCATATTGGACAATGGAGCACTGAGTGTCTTGATCCGGGTTTGGGACGCATATGCAGGCTCTATTGGTCCTATCTGTTCCCACTCGCGTTTGTACATGTTGAACTCATTGAGCATTAGGGCATGGGTACGTTCCGTTCTCACCCCCTCTTGTCTTTGTGATGCGGATCCATCGTTGTCAACGCATCTTGTCTTCTTGACGGGGTGATGAGACGGTCCTTTCCTATGCCAATGTATAGTGTCCCATATGGTTGTCCTTCCCATGAGAACCCTTGGGGTCAGCCTCGCAAATCCTGTCAGGGGTGACGGTACCTTCCTCAGGTCCGGATATGACTGCGACCGACGGGACAGGTTGCTTGACGGGGTGATCCAATGTTACGAGACATCTGCGTGCAATATGTTGGTTTGGATGGGTAGAGTAACCTCCGAGTTCAAGGTCCGTTCAGGTGGTCGGTGCCATGGATGTTGTCGTGAATTTGATTCTGTTTACCCCAGTGATCGTACCGACATGTCTTCTGAATCAGATAGGTCGCTGACTGCTTTTCTGCGGGACCCTTCTTTCAGAGGTATTTGAACTGATGCCTTTCTTGAGTTGGTATACCGTGACGAACTGCTCTTAGATTTGGAGATGTCTTTGGGACACTTCTCAGGGTATGTGTCGCGACATGTCTTCCATGCTGTTTCAGCGGAATGATTATCTGCCAACCAAGTGTGTATTTCTTTTGTTCGATCACAAGGCCTTTCGTTGCTGCCCTTCTCGTATGATGTTACTGGTCTCCTTGTTCGATCCCAAGGCCTTTCATTGCTGCCCTTCTCGTGCGATGTTACTGGTCTCTTCTCAGTTCCCTCATTTTCACGTATGTCCTGAGTGTGCTCGCTTATCATTTCCTGGTGTCGGAGTGAGTCACCCAGTTTTGAGAGGTCTCGTTCGTCTTCTTGCTCGCTGGGAGCCCTGGTGCCTGAGTCCTGGGAGTGGTGTTTTCTACGACTGCATGTTTCTTCGGACTTGTCTGTGAAGATCGGTGACCCGCGGATTGCTCGGGTGCGTTTGTGTGCCGGCTCCCAGAGTTGACATGACTGGTCCGATATTCTATAGCTTGTCTTTTCTTCATACTCGTTGAGTAGGCTGACATCGGTTCCATCCCTGTGAGCTATCTCACTTGACTCTTCTTCAGAATAGGTTGTGCTATTTGGTAAGTGACTCCTTGAAGTTGAATAACTCCCAGAGGTTATGTCTGTGAAGCTGTCATGATTCTGGATCATTCCATTCTTTGATCTTCGCGTTGTTGACTCAGAGTCTGTTGTGACACTTTGCCTCTCCCACTGTCTTGTCTCTAGTCTGCCTTCGCCATTCCTTTTTTTGGTTTCAGTTGCCTCTTAAATCTTATGCTCTGACCTGAGGGAGGTTTCTTTTAGCTTATCTTTTCTTCCCGCATTGATGTGCGACTCTCTTGACAATTCTCTCGTTTCGGCTCGCTCTCCAGCTTTGGCCCTCCTGACAATTTCCTTCAACGAGAATTGCCTTTGAAGTATCTTGCTCTGTGTGTCCAGTTCTGAACAGCTCTCAATCGCCCACAGGCGGATGGCTTCCTCATTTGTGAATGTGTTGAATTGACAGTATCGTACCAACTTGTGTAACCGCGTTACAAAGTTTGATAAGGATTCTCCTGGTTCCCGCCGTGCTGCATTGAAAACAATGCGTTCACGATCTACATCTTCCTTTGTGATGAAATGAGCACATAACGCCTTTTTGAGTTTTGTATATGTTCCTGTATCCTTTGCTGAAAAGGTTCTGATCAGGCGTCGGCCTTCGTGACCCACCAATTGGAGTAGTAGTAGTAGACGTTTGCTATCTCTCCACTCTCCGGTAACGTCAAGAAATGCATCCAGTGACTCCAGCCACCGGTTCCATTCTGGACCCAGACTCTGGTCGCTGGTCCGTGTCACTGGGGGTGGCACTCCAATGCAGGGGCTCGATGTATGTGTTTCCTCTCTCACCGACATGATGGTGGTGGAATGTGCTGGCATGTCGATGTCACAGAACTGTTTCCTCATTTTCTTCTTGTCTTCTTTTGCTGACCCTTTTCGGCCGCTAGTCTTTGTTTGGTCGTTTCCTTTGAATTGTGGTAGGGTTCGCCGCTCCCGGGTGACTGCTGTATGTTGTCCGCCCTTGGCGCGGCTGTCTTGGTATGCTTCTGTGAGTTGATTATGGATTTCCTGATATTAACTGGCCACCATTCAGCTGTACCACACGTGACTCGTGGCACTGCGAATTCCCGCTTTCTTTGGTGTTGCGTGCTAACTGCAGGCGGTCGATGGTGCTTCCGCAATGATACGTGGCAACGTTGACAGTGTTCTTTCGTATCGTTCCAGACTACTGCGGATTATCCAGTCACTTAGTTGACGAGAGAAGACTTCTTTTATATTTGTTTGCTACCGCTTCTGGATCATTTGTTTTCTTGGCTTCTTCTACTTCTGTAGCTACTTGTCTTCACATGGTGCTGAAGTTTACTTTGGTACTTGTCTTTGCTCGTGCTCGCTTGTGTTGGCTCTTGTGTTTGCTCGGGCTTGTTTTCTTATTATACTCCTTGTATTTGCTCGTGATTATTTGTGTCCACTTATCGCTTCTATCTAGCTCTTGCATGTGTCTGTGCTTGTTTGCTTATCTTACTTTTGGCTTTGCCCGTGCTTATCTGCTGTTTCTTCCTTGCACTGACTCGTGCTTGTTTGCTTGTCTTGTTCATCTGCGTCGTCTCACGCTTGTCAGGGGTCTCCCTGCAGCTCGTGCTTGTTGTTTCCACGTGTTATTCACTATGCCTGACCTTAAGATGGCCGCCCCACACTGACCAAGGGGTCTGTCCTTGAAACTGCCTGACTTTAAGATGGCCGCCGTAGCTAACTGCATGCACTACTTTTCCTCTGCTCACTCAGCCCCAGCTCCTGCACTTGGTAGTCACCGGCAGTCGATTCAGAGGTCAGCACACTTTGGACTTGGCTCTCTTCAGTCTCTGCCACAGTCAGGTGAGGTTGGGGTGGGCTCCGGCCTTACTTTGCAGGGTCCCGCGCTCCTTCGGCGACAGCGTGCCGAGACTCACGCATCAGGCGTGAGGTTTTCCGACGTCGGATGGCACTCGAGCTCCGACTCCAACGCGCTCGGCGGCGCTTGCCAGCGGACTTTCGGGGGACAGCGTCCTCCACACCGGGGCACCTTTTCCTCGCTCTGGGGTGCTAGGCAGAGTCGGAGTAGGCTCCCGACCTCTGTACTTTCAGCACTCACCCAATGTGCACGCTTCCAGCGTGAGTCGCGTTTCGGCGCAACCGGCTTCCGTTTCCTCGAGCGGTTCAGCGCTCGTTGCTTCGGCCCCTCTTGGCTCCCTCACGGTCTCTGGAGGGGCAGGGTCACCTGCTGCTGGCCTCTCTGCTCAGGCGGCAGCTCTGCTTCACTCGGCAGCGTTCTCCTCGACGCTGCCTGGGACAGGGTGCTCTCGTGGGGTTCTGTAGACAGTGGGTTTGCTCATCCCACCCTCGTCGCCAGTTGTAGCATCGCGCTACTAGTAAATACAGACACAGCTTACTGTTTAACTGGAGCTTTATTCCTTACATCCAATATCATCCCTGTCCCTACTCTAACTGCCCACTAGCCGGTACTGGCTCCTCCTGTTCCTCCTTCTAGCTCCGCCCTCCCAAGCACTAGACTGCATTACACGATGCTACAGGGGGGGGGGGCGGTGATCCTTGGCGTTCAGATAGAGGGGGCTACCAATGACAGAGGCGACAAGTGCAGGCGCCCTGCAACCCACTCATCACCACCACATGAAGGAAGAAAATAACCCGATCAGCTCGTCGACCCAACTTCCTGAAAAAAACTTTCAGACACCATGGAAAGGCAGCAGCATTTGCTGTCTGCGAGTATGTCAAATTAGATTTGTACAATAAACCTATTTGTAAAGGAAACTGCATTAAATGTCTGCCCCATCACGGTCACCACTCAGTGTCTTCAATCCCTTGTTCACCCCTCTTTTAAACCTCACGTCAACTCCTCTCCCTCAAATTTCGGATGGGGGGCTAATTCATCCAGCCAAAGCCATGTGCAGAGTGGAGATGCAGGGGCTCTAAGTCGGGGTGAAAACACAACAAAGCCTCATTACCAAGTAAATGGTCTTTTTAAAGACCTGTGTGAAGTACTCGGGTGCAGCTGTGTGTGTGTGGTGTGCGGGGAAGTTGTCTCAGCAGGGTACACACATTCTTATAACATTCACACCCCTCAGAATGACAAATCACCACTTCTAGCTGCCTGGTCATGGCGTGGGAGTGGGAAGATGTGCACAGCAAGAGGAAAGGGATGGTGACGCTTTTCTTTTGTATAGGAATTTCTGCTGGCATCATAGCCCAGGGTTTGCTGTCTGTGCACTTGTATAGGTGTGCATCCAAACAAGTGCACAGACAGCAAACCATGGGCTATGACGCCAGCAGGCATGACTTTACAAAGGAAAAGCGTCACCTGCACTGCCATCCCTTTCACCCTGCTGTCTGTGCACTTGTATGGAATACACATCCATGGCGCTACTCACCAGATAAATGGTGAACAGGGCCATGGATCTGTCTCTTTTTGCATCCAAGGGCACAGATGAAGAAGCAGAGGAGGCCCAGGCAAGGAGAATCCAGGAGACATTTGACCAACACCTATCTAGAAAGTGAGACCTTCGGGAGGGGCTGGATGCCAGGACGACAGTGCTGCTGATCAGCCTGACTCCACCGAATAGTATCAGAAGAGCAGGCACCAGTTTTTAAGTAAGTTCCAGTAACTTCAATGCATTCTGCAGCATCACCAGCATTACCTACTGGCTGCATATCTAGGTTACAGTGTTTTAGACTTACATTCATGGAAACCTCAAGGAGGAAAGTCCCCTCCGAATATGCAAATGTAGTGTAAGCTTGTAGGGGTAGATTTACAAGCCCCTTGGGACACTTTTGCAACACTTTTGCTATGTTAATAGTGACGCAAAAGTGGCGCAGGGGCTTGTAAATCTGCCCCATAGCGTTCAGCTTTTGGCATGCCAGTGGCGTAATTTTAGGGTTTAGGGTGGGTATGGGTTTTGGGGTGGCAGGGATAATTTTAGGGTTCAAGGTGGGTATGAGTTTTGTAGTGCCAGGGGTAATTTGAGGGTTCAGGGCGAGTATGGGGTTTGGGGTGCTAGGGGAAATGTTAGGGTTCAGGGTGGATATGGGTTTTGGGGTGCCAGTGGTAATGTTAGGGTTCAGGGCGGGTATGAGTTTTGGGGGGGCATGGGTAATTTTAGGGTTCAGGGTGGGTATGGGTTTTGTGGTACCAGGGGGTAATTTTAGGGTTCATGGTGGGTATGGGTTTTGGGTTGCAAGGGGGGACATTTTAGGGTTCAGGGCGGGTTTGGGTTTTGGGGTACCAGGGGGACAATTTTAGGGGTCAGGACGCGTATGGGTTATGGGTTTTGGGGTGCCAGGGGGCTAATTTCAGGGATTAGGGAATGTATGAGTTTTAAGGGGCCAGGGTGTAATATTAGGGTTCATATGTGTGCTCTAATTGTTGTCCAGTTTCAAATGCAGAATTCACCACTTTTTTTTTCTCAGCTTGGCCTGAGCATTACCCGATCCTGAATGTCTGCCATTTTAGCCCCGCCCCTATTGATTAACATTAGCCACGCCCCTTCATTTGCCAGGTTAGCGCCCCCCCTGGAAAAATTTCTGCGGATGCCCATGCTTGGCAGTTCGGGCTTGACTGTTCCCATGAGGCACAGGGTCAAGACCGATTTGCATATAGCTGGCTCTGAACTGAGGTGGTGAAGTGCGCTAAATTACGATGATGGATTCAACCCAGATCTGTGACTGGGGGTGAGTTTCTGAAAAGTTTCAGCGCTCCATCCATCCATCGTTCTTCTTGTGTTTGCTTTGTTCGCCCTTAGTTGGCAGGGTATGCCCAGACGTGGGTCCCTTGCTCACTTTGGCACTGGATTCAAGCTAGCCTGGCTGATGACGGCTGATTAGCTAGAAACCGGTACCAGGATGCTTGTTTCCGGTCCAGGGAAGACATGGCTTGGCAGTTCGGGCTGGACTGTTCCCATGAGGCACTGGGTCAGACTGATTTGCACATGGCCATGTCTGAACTGGGGTGGTGGAGTGAGCTAAAGAACAATGGATTAAACCCAGATCTGTGACTGGGGGTGAATGTTTTGCCTTTGTGCAACATTCCGTCCATCAATTGTTGTTTTTGCATTTGTCACCCGAGTGGGACGGGTATGCTCAGACATGAGTCCCTTGCTCTCCATGCCACTGGAATCAAGCTATCCTGGCTGATGAAGGCTGATAGCCAGAAACCGGTCCTAGGATGCTTGATTCCGGTCCAGAGAAGACATGGCTTGGCAGTTCGGGCCGGACTGTTCCCATGAGGCACAGGGTCAAGACTGATTTGCATATGGCCATGTCTGAACTGGGGTGGTGTGGTGAGCAAAATAACGATGGATTAAACCCAGATCTGTGACTGGGGGTGAATGTTTTGCCATTGTGCAACATTCCGTCCATAAATTGTTGTTTTTGCATTTGTCACCCCGAATGGGACGGGTATGCTCAGACGTGAGTCCCGTGCTCTCTATGCCACTGGAATCAAGCTATCCTGGCTGATGAAGGCTGATAGCCAGAAACCGGTCCTAGGATGCTTGATTCTGGTCCAGGGAAGACATGGCTTGGCAGTTCGGGCTGGACTGTTCCCATGAGGCACAAAGGTCAAGAATGATTTGCATATGGCCATGAACTGGGGTGGTGTGGTGAGCAAAATAACGATCGATTAAACCCAGATCTGTGACTGGGGGTGAATGGTTTGCCATTGTGCAACATTCCGTCCATCAATTGTTGTTTTTGCACTCCTCTCAGAGAATGGCAGCCACGATGTTAGAGAGCCGCTGCGGCATCACTGCATTCCTCAACTATGGTCCCTGGAGACCCTCTGACCAGTCTGAGGGATGCCTCAACTTCCAGGGCATCTGCAGAGCCCCTCACGGAATGTAATTCTGGGGACTTGCCCAAAAAAGTGGAGCGTAGAGCTACGAGCGGGTGGAGGATAATAGGCCACATCCTAAGTGGCTGCCATCTTAGTCATGCCCCATCAGAGGATTTTTTTTGACATCCTCCCTTTGTTCACCAAATACTTCTCAGCCTAATCCATAAATGACTGAGTAAGAAATGGGAGGATCAGCAGCTTGTGAGAGGACATATGTGCATAGAGGAATCAAAAACATAGCCAGAGAGCAAGTCTTTTTTCATATGAATGCTTTGGTATTCGTCTAAAATATCTAGAATCATGCAAAGATAAATCCATTTCAAATTCATTTTTCACGAAGGCATTAAAATCGCTTGCTGGTTTAGCATCATTCTATCCCCCAGAGTTTTAAATAAGCAGATGTAAGGTGTTTACAATGGTGCCCTAACTAAATGAGACAGAATACACATGGTAGACAAAGCACCCAATAGGCAACACCTGCCGACTCTCTATGGGCACTGTTTATAAACATAGCCCTACCTTCAGAGAAAAACTTGCTTCAACACATGCCGGTTATAAAATGGAGATGCCTTGGACTTATCATGAGCCTTGCAACTGTGCGTATCATCCATATTGACCCCTACCCATCGCAGCGTCTGCAGTAAGTGGACAGTTAAGACATGGCTTATGGCCTGAACAGACATATGCTGCTGTGGAGGCAAACCCAATTACCAAGCTCCCCATTAGTTTTCTCAGCGACCAGGGTGAAGGATGACATTTAGCTCCTATCAGGCTCTGCCTGCTACTATATAAAATACAATAATGGCTGAGTCACCTGCATTCCCCGGTGCTGCAAAAAACCCTACCCTGCTGACCTCTTTCTAGGTAAGCATAACTGACGATAATGTATCCATCCTTAATAGGTTGTGTGGTGGTAAAAATACAATGGACAGTCTGTAGTGTAGTTCCTATATTCCCAATAGGCTCTGAGCATTGGAATAATAAATCCTGTAGTTTAGACGTAGGACTGAGGTCGACTAGGTCTCTACCGAATCTATTAGACTTAATTGTGAGTGCCAGCTAGCTCAGAGGTCACAAGAAACTTTCTCGAATTCACAAGAAGGGATTAGTTTCTGACAACCGTATAAACATGACAACTTTGTTTCCCAAGAATAAGAAATCAATCTCTAGAGTCGCGGAAACAATAGATAGCTATTTTACTCAGTCATTCCTGCATGCTTCGTTCCACCAGAGGTGCTGAGAAAATAGAGAGACGGGCGGTTTCAATAAAAGGTATTTATTGAACAGTCTTCTGTCTCAAGCATAAGAAATGTACTGCTACAATCGTAATACTGGTACTAAAGTACAGAGTATATAATACGAACAGTATTATAAAGTAGTACTGTAAAAGCATGATCTGGTATTTAAGCCATAAAGTGCCTTAAAACGGATAAAATACATACAGTGTAAAAATGATGGCTAAAAGTACTCAACTGGTGCTTCTAAAATACGCCTACCCCGGTGTACCTGACCTAAGCCTAGCACAAGGGAAGAAGTAAGTGAGGAGTAGTTTGAGCTTAGTATTTTCTGCCAAGAATATAATCAAGAATTCTCTACGGGTCTAATCAGCTCCGTACCTTGGTTTAGAATGAAGGAGGTCTTGTATCTCTCTCTCAGGACTCGATTTCCCAGCAACCCGCAACGGTAGCCTGGAAACACTGGAGCTGGATTTCTCGGCAGGAGAAAAAGCAGAGTCTCTCAGTGCGTCAGCTGGAGGGTCGGCTTCCTTCGGCACTTGCTGCTGCAGGACGTCGGGCAAGTAGTTAGTCGATCTACTCCAAACCATTGTGTGTCTGCCTGGGCAAATCTAGGCATATTTATACTATGAAGGTGCCGAGTTTGACGTGTGATTGGACTTAATAACATCATAGAAGACTTAGTTGTTCGAAAAGTCCATGATTTCCTAGATAAATTAGTATTCAGGCAAGGGGATGTCCCTAGCTGCTGAAGGCGGGTTTCTCTAAGAAATCGTTGCTGATTCTTGGAACATAGTGGAAGTAACCATGCCGTATTTGGGCTGCATAGGCTCAGTCTAAATAGGGTAATGATTTCTATGCCTATATAAGGATAGGATAATCCGTATCTGTTGGACTTGGCCTTTTCCCCCCAAAATTTTTCGCTTTTGACCCCCTTATCTGGATTGTCTCCCCCATGGGATTAAACCTGTATAGGCCATGAGTGGTGTGAGACATCTTGTAAAAATGTAATTACCTGACATAATGTGAGCACTTGTAAAATCCCCCATTTTAAAACTGCACCCCCATTTTGGAAATGTACCTGACTGAAATGTATTGTTTTTAAAATGGATGCCATGGCCATGGGTTTTGCCACTGGACTGACATAGGTCAGCAGTCTAGATAATATTACCCAGCTACCCCTAGTTTTGGAGGGAAAGCCTGGCACCCAGGGTGCTCACCCCCTCCCCTAGAACCAGTTTAGGCTAGATGTGCCAACATTCTAGAAGGTCCTGGCACTGCCTGGGAGGAGGGTATAAATAGGGTGAAGTGTCACCAGAGAGTCAGTCAGCGCTGGGACAAGGAAGAGAGGGGACCTGCTGTGAGGTGCTACCGCCACATGGGCCTGTGAGCTGGGCCCTGCACCCCTATGACCCCCCCTCTGCTGTCCCCATGGGCCCCTGACAAGGGAGGGCCCCTACCCAGGTCCCTGACACTGTGGGAACCGGGAGTTACGCCAGCGCTACCATGAAGAAGCGCCCAGGAGGTGAGAAATAGGATTGTCCACTCCCCCTGCTGAAGCTGTGACCCTGTGGGAGTACTGGGTCGTGAGGAGCTGCCTGAAGGAACTGTTGCCCTTGTGAGGTACTGCCCGTCAAGCGCTATTCTGAGGAACTGTGTCTATTAGACTGCCTCTGGACTGCCTATCAAGCGCCATCTGGGGAAGAGTAGGCTCCTAGGAACTGTCACCCCCTTGTAGGCACTGCCTGTCAAGCGCTATAATTGAGAAGCGCTAGGTACTCGAACTGTGCCCTGCATAGCACTGTGTGGTGAAGCGCTGAAGAGCAGTGCGCTGTAAATAGCGCCATCTTCTGAGGAGAATCGCGCTGTGGAGGCTGAGGAAACTGTGAGGAGGCGCGCTTCTGTCGCTATATAAATAATTAATTAGAAGGGAGCCTACCCCTTATTGCCACCGGAAATCACCGCCGCGGCCCGGCGCCATCGTGGGGACCCCCCCACCGCTGTGGAAATCGTTGCGGCGGCCCCCGGTACCAGGAGAGGGCCGCCGAAGTGCAGGAAGGGCCGCGCTAGGCCCTGAGGCCGTCAGGTTCTCCCGTCACATGACGGGGGCCCGGCCGCGTCATCGGCCCGCCCCCGTCGCGCACTGATTGGCCTGCGCGGCCGTGACCTGTAAAGGCCGCGCAGGGATTGGCTGACGGCCGGGAAGGCCAGGAGAAGCGGAATCCCAGCCCCGGGTCCCCGTGAGGTAGGAGGGGGACCCGGGTGAAGCGCTGGAGCGGGGCCCCCGTGGACGAGGGGGGAGCCCCGAGGATTAAGCGACCGAAGCGGGAGGCCACCCCGCCGGTCTGTGCCCCAAAGAGAGCCTGCCCGGACCTAAGGCAGCCCCGGGTCCCCATGAGGAAGGAGGGGCCCGGGTGAAGCTTCGTTGCAGGGCCCCCGTGATCAGGAGGGAGCCCTGAGAAGAGCGACCGGAGCGGGAGGCCACCCCGCCGGTCTGTGCCCCACGCGAGGGGCCGGTAATGGTAGAGGAGGGGCCGGGATGCATTGCCGGTACCAGCCCCGCCTCCCGACCTGTGGGAGCCAGTGAAGAGAACCCCACACAGGGAAATCCCGGGTCCCCGAGCTGTGGAGGATTCCGGGGGAAAGCAGGGAGAGGGCCCAGACGGAGCCTGCAAGCCCTGAGTGCTGCCGTGAGTCCTGCGACTGG
Source organism: Lissotriton helveticus (assembly GCF_964261635.1). Lineage (NCBI taxonomy): Eukaryota > Metazoa > Chordata > Amphibia > Caudata > Salamandridae > Lissotriton > Lissotriton helveticus. Next base: position 1,214,074,909 of record NC_136067.1, on the reverse strand, counting down.
TGGCAAGGTCCCAGAGGGGGGGCCTCGAGGCACATTGTCGGTGCTTGCCCCCCCCTTATCTCAGAAGTCCCGGGAGAAGGCCGCGTGGAGCCTCCTGCTCGCCCCCCCTTGACAAAAGGGGCCAGCAGTGTGGATGGAGCCCGGATCTAGAACCCAGGAGTAGTTGGTGAGTGGGGCTTGGATTAAACTGTGTGGAGGTCGGGGCACAGGGTCGGTGCTCGCCCCAGGACTTGTGCTAGCCCCCCTGGAAACTGTACTGATCTTCATTGGCCCTATTGATCTCCTTTTTAAGCCTCTAGACTGGGCTGGGACATTACTGAAACCTCCCCGGGATTGGTAGAGGGACAAGTTAACCCCTAGCTAGGTGTCAGGCCCTGCAGAGTGAAGGGCTGGGTAACTCAGCCTGGTTGTTAATGGCTTGTTGACCCCTGTGCCCTGCAATGGTTATTTGCCATGTTCATTTCTGATCAGGATGCTGGTTGCCTAGGGTAACGCAGCGTTTCATGTTACCTGTCCAGGTGTGATGCGCCACTGCGCCTAGTGTTATGGTCTGCTGATTACCCTGCTAATGTGGTTATGCAAATGTTATGCCTACACTAAGGTTATTGAGGCCGAGGTATACTGTGGTTTTACACCTGATGGGTGATCGTATGCTTTTGCGCCCTGTTAGTGCCGTGGTGCCCCTATGCTGGCCTGAAGAGTTATTCCAGGCCCCTGTTATGCCCCTGATTAATGAGCCTGCCGTACTGATTTCTTACAGGTGCTCCTGACTAGTATGTGCTGTAATGCTCTGTTGTTGTTTTTCCCTAACAGGGGCGGGTTGGTGCTAATGTGCATGATGTATTTCTATGCTAACGTAGAATTTTGCAATTACAACCCCCTAAGGATGAGAGCCTGAGTTGGCCCCGCCAGATTGGCCCCAGGTCTACTGATATTTAATCACAATTTTTCCTTACAGCTATGGACTATGGACTCAAACCCTTTTTGTTCCTATGTAAATAATTCCCCCTCTGAAATACTTGGCTCTGGTGCCAGTTGGCGCCGTGTTATGATGACACTGTTAATGCATTTTTGACTTGCAGGTTGGAAACCCTACTAAATGACGTATCTTTTTCCAACTCAAATTGGTGTCCTGCCTCTTTTGTGGTGTGCCTGGTGTGTTGACTGAGGGTACTGCGTGAGTGCTTCACATGTCCTCCAAGTTTGGCCTGCCCGCTTGATGCCATGCTACCCCCTTTGAGACTTGGGTAACCCCCATTTCCAACATTTGGTGGCAGAGCGGTGGGATAGGACTTGTGTTTGCGCAGTACCACAGCGGCCACAGGTTACACCACAGGTAGAGCCTTGTGGTGGGGATTATTGCTGTTTGGCTGAATATTGTTTTTTGATTGCTTCCTCCTGAAGAGTATTCTGAATTGTCCCCTTGTTCCACTGGGAGGGTGTGTCCCGGGTGTACCTCGCCACGATGGGGTTGATTTACCAGGAAGTGGAACTGATGGAGTACACCGAACAGGAGGTGATAGACTTCCTCCTGGAGAGAGGGATACCCCCAGTAGGGAACATTAGGAGAAATTTGTTTCTCTATGAGGCCCTCAAGAGGGGAGAGCCCTTAGAGATTGGTGGGGATTTGTCTGACTACCCCCCCGAAGTTTTGAAGGGTCAGTGGGTTAGAGACCAGAGAGAGGGCTCCCCATCCAGAACCCTGGGAGGTAGTTGCTCCGATGAGGAGGAGGAAGAGTCTAGCAGGGCAGAGACGCCAGTAGCTGTGGAGGACACCGAAGATAGGGAGTCTCGCACTGGGTCCAGTCCCGGGGGCACTGCCCCATCCCTTTCCCTGTCCCCAGAAGAGTGGGTAGATAGGAGAGAAGAGAGGGAGTATCAGCTGTCGCTGGCAAAGCTCAGGCATGCCGAGGGCTTAGCGCAGCTGAGGGTAGAAGAGCAGCGACTAGAGACTGAAAAAGTCCTAGCACTGGAGAGGATGGCGGAGGCGGAGAGGGCCTTCGCCAGGGAGAGATCAGCTCAGGTGGGTAGGTTGTCCCCTGAGAGTGGTTTTAGGAGTCTGGATTCACCGAAGAGGGTGGGATCCAGTGATGGCAGCGAGTGTAGGTCCAGTGCAAGGAGTCCCACTCCCGAGACCCAAGAGACTGTGCCTGATTCCCCGGAAGAGGAGGACGGGTTAGTGTTTAGGGGCAGGGGAAAGCTGTTCCATCAGTCCTGGGGAGAGTTCGAGGAGGAGTGTTGGACTGTACTGGAGGATTGGGTGGTGAGGAGAGCAGTGGAGGATTGGGAAGGGCTGTGCCATGCCGTTATCCGGGAGCACATGCTAAGGAGTTGTGTCCCAAGACTGCGTCACCATCTGTTGCGGTGCGGGTTCTCAGACCCCAGGGAACTTGCACGGGAGGCAGACCTCTGGGTAAGTGCCAGAGCATCTGGGAAGGCTGAGGGATGTGATCCTGAAGGGAGTGAGACGGGGAGGTGTCCCGAGAGGCCCCAGCTGTGGTCACCGGGCCTGGAGTGTTCTTTAAGAGAACCTCCGGTTGGGAGACTAGGCTGTCCCGATGCGTCATCCAGAGGAAGGGATCCCCTCATGTCAGGAGGACCCGGAGCATCATTAATTGGAGCTCCAGTGGTTCAGGGGTCTGACCAGTCACAGGGTTTAGATCCTGGGCTGGGGTTCCAGGTTAAGGGGTTGCCTGACCTGGAGGGTGGGGTACCTGTAATTCAGGTCCCTACCAATTTGACTCCCAGGGGTACTACTCCCAGTGGGAGGGTGCGGAACTCTGGGAGGGGGTGCAGAGGGAGGAAGGTCTCTTCTCTGTCACCAGCTCAGCCACAGGGCGCAGATCCTGGGTTGGGTGGCCAGGGACAGGGTTTGCCTGCCCTGGTGGGAGGGACCTCTGTAACCAAGGTCCCCCCGGAAGTGACTCCCAGGGGTACTACTCCAGTTAGGAGGGTGCGGGACTCTGGGAGGGGGTGCAGAGGGAGGAAGGTCTCTTCTCTGTCACCGGCTCAGCCACAGGGCGCAGATCCTGGGTTGGGTGGCCAGGGACAGGGTTTGCCTGCCCTGGTGGGAGGGACCTCTGTAATCAGGGTCCCCCCAAAGTTGACTCTCAGGGGTACTACTCCAGTTAGGAGGGTGCGGAACTCTGGGAGGGGGTGCAGGGAGAGGGAGGACTCGCCCCTGTCACCGGTTCAGCCTGTGGGTTTCGGCTCCAGGTTGGGGAGAGAGTTGTGTGAGGGTGTCCCCCAGCGTAGGAGATGGAGGAACCCTAGGAGGAGAAGTAGGGGGAGGAGAGCCTCGCCCCTAAGGGCTGGTCAGTCTGAGGGTGAAGACCCCAGATGGGTGGACCAGTGGCAATTTGGAGAGAGAAGAGTGGTCCAAGGGAATTACAAGCCTGAGGCTAGTGCCTCCCACTCTAGGAAGGAGAAACATCCCACTAGGGAACACCAGTGGGGTGGTTTTGTTGGTGAAAGGAGGGATGCGAAAAAGAACCATTGGGTTCCAGAGTGGAGGAGAGACTGCAGGTGCTCCTGTAGTTGCAGGCCTGCGTCCACCTTTTTCCGCCCCAAGCAGGGAAGCCCATCAAGGCATTGATATGTCTACCCTGGCTTTTGGCTGGGGGGGAGTCGTGTTGGACTTGGCCTTTTCCCCCCAAAATTTTTCGCTTTTGACCCCCTTATCTGGATTGTCTCCCCCATGGGATTAAACCTGTATAGGCCATGAGTGGTGTGAGACATCTTGTAAAAATGTAATTACCTGACATAATGTGAGCACTTGTAAAATCCCCCATTTTAAAACTGCACCCCCATTTTGGAAATGTACCTGACTGAAATGTATTGTTTTTAAAATGGATGCCATGGCCATGGGTTTTGCCACTGGACTGACATAGGTCAGCAGTCTAGATAATATTACCCAGCTACCCCTAGTTTTGGAGGGAAAGCCTGGCACCCAGGGTGCTCACCCCCTCCCCTAGAACCAGTTTAGGCTAGATGTGCCAACATTCTAGAAGGTCCTGGCACTGCCTGGGAGGAGGGTATAAATAGGGTGAAGTGTCACCAGAGAGTCAGTCAGCGCTGGGACAAGGAAGAGAGGGGACCTGCTGTGAGGTGCTACCGCCACATGGGCCTGTGAGCTGGGCCCTGCACCCCTATGACCCCCCCTCTGCTGTCCCCATGGGCCCCTGACAAGGGAGGGCCCCTACCCAGGTCCCTGACACTGTGGGAACCGGGAGTTACGCCAGCGCTACCATGAAGAAGCGCCCAGGAGGTGAGAAATAGGATTGTCCACTCCCCCTGCTGAAGCTGTGACCCTGTGGGAGTACTGGGTCGTGAGGAGCTGCCTGAAGGAACTGTTGCCCTTGTGAGGTACTGCCCGTCAAGCGCTATTCTGAGGAACTGTGTCTATTAGACTGCCTCTGGACTGCCTATCAAGCGCCATCTGGGGAAGAGTAGGCTCCTAGGAACTGTCACCCCCTTGTAGGCACTGCCTGTCAAGCGCTATAATTGAGAAGCGCTAGGTACTCGAACTGTGCCCTGCATAGCACTGTGTGGTGAAGCGCTGATGAGCAGTGCGCTGTAAATAGCGCCATCTTCTGAGGAGAATCGCGCTGTGGGGGCTGAGGAAACTGTGAGGAGGCGCGCTTCTGTCGCTATATAAATAATTAATTAGAAGGGAGCCTACCCCTTATTGCCACCGGAAATCACCGCCACGGCCCGGCGCCATCGTGGGGACCCCCCCACCGCTGTGGAAATCGTTGCGGCGGCCCCCGGTACCAGGAGAGGGCCGCCGAAGTGCAGGAAGGGCCGCGCTAGGCCCTGAGGCCGTCAGGTTCTCCCGTCACATGACGGGGGCCCGGCCGCGTCATCGGCCCGCCCCCGTCGCGCACTGATTGGCCTGCGCGGCCGTGACCTGTAAAGGCCGCGCAGGGATTGGCTGACGGCCGGGAAGGCCAGGAGAAGCGGAATCCCAGCCCCGGGTCCCCGTGAGGTAGGAGGGGGACCCGGGTGAAGCGCTGGAGCGGGGCCCCCGTGGACGAGGGGGGAGCCCCGAGGATTAAGCGACCGAAGCGGGAGGCCACCCCGCCGGTCTGCGCCCCAAAGAGAGCCTGCCCGGACCTAAGGCAGCCCCGGGTCCCCATGAGGAAGGAGGGGCCCGGGTGAAGCTTCGTTGCAGGGCCCCCGTGATCAGGAGGGAGCCCTGAGAAGAGCGACCGGAGCGGGAGGCCACCCCGCCGGTCTGTGCCCCACGCGAGGGGCCGGTAATGGTAGAGGAGGGGCCGGGGTGCATTGCCGGTACCAGCCCCGCCTCCCGACCTGTGGGAGCCAGTGAAGAGAACCCCACACAGGGAAATCCCGGGTCCCCGAGCTGTGGAGGATTCCGGGGGAAAGCAGGGAGAGGGCCCAGACGGAGCCTGCAAGCCCTGAGTGCTGCCGTGAGTCCTGCGACTGGTGGCAAGGTCCCAGAGGGGGGGCCTCGAGGCACATTGTCGGTGCTTGCCCCCCCCTTATCTCAGAAGTCCCGGGAGAAGGCCGCGTGGAGCCTCCTGCTCGCCCCCCCTTGACAAAAGGGGCCAGCAGTGTGGATGGAGCCCGGATCTAGAACCCAGGAGTAGTTGGTGAGTGGGGCTTGGATTAAACTGTGTGGAGGTCGGGGCACAGGGTCGGTGCTCGCCCCAGGACTTGTGCTAGCCCCCCTGGAAACTGTACTGATCTCCTTTTTAAGCCTCTAGACTGGGCTGGGACATTACTGAAACCTCCCCGGGATTGGTAGAGGGACAAGTTAACCCCTAGCTAGGTGTCAGGCCCTGCAGAGTGAAGGGCTGGGTAACTCAGCCTGGTTGTTAATGGCTTGTTGACCCCTGTGCCCTGCAATGGTTATTTGCCATGTTCATTTCTGATCAGGATGCTGGTTGCCTAGGGTAACGCAGCGTTTCATGTTACCTGTCCAGGTGTGATGCGCCACTGCGCCTAGTGTTATGGTCTGCTGATTACCCTGCTAATGTGGTTATGCAAATGTTATGCCTACACTAAGGTTATTGAGGCCGAGGTATACTGTGGTTTTACACCTGATGGGTGATCGTATGCTTTTGCGCCCTGTTAGTGCCGTGGTGCCCCTATGCTGGCCTGAAGAGTTATTCCAGGCCCCTGTTATGCCCCTGATTAATGAGCCTGCCGTACTGATTTCTTACAGGTGCTCCTGACTAGTATGTGCTGTAATGCTCTGTTGTTGTTTTTCCCTAACAGGGGCGGGTTGGTGCTAATGTGCATGATGTATTTTTATGCTAACGTAGAATTTTGCAATTACAACCCCCTAAGGATGAGAGCCTGAGTTGGCCCCGCCAGATTGGCCCCAGGTCTACTGATATTTAATCACAATTTTTCCTTACAGCTATGGACTATGGACTCAAACCCTTTTTGTTCCTATGTAAATAATTCCCCCTCTGAAATACTTGGCTCTGGTGCCAGTTGGCGCCGTGTTATGATGACACTGTTAATGCATTTTTGACTTGCAGGTTGGAAACCCTACTAAATGACGTATCTTTTTCCAACTCAAATTGGTGTCCTGCCTCTTTTGTGGTGTGCCTGGTGTGTTGACTGAGGGTACTGCGTGAGTGCTTCACATGTCCTCCAAGTTTGGCCTGCCCGCTTGATGCCATGCTACCCCCTTTGAGACTTGGGTAACCCCCATTTCCAACAGTATCTATATAAGGGCATGAATCGGGAAAATTTACACTAGGGTCCTAGATTCATTTACAACAAGTCCATCATGCCAGTGCATAAAAGGGGGTCACTCAATGAGGTCAACGGCTGCTTTGACCTGTCTGAAAGCCACTCTCTGGATATTTATGTGAGTGTTGTGTGTGGTTTCTTGAGATTTTGTCAGACAGCTTAAGCTTTTTAGCGAAATCTTAAAAAAGGTGTGAAAAGAAATACAATATTTTAAAACCGACTGAAGTTCCAGAGAAGGCAAGTTCAACTGCTCTTCAATTCTAGTCCCAATATACACTAAACATAGTACACATTCCAATACCCTTCAGCATTGAGACCAAGATGATGACCTGAATGGATCTTCCTTGGGGCGCTCCTTGTTTATGGGGAGATTGCCGGAAGTTCTCTCCCCTTTCGACTGCTTACATGTGATGTCCTCAGATTTGTTGAAGGAGTGCACTCACTTTTGGATTGAGTAGTCCGGTGGTGTTCCTTTATAACCTAGTAGTGAAATCCACCTCCGGGTGAAGCACACTCTACCCCTTTTAACAGCTTGTCTTCCAACATTGAAAATTAGCACTGTCAAAACAGTAGGCCAGGCTATAATGTTGTAATGTGCAAATAGGAGTATGCAGAAGTGCATATTTGTTTAGTCCTGAACATAAGCATATTAAAGCCAGGTGCTGCAAATTGCCCTATGCACCTTTGTTTCACATAGAAATGAAGGTAGGATCGCATTGAATGCACCCTTGCCTTCATTATTGTACCATTTCTGTTTCTAGGTGAGATGAAGGTCGGATGGCAAAAGAACCTTCGTATAGCTTCATGTTTATTTCCATCATATAGTACTGTTTTTATTTCTATGTGGACGGTAAGAAGGCCCTCATTATAGTCTTGCACTAGTTTCTGTAGCATGCAAACACTTGCAGTGATATAATAATGACTCCTTGCCCTTGCATTAAAAAAGAATAATGCACCAGCTTCTGCTGGCGTGTAGCGATGCCACTGGGAACTTAAATCAATACTCAGCCATGATGGCAGACAGGGAGAGCACGAGCGAGAGAGACCGAGTATGTGTGGGAAACAAGAATGCACAAAGTCGTCTCTGAAAACTGCTGTATCTCTTCTCTCACTGTCAGTGGGTGAAGGATGACTGTGCAGAGGGAGATTAGTGACTGATGTGCTATTAAGTTTATTGACATCTTAACTTGAAGTGATATGCAGTCCTGCGCACTAAGCTATGGACTGCAGCTTTTACAGTTTAGTTGATCACTTCAACTCATTTTTTGCATTGATCAACTAGGACAAGATTGGAGGAGACAGTGGTCACAGTGCCCAGTTTTTGCCACTCACTCGGAGTCTCACAGGGCTTACAATACTTGCAGGAGTGGCCCCATGGCTGGTATGCAGGTAGAAGTGCATTACCTTGTTCATATTTATTGCAAGGTCCCACGTGTTTTTATGTCTCGCCTATGCAGCGCGTATGTGCTGCGTAGAAGGGACCTTTTGTAATCGCTCAGGACTTTTTGGGAAACTCGTGCATGTTCTGCACTGTTCCCAATGAGCCCTCGTGCATGTGTGACGTTTACCTTGCGGGAGCGAGCAGCAGCGCCATCTGTTTGCAATTATCGCGCTCGCTCCCGTAAGGTAAACGCTGTAGATGGACTTTAACTTTCGCGGCCGCGGGCCGCGCTTGTCTTTTTATGTCTCGCCTGGCGTTAACAACATGCATGCGATGCATCGCCATGTGAGGCTTCTTGGAATCAATTCGGATTACGAAGCTGTGTCTCGGCTCCGCCTCCAAATTAGATTGGTATGCATCGTTTCTCGTCACTTATTATTCCAATCCGAGCTTGCTGATTGTCCCGGACTGTTTTTAGCTCCTCCTGGTTGCCACCCTGTCCTTGGTAGGCCACGCCCATCGGGATTGGATCTCTTACTGGCGGCGTGACACAGTAGGCTTCATATGAACTTGCTGCACTTTTTTTTTCTTAAACCATCGCCTGCGTTTGTTATCGTGGGCAGCTTCAATTGCACAAGCGTATTGTCACATTTTCAGGGACACCGCGCTCTGTTTGTGTTTGTCTTTTTAACTTGGAAAATGTGCGCAGCGCCGCTTCACGGACATCACGCTCGGTTTATTTATATATTTCTTAACTTTAGCACTGAGCGCAGCGCCAGCTTCAAGGACACAGCGCTCAGTGTTAAAGGTAATGATATATATAAAGAAACCGAGCGCGGTGTCCGTAAAGCAGCGCCGCGCTCAGTTTTAAACGTAAGCATTTTAGAGGGGTTGGAAGGCGGTTATTGACGTAATTCATGTCAATTGTCTAATTGTAAATTGTAAATTCGCCTCAACCGTCTCCTGAATGTCGAGTGCGGGCGAAGCCGTGCCTTGTCTGTGATAAGGATGCGGTGGGCGGCGCCTTTGTTTGTGCGTGTGTATCTTCGTTTTATTTTTGGTGCCAGGATCATCGTTCTCTCCCCAGTACCCACCTGCTGCCAGGCTACCTCAGGTGTGTGTTACTTCAATGGATTGTGCTGCCTAGGGGCACTCTGGACATTTTAGCCGAAGCTCTGGGTGTGGGCTCTGTGGAACTGAGGAGCTTGCGGCTAAGGTGCTGTGGAGGCCTCTTCCCGACCTTGTCTTTGTCCAGCAGTAAAATGCCTTGCAGACACACTTCTGATATGGTATGTTTCAGTTTTTTTATACTGTTTGAGAACGACTAACTGTTAAATACTACAGCGAGGAAAGTTACGGTCCATGCTGATCAGTTTTGGGTTTGTTTCATTTATTGGCTGTGCTTCCATAGTTATTCAGTCCGGTGAAAGTGGTTGTACGGTTGCATCAGGTTTATTTTGGTTTTCGGGCACCTTGCTGTTTCTTTGCAGTGGCTGTGCCTAACAAAGGTTGCAAGCTGAAGGGTGTCTTTGGCTGGTGCGTGTGCACGTTGGAGGTGGGGGCAGTCTGTGCCTCGATCGTGGACTGGTTCTGGTCTTGGGAAGAACTGCAGGCATGGGCTCTTACTAGGAGTCGTTGTATCAGCACAGCGCTCTTGCTTTCACTGTCTTGTCTTCTCCATCCCACTCTGTCTGCTCTCCCCATCCCTTCCAATCAGTCACGGGGCTCCAGGTTACGCCTACCTCCCAGCGAAGCCAGGTGGTCGGAGATAGAGGGCTGTGCTCGTAGTTTAGGATGCCCTCGCCATAAAGCTCAATACAGGAATGCAGAGCAAATGGTCTGCCACTGGCTGTCTGTAAACAGTAAGATACGCAGCTGACCCATGAAGTAACCGGGCTGCACTCTCTTACCTGTGCAAATGTTGTGTTTTTTGGCTAATTAGACAGTTAAGTGTTTCTCTTTCGCAGGGCAATATATATTGATGCCCCAGACCTGTTGCCTAAAGGGATCGCAAGGTAGGAAGTGCGGGACTAAGAGGAATTTCTCGCTCTGAAAAAACACGCTGAAATCCTCAAACTGACGACGCTCAGAGCCAGCACTCTAACTAGATGCACCACAAGCAGCTGGCTCACAGGATTACTCACCGCGAAATCGCAACCTGCACAAACTGCACTCTGGGAGTTGCAGTCCTTCCACCTTCAACCACCAATGAGAATCCTGATGAACGACGTGCAGGTGTGCAAACATTCTACTTCAGATGCGCCGATATAAAAGACACTTAGGATTCCTGCGTCAGCAGCATTTGGGAAGGTTTGCATCTGATGAAGGTGAAAGCCGAAACGCGTTATGCCACATCCTTTCAATAAATGAAACTCTTGAATCCCGTTGTGCCCCCTTGTCTACTTGTGAAGAGGACAGTTTTATATATATATATATATATATATATATATATATATATATATATATATATATATATAGGTATATATATATAGGTATATATAGTTAGGATTTTTTCTCTATGGGATTTTTGAAAATTCTATGTCTAATAACTTTGGCGTTTGTGGACGGAATTGGCTGAAATTTTCAGGAAAGTGGCACATTTTGTTTCTGAGCAGCCCCTGAAAATGGGGGGGGGGGGGTTCGTCCAGGGGGGGTCGAGAAAAAAGGGGGGTCCCAAAACGTGTTTTTAACATTGAGTTTTCCATAGGGCGGTTGGCCTCACTTTTAGCCCGAACGGCTGAATGGATTTGCACGAAACTTGGCAAAATTGTAGGGACTGGTAGCCCGATGTGCCTTTTGTAGGTCTCAATATATGTGCTCCAGTGGATTTTGAGAAATTAACGTTTAAAAAAAGATATATATCTGTAACAGCGGACCGGGCAGCGCTCCAGTTCGCGTACTTTTCGCGCAACGGAGCTTTGTGAAGCGAAGCTGATTGGTTCTCCGGCGTCTGTAAACATTCCAAACAGTCCGTAGCGGCCGCCATCTTGTCTCTCGGTAGGATCGAGAGACAAGAGGAGGCCAAAGCGAAGGGGCAAATGACCATAAGGGGGCATAGTAGATCCTCCCTGACCTCTTAGGTTTGATGTACCATTTTGCCAAGTTTGGTGTAATTCCGTTCAGCCATTCAGGCTGTAGACGTATCTAAATGTCAATAATCGAACGGCTGAATGGATTTGCACGAAACTTGGCAAAATATTAGGGACTGGTAGCCCGATGTGCCTTTGCTAGGTCTTAATATATGTGCTCCAGTGGATTTTGAGAAATTAACGTTCAAAAAAAGATATATATCTGTAACAGCGCTCCGCTTCGCGTACTTTTCGCGTTATGGAGCTTTGCGAAGCTGATTGGTTCTCCGGCGTCTGTCAACATTCCAAACAGTCCGTAGCGGCCGCCATCTTGTCTCTCGGTAGGATCGAGAGACAAGAGGAGGCCAAAGCGAAGGGGCAAATGACCATAAGGGGGCATAGTAGATCCTTCCTGACCTCTTAGGTTTGATGTACCATTTTGCCAAGTTTGGTGTAATTCCGTTCAGCCATTCAGGCTGTAGACGTATGTAAATGTCCTATGGAAAATTGCATGGGGAAAACACCTTTGAAAGTGTTGAAATTTAGAACCAATTAAAATGTTACTTTGGTTTTGTATTTGTGTGTGATGAAAGTTAATTGGTTATGTATATATCTCAAATGAGAGGAAACCACAGCCATTTTGTGATACTACTGTCTGAGGTACATTTGTGAGGAATTTTGGTGGTGAATTTCTGGTGTTTGATTTACACAGTACTAACACTTCTCCTACTTTTAAAAAGGTGAGTTGTTAATTTGTAAGGGGAACTATGTTGTACACTTGAAGATAATTTGAAAAATGTTTTCTGTTATTTATTTGCAGTCCTTCTGTTATACTAAATACTTGATAAAGTTAGTTTTATATTATGTATTACTAAAAACGATAAATGAAAGTGATTATTTTTTTCTGCAATTTACAGCAAGCAATTTCAAAATAAAATGGCTCACAATGAAGAGACCGTGGCAATTTCTTTTGAATTGTCCACTACATTGATTGAAATTGAGAGCACCAATAATGAAATATTGTCACAAGGAGGAGATGACTTGAATGATTCCACTACATTGATTGAAATTGACAGCACCAATAATGAAATATTGTCACAAGGAGGAGATGACTTGAATGATTCCACTACATTGATTGAAATTGAGAGCACCAATAATGAAATATTGTCACGAGGAGATGACTTGAATGATTCCACTACATTGATTGAAATTGACAGCACCAATAATGAAATATTGTCACAAGGAGGAGATGACTTGAATGATTCCACTACATTGATTGAAATTGACAGCACCAATAATGAAATATTGTCACAAGGAGGAGATGACTTGAATGATTTTTTTGATCAATCTGTTGATGGCGAATTTATCGAATGTTTGGAGACCATAGAGTTACAAGAATCATCATTGCAGACTTTTAATGAGGAGATTCCAGATGAGATGATTGAAGAGGAAATTGCTGATGAGGACATGTTACTAGTTCTTTCAAATTTAGAAAATTCTGAAGAATAAATTTATATTTAGAAATCCAAAATTGTTTGAGACATTATTCATTTTTATTTTTAATTTATGAGGTTGTAGCGAAGTGATTGTAGTATAAAATGAGACTTATAGTATAGAGTGCAACATTTTTATGTTACATGGTAAGTTTACTCATATTTACTTCCCTTCTCCCACTATATTATCTCCAATGTGTATTTGACATCTCTTCTTCATCTCCGGCCTCCTTTCTCTCACTGTGTGTCTCTGATGCATCTTATCGCTGCTATTTTGTGTAATTACAGAAGAGAGTAAAATAAAATAGTTTGGAACGTGAAAAGGGGGCAAAGTAGAGTACCCCTCACCCCCTAGGCCTTCTCTGGCGGTCCCAAAAGGATCAGTTTCTGCTTTCCTGAGAGATTATGGTATGAGTTCCATATACCACAATAATTTGCATTACAACATGCAAGATATATATCTCCTATTACCAACTTTTGGAGATATTCGCGCTAAGCACGAATATCTCCAAAAAGTAACACCTGCCCTGAGCAGTTCTTAGCCATGTTATCCAATGGGAGGTGGATAACATGGCTAAGAGCATTAGCTCGGTAATGCATGAATATCGCTGACTTTTTAGCGATATTCATGCATTGCGGCCGTTTTTTATCGCATTTGCGATAAACCTTGATAATAGCAAGGTTTATCTTCGATAATTTCTGACGATGCTTAGCGGTAAAAAATTCGTTGGTAAGCATCGTTAGCGATAAATATCGCTTAACTTTGGTAATATGCACCAACGTCTGTTAACGTTCGATTCGAAGGAAATGAGGAAGTGTTGAAAAACATTGTTTGCGCCATCTTGCCTTTTTTGAAATGCCACACTTTTGTCGTGCACGGCAGCCATTTTAGATGCCTTGACCAGACCCACTCTCTGCACGCTGTCGATTCGTAGCATGGCTCCCCACCCTCGCAAGCATCTTCCCCAGGCACTGGTCACCCCCGCTCTCTGTCTTATGCATGGGCAATAAACCTCCCCCCATCTGCGCTGCTCTTCCCTGAGAATCACACTCTGTGCCCGCCCGACACCTCCCTTTGGCCCTATTCACTACCGCACCCTCTGACACTCCTCTTCCTCTGTGTCCGATTGTCCAGGCTATCAGCTAGCCCTGCAGATGTAGTTTATGGCTCCAGCTGTAAAGAATCACCCCTCTTCAAAGGAGTTATAGTAGATCAAGGCCCACACCCGATGAGATCCGTCACACCACACGTGTTCCTACTATCTGAAAACCATCCTGTATTGTGATTGGGGAGGGGACCGAGCCTGAAGCGGAAGATTCCAGGAATGACTCTTTGTACATCAAAGTTTTTACAATTATGTGTCACATTAAAAATATATAGCACTCCAACAAAGTAGTAGGAATATAAAACTTTAATAACATATAAATATATACAACAAAACAAAAACAGTAAAAACATTTAAACAACGAAGAGACCGTGGCAATTTCTTTTGAATTCCTGATGAGGACATGTTACTAGTTCTTTCAAATTATGAAAATTCAGAAGATGTTGCCTGGGGGTGGGTCGTCAGTAGCAGTCTGTTGTGCGAATAGTTCCAAGGCAGCAGAACGCGCTGAAATCTAGATGGCACGAAAGTGATGTCTAGTAAGTTGCCGCCCAGCAAATAACGGCGTGGGGCGCCGCGGGGGTGAGTGAGTCCAGTAGGCACCACAGCTATTCTTACCGGCATTGCAGAATTACTGCTGGGGACAATGCCTGTGCTGTAGCAGGGTCACAGCAGAAACAAAAAGGATTCTGTTGAAGATGTTGTTGGTTTTCAATTTGAAAACAGTTCTGGTGTCAACTGCTATGGTAATGTAGTGGTTAATGTTTTGTTTTCTCTAGAAAATGTAAAAGAGGGGGAGGCAGTCCAAAGTTCCGTTAAAAGGGCAAAGGAAAGGATCGGTGGTTTGAACTATCACTCAAAAAGGGGAGGGGGTGCAACAATTTTTCCTACCGGGTCACACTGTGCTTTCACCGGAACTGAGGTCTGCAGGATTCTAGTAATTCAAAGTGAGGCTGGCGCCAGCATGGGAGCGCCGACGTCCCGCGGATACAGTTTCGTCACTCCACGGGCGATCATGGCAGTCATTCCCCATCGGGGGTCGGAGACTCCCGCGGCTCCTCTAGAATCTTCAAGGTTGTGGAGGACTACGGTGGTGGAGTCATCCAGTGACCGGGCCATTTCTTCATGCTGGGCCCGCTCTTGCCAGGTCGATCGCCTTTTTGAAAGTTCGGCAGCTACCGGCGATCGCGGGGTCACATGAGCGGACGGGCTCCACCCTGCCGGGCGAGACGTTGCAGCATCGCCACAGTGGACGAACCCTTTTCGGGGCGCCTGGAGCGCTGAGGGTGCAGCTGGGAAGCCTTCACCTGAGGAGGCGGGAGAGGCCTGTTTGCACCGTCTCTCCCTCCCAGTGCACCCCACGGCGCCCCGCTTGACATTTGTTATGGCCGGACCAGGCAATGAGGACGAGGGGGGGGTCGGAGGCATGTGCAAGACATCCCCCCCAGTGTTGTCAAAGCCATTTTTGAAGAAAGAAGTGGTGCCTGGCGTGTTGCCGCTGCTATTACGAAGGAGAAAAGAAAAAATGTCCCGTCCGTCTTTGGGCCGGGCTTCTGGTGGATGTCGGCCGGACGCCCCTGGCTCTGGCCCCATGAACGGGTTCCTTGGTTGATCGGCTGCAGCCGGATCCCGTCGGCCTCGGCCCCCCGACCGTTGGTGGCCGGACCGGAAGAGCATGTGGCGGGACTACCTGAAACTCTCAAGGGCCACCGCGGCCGGACTGGGAGAGAGAGGGGAGGGTCGAGGAGACATTCCCCCCCCTGCAACTCTTCAGCGTTGTAAAGGCAATCCCCTGGCCGGGTCCCGCTGGCCTCGGCCTCTCCTCCGGCTACACCCTACGTTAGGATCTCCTGGCCGGGGCGTGGCAGCAGGACCCGCCTTATATGGGCTGCTCCCGGCTGGGCGTAGCCGCAACCCTGCCCCACCTTGGAAGTTTCCAGAGTGGGGGCGGATGTTCTACTGACTTGCATTTTCCCTAGTCTATCGATTTTTTTGGCGTGGCAGGCGGTGGGACAGCGAGGGGTGATTTGGTTTCTCTTACTGTTTTTCTGGTCTCTCACCACTGGCATATTTCTAACGTTTTCTTGTTTCTAGGACATTAATAGGTTTTATCATTACGTTATGTTATCGTTTCTTTGTTCGTTGTTTAATAAAAGTTCATGTTCATCAGTGGCCTACTGATTTTCGTTTTCCTATTCTTTTCTTTCCAGGTTGTTTCATGCTAAAGTTTCTGTTAACAGGATACAGTGATCACTTCGTTATTATTGCATATGTCCTTTTCACTAGGGGTGCTCTCTGGTCGGGCCAGATGACGTATCTCTAGTAAATGGTCCGGGTGAAACAGGTGCATCAATCAGTGGGGAGTAGATAGGCATGACAGATTACAACGGGGGAGAAAGGTCCGCATTACGTACCCTTTCACTATTTGCAAAGATTTTCCTACGTATATTTGCAAACAGGGAATACCTCCAAAAAGAACCAATTCCCAAACAGTCAATGTTTGGGGAAACAATCAATCAATGAGGAACGAAATAGGCACGACGTGTTAAAGGTTTGCGTTACCTACCCTTCACTATCTGCAAAGGGAGAGAGAATATTCCTATTCTTCCTCGTTTGCAGGCAGAGAAGATTCTTAAGAGAACCAACTTCGAACAATTCAATGCTCGATTCAAACAATCAACAAGGGGTACTGTGAACACAAATGAACGCCGCTTATGTACATACACATTGGTATTATCAACAGGTTGTTCCTAATGTTTCTATTTTAGGGAGGTCAAAAAGAGATCCCATTAGTGGCCTACTGATTTTGCTCGATTCCTTTTGTTTTTTTACACGATTTTTCGCTATCTGCAAAGACTAAACAGAGTATTGCGACTCTGTGCTTGTTTGTAAATAGAGAATGAACCAAAGAGAACAATCAATCAAATGGAGAGAGAAGCAGGCATGACGGATTACAACGGGGGCAAAGGCCTGCGTTAACTACCCTTCACTATCTGCAAAGAGAGAGTACTCCTAATAGAAATGAGGGGTGGGGGGCAGCATTCAAAGCAGATCAGTGTGCATAAACACGAAAATGTTTTTACTTACCACGTACTTGACATTCGACAGCTTATGATATTTGCTATTAAAAAAACATTGAAATTCACTGAAAAAAACATAGGTTATAGACCATATATAGTTAGGAATTAGCATTTACAAAACCTTGAAAATTCACTGAAAAAACCATAGGTTATAGACCATATATAGTTAGGAATTAGCATTTAAAAAACCTTATTTTACTCACACAAAACCATTGAAATTCCATATATAGTTAGTTGCACTAATTATATATCGCGCACCCGCAATCCACTGCTGATCATGTCACATATTACATCATTCATGACATGGTCAGTGACATCACTGATGACATCACTGATGACATCTCATTTGACATCATTCTTGTGCTAATACGATAAACCTCTTCAGACTCTAATATAACCTTAGATACACTCAGTGTATACAGACACTCACACACTGCCACTCATCCATGGAGTTACTCACACACCCAGTCAGTCATGCAAAGAAACAATCTCACCTCCATTTCTTCAACTATACAGTTATACACACCTTACTTATTGAAACATATACTAACACATATTTACTCTCTTATACAATCCCTGATACAAGTTCACAATGATCGATACAACCACTCACTCATTCAGTGGCTCTCATGCACAGTTATTTATATATGCCAACTCTCACATGTGTACTGTGTTTTACATATGTACTTACTATGACATGTAGCATTGAGATATCCATTCACTCATCAATACACTCATGCACACAGTCAACTGCCCATGCAGCTGTTTCCACATGCACTCTTGAACTCATACACCTAGTGAATAAACTGCTCACACATCTATGCACAGAGTCACACACCTTCCAGCCACCCCCACGCAAACTCAATCTCCCATAGAAATACTTGGGCAACCAATTAATAACACATATAGCCTCTCGTATAGCTAATGATCAACACATGCAGCAGTTTACATCACAACAGACATAATGATGCACAAATTAAGACAGTTTAGTCACTAACCCATGCATTCAGTGAGACACATTTAATCACTCACTCATACAGTCAGTCACGCACCTACTAAATCCTTCATCCAGACACTTATACATCCACTCATTCTTCAATATGTAAGACATATTTTAACTTTACAGAAACATACAGTCACTGGATGTTGTCATCAGTGATGTCATCAGTGATGTCATTTGAGATGTCATCAGTGATGTCATCAGTGATGTCACTGACCATGTCATGAATGATGTAATATGTGACATGATCAGCAGTGGATTGCGGGTGCGCGATATATAGTTAGTGCAACTAACTATATATGGAATTTCAATGGTTTTGTGTGAGTAAAATAAGGTTTTTTAAATGCTAATTCCTAACTATATATGGTCTATAACCTATGGTTTTTTCAGTGAATTTTCAAGGTTTTGTAAATGCTAATTCCTAACTATATATGGTCTATAACCTATGGTTTTTTCAGTGAATATATATATATATATATATATATATATATATATATTATATATATATATAACTGTTCCCGTCTCTGAATAAACATACGTGTGCCAAGATATTGTGCTCAAGAAAGTAGGCGCGAAGAAGGGCAGCCGCTAACAACAGCATAAACAAACGCTGAGTGAATGCGGTGAGACGCACCAGTGATGTTGCAAATCTCTTAGTGAGAGGTTAGGTTTGTAGAGATGCATTGCTCGCTGCACATACCTCTCAAGTCACGTGGAAACAACTTTTCTTTTCAAATCATATATTTGTCTACTCTGAGAGGAGAGGGTTTGTGAAAATTGCATCCAAGGTGTTCTGATCAGCGGGGTTTCCCACATCCAGACTCCTCGTTTTGATTATAATATAGCACTATAGAATGTTAGTTAGTTATTTTTGTGAAAGGAATGTTTCACTAGTCAGGAATGTGGATGAGCCATGCCGTCATGTATTTTAAATTATTATTTAGGTACATGCAGTGACTCATCATCTACGCCATGCCAAATGCTCCATAGAAGGCGGTCTTCCTTAACACACTAAGAGCTGTGACTGTTCTAACGTTTATATTGATTTATGCTTTCTCTAAATCTACTCGTTGCTCTTCTTTCAGTTTGAATTGTATATTTTTTGTAAGAAAAGTGTCAATTTCATTGTGGCGCATTTTCGGGTGACATATGAAAAATGTGGCGTCGTGGGAGGTGGTTGTGACGCGAGTATTTCCGATATGTATGTGCCACACAAAGCAAAAGAAATATGTTTCAGTGTGGGAAATCATTGATTGCTTGAAATAGAGTGAAGATACTTTTAAACTGTATTACACTGTATTACATTTTTTTTATATTCAACATAGGACATAGTAAGTGGTGTGGCTTAATGGCTAGGGCGGTCGACATTCTGTGATTCTGGGCAAATCTCTTCTCCCCATGCCTAACAAAAAGAAGCCTCGAAAATGCAATAGGTCTCGCCTTGATTAAGTTAAAGTCATTTGCTTTGCTAATGGTAATGTATAGCAAAGCAAATGGCTTCACCTTAACAAAAGGCGAGACCTATTGCATTTTCAATGCTTGTTTTACTTTGCCATACCTCAACTCCCAAGAGTTTAACCACCCTGACATTTTCCACATTTTAAGACATGGGAACTTTTACACACAAATGTGTATTACTGCAATTATGCCTGACTCCCTACCTCAGAGGGCAACCCTCAGAGTATTACTCACGCACTTTAGAGGAATATCTCTATGCCTACTCGCACATGCATGAACCACAAATCTCATTGGACTCCCCCTTATCCACGGGGTCTCACTCATTCCTTCTCTTTTGGGAAGTCTCACTCAGTTTGCACCCACCCAACCCATCCACAGGTCTCAGTGGAGCGTTACCCTAGTCTTGACTACTGGGGGCTTTCAAAACACCCGCAAAAAGCAGGACCAATTTCCTGTATGAAATGAGAGCAGAAATCTGAGCTTGCATCACAAAAAACGTTTCAGGAGAAATAAAAATATAAAATTTGAGCTCCATATTTTTTCTTATTTTCCATCTGTTATATTAGTATGAATAAGGCAACACTCACTTTGTGATTAATATTTGTGTGGTTCAAATTTAGGGTGGCCACCTAGCTTGTCAGCCCAATTTTTTATATATCTGCATAAGGTACATTTACAACCAGTTTAACTCATTTATATGCTCAGTGGCTATCTTGACAATCTGTCAGTGGCTCATCCCTCCTCAAACTATGTGAAACACTAGGTGTATTATTATGTCCATGAGGCTTAAATAGATATGGTGAGTCAAGCTTGCGCGCATTTAGTGCAAGGGTTATCTTAAGATCTATTCCCTGGATACGGGCATAGAGGCAGCTAGGTGGTGCACAGACTCGTGTGCACCCTGAGGGCTTCCCTCGGGAGGCGGGAAAAGGGGATTACATTGAACCCCCCCCTTCCAATGGTAATGAAGTTCATTCATTGCCATTTTATTTTTCGCCACATCTACCCGTCCCGAACGGAGTGTCAGGAGAGTGCAGGGCCTGCTGAAAGGCAGTAGCAGTAGGGAAGAGTGGTAGGCAGAGGGCTGCCTTTGTGCTTGTTTAAAGTGATTGTGTCTCTTTGACAGGCCATCTTGTGGGCCATCTTGCGACAGCAAGCCTGACATGCACACGTTAAACCTCTCAACCCAGCTGTCTTCAGACAACTAGGCTAAGAATAAGTGCAGGTCTCCGGTGCACTGTGAAACGCAGAGACAGGCCACTTCCTACAATCTGGGCTCTGCGCTAATGCCAGATAACTGCATGAGAGCAGGCCAGGATTGGCTTTTTAGCCTGCCTCGAGGAGAGAAGATGATTGAGGACGTCACGCTTGTTGCAGGAAGGTAGGTCTGTTTCATTTTAGTGTATTTTTTTTTTGTGCCACCCATCCCATCACCCTCGGGACATGCCATTCGCCACTGCATGCAGGGGATCTCTGTCCCCATTTTAAAGTTGAGGCAGGTGCTGCCAGCAAACTGAACAAGCATTGGCATAGCCAATAGGTTTCGCCTTTGGAATCTAATAAGTGTTTAGCCATGCAACAGTTGATGTTGTTGCACCACGGAAATTGTGCTGCATAACTAAATACTTATAAGGTCCCAAAAGTGAGACCTATTGACTATGCCAATGCTTGTTTTACTTTGTAAATAGTGTTCAAAATCATCTCTCAAACCTGCAATTACGATCAGCTGAGCTGAAACCTGCTTTTGGATTGAAAACAAGATATATAGCCTGGGATTACCTTAAATTGTGACACCGGTTGCAGCCTCTCCAACATGCTTTGTAAGGCATCACATTTCTGTGTTTTTGAGAAGGGGAGCCAATCTTTAATAGGAGAATGTAGACCAGTTTCTCTCAGTGGGTGTGGAACAGAGCAAGCACTGAAAAACATCATATGTGTTTCTGAGAAGTAGGTGTAGCTGCATGCAGAAGACGGGGAAGAGGTGCTTGTTGGTTGGGTGGGAGTTATCCTTGTTTGAAGTGTCTATCCAAGTGAGTTATTTCATGTAAAATTAGGGTTCTGAAGTGCTCAAATCCACTGCCATAGGTGTAGCCACATCAAGGCTGTTCCCTCTTTGGAACACTCTCATGTGAGTACTACTACGGCCTTGGCTAGGCTTTCCATGGGATTTTTTAAAAGAGAGGCAGAGAGCGCACAGAGCACAATCGAAACCACTAGAAGATAACTCCATGGTCAGAGTCAATATGGTGCTAATGCTTTTTTTGAAGGGCCTTTCATTAATTTGAAAACATTTAATTATATCTTGTACAATTACAAAGGTGGGAAACCCATTGTTTTGTAGAGCAAAGTAAAGCCTATACTACTGGTGATGCTCATTTCTCCTGAGCTAACTCCTCTATGTTGCAAACTAAAATTTTTAAGTCAGATTCGGTAGGTAGCTGTGTCCCTTATGTTGTACGGGGATGATCCCAAACTCAGGATGTGTTCCCAAAGGGAGCCTGGTATTTGGAGGATAAGACCAGTAGCAGGAAACTGGTATTATGACCCTCATAGATTACTTTAACATGGAATCTCCACTGTTGGGCATTCCAAGGGAAGCCTTCCCAGTTGGAGGAAAGGTATACGTAGGTGACCCTCACCAGAAGGCAGGTCTGTAAGGGGTTCTGGTGGGAATGCTCCACTGACAACTGTAATATGGTGGTATACATCCCCCTCAAGGAGAATTATCCATGACATTCCCAAACACCAGTTCCTACTAAGAGTTGAGAAACGTAAACATAAAATGAAATAACGGAACTCAAGTTGTTTTTAACAACGGTACACATAGAAAAGAACCCAATTGGTTAAATGTGCATCAATTAACAAATATATATACTACCCTATTATACTGACTCAATAATCCTGAATGGGTCAGACATTCTCTTCGTGCCTTGGCATATATGTTCTGCTCTGCCCTGTTAATTTTGTCTGGCATGCCTTTTTCCCTCCAGTGAATTTGATAGTTTGCAAATCTACTGAAGATACTATTCATTTTATCAACGAGCTAGGACTTGCATATATATGGTCATCAATAGTGAACCTCCAACAAGAACGAGAATGGCTGCTGTTTCTTCATCCCAGGCTATTAGCTGACTGTATGTGACAGGTGAATTATAGTTCAGTTGTCAAGAAAATTTTACCCGCAACCCTGTTGAGAGGCTGTCGACTGAATTGCACATGTATTTCACTTCTGAATCACCCTGGTAACCTTATTTTGAGTGCCCATGCATTACTCCAAAAACCGCAATAGAGATAATATACCTGAAAAGAGAAAAACAAAATTCAATATATGAAATATCTGTGTAATATTATAATTTGTTCACTTATGCTTCTGTTTCCAAATTATATTCATATCAGAGAAATCTTATTAGAAGTCATAATTATGAAGGCAAGTCCTCCATTAATGTCACTGTAAAGAAAAGGAAACAAGCATTTGCAATGCAATAGGTCTCGCATTAGGAAAGTTTGAGCTATTGGCATTGTAAATGACACATTTTTTATTTATGTGTTGGTTTTGAATATAGATACATTAATAGCATTGTCATTACAATGCCAATAGCTTAAACGTTCGCAAATGTGACACCTATTGCATTTGTAATGCAATATGTGTGGAGTGAGTGAGAATGAGTGGGAGAGTCAGTCAGTGAGTGGGAGAGTCAGTTAGTGAGTGAGAGAGAGTGGGTGAGTCGGTCAGTGAGAGTCTGGACAGTGAGTGAGTTAGTGAGTGGGAGAGTAAGTCATTGAGTGAGAGAGAGTGGGCGAGTCGGTCAGTCAGAGTCTGTTAGTGACAGTGAGTGAGTGAGAGAGTGGGAGAGTCAGTTAGTGAGAGTGGGAGAGTGTCAGTGTGAGTGAGAGAGTCAGTGTGAGTGAGAGAGTCAGTGTGAGTGAGAATTAGTGCGAGTGTCAGTGAGAGAGTGAGAGTCTGTGTGAGAGAGTGAGTCAGCCATTAGTGCAAGGCATTTGCAGGTAGGGTGAGTACTCTAAAGCTCAATTTTCATTGTGACAATGGTTGGAATATACTGCCATTGCCACTGGGTGTTGTACTCATGTCAACATAATCCTGCATCAAATGGCGTTGGCGTTCAGGTATATTTGTGCAGTTTTAAACGTCCTAAAAACAGTGCTTATAAGGAGTGTGCATTTAAAAAAAAAAATTATTTGCAGTTTTAAAGATCATTAAAAAAGTGCTTACAAAGGGCGTGTGCGATAAAACATTTTTTTGCAGACTTCTTGTATTAACCTTAAGTTGCGTAGGTTCCAACATTAGTGCTAGGAGTGCGCAGTGTGCGCCTACCAAACTACTATTCAAGAAATAAATATACTTAATATCCTCCTGTGATTGTTAGCTTGGGTGGTTGGGGGGGGGCTGAGCACATACTTCGAACTCTGTTAAAGATCATTAAACCAGTGCTTACAAATGGTGTGTGCGATAATAAAAAAGTTTGCACACTTCTTGTATTACATATATTTGTAGATTGCTTTCATAATATAACGTCCCTTGCAAAGTCACCAAATAATAACTTTTGAAAGCTGAAAGAGGAGTACACCGACATCATGCCAATAACAGCCTCGAAGTGTGTCTGTTAAAACGTACACCGTGAAAATAACAATAAAAAGCTAATGTTTTCCACCCACGCCGTGCATCAGAAGGGTCACAACAGAGTGTGGCAGACGTTTGTTTGGAATTGGAAATAGAGTTTGGAGAACAGCTGCGCAAGACCTATTGCATTGCAAATGCTTGTTAAGCTATGCGTGAGTGAAGTAATAATAAGTGCAGAAAACAAACGGGTGCAGTGTGAGTGAGGGTGCAGTGTGTGTGTGTGAGGGTGCAGTGTGTGTGAGGGTGCAGAGTGTGTGAGGGTGCAGTGTGTGAGGGTGCAGTGTGTGAGAGGGTGCAGAGTGTGTGAGGGTGCAGAGTGTGTGAGGGTGCAGAGTGTGTGAGGGTGCAGAGTGTGTGGCCTAAAGTAGTGTGAGGGCGCAGTGTGTGTGTTGTGGCACAGTTAAATACATGTTTATGCTTGAATGCTCTTTGTTTTATAAGGAATGTAGCAGTTTGTTTTTTAGGTCGAGGACCGTCGCACTGCGAAGCAGTGGGCGGAGTCCGAAGAAATTATGTTTTCAGGTTAGGGGGGCTTGGAACCCGCCCCTCTCCTCCATTGGCTGGCTTCCTAAACGGAGGCCAGCCATTGGAGGAGAGGGGCATCACTCCATTCAAACCCCGTCTCTTTCGGATTCGGGGGCGTGTTTTTTGTGTTCTTTCGCCCTTTGACGTCATCCGTCACTCGGAACGCAAAAAACACGCCCCGAATCCGAAATTTTCGGAGCTTTGAGGCAGCCATTTCTGCCCGAAGCTCGCCATGATGGTGGACGTGACTCCCTAGCGCCGGGAGAAACTCTGCAGCAACACAGACAGCAGAACAACTCATATCATTCACAGCACTCTTCAAGATCCAAAGCTCGAAACTTGAGAGGAAGGCACCGCGACGAGGGACATCGCCTCAACCTGCATTGTCCGCCCCGGACCACCCCTCGAAACCTAAGGTACTGCCGTGTCCGCGAGGCACGCACCCCCCTGTGATAGCTTTTGTTCTGCTTAGTTGTCCGCATCGTACAAGGGAGACGTTCCCCTGACCACCCCCCTCGCTGTACGGGTCTTCCAGCCTCCGTACGCCCCGTATTCCTTGCTGCCTCAGACGCGCCGTACGCTGGTTACGCGAGACGCGTGAGGTTTGGCGAGGCCCAGCTGGCGTTCCCAGTGCGAGTCGCATTGAGTTAGGCTCTCACCGCCCTTTGTGCCTCAGGAGCCCCGGGTACGCTCCGCATCTGTGATTGTGGCCGTGGTAGGAGTCGCACACCAGCAGTACGTCGACAATATTGGAGGGAAGTGACAGAGGTAGGGGCGGGGGGGGGTAGATAGAGAGGTGTGACAGAGGGAAGGACAGAGATTTACTGTTGGCCGGTAATTGCACCGATCTCGCAAGGCTGGGAAGGTGAGCATCGGGTACAGTCCTATGAACAGTCCTCCTTTGTCGGCCCCCGTCCCGCGCTCCCATGGCTACCTCCTTGGCAGGTCATCGTCCTTGACCCCCCCCCCCCCCGCAGAGCCGCCAGCCTTCAAGCCTCGGGTCCCTGAGCAGCGCCGGACATTTACATGCTCCTAATGTGATTGCACACACCGCGGAGAGCCGCAGACGGGCCCCCGTCCGGGGCGCTCTCCTCCACTGCCTTTGTACTGTCAGACTCGGTAAATGTTGACAAAGCAATCCAGGCAAAAATCCATCGTGTCATTCAGAGCTGCCCCTCCGCCCCCTCACCTAATCCCCCGCCCCCCACAGCCCCCACCCCAGAGTCTGCCATGGCTCACCTTCCCTGCCAGGCTCCCCTCATCCCTGCTCCGTCGGTTCTCACAGACCCCCCCACCCCCCCAGCGCCTCCGCGTCACCTCTCCTCCCCCCCCTTATGCCCCCTCTCGCCCTCGGTACTGTGGCCTGCGGGTGTTAGCCAATGTACTTTTAGTGTCTTTCCCTCTCCGGTGCCGGATGTATGACATTACAACGCATGCTTTTACATCGCATGCCTTTACAACGCGGTTTTTTCATCGCAAACCTTTACAACGCATAGCGCTTTGGGGTGCTGGATAGTGAATAGTTTAATTTACTATTCCAACTCCAGTCCCCGTGGACACTAGGGAAGGTGTTGGACAGTAAATTAAACTTATTCCCTATCCTAGAGCGCCCCCCAGCGCAATGCGTTGTAATGGTTTGCGTTGTAAAAGTTGCGTCGTAAAGGCACTGCGTGGTAAATGTTGCGTTGTAAAGGATGTTTCCCCCGGTGCCGCCTGTGGGTGAGCGGTTTTGTGTGTGTGTGGCTCTGGGTGTGTGTGTGTGTGGCTCTGGGTGTGTGTGTGTGTGGCTCTGGGTGTGTGTGTGTGTGTGGCTCTGGGTGTGTGTGCGTGGCTCTGGTTGTGTGTGTGGCTCTGGGTGTGTGTGTGTGGCTCTGGGGGTGTGTGTGTGGCTCTGGGTGTGTGTGTGTGTGGCTCTGGGTGTGTGTGTGTGTGGCTCTGGGTGTGTGTGTGGCTCTGGGTGTGTGTGTATGCAGAAACGGATGGATGTGTGTGTGTGTGTGTGTGTGCGTGTGTGTGTGTAAGTGCCTGCCTGCGTGCCGCTGTATGTGTGTGCACATGGGTGAATGCATGCTTTCTTACCATGACGTGAGTCTGCATAAACGCATGGACGGCTGGGTGTGGGTGTCCATGGGTGTCTGTGTGAATGCGTGTTTTCTAACCATGGTGTGTGTGTGTGTGTGTATGAGTTTACATAACTGCATGGACTGCTGTGTGTGTGTGCATGGGTGTATGTGTGAATGCATGCTTTCTTATCATGGTGTGAGTCTGCATAAACGTATGGATGGCTGTGTGTGTGCATGAGTGTATGTGTGAATGCATGCTTTCTTACCATGGTGTGAAGTATACATAAATGCTTGTTTACTGTCACGCTATGTTTTTCTGTGGTTTTGCAGTACAAGGTACTGGTAGATGCAGTACCTGTCCTTACTGATACATTGATTTTCAATACTGTAAATCAGTGGCTTGCAGGACTCCGTTTTATGTATTACAGCATACTCTGCTTCCTGTCTCTTTGTAGAATCTCGGTATATTAATAAACGTGATTAAGGGTTTGCAGGACTGATAATTTTGGGTGGGTGTGGTGTGGGTCAGCAACCTTTCCCGGGCCTGAAGAACTAAAGAATGTGGTAGTCATGTTCTGTTGTGCTGCTAGGAGTGGGGCAGTGTGGATTGAGTGAGATAAATGGTCAGATGTTGCCAACTTACTGGTCATCTCAACTGAGTGTAAGCTGCATTATCTGTTACCAATTCTGGTTGCTACACTGGGGGATCTATAGGTCCTTTTTGTTTTCATCCAAAACGTTTGAGTTGTACCTGCTTTTTTTGTCTTTTTGGAATTCTGATGGATTGCTTACTAGGTGACGGGTCTTGAGTTTTTGCGTATGGCATATGTCAAATTCAATCTAATCTGTGTTAGAGACTTGATTGTTTTTTATTTTGGGTTTTTTGGTTCCTGAGCCAAATTGTGATCCAGTGATTGTACCCGACGTTTTCGTGCCTCTGTTTCCTTGCTTGTGATCTGGTGATTGTACCCGCCGTTTTCGTGACTCTGTTTCCCTGCTCGTGATCCGGTGATTGTGCCCGCCGTTTTCGTGCCTCTGTTTCCCTGCTTGTTGTATGTTGAGCTCTTCCACTGAATAGCTGCGGATTCAGCATCTGTTATGTGCTTGCTCCCCTGGCTGTGCTTGCTCCCCTGCCCCCTGGCTGTGCTTGCTCCCCTGCCCCCTGGCTGTGCTTGCTCCCCTGCCCCCTGGCTGTGCTTGTGGGCGAGCGATTAATCTATTGGCATTGTAAATGACAATGCCATTTATTTAACAATGCCGAGACCATTGCATTGTAAATGCTTGTTTGTTTGGTGATTGTATTGTGTAATAGTTCTATTTTATGTCCCTAACAAATACAGGACATTTTAGTGATAAATAATAGTGAAAAATGCAGAAGTGTTTCCAATTGTGTGTCATTTGTTATTGCTTAAAAAACGAGGGATATGAGTGAAGTAATAATGAGTGCGGTAAAGAAATATGGGTGCAGTGTGTGATGGTGCAGTGTGTGAGGGTGCAGGATGTATGAGGGTGCAGAGTGTGTGAGGGTGCAGAGTGTGTGGCCTAAAGTAGTGTGAGGGTGCAGTGTGTGTGTGTGTTGTGGCACAGCCAAATGCATGTTTATGACTGAATGTTTTCTTTTATAAGGAATGTATCAGTTTGTTTCTTTGTTTGGTGATTGTATTGTGCAATGATTCTATTTTATGTCTGTTACAAATACAGAAGATTTTAGTGATAAATAATAGTGAAAACTGCAGAGATGTGTTTCCAAATGTGTGTAATTTGTTATTGCTAAAAAAAGATGTATATGAGTGAAGTAATAATGAGTGCGGTAAACAAACAGGGGTGCAGAGTATGAGGGTGCAGAGTGTGTGAGGGTGCAGAGTGTGTGAGGGTGCAGAGTGTGTGTCCTAAAGTAGTGTGAGGGCGCAGTGTGTGGTTGTGTGTGAGGGTGTGTGGTTGTGTGTGTGGTTGTGTGTGTGGTTGTGTGTGTGGTTGTGGTTGTGGTTGTGTGTGTGTGGTTGTGTGTGTGTGGTTGTGTGTGTGTGTGGTTGTGTGTGTGGTTGTGTGTTTGGTTGTAGCTGTGTGTGTGGTGTTGTGGTTGCATGTGTGGTTGTGGTGTTGTGGTTACATGTGTGGTTGTGGTTGCATGGCTCCTGTCAGCTTCTTGCTCTCTCAGGCTCTAGTCTGTTTCGTATTTTAAACCACTCGTACCTGTTATCATTTCCCTTTGTGTGCCTGAAGGGAATTTGTGGGGGGGAGTGCCTGATATTTTGCTTTATATTTTCGTGCTTTTGGAACTTTAAAAAAAATAGAATTAGCGCTTTGTTGCTGGCATTTCTCGGAGCTCAGTCCTCCTTTGCCACGGCTCCGTAGCACTCCCGACCTCAATTACAGCCGGCTAGCGGCCATCTTGGACGCGACACGCACTTCGTGCGGTCAGCGGTCCAGTCGTTGGACGCAACTCCTCAGCACTGGGCAAAGTTATTTAACCGGGCCCATTGCTGCAGAGCGCTGCTCCTGTCAGCTTCTTGCTCTCTCAGGCTCTAGTCTGTTTCGTATTTTAAACCACTCGTACCTGTTATCATTTCACTTTGCGTGCCTGAAGGGAATTTGGGGGGGGAGTGCCTGATATTTTGCTTTGTATTTTCGTGCTTTTGGAACTTTAAAAAAATAGAATTAACGCTTTGTTGCTGGCATTTTTCGGGGCTCAGTCCTCCCTTGCCACGGCTCCGTAGCACTCCCGACCTCAATTACAGCCGGCTAGCGGCCATCTTGGATGTGACACGCACTTCGCGCGGTCAGCGGTCCAGTCGTTGGACGCATCTCCTCAGCACTGGCCACATCTTATTTAAATGTGTCTGAATAGGACGCGCAGCGGGCGAGCCCGTCTGCGCCCGTCCGCGCCCTACCGGGTCCAGGGGCCACAACCCCTGGGCAAAACTTATCCTACATACCCCAGGAATTAAGAGTGTTGGCGAAACATCACACCCTGCTGCCTCACGATGTGGTTAACCGCATTCGGTCGTACCAAATAGGAAACGAAACAGTGGATTCGACCATACCCCTTTACGCTCCTCCCACTAGCGGTCCTACCCCTCCCAAGTCATTGAACATTCGCCTTCTCTATCTTAACACCAGGTCATTAGTCAAACATCAGCTGGACATCTTTCTGCTGCTTTCTATCGAAAAGCCGGATGTGTTGCTGGTTACAGAAACATGGCTGACCCTGGAGTCCACACCAGACATACTAGCTGCCCTCCCCTCAGATTACTATATCTTGAATGTCAACCGGCACCCAGGCAAGTCGGGCAGGGGCATGGCAGCTATTATACATAAGAAACTTAATAGTACCTTAAGGTCCTCCCTGGAATTGCCCGATGTGGAGAATAAGGTAGTTTCCCTAGATTCCACTGCAGGAACTATCGCACTAGTGCTGATTTACCGCCCCCTCAGTCCATGCCATCCTTCCCGCTCTTACTCAGGGAATAAATGGCCAACCTTTTGACAAATCATTCCAGGGTCTTACTCATGGGGGACTTGAATTACTGGGCTAACAACGCACATGGCGGACCACAAGCAGTAGAACTGATTGAATTACTTTCCAACTTGAACTTAACCCAGATTGTATCATCCCCTACTCATATTAAAGGACATACACTGGACCATATTTGGTCCAACAACCTGTCAATATCGGTACCCTTGATATCTCCTTGTATATGGTCAGACCATCACCTGATTGATTGTACGCTCAGTCTCAGTAATAGGCAGAAACAACCAAAGGTTGAGGGAGGTTTAAAAAGAAAGTGGAGAACTCTTGAAACTCAAGAGTTCATTCACACTCTTACCGGCTCTCTTCCCACTTTTAACTCAAATGTTGACGCCATGGAAACTGCCATTGCGGAATGGCTGAAATCAGCCAGTGATTAGCACGCCCCCCTGATTCCATTTTCTCGTAGTAGTCACCAAGATGCTCACAAATGGTTCACTGCCGAACTGAAGTCACAAAAATTGTCGCTCAGACAATTAGAAAGGAAATGGAGGCACGGATATCTCACTCCAGACAGACTTAAGTTTCTGTCGGCTCGTACAGAATATAAAAAAGCAATATTGACGGCTAAAGCAACACATTTCTCAGCTAAAATACTTAATGCGAATAACAGAACTAAGGAAATATTCTAAATTGTTGGCGACATCAGTAGTGACGAGAGAATACTTCCAAACCATGCTCCCACGCAAGAGATGTGTGATGTCTTAAACAATTTCTTCGTGGACAAAATTGTAACTATTAGATCAAGCATCTCTCCTTTGACCAACATAGCATGCCAGAATGATGTTTCTAGAAACCCGGTTACTATGACTTCTCTCGCCGCCTTATGCCCCAAAAACCTCCCTGACTTACTTGTCCGGGTTAAGTCCGGCTCTCCGAATGACTGCTGTCCTCCAGCCATTATGAAAGATATATTTACAGCACTGCCACATAGCATTCTTCCTTTTTTGAATGCATCTCTTAATCAGGGGGTAGTACCGCCTGCTTTTAAGGCTGCCACAATAGTTCCCCTTCCCCTCTTGGCTAAAAGGGAGGTAGCATTACACTGGGGCGGCAGAAGGGCTCCAACAAAAAAGGAATGAATCCAAAGCTTAGCTTCCTGTTCTACGAGAAATGGTCAGTATGCTAGCACACTCCCTCCCTCCTCTAGGCCTACTGACATCTCGTGCCCCTTTAAGGCCTTCCTAACGGCACAACAGCAAGATCCCCCCATACAGCAGGAACATGGCATCGTGCCAACCGGGGTGGGTTAGGCTAACACCCTAACCGTACTAACACCCCAGAGTTTGTAGCATCCACCTCGGGTAGCCTGGGTCTATTCTCATTTTGACAGTAAGCTACTGGGTGGAGGGAGCAGATGGGGTTACG
Source organism: Lissotriton helveticus (assembly GCF_964261635.1). Classification (NCBI taxonomy): domain Eukaryota; kingdom Metazoa; phylum Chordata; class Amphibia; order Caudata; family Salamandridae; genus Lissotriton; species Lissotriton helveticus. The sequence goes on along the minus strand of NC_136067.1, from coordinate 1,214,043,470 downwards.
GATGAGCATATTTCACTATCGCTTGAGAGGGGCCTTAAATGTATTGTATGTATACGGCATAATATATTACATCGCCTATTGTGTATAGAAAGTAACTAATATTGAAATGCCTCGTGATTGTACCCGAAATGTCCTTTCTTTGGAATCAGTGCCTTGCTTTGTCTTATTAAAATGCTAACTAAATAAAGTAAAAATGTATCTGAGCTTTAGGTGTTGCTTTTAAAATCATCAGCTGTGCCCCAAATCCATGGGAAACCGTAGTTTTCTATCTGCTTTATCTCATAAAGCCCAATGCTGCCTTTTTTACAGGACTTTAAATAAAAATAAAGTCTCAAAAATTGGCTCACAATGAAATTCCTAATTCTACTTTACCAAAGATTCTGAGCTTCTTCGATTCCCTTTTCAGGTCTTTCCTGAGACAGTGCATGCGCTGTTGCTTGTAAGATATTTTGGTAACTTACAGTGGGCTTCGAGCCCTCCCAATTCTTAACATTGGTTGGCTTCATTGTCACTCTCATTTTCTTGCTTCTGATTGATAAACCAAATCTTCAACTTGCAATTGATTCTCCCTTGGAGCATGGGCAAAGTACTTGTATGCTTCCGCTACTTTTTCATTTTGTTGAAACATTCTGTGTGAGTGCACATGTTTGTCTGCCTGTTACCAGCTCGTCTCACGCACCCTCCCTCTCTCTGTGTTACCTTCCAACCCGCAGTACAAAACAAAATCTATGACGCAGTCGTTGCTGTACATGCAATAGTGCATTTTAAAAAATTTACTTTTTGTCCATGCTGCCAGCCTCCCTACGTGCATTTTTAGGTCGAGCGACCTATCTCAATGCGCATGCGCATTGAGCGGGAGCGAGATATATAGGGGCTTATCGAGAGTTTACCGAACTGGCGATTCCACTGGCGATTTCTTGCAGTGCATGTGCTTTTTAGGTCATTGCGCAAGCGCAAGCCCTAAAAAGCGCGTTCACAATGCCACCAGCCGCCTGCCTGCCTCGCATTACCACATCAAAGGCAGCCCTCCCAGCGCATTTCTCACCCCCTAATAATTCACGGCCGGTCGGCCGTACTTTCAGTTTCACGGCCGCGTCTCCTCTTAAAACTTGTTTAACTTGTTTTTTTATCTTGCCTCCCGCAGCGACGCAACTTAAGATCCCACGCCCCTTCATGAGAGACCAAACGGAGTTCTTAAATGTACACCAAGCAGGGTTAGGCTCTGGGGTCGTGCACTCCTCATCGCCTGGGCTTCGTGCTTCATGATTGAGCAAAGCACAGCGCATACAAACAATGGCGGGCAAGGCTTTTTTTCCTCACAGCAGGCTCCCTTAAATTTCAATTACTCATGGTTTTTTAACCAGCTCCGCACTTGCGCTTCAGCAGTAGTGCCGCTGCATATGTTTATTTTCAGCACCTTTCACTTTCAACAAGGCGGCGCACGCCTTTCTTTCAGTATGGCGCTTTTTTAAAATCTTGCCTCCCAAAGCAACACGACTTAAGATACCACGCCCCCTCATGTGAGACCTTCACACCCTCATCGCCGCTCTCCCCGCTCCGCCCCCTCCCCTGCCCGCCGTGTCGCATTTCTCCTCCCCCCCCTCCCCACAGCAATGCCCTCCGTCTTGTTCTCCTCCGTCTGCTGTTCCTTACCCCAGTTTCCCTTCCTCCTCGCCTCTCCTATTTCTTTATCTAAGCCCCTCGTATTCACTATAATACAGTCCACGTTGATTGAGCACAGGGTCAAAGAAAGGATTATTGTCATTATAATGGAAATGAAAACAAGGCATGCGCAACCCACCATCTACAACCCTTACATTAACATCGGTCAGTGATTGGTACAAAATAAGTACCCCTCTGTATATAATAAAAATGTCATAGTGCTGTGCTACATTTAGGTTCGCCGGTATAAATATTTTCTGTCGCCCCTCGTTTCTAATGCCTCTCAATCTCCCCTCACTCTCTCACTCTCCCTCTCTCCGTCTACCTCTCTCCCTTTCCCTCACTTTCCTCTCTCCTCTCACCCTCTCCTTCTCTCTCTCTCTCCCCCTCTCTCTCCTCTCTCCCACTCTTTACCTTCCCCCTGCTCTCCTTTTTCTCCCCCTCCCCATCTCCCCCTCTGCTTGCTCTCCTCTCTCTCCCTCCCTCCCCTCTCTCCCCTCCGTCCTTCGCTCTCGTCCTCCCCCTCTCTTCTTACCCTCCCTCTCTCCCTTTCCCTCACTTCCCTCTCTCCCCGTCTCCCCCTCTCTCTCTCCCCGTCTCCCCCTCTCTCTCCCCCCGTCTCTCCCTCTCTCTCCCCCGTCTCCCCCTCTCCCTCTCCCCGTCTCCCCCTCTCTCTCTCCTCTCTCCCCCTCTCTCTCTCTCTCTCCTCTCTCCCCCTCTCTCCCTCTCTCTCTCTCTCCTCTCTCCCCTCTCTCTCCTCTCTCCCCCTCTCTCTCTCCTCTCTCCCCCTCTCTCCCCCTCTCTCTCCTTTCTCCCCCTCTCTCTCTCCCCCTTTTTACCCTCTCCCCCTTTTTACCCTCTCACCCCCTCTCTCTCCTCTCACCCCCTCTCTCTCCTCTCTCCCCCTCTCTCTCCTCTCTCCCCCCCTTTTTACCCTCTCCCCCTTTTTACCCTCTCCCTCTTTTTACACTCTGCATCACTCTGCATCACCACATCATCACTCTGCATCGCCCCAGCATCACTCAGCACCACTGCATCACCACATCATCACTCAGCATCACCCCAGCATCACTCACCATCACCACATCATCACTCAGCATCACCCCAGCATCACTCAGCATCACCCCAGCATCACTCAGCACCACTCAGCATCACCACATCATCACTCAGCATCACCCCAGCTTCACTCAGCGCAACCACAGCATCACTCAGCGCAACCACAGCATCACTCAGCGCAACCACAGCATCACTCAGCACCACTCAGCATCACCCCAGCATCACTCAGCGCAACTACAGCATCACTCAGCGCAACCACAGCATCACTCAGCGCAACCACAGCATCACTCAGCGCAACCACAGCATCACTCAGCGCAACCACAGCATCACTCAGCGCAACCACAGCATCACTCAGCGCAACCACAGCATCACTGGTTCAAATATGTTCTTTCAATGTTTCAAGCTGTTTTCAAGCTTTATTACAAATCACAAAAATATGTTAATATTTCACTTCTGTTCTTGGATTTTCATCACAATAAAAAACACTGAACATAATCTTCACAAAAGTTATTTACAAAAGTTTAAGCTATTGACATTACAGATTAAATAAATTATTTAAATATTAATTATTTAAAAAAATTAAAAGCCATTGTTAATTGTATTATCAATACATCTAAGTCACGTAAATACAAAACATGTTGCATTACAAATGCTATAAGTGTCACATTTGCGAAAGTTATAACTATTGGCATTGTAAATGACAAAGCTATTAACTTAGCTATTTTAAAAAACACATAAATAAAAAGAAAAATCATTTATAAGACCAATAGCTCAAACTTTCCTAATGCGAGACCTATTGCATTTCCAATGCTTGTTTTAAATTTACTTTTTGTCCATGCTGCCAGCCTCCCTACATCCTCCATTCATCTTTCCTCATGCCCCACACTCCATCCCTATCTGCAATTGATAAATAAGCATTTTGATGCGGCAAGTGTTAGCCGTGTCATAGAACTTTTTTCTTTTCCTTTTTAGGTCTCGCCTGTCAATGCGCATGCGCATTGAGCTTGTGGGACTATAGGGGCTTAAACAGAGTTTAACTAGACTGGCGATTTGATGCAGTGCATGTGCGCTTTTAGCTCAATGCGCAAGCGCAATGAGTTAAAATGCGCGTGCACAGCATCAAATCGCCAGCCATATGTTGCCCAGCTTGGTGCCGCCAGCAGCTCTTCCCGCTCCACCCCCTGTTGCATCAAAGGCTTTTACGGCCGGCCGGCCCTGCTTTCAGTTTCACGGCCGCCAGGCCGTGTCTCCTTTTCTGTTGCCCAGCTTGTTAATTAGAAAGTGTCTCTTACTAATTACATCCCTGCTTCACAGTAGAAAGGAATGCGCATTTCCCGGCCGCTTTTAATTTCATTTCGCGGCCACTTTACTGTGTCCTTAGTTGTCTCTCTTTCTCTCAATCTGTGCCCCCTCATCTCAGCTTCTCCTTCGCCCTCCCCCACTCACCCTCTTTTCCCACCCTCGCCCTCTCTTCCCACCCTCACCCTATCTCTAATTTTACTTTTAACTTCTCTCTGACCCCTCGTCTCCTCTTCCCGTGCCACTCGTGCATGTCTGGCTGGTAATAATGGCTTCACTACAGCCACTTGAAAGCGGCTGTAGCCAAGCCATTATTAAATTTCAGTTTAAGTGCTCTCTCCCTGTTACGCAAACTAACAAAAGAATTATAGAGTATGAAGCTGCTGCCTGATCTCAACACCGGCACTTCCTTTGTTACAAATTAAGCACTAGTAGGGCGGCTGTCACTGCGTGTTTGCAGCTATACACAAATAAAATTAGTAGCGTAGCTCCAATTTAGGTCATATTTATTTTGGGTGTGTATAAGAATATGTCCACAATCACAGGCTATTAAGCACAATCAGACATTAAAACCTAGTTTCCAAACTCGTTCATTGGCAGTTTTCCCCTTTAAACAACATCGCCTCCCCCATTTGAACACTTTATGTGCTCTGTGTACGTCTCCTTCGCCCTCCCCCTCCCCCCTCTCACCCTCTCTTCCCACCCTCGCCCTCTCTTCCCACCCTCACCCTATCTCTAATTTTACTGTTAACTTCTCTCTGACCCCTCGTCTCCTCTTCCCGTGCCCCTCGTGCATGTCTGCCTCGCCGCCCCTCTCCAGGCGCTCATGTCTCCCTCGACTCCTCCTTTCTACCCTCCTCCCTCTTTCCTTCTGTTTCCCGGCATCTTTTCTCGCACGCATCTCTCTAACCCCCCCCCATCTTCCGTTTTAAATTTGCGTAACAGAGAGCACATAAACCGAATTTTAATAGTGATTTGGCTACAGCCACTTGAAAGCGGCTGTAGCCAAGCCATTATTAAATTTCAGTTTAAGTGCTCTCTCCCTGTTACGCAAACTAACAAAAGAATTATAGAGTATGAAGCTGCTGCCTGATCACAACACCGGCACTTCCTTTCTTACAAATTAAGCGCTAGTAGGGCGGCTGTCACTGCGTGTTTGCAGCTATACACAAATAAAATTAGTAGCGTAGCTCCACTTTAGGTCATATTTATTTTTGGTGTGTATAAGAATACGTCCACAATCACAGGCTATTAAGCACAATCAGACATTAAAATCTAGTTTCCAAACTCGTTCATTGGCAGTTTTTCCCTTTAAACAACATCGCCTCCCCCATTTGAACACTTTATGTGCTCTGTGTTAGGAAGGCTAAAAAAAACATGCTGTGTAAAGCTGATGCCTGCTGAGAGCCCAGGCAAGAAGCCGGGGTGCTTTTCAAGAATCCATCTAATGTTACGTATGTCACCCTTTCTTTTCAACAGAATTTGTTTGAACCTGTTTCCCACAGCTCCCACCAGGGCGCATAGTCTCTCGCTTTCTTTCTCTCTTGTCTCTCCTACTCTCTTTCTCTCTCTCCCCCTCTCTCGCCCTCTCTCTCTCACTCTTTCCCTTTCTATCTCTCTCTTTCTCTACCCCCTCTCTCTCTCTATATCTCTCCTCACACTTTCTGTCTCTCCCGCTCTCTTTCTCTCTGGCTCTCTCCCCCTCTCTGGATCTCTCTACTCCCCTCTCTCGCTCTCCCTCCCCACTCTCTCTTTCTCAGTCTTTCCCTTTCTCTCCCTCCCTCTCTCACTTTATCTCTCCTCCCTCTCTTTCTGTCTCTCTCCTCTCTCTTTCTCTCTCTCCCACTCTCTCTTCCCCCTCCTTCTATTTCCCTCCCTCCCTCTATACCTCTCCTCTCTCTCCCCCCCTTTTTTTTCTCTCTCTCTCTCTCTCTCTCTCTCTCTCTCTCTCTCTCTCTCTCTCTCTCTCTCTCTCTCTCTCCCTCTCTCTCTCCCTCTCTCTCCCTCTCTCTCCCTCTCTCTCCCTCTCTCTCCCTCTCTCTCCCTCTCTCTCTCTCTCTCTCTCTCTCTCCCTCTCTCTCTCCCTCTCCCTCTCTCTCTCTCTCCTCCCTCCCTCTCTCTCACTCTCTCCTTTCTCTCTCATCTGTTGATCGTCCTCCCCCACACACAACCCCTTAAACACATCCCCCCACACACACATCCCCCCACACACACACAACCCCACACACAGAAACCCCCCCCACACACCCCCACACACAGACCCCACACACAGACCCCCCCACACACACCCCCTCCACACACACAACCCCACACACACACAACCCCCCACACACACACAACCCCACACACACTCGCACAACCCCACACACACTCGCACAACCCCACACACTCACACACACAACCCCCCACACACACCCCCCCACACCCCTCCACACACACACAATCCCCCCACACACAACCATCTATCGATCTATCTATCGCCCTCCCTCCCTCTATCTATCGCATCCTCACAGCATCACTCAGCACCAACACAGAATCACTCAGGGCACCACAACATCACTCAGGGGCACCACAACATCACTATGCGCTACCACAGCATCACTGAACACCAAAGCATCACTCGTCGCCACCACATCACTCATTGTCACCACAGCATCACTCATTGTCACCACAGCATCAATCTGTGCAACCATTCAACAACTGGTTCAAATATGATCTCTCAATGTTTCAAGCTTTATTACAAATGTCACAAAAAGATGTTAATATTTCACTTCTGTTCTTGGATTTTCGTCACAATAAAATACACCGAACATAATCTTCACAAAAGTTATTTACAAAAGTTAAAGCTATTGCCATTATAAATTACAATAACTTTATTTAAGTATTAAATATTTTTTTTTTAAACAGCCATTGTTATTTATAATATCAATACATCTAAGTCACGTAAATACAACACATATTGCATTACAAATGCTATAGGTGTCACATTTGCGAAAGTTAAAACTATTGGCATTGTAAATGACAAAGCTATTCATTTCACTATTTTCAAAACCAACACATAAATCAAATATTTGTCATTTACAATACCAATACCTCAAACTTTTCTAATGCAAGACCTATTGCATTGCAAATGCTTGTTATCTGTGTTGCCCTTCACATGTCATCTCTCTGTCTCGTCTCATGCCTCATCTTCCTTCCCTACTAGCAATTTAAAACAAGCATTGGAATAGCCAATAGGTCTCGCCTTTGGGACCTTATAAGTGTTTAGCCATGCAACAGTTGATGTTGTTGCACAAAGGATATTGTGCTGCATAACTAAATACTTATACTTGAAAAATTCAATCCCTATATTCCTGGCCGTCCTTTGCGTTCTAGCAATCAACTGCTACTTCAGGTCCCTCATGTTAGGAAGGTTAGACAAGGAGGCCGAGCACTGTCCTACAAGGGCCCCAAACTCTGGAATACGCTCCCCATCACTTTGAGGAAAATTCCAAATTTCCAGACTTTCAGGAAATCTCTTAAAACTTATTTGTTCTCAACATCTTAAAATAACAGTACAACTTCTTTTATGCATGTTTTTTGAGCACCCTAGCTGAAGCACAAGCGCGGAGATACCCCTTCGGGGGTTGAATCCTTGCGCTATACAAGCAAATAAATAACTAAATAAATAAAGGTCCCAAAGGCGAGACCTATTGGCTATGCCAATGCTTGTTCACCAGTGGTAGTGGTACATAAAATATTGCACTATTATTAGCAAAGTAAAATGCAATCTTGCAGAGAAGAAATTAAAATAGAAGTAAAATTAAGGTCCCAAAGTTGCAAACAAATTACTAAAGAGAAAAACGGCAACCAAAGAAATATGCACACCTCATGCAAAAGATTTGACGAACAAATAGGGGGTTATAGGGCAATCTAGTAAGGTAGCTGGGTTTGTCACATTTCTGGACGTCTTTACTTCAGCCTACTGACATTTTAGAAGTTCAGGCATCATCTAGATCTTCCAAAGTCCTGTTCACCACATCAACAGAGGAACCTTTCATTACTCAGTGATGTAAGTCTTCACAGATGCAATCACAGTGTCAAACCCCTGATGGGCAAGCTTAACCCTTGATCTTTCCAAGATCGATAAGGTGCCTATCTACGACTTGGATAATAGTGAACTTGGTATTTACTGCGCTATGGAAAGTGCAGTGCGAGTAAATTGTTATCATAGTCCAAAAAGAAGTCATGATCCACCTATAAAGTAGGGCATGACACTACAGGATACGCAATAAATCAAAAATGGTTGATGCAGTGCTTCCTTTACTTAGTCACTGCATTTGAGGTCTGGTGCAGTGCAGGTGGTTACTCCACTCCACGTTTTCGTGCTTGTCAGCAGCGTTGTCTGCCGCAGGCTGAAGTCTTGCAACCGAGTAGGTGTTCCAGTTATGCCACTGGCGTCAGCAGACGTGAATACGGTGCGGGCCCTCACGTTACTGCCAAGAACTTGATCCAGAGCGATACCAAAGGGTAAGATAGACGGAGCGTTTGAGCAAATCAAACACTCACCCCCAGTCAACTGATATGGGTTAAATCTATCATCATTCTTTAGCTCACTCCACCACCCCAGTTAAGACATGGCCATATGCAAATCAGTCAAAGCCTGTGCCTCGTGGGAACAGTCCAGCCCGAACTGCCAAGCCATGTCTTCCCTGGACCGGAAACAAGCATCCTGGGACCAGTTTCTGGCTATTCAGCCGTCATCAGCCAGGCTAGCTTGAATCCAGTGGCAAAAGTGAGCAAGGGACCCAAGCTGGCAGGGTATGCCCAGACGTGGGTCCCTTGCTCACTTTGCCACTGGATTCAAGCTAGCCTGGCTGATGACGGCTGATTATCCAGAAACTGGTCCCAGAATGCTTGTTTCTGGTCCAGGGCAGACATGGCTTGGTAGTTCTGGCTGGACTGTTCCCATGAGGCACAGGGTCAGACTGATTTCAATATGGCCATGTCTGAAGTGGGCTGGTGGAGTGAGCTAAAGAATGATGATGGATTAAACCCAGATCAGTTGACTGGGGGTGAGTGTTTGATTTGCTCAAACGCTCTGTCCATCATCCTCTTTGGTATTGCTTTGTTCGCCCTAAGCTGGCAGGGTATGCCCAGACGTGGGTCCCTTGCTCACTTTGCCACTGGATTCCAGCTAGCCTGGCTGATGACGCCTGATTAGTCAGAAACCGGTCCCAGGATGCTTGTTTCCGGTCCAGGGAAGACATGGCTTGGCAGTTCGGGCTGGACTGTTTACATGAGGCACAGGGTCAGACTGATTTGCATATGGCCAAGTCTGAACTGGGGTAGTGGAGTGAGCTAAAGAATGATGATGGATTAAACCCAGATCTGTTGACTGGGGGTGAGTGTTTGATTTGCTAGGGGTGAGTGTTTGATTTGCTCATCGCTCCTTCCATCTTCCCCTTTGGTATCGCTTTGTTCAGCCTAAGCTGGCAGGGTATGCCCAGACGTGGGTCCCTTGCTCACTTTGCCACTGGATTCCAGCTAGCCTGGCTGATGACGCCTGATTAGTCAGAAACCGGTCCCAGGATGCTTGTTTCCGGTCCAGGGAAGACATGGCTTGGCAGTTTGGGCTGGACTGTTCCCTTGAGGCACAGGCTCAGACTGATTTGCATATGGCCATGTCTGAACTGGGTTGGTGGAGTGAGCTAAAGAATGATGATGGATTAAACCCAGATCAGTTGACTGGGGGTGAGTGTTTGATTTGCTCATCGCTCCGTCCATCATCCCCTTTGGTATCGCTTTGTTCGCCCTAAGCTGGCAGGGTATGCCCAGACGTGGGTCCCTTGCTCACTTTGCCACTGGATTTAAGCTAGCCTGGCTGATGACGGCTGATTAGCCAGAAACCAGTCCCAGGATGCTTGTTTCTGGGCCTGGGAAGACATGGCTTGGCAGTTCGAGCTGGACTGTTCCCATGAGGTACAGGCTCAGACTGATTTGCATATGGTCATGTCCGAACTGGGGTGGTGGAATGAGCTAAAGAATGATGATGGATTAAACCCAGATCAGTTGACTGGGGGTGAGTGTTTGATTTGCTCAAACACTCCGTCCATCATCCCCTTTGGTATCGCTAAGAAGTTGATCCAGGCATATTTTCAAGACTAAATAGCCTTAGGTTTTGTCTTGGAAAGAAGAAGGAAATTGACTAGCAAGAGGCAAAAGCAGGGGAACTTACAAATCCTAAGACTACTTACCTACATCTTGATCCCTAAAATGTAAAAGTTTAAAAGTGGAAGCAGACGCTAACGAAGTTGGAGCTGGAGCAGATTGTGCGATTGTGAGCAGGTTTGGCGGCAAGAGGTGAGCTGGGTGCATTCAGCGGCAGCCCTCCGACTCTGTGAATGGCAAGAGGAGGAGGGAGGGGAGCATGGGGCAGCGCAAGCCCTGCGAGGACTAGAGCTGAGCTGAGCGCAGTGAAGCAAAGCAAGAGGTGAGCTGAGTGGATTCAGCGGCAGTTCTCAGACTCTGTGAATGGCGAGAGGAGGAGGAACGGGAGCGTAGGGCAGTGCGAGCCCGGCGAGGACTAGAGCTGAGCGCAGTGAAGCAAAGCAAGAGGTGAGCAGCATGCATTCAGCGGCAGCTCTTAGACTTTGTGAATGGCGAGAGGAGGAGGTAGGGGAGCGCTTGGCAGTGCGAGCCCAGCGATGACTAGAGCTGAGCGCAGTGAAGAAAGGAGCGGCGTGCGGGCTGTGCTGCTGCTGCTCTTTTCAAGCACTCGTGTTGGCATCCATCTTGCGGGAGTGAGCAACGGCGCACGGGCCATCTGTTTTCAATTAGCGCGCGCCGCTGCTCGCTCCTTTTTTCTAAAGGTCATTTCCTAGAGCAGCACATGCGCGCTGCCTTGGCAAGAGCCTGTGCTGGCTGCATCACATCACTTTATTTATTTATTTATTTATTTATTTGCATTTTAACCCCTTGCATGCGTGCGTTGACCAACAGCTGTCGCGAGCACTACTGCGGTAGTGCTGCGCACGTACGTTGGCCGGCGTGGCCCCGCCCGCGCATTAGAGCGCCCGCACCGTGGCGGAATTGCCACCGCGGTAAACGGGTTAAGACAGGCTGCATTGCACCCATGCTGCTGTACAACAAGACTACATTTAACAAAGCCGGTCGCCTACGTAGTCGAGACCTATTGGAGTTTCTAATGTTTTCTCTTGATGTGAGCAGCTAAGGTACGCTAGAACATGTAGCTGATTTACTCCAGGGAGACTACTTTGACACTTGTTGAAGGGTAGGCCTCAAATCTCATATCTGGGACCCTAGCACTAATATACTTGTCTAATGCCAGCTCTCATTCATGAAATTGTGCATCAGTTACATCCCCAGGTGTTGTGATGCTACACACGTCATGTCCCGCCTAGGGCAAACACAGATAACAATACCTTAGGTATGTGACTATGAGAAGAACATAGATATATACATTTGAAGCTGTTGAATTCGTAATTCAGTGGACTTTGCTTTCCCTACCTGTAAATTAAAGTGGGACTCTATGCGTTGCCTTACAGGGACAGTGGCACATGGGGCAATGTAATACACTTTGAGACACCTATCTAAATACTCAATGGGTCTTAAATCATTCTGTTTCTACCAAAGACAGATAGTTAGTGAAACATGTTGACCCCAAACTAAAGGTCTATGTTAGTACCATAATTTTGAACACGTGCTAGCTAACATGACAAAGCTTTCTAATATGTGCTTGACATTAACCTACAAAACAAGTGACACATTTTGATTCAAGTACCCACAAGTGAAAAAGTTACATAGATAAAGCATGGAACCTCTGTAACTATAGGCATAGTATTGAAGGCCCTCGATACCATAGCACCAATGTGGCACAATATTTGTACCTGATGTTAGCTTCCCTGAGGCCTCTCCCTCAAGAGAGAACGAAGTAGGGTCCCCTTTGAATAAATTATCACAGTGTTTTCAGACTAGTAAAGTAGACAAAGGAGTTAAACCATATTCACTCCACACTTGGAAACATCCATGTGTAAGAACCACTTCTTGCTAATTCTAATTTCGTTTAACATTTTGCGAGAGATGGTGCCCTAGTTATTGATCTCACACTCTTTTGATATATGAAATATAAAGTGTAACCGAAAATCCACAGAAGTATTTTTAGTTGATGTAATCTTGTTTGTTGTGCTTTGTTTTTGTTGTAGGAAATAACGTCCTTACTCTCCCTTTATGGCGGACAGTTTATTAGCCAGCCAGAAAGTCCTGCGAAGGTAAGTTGCAAATTACTTCACTTGTAGAAGTCTATTGCATGACCTTTGATGAAGTGGTCAATAGATTACTTAAGAAGATCCCTTTTCTTATCCAAAGTTTATATTTAGTTTGGCTATTATTAGATGACCCATCACTGTATAGCACAAGGAACAAAAAAAGTTAATTGGATGTCCGCTAGCCTACGGAAAAATGCAGTTTGTATTAAAAAACTACATAAGTGCATGTGCCAATGTTTTTTTACGGAGCCTGCTACCTTTTCAACCAAGTACTGTGGTTATCAAATATCACGGTACCCTGCTTTTGATTCCAGCTAATGCCTCTTTTTTTCTCCTCCCTATGCTTCCTGTCTTCCTTTTCCAGGTTATTTTTCATCCCTGTTTTCTCCTTTTGTCACCGGCTTTCCATCTTTTACTGCCTCCTCCTTTCACGATTTTGGTACTTTCTCCCACTCTTCTGTATCAAAGTCTGAAGATGAAAATTAAGTCCTGATCCCCATAAATCAGTGTCAGTGTCCACCATCCCAGCTGCTCTCTCAAGTTAATCTAATTTCTTGAATCCATCTCCTTGTTCCGTTGCCATATCTGGTACCATAAACCCCCCAAAAAGTCTCCAGGCAAAATAATCCATCTGCCCACAGTAATGTTTTGGAAAAGAAGATTCCAGAAGGGGGAGTGGGTGTGTACTTCCTATTCATTTTGCTGAAAAGTATATTATCCAATTATATCTTTGCCTACCCAGTCCTGTGATATTCGCTGTGACCGACATAATCGCGGTTAACAACATATTTTTGGTTATCGCATTAAAGTGAAAATTCAAAATACAAGTTTAAAGTAGTTTTCATTAAAAATGGAAACAAAAGCAGAACTTTTGATACTATAATAGTGAACAGCTATCCTCAAACAATTTCACAAAATCGGTTTATACATTTTTCAAAGTTGTTAAAAAAGACTCTGTATTTGCGATTACCAATGTTATCCCGACTTCCGCTGTCTTCGCGAATGCGGGAACTAAAATAAAATTTTGTAAAAAAATAACTGTAGCCCGACACTTTTTAACAAGAGAGCAGTAAAAAACTAGTGTCAAATATCAATTATAATAGTGTAGCGGGTGTGGCAGTAAAGGGCAAGGTACGAGTTCTGGTTACTGCGGGTTTTATTCTGGCAAACAGGTAATCAGTACAAGTCTTTCTTGTTGATGGGGGTCTTCTAGGGGAACGACTTCTGCTGGTTCGACTTCTCCTTCTCTCACCCTCTTCTTCCCTTCTTATGCTTCCGGGACTCCGCCGGCTTCCATACGCGGACGGCTCCGTGATGACGTGTCAGGGTCTCAGGGCGTGTAGAGAAAAGGATAGAAAGGGCATGTATCAGTCTTTTTGTATGTTCTCTCCCGCTACCAGGGAAGGGAGTGAGGCTGCACCAGTGCAGAGCTATCAATATCACGACGTGGTGAGAAATGGGGTGAACTTGTGCAGAAGGGGAAAAATAGGACTACCGGGAAAAGGGTACCAAGTCACGTCACGGACCCTCCCTTTCTCCCCACCCAGCCCGCTATCCGCCCCCATACCTTGGTGAGCCACACACCTCCTGGCGTGTGGCTAGGCGGCTCGTAATGCCGATGGCCTCCTGGCTCCCGCGCCGCCGACGGGTCTTCTCTCTCCCTCCTCGTCACGGTAGATGGTATTCCGATCTCCTCCTCTGCCTCTGTTTCCAACAACTCCTCACTCGATTCCGCTAGCTCCTCTCTCGCCTCCGCTCTCCTTACGCCTTCTCCTCCGGTGAACAAGCACACCTGGTCTGATTCAGTGGCCGCTTTTGACGTTACTGTTGGGACCGCCCAGGTTTCCGCCCATGTTTCGGAGTCCTCCCAGTTAAAGTAACCAGCTTCTTCGTCCTCCTCCGGCTGGTATATCCTGCCTGAACCCGACCAGTCGTTATGCTGAAAAGAGAAGAGGGGCGGGTTTTGGTGTAAATCCCCGGGAGGGGGTACGGAGTCCTGGGTCACCAGGGGTTGCGACCCGCCCCCGCTACAAATAGGTGAATATATGTGTTTGAGTTTTTGTAAAATGCTCTGTATCTGCGATGATTAGGTCATTGCGACTTCCTCTGTCACTGCAAACACGGGAATTCAAAGTAAATGTAATTTTGTTAAACAATTATTATAGACAGATAACTTTAAACAGGAAATCCGTAAACAATTAGTATCAAACATCAATCAAAATATCTGTATATATGTGTTTTAGAGTTTCTGAAAAACCCTGCGATGTCCGTGACTCCCGACGTTGTTGCAATGCCTGGTGTCAAAAGTACACTAATAAAGCTCTACTGTTAAATATACTATAGAATGTGCCTATATATATATATATATAATTTATTTATTTATTTATTTATTTATTACCTACTGGCTGCCGCCAGTAGGTAGTTATAGTTAGGACCTATTTTCTATAGGAAATCCGCAACATTCTATGTGGAATATCTTTGGCGCCGGTCGACGAATCTTCGCGAAATTGTCAAAACTTTTGGCCAGCTCCAATCTGCTCCTATCCTGAAAGTCTCGGGGTGATTCGTCAAGCAGGGGCCGAGATAAAAGGGGGGTCCCAAAACGTGTTTTCCCCATGCAACTTTCCATAGGAACCTTTAGGCGCTTAATGGAGGTAGCTGGTGGGCTAGTTGCACCCTAGGGACCCTCAGATTCAAGGGGAGTTAATCCCCCAAATTAAAACGCACCACGGGGCGCGTTTGCACAGTGGTGAAGGGAGGGGGTGGGGCCTGAGGTGACGTGTGCAAACACGCCGTGTGGAGCGTTTTAAGTTGAGGAATTAATTCCTCTTCAATCCTGAGGGTCCCTGGGGGCCAACTAGCCCACCAGGTACCTCCAGTAAGCGCCACACAGCTCTCTGGCGCATACTGGGGGTACCTGGTGGGCTAGTTGGCCTCGAGGGACCCTCAGGATTGAGGAGAAATTAATTCTCCAACTTAAAACGCGCCACAAGGGCGTGTTTGCAGACATGTCACCTCAGGCCACGCCCCCTTCCTTCACCATTGTGCAAACACGCCCCGTGGCGAGTTGTAAGTTGGGGAATGAATTCTCTTTCAATACTGAGGGTCCCTGAGTGCCAACTAGCCCAACAGGTATCTCCAGTATGCGCCAGGGAGCTGCATTGCAGACAGGTGTTCAGAGGCCACGCTCCTTTTTTACACCTCTCTGCAACGCAGCTCTTTGGCGCTTACTGGACGCACCTAGTAGGCTAGTTGGACCCTAGGGACCCTTAGGATTCAAGGGGGCTTAATCTCTCAAATTAGAATGGCCACAGGGCGCGTTTACACGGTGGTGAAGGGAGGAGATGGGGCCTGAGGTGATGTGGGCAAACACAGTGCGTTTTAAGCTGGGGAAATAATTCCCCGCCAATCCAGAGGGAGCCTGGGGGCCAACTACCCCACCAGATGCTTCCAGTAAGCGCCACTGCGCTGCATTGCAGAGAGGTGGTGCTGGCGGTGCCCCTCTTTACACCTCTCTGCAATGGCGCTTATTGGAGGTACCTAGTGGGATAATTTGACCCTAGGGACCCTCAGGATTCAAGGGGACTTAATCTCCCAACTTAAAACGGCCACAGGGCGTGTTTACACAGTGGGGAATGGAGGGGACGGGGCCTGAGGTGACGTGTGCAAACATGCCCTGTGGCGCATTTTAAGTTGGGGAAATAATTCCCCTTCAATTTTAGGGGTCCCTGGGGTCCAACTAGCCCACCAGGTACTTCCAGTAACTGCCACTGCGCTGCGTTGCAGAGAGGTGGTCCAGGCCGTGCCCCTTTTTACACCTCTGTGCAACGCAGCTCTGTGGCGCTTACTGGAGTTACCTAGTGGGCTTGTTCGAACCCCAGGGACCCTCAGGATTCAAGGGGACTTAATCCCCAAACTTAAAACATGCCACAGGGCATGTTTGCACATGTCACCTCAGAACCCCCCTCCCTTCACCAGTGTGCAAATGCGTCCCGTGGTGAGTTTTAAGAGGTAGTTTTAATCCCCCTGCCCTATTATTTACTAGGGGCTTACAGAGGAGGTCATGCTAATTACAGTGAGACCCCAACACATAGTGTTCCCTAGTGTATGCAGGTGTTTTCACTGTATTCCAAGTGTCTTTTAACATAGCACTGGCTCTAGGACTAGTTAGTCAGAGTCAGTTACCACCAGTTCCCGTCTGAAAAAGTTGAGGGTGCAGGATGATTTTGCAACTAGGCTTCTTTCTGCTCTTCTGTTTGTTCTTTCTACACGTTTTTCTTCTTCCTGCACTTTTGTTCCTCTTTGTTGACTTCTGTTGCTTCTTTCTGCATTTTTTTTTTCTTTCTGGACGTTTTTTCTTCTTTCTTCACGTTTTATCTCTGTAGGCATAGTTAGAAGTTAGCATTTAAAAAACCCTTGAAATTAACTGAAAAAACCATAGGTTTCAGGCACGTTATAGTTAGAAATTAGCATTTATAAAACCTTAGAAATTCACTGAAAAAACCATAGGTTTCAGGGGTTTTCTAGTTAGCTGGACATTTCACTTGTACAAAACCATTGAATTTCCCCCGTTCTAGTTAGTTCAGCTAACTAGAACTCGCACGCTCGCAATGCACTGCTGATGACGTCACATATTACATCACTCATGACATGGTCAGTGATATCACTCATGACATTACTGATGACATCTCAAATGACATCACTGATGACATCACTGTGAATATATATATATATATAATATATATATTTTACACTTTGTACAAACCACGCTTTCTTTGTGACTACTGACATCACAGCGACAACGTTGGTAATGGTGAATATTAAACATTTTTGTGAAGGTGGTGTTCTCCTAAAATTGATCATAGAATGAAAGTTAAAACAATATCTTCCTAAATATTTAGACTTATACTTTATTTGAAAAATGTCTTTGTGTATTTTTCAGTATGTGCAATACATTTGCTGATCACAGATTCTCCACAGTAAATGCAGCAATGTCGTGCCGACTCAAATAATTCATAAAAATAAAACCAGTTATTAATTTACTTTCTGATTAACACATACCAAATAAAAAAATAAGTGGTATATAATATAAATTATTATCACATACAGGTGATACTGGTGTCAAACTGGCCTTTGGGCGCTAAAAAGAATCTGCATTCCATAGCAGTTGGTAATGTTGTCTCAAGGGGGGCAGGTACAGTAGTGGTAATACTTTTCTATTTTTCTAGCACACAGGACTGGGATAGTGTGGTAGAGGGGCATTTCATGCACAAATAATTATTTTACAAAATTATCCTCTGGAGAGGGCAGAAATGGGAATGGGAAGCAATGAGGCCCCTGGATGGGGGACATTCCATTCTGCACTAAACTGCAACATTCTCTACAAACACTACTTTTGGTGGGGCTCCTGACTGTGTCTTGCCGAACACAGGGGCAGGGTGAAAGAAAGGAGGGTATAGGAAAGGCAGGCTTTTCAGTCCTATCCAAAATGGTTTTCAGATTCCCAAAGACTTTCTGTCATCTGATATCGGACAGCGAGCTCTGACTTGAAGTGGTGTATTTGCTGCTATTGTTTTTAACTATATTTAACCTTTTTATTCTGTGTATGAATTATAGTGGTGTGAACTTTTAGATTTTTGTACATTGGACTATGTCACAGATTTTGACCCTTGTATGTTTTTTAACCTCTTGAACTTCGTTTCATTGTAATCAACTTTTAAATTTACGCTGTCTTGTTGCTTTTATGATTTTAAATGTAATCGAATAAAGCTTGTTTTGACTTGAAGTGGTGTATGCGGAGCCCAATAACTGCGTGCCGTTGTTTGCCAGCCTACCTTGCCGGAGAGTTTAAAAGTAAGAGGCTTGAACAGGTTTATGTTCTGCAGGACTTGTCTGGCATCCTTCAACTTGAACCATTCCCTCTTCCTTCCAAAGTTCACTGAATCTTCCCAGTCATCCAGCACTTTTGTGACTGTGAGGACATAGACATATGTCCGATGCTTCCTGTCCTGATTCTCAAACACGCCGACTAGTCTTCCTAAGGTTCCCTTTAAGCCAGCCTCTTCACAGACTTCACAAGTAGCGGCCATGTTGGGCTCCTCCTCTGGCTCCATGCCACCTCCAGGAACGATCCAACGATCTGAGTGACGACTGCTGCTGACCAGAAGTACCTTCACTTTGTTCTCGCTCCTGAAACACAGACAATCAATCAATCAATCAATCATATCATTTGTAAAGCGCACTACTCACCCGTGAGTGTCTCAAGGCGCTGGGGTGGGGAATGCTGCTACTGCTCGAAAAGCCAGGTCTTGAGGAGTTTTCTGAAGGTCAGCAGGTCTTGGGTCTGCCGTAGGTGGATGGGGAGGCTGTTCCAGGTCTTGGCGGCGAGGTGGGAGAACGATCTGCCGCCTGAGGTCGCTCTTCGGAAGCGGGGGACTGTAGCGAGGGCGAGGTCGGCGGAGCAGAGCTGGCGGGTGGGGGTATAGAAGCTGAGTCGTCTGTTGCGGTACGTTGGTCCAGTGTTGTGGAGTGCCTTGTGTGCGTGGGTGAGAAGCTTGAAGGTTATCCTCTTGTTGACCGGGAGCCAGTGCAGGTCTCTCAGGTGGGGTGTGATGTTGCTGCGGCGAGGGATGTCGAGGATCAGGCGTGCAGAGGCGTTCTGGATGCGTTGGAGCCGTCTCAGGAGTTGGGCCGAGGCTCCTACGTAGAGGGCGTTTCCATAGTCAAACCTGCTGCTGACAAGGGCCTGGGTGACTGTTCTTCTCGTTTCAGTGGGGATCCACTTGTAGATCCTACGGAGCATACGGAGGGTGTTGAAGCAGGAGGAGAAGACGGCGTTGACCTGTTTAGTCATGGAGAGGGTGGAGTCGAGGATGACCCCTAGGTTGCGTGTGTGGTTGGTGGGTGTTGGAGCGGTTCCCAATGCGGTCGGCCACGAGGAGTCGTCCCAGGCCGAAGGGTTGGATCTGAGGATGAGGACCTCCGTCTTGTCAGAGTTCAGCTTCAGTCGGCTGTTCCTCATCCATTCAGCAACAGCCTTCATTCCTTCGTGAAGGTTGGTTTTGGCGGTGTGGGGGTCCTTGGTGAGGGAGAGAATCAGCTGGGTGTCATCGGCGTAGGAGAGGATGTTGAGGTCGTGCCAATGGGCGACGTGGGCGAGTGGTGCCATGTAGATGTTAAACAGAGTTGGGCTGAGGGATGAGCCCTGGGGTACGCCGCAGATGATCTTGGTGGCTTCGGAGCGGAAGGGGAGAAGGCGGACGCTCTGTGTTCTGCCGGAGAGGAAAGAAGTGGTCCAGTCCAGGGCCTTCTCTTGGATCCCAGCGTTGTGGAGGCGTGTTCGTAGTGTGTGGTGACAGACCGTGTCGAAGGCGGCTGACAGGTCCAGGAGGTTGAGGGCCGCTGTTTCTCCGCTGTCCAGCAGGGACTTGATGTCATCGGTGGCGGCGATGAGGGCAGTCTTGGACTGGGAAGGGTCCAGGATGTTGTTCTTGAGGTCCTTGGGGTCCACCTTGGGTTTCTTGGGTAAGGCGTTGATCTCGGCGTGCTTCCAGCTCTCCGGGAAGGTTGCTGTCTCGAAGGAGGTGTTGATGACTTTCCGGAGATGGGGTGCGATGGATGTGCTGGCTTTGTTGAAGATGTGGTGTGGGCATGGATCTGACGGAGATCCGGAGTGGATGGTGTTCATGATCTTGATGGTGTCATCGTCGTTGATGTTGGTCCAGTAGAGCAGGCGGTTGGTGCGGATGGTGGTCGTGGGGGTGGAGGTCTCAATGGTTGTCGGGGCGGTCGTGGCGTTGAAACTGTCGTGGATGTCTGTGATCTTGCGGTGGAAGAAGGTTGACAGCGAGTCGCACAGGTCTTGCGAGGGTGGGACGTCTTTGGGGTTGGAGCTGGGGTTGGAGAGTTCCTTCACGATGTTGAAGAGCTCTTTGCTGTTGTGCGCGTTGTTGTCTAGGCAGTCTTTAAAGGAGGCCCTTTTGGCGGATCTGATGAGGTGATGGTGTCTGCGGGTGGCATTCTTGTGGGCGGCGTGGCTGTCCGATGTTCGTTCATGGAGCCAGATCTTCTCCAGCTTTCGGCAGGTTTGATTGGAGGCCCGGAGGTCTTAAATGAACCAGCTGGCTTTCTTGTTGGTAAGATTGTTGGAGGGTTTCTTGATCGGGGCGAGGGTGTTGGCGCAGTTGTTGATCCACTGTCTGAGGTTGCGGGCGGCGGTGTTGGGGTCGGTATGGTCGGCGGGTGGGCTCTGGGCGAGGGTGGTGGCTAGCTGGTCTTCGGTGACTTTGCTCCAGCAGCGCTGAGGCATCTGTTGGGTGCGGTGGTGCGTGGTGGGTTTCTTGAAGGTGAAGTGGATGCAGCGGTGGTCGGTCCAGTGGAGTTCGGTGGTATGGTTGAAGGAGACGTGGCGGCTTGCGGAGAAGATGGGGTCAAGCGTGTGACCGGCAGAGTGGGTGGGTGTTGTGACGAGTTGTCTGAGTCCGAGGTTGGCTAGGTTGTCGATCAGGGTGGTGGAGTTGGTGTCGTCATTGTTCTCGAGGTGGAAGTTCAGGTCCCCGAGGAGGATGTAGTCTGTGGAGGCGAGGGCGTGTGTGCTGACGAAGTCGGCAATGGAGTCGCTGAACTGTGGTCGGGGTCCGGGCGGTCTGTAGATGAGGGTTCCTCTGAGGGTGGTGTTGGGGTCGGTGTGGATCTGGAAGTGCAGGTGTTCGGCGGTGCTGGGGGTGTCGTCGGTGTTGGTCGAGACTCTGAGAGTGTTCCTGTGGACGATGGCGATTCCTCCTCCCGCTCTGTTGGTGCGGTCCTTGCGGGTGATCTTGTAGCCTTCCGGGACGGCTATTGCTATGTCTGGTGCCGAGGTGGGGTTCAGCCAGGTCTCCGTCAGGAAGGCGACGTCTGGGGAGGTTGAGTCGAGTAGGTCCCAGAGTTCAATGGCATGTTTTCGGGCGGAGCGGGTGTTGAGAAGGATGCATCTGAGGTGGTTGGGTTCTTTCCTGGTCGGCAGCATGGTGGGGCGGATGCTTGTGAAGCTGCAGTTCCGGCAGGTGAAAGCTCCATGGGTGAACTTCGGGGCGGCCAGGAAGCAGGTGTGTGATCGTCCAGTGTTGAGTGCGTGGAGGGTTCTGGCATCGTAGCGGTGTCGGGCGTCGTGGCGTTCGTGGTGTCCAGGGGTCCTTGCGCTGGGCGCGGTCCAGGCACGGACGGGCACAGATGGGCTTGCCGTAGGCGCGCCAGCGGGGATGTGGGAGGGAGGAGCAGCTGGGAGGCGAGATCGGGGCGGCGAATGGGATTGCAGGTGGGCGGGGCCGCAGGGACGCAGAGGCGGGAAAAATGGGCGGGTGCCGCGGGAGAACTGGGCACAGAAAGGAAAAACAAGTTTAGGCAAGAAAACAAGTACAGGCACAGAGGAATAAAAACAAGTCTGGGCAAGAAAGCAAGTTAGGCACAGGGGAATAAGAACAAGTCTGGGCAAGAAAGCAAGTACAGGCACAGGGGAATAAAAACAAGTCTGGGCAAGAAAGCAAGTACAGGCACAGGGGAATAAAAACAAGCCTGGGAAAGAAAGCAAGTACAGGCACAGGGGAATAAAAACAAGTCTGGGCAAGAAAGCAAGTTAGGCACAGAGGAAAAATACAAGATTAGGCAAAAACAATGCAGGCAGAGCCGTGCAGCAGCGTGGGGAGCGACCTGCCTGCGAGCAGGGTCATAGGTCGCTAGGTAGGCCGCGATCAGGGTCATAGGTAGACAGGCTGCACATTTCTTGTAGCCGTCCCCATTGTAGGTGCGCATCTGGTTAGACTTCAGCTTCATCATTCTCTAGCGTCGGGGCACAGGCTGGTGTGAACTGGGTGCCCAAGGGAGCACGGGCAGGGCGTTCTGGGAACGCGGTTTACAGAGAAAAGGCTGACAGCAAAGACAGGAAGGCGGTATGAGGGCAAGTAGGCTGTTATAAACAGGACAGGGAGGATGGGTATGGAGCTTCAGGGGCTGAATGGGGTGGTTACAGAAGGAGGCACAAGGTCGGGAAGGGTGGCAACCAAAACATAAGTAAAAATGGGACACACACTGCCACTAGATTAGGGGGTGGGTGTAGTAAACCACATAGAGGGCAGTGCTGCGATAATTAATGGGCGAGGGCCTCAGGCCTGTGGCCACGAATGCTGTAATAAGGGTGACCGGTCAGAGGGAGCACAAATCAGTAACAGGGTAAGGTTGTTCACTGTAGGCGGGGAAGACCCTGATGGTGGCGACAGGCTGAGGGAGGGGGTAGGAGCCGCTGGGGGAGCACTGGGACCGGGCAGGTGGTAGTGCCTCACTGGAGCCCCATGGGGAGGCCTGAAGGCCCCGGGGATGCTGGGTCAGGCTAGGCCCTCCTTGCTGCTCTCTCTTTGGCTTTACCGCTCTCTGCGCTGCCCAAGCCGCCGCCTAGTCTCCTCTGCCCGTTTCTCCTCGCTCAAACCCGCCATCTCGGGTCGCGCTATGTAAAACACGGATATCCGATGAAGGCAGCTGACTGGGAGAATGCCTGCTGCAGCTGCAGAGAATTGTAGTCTTCCCGCTACGTGCGTAATTCTCTACCGCTGTACAGAAAGCGCATGGCCCGGCCGCACACACCCAGCGCCGCAAACTAGCTTATGGAATACAAGGAGTAACGCCTTTGGTGCAGGCTGAGTGACTACGCCGATCATATGACAGGAGGATTTACGTCTTACGACATCTGCGTAGCCGGGAGGAGGGACCAAATCAAAAAATAAGTGGTATATAATATAAATATAATATGCAATATCCAATTATAGAAAGAAAATACGAAAATCTTAGAGGCTCAGATAAACAAAATGGACATTACAATTAAGAAATAGAATTTGAAAAACACCTTGGATATAAAAAAAATTGAAAAAACAAAGGTTACAGGGACGTTATAGTTAAGAATTAGAATTTAAAAATCCTCAGTAATTCACTGAAAAAAACCAAAGGTTACAGGGACGTTATAGTTAGACTGACATTTCACTCGTACAAAACCAGAGAAATTTTGCAGTTCTAGTTAGCTGAGCTAACTATAACTCGCGCCCCACAGTGCTATGCTTATGACCTCACATATTACATCACTCATGACATGGTCAGTGACGTCACTCATGACATCTCAAATGATATCACTGATGACATCATCCACAGAATCTGACGCATCCGCTCACACCCCAATATACCCTTTCATACACCCACTCCAACTTCCAAACTACCATTCTCAAACCATTGACACACCCATACCAGTGGGTGCGCACACACACACACACACACACACACACACTCACTCACTCACTCACTCACTCACTCACTCACTCACTCACTCACTCTCTCTCGCCGCTCATACACCAACTCACTCACTAATACAGTCACTCATAGAGCTACTCACTCACTAATACAGTCACTCATAGAGCTACTCACTCACTGATACAGTCACTCATAGAGCTACTCACTCGCCTTTAGAGTCATTCAGACTGCCATGTACTCACCTATACTGTTATACACACAGCCACTTACTTATTCATAATTCATACAAGTCAAAAACATACTGACAACAGGCAAAACGTGGGGGTAACCATGAAATCTGTTCTTACTTTCCTACCCAACCCCCTCACCCCCACCAACGTAAAGACATGAGATTAACCTTGCCCAGTTGAGACTTCATTTTCGAAGTGGAAATATTTGGAAAGTCCCTCTGCGTTGGCATGGTTTCTCACAGGTCTATGTTCCACTGAAAAGTCCATCCCTTGTAAGGAAATGGACCACCTCAAAAGTTTGGGGTTTTCACTCTTCATCTGTTTATGCCATAAGAGGGGCTTATGGTCTGTCTGAATAGTGAAGTAAGTGCCAAACGGGTATGGCCTCAACCTTTTCAAAGCCCAGACCACAGCAAAGGCCTCCCTCTCACTAGCTGACCAACGCTTTTTAGGTCTCGCCTGTCGATGCGCATGCGCATCGAGCAGAGCGAGACTATAGGGCTTTAAACAAAGTTTACCTAACTGCGGCGATTTGGTGCTGTGCCCGTGGCTTTTAGGTCAATGCGCTTGCGCATTGACCTAAAATGCGCGTGCACATCACCAAATCGCCGTCTGTTCCCTCAGCCGCATTCCTCCCACACCTTTTGAAGTGAAGCTTAGCTTCACTTCAAAGGCCCCGGCTGCTTCACACCCACATGCCGCTCTACCCGCTCCGCCCCCTCCCCTGCCCGCCGTGTCGCATTTCTCCTCCCCCCTCCCCTTCTCTGCCTTCTCTCCGTCTTGTTTTTTTTTTTTACCCGCTCCGCACCCTCCCCTGCCCGCCGTGTCGCATTTCTCCTCCCCCCTCCCCACAGCAATGCCCTCCGCCGTCTCTCGTGTTTCTTTTGACTCGTTTTCGTTAGGGTTGGTGCTGTCTTTTCCTGCTGCTTCACACCACCTTTTGCAACAATACTTGTGTCTTGATTTGGGATTTTATCTTTTTACACCGAGTTGCTATAGGATCGTGGTGAATTCACATGTTATATTGTTCAGCAAAGTGGATTATTATTATTCCAATCTGTAAAGTTGCAAAACAACCCCAGTAAGAAACGTGAAACTGTAACTCGGGTCAAGAACTGCATCTCCGTCATTACCGCATGCGTTCATGCTTCACCGTGTCACTGATTAAGGTAAATCAGCAGTTAGCTGTATCTTTGAATTTGGAGCAAAATGTCATTGGCAAACCTCTATTTTTTTTTATTAGACTGCATCATCTAAAGAGCTCCTATGCAGAGCGAATAATCATGTTATGCCGCCTCTCCCGATACTAATTTACTGGAAGTTTCTACTAGACAGCTTTGACTATCTATCCCAGCTGATACAATGTCAATCAGAAAACTGAGCGAGTCACGGATTTTAATCATAACTATTTTTATAACCCTTTTAACAAGACACGGTTTTATGGGCAACTCAACATTTCATATAAAAAAATAGGAGATTAAATTCCTGCTGCTTCACACCCTCATCGTCTACACACACACCTACAAGCATTCCTCCAAGTTGTCTCTCTCTTCAATCATGTGTGTTGTATCCTGCACGAGCGCCGCGTCAGCTGTGACCCCGCTCTGTGCATGTGGACGTGTCTTTCTATGCAGGCTGCCTTCTGCTGTGTGCATGCGTCTGCTGTACTCGCAGACTGTATGGGTGCCTATTTGTGACTATGCCCGCAGGCGTGCGCCATGTTTTGTATACTCTAAGTGTGTGTTCTCTAAAGGAATGCATTTACTGTTGTAGGCACAGTTTGTGTGTACATTCACTTCGTCATCTGCTATGTAGGTATACCTTATGCACGCTGTGTGCGTGAGCCTTCTGCGATTGCCGTACGTGCAGCCTCCTGTGTGTGTCTGCGCCGTCTGCTCTGTCTGTCTCACCCTCAACCCCTCACCCTCACCCTCACTCACCCTCAACCCCTCACCCTCACCCTCACTCACCCTCAACCCCTCACCCTCACCCTCACTCACCCTCAACCCCTCACCCTCACCCTCCCTCAACCCCTCACCCTCACTCACCCTCACCCTCAACCCCTCACCCACCCTCACTCACCCTCACTCACCCTCAACCCCTCACCCTCAACCCCTCACCCTCACTCACCCTCACTCACCCTCAACCCCTCATCCTCACTCACCCTCACCCTCACTCACCCTCACTCACCCTCAACCCCTCACCCTCACTCACCCTCACCCTCACTCACCCTCAACCCCTCACCCTCACTCACCCTCACTCACCCTCACCCTCACTCACCCTCAACCCCTCACCCTCACTCACCCTCACCCTCACTCACCCTCACTCACCCTCACTCACCCTCACCCTCACTCACCCTCACTCACCCTCAACCCTTCACCCTCACTCACCCTCAACCTCACTCACCCTCAACCCCTCACCCTCACTCACCCTCACCCTCACTCACCCTCACCCTCACTCACCCTCAACCCCTCACCTCAACCCCTCACCCTCACTCACCCTCACTCACCCTCACCCTCACTCACCCTCAACCCCTCACCCTCACTCACCCTCACCCTCACTCACCCTCACTCACCCTCACCCTCACTCACCCTCACTCACCCTCAACCCCTCACCCTCACTCACCCTCAACCACTCACCCTCAACCCTCACCCTCAACCCCTCACCCTCAACCCCTCACCCTCACTCACCCTCACTCACCCTCACCCTCACTCACCCTCACTACCCCTCACCCACCCTCACCCACCCTCACCCACCCTCACTCACCCACCCTCACTCACCCTCACTCACCCTCACTCACTCACCCTCACTCACCCTCACTCACCCTCACTCACCCTCACCCTCACTCACCCTCACCCTCACTCACCCTCACTCACCCTCACTCACCCTCACTCACCCTCACTCACCCTCACTCACCCTCACCCTCACCCTCACCCTCACTCACCCTCACTCACAACCCCTCACCCTCACTCACCCTCACTCACCCTCACTCACACTCACCCTCACTCACCCTCAACCCCTCACCCTCACCCTCACTCACCCTCACTCACCCTCAACCCCTCACCCTCAACCCCTCACCCTCAACCCCTCAACCCCTCACCCTCAACCCCTCACCCTCACCCTCACTCACAACCCCTCACTCACCCTCACTCACCCTCACTCTCACTCACCCTCACTCACCCTCACTCACCCTCAACCCCTCACCCTCACCCTCACTCACCCTCACCCTCACTCACCCTCAACCCCTCACCCTCACTCACCCTCAACCCCTCACCCTCACTCACCCTCACTCACCCTCAACCCCTCACCCTCACCCTCACTCACCCTCACCCTCACTCACCCTCACCCTCACTCACCCTCAACCCCTCACCCTCACTCACCCTCAACCCCTCACCCTCAACCCCTCACCCTCACCCTCACCCTCACTCACCCTCACCCTCACTCACCCTCAACCCCTCACCCCCTCACCCACCCTCACCCTCACTCACCCTCAACCCCTCACCCTCACTCACCCTCACTCTCACTCACTCTCACTCACTCTCACTCACCCTCACCCTCACTCACCCTCACCCTCACTCACCCTCACTCACCCTCACTCACCCTCACTCACCCTCACCCTCACTCACTCACCCTCACCCTCACTCACCCTCACCCTCACTCACCCTCACTCACCCTCACCCTCACCCTCACTCACCCTCACCCTCACTCACCCTCACCCTCACTCACCCTCACCCTCACTCACCCTCACCCACCCTCACCCTCACTCACCCTCACCCTCACTCACCCTCACCCTCACTCACCCTCACCCTCACTCACCCTCACCCTCACTCACCCTCACCCTCACTCACCCTCACCCTCACTCACCCTCACCCTCACTCACCCTCCCTCACTCACCCTCACTAACCCTCACTCACCCTCACCCTCACTCACCCTCACCCTCACTCACCCTCACCCTCACTCACCCTCACTCACCCACCCTCACCCTCACTCACCCTCACCCACCCTCACTCACCCTCACCCTCACTCACCCTCACTCACCCTCAACCCCTCACCCTCACTCACCCTCACTCACCCTCACCCTCACTCACCCTCAACCCCTCACCCACCCTCAACCCCTCACCCTCACCCTCACTCACCCTCAACCCCTCACCCACCCTCAACCCCCACTCACCCTCAACCCCCACTCACCCTCAACCCTCACTCACCCTCAACCCTCACTCACCCTCAACCCCTCACTCACCCTCAACCCCTCACTCACCCTCACTCACCCTCACTCTCACTCACCCTCACTCACCCTCAACCCCTCACCCACCCTCACCCTCACTCACCCTCAACCCCTCACCCTCACTCACCCTCACCCTCACTCACCCTCAACCCCTCAACCCCTCACCCTCACTCACCCTCACCCCCTCGCCCTCACTCGCCCTCAACCCCTCACCCTCACCCTCACTCACCCTCAACCCCTCACCCTCACCCTCACTCACCCTCACCCTCACTCACCCTCACCCTCACTCACCCTCAACCCCTCACCCTCAACCCCTCACCCACCCTCACTCACCCTCAACCCCTCACCCTCACTCACCCTCAACCCCTCACCCTCACTCACCCTCACAACACATATTGTGTTACAATAGGTGTCACATTTGCGAAAGATAAAACTATTGCCATTGTAAATAACAAAGCTATTAATTTCGCTATTTTCAAAACAAGCACATAAATAAAAAATGTGTCCTTTACAATACCAATAGCTCAAACTTTCCTAATGCGAGACCTATTGCATTGCTGTGCTTCTCTCCCCTGCTGCACTCTCCTGCTCTCTAGAGATGTGGCCTAACGACCAGAGCTGCCATCTAAGTGACGTAAATACAAAACATGTTGCATTCCAAATGCTATAGGTGTCACATTCGCGAAAGTTATAACTATTGGCATTGTAAATGACAAAGCCATCAATTTAGCAATTTTAAAAACCAACAAATAAATAAAATATGTCATTTACAAGACCAATAACTACAACTTTTCTAATGCGAGACCTATTGCATTTCCAATGCTTGTTCTTGGGGGTCAACCTTCTGCTGACAAAAGCTACTGGTTATTCCTGGCCTTCTGCATTAAGTTGTGACAAAACTGCACCTATTCCTCTCTCAGAAGCATCTTTCTGGACAACGAAGGGTCTGGAGTAGTCAGAACTTTGCAGGGTTGGAGCATAGCATAGGTCATCAAATGCCTTCTGAGTGCTAACTGTCCACTGAACTTACCTTGGGAATTCTTTTGGAGGTGAGCTCATCAAGGGGTGTCACTATGGATCTATAACCCATAACAAATCTTCTGTAGTATCCAGTCAGGCTCAAGAAAGCTCTGATTGAGTCTGGGTAGTCGGAGCAGTCCAGTCCTAGAGGCCCTAAATTTGCCCAACATGGGCTCTATCCTGAAATACTATCATAGATGCATTACGGCCACGCCCCTGGAGCGCATATTTAATGGCATCAGCTGATGCCCTCCAAATAGACTTAAGGGCATTAAATTATCCATTGCTTACTCACACAGCAGTGAAAAGCACATTGAAGAAATAGACAAGATGTCTCTTGAAACTTGCTGATGTGGAAAATATTAAGGCCATTCCATTCTCACAAGCCTTGGCAGCCTCGTACAACAATGAACACCAGGTCGGCCAAAAGCCACAGCCATATCTTAGTTGTTCATATGGGAAAGCCTGCGTCACTCAAATCTTGGCTGCGAGGTTGATGACTACAAATGTAAGACTTTAACCTAAACGGGTCAACCCTCCCCAATATTGTGAAGTGCAGGCTTTGTGGTTAAAACCTTCCAACGCCTAATCTGCTGTTGCCCGTTGCTACTCCATTCTAGGCGGACATTTCGTAAGCCGCTCTTGTTAACCTATGGCTTAAGGACCTGTTGACAATGGGACTTTTTACTGTATATGAATTGTTTGTATTGTGTACCTAATTTGAATATACAAAAACTTTTTAATCCGGTGTGACTCTGCATTAGATACCGTAACTTGGAATTGTTAGAAAGTGGTTAAGAGTGTAACAGAGCACCCTTTTATAATTTTAAGTGTTTATAATTCTAAACAAGGTTTACAAATGTAAATGTTTCCTTAAAAAAATAAAACTTTGAGAGTAACAAAGAATGATATTCTAGTGTGGAGTACTAATGTTAACTAAAACCATAATCATAAAGCAATAAGAATTGATTTAAATGCGTAGGCCTCATGGTCACTAACTGAAAGATCAATACACAGAAAGGAATCTCTTTTTGATAAAGTTAAGGACCTGTAGCGTCGCTACGACCTACATTTTCACTAACCTGGTCCCATCGGAACTGGCACAAATCTGCAAATACTTCAAGGCGGTGCAGGACCTGCGCAAATAACCCAACTAAGCGCAGCGATGACTGCCGATCAATAAAATGCACCGTGGACCCGGTTTATCTCCAACAGACTTCAGTCATATGATTTTTTATGTAATGACTGCTGATTTTAAAATATGCTTTCTATTCTTTTGATACCACAAGTTTGTGAAGGATACATGGTCCACAAAGATCTATTAATCCCATTGCACTATGCACTTTGACCTAATTGCAATCGATTTTAAATAACCACACTGATGACAAGATAACTATAACTGATTTTAAATCACTTGTTCCATTTTCTTACCTCTGTTCCCTAATCGCTTCACATTAATGGTATAAAATAATTGTGTGACAGTTTCATTTAGTTCACAGAGGCATCAGTTAACTCTAACTTTTCGGTGCAGGTCTTCATACAACTTCCACTACTACATCTGTTCAAGGTGGCCCTCTATTGATGCCCAGTGGACGTTGGTTTCCGGAATTTACTTTCTACTTCTGTTCCATGGGGTGCATCGCGAAGGACAAGCAGGGTTGTGGAAGAAAGGGTGATTTAAAAAAAAAAAGCCAAGTGGGAGGAGCAAGAACAGCACTGGCGAGCTAGGAGGAGAAGGAACATGGAGGAGGGATGGGGGCATGGCGACAACGTGAAGGGGATACAGAGCACAGGGGAGAGAAAAAGAAAACAAATGCACTCCCATGGAGTGCGTAAAAGGAAAAAAAAACAAAATAGCTCTGTCACTGCAGTCAGCATGAGCTGTGGAAGGATGTCATTCAAACAGTCTGAACAGTGTGAGAGCGAACAATATGTTCTTGGGTGGGACAAAGACAAGATTCTAGAGGAAAGGCATCAAGTCAAGAGGAAACAACTAAGCTCATCAACCAAGCCACCAAGTCCTGAACAAGGGTCTGACCCAAAGCCCATTCTCTGTATATTGGAACAATACACAGGCCCACTTCACAACTAGAGCTGCTTGTAGCTGAGCTCTAAAACGACGGTATCTAATTGAGTAGATCGGTGAGATAGTTGTGAATTGTTTATCTATGATATTTGAGTCTATCTATATCGTTGCTGCTTTCAAATAACTCTGCCATTAAACTGCATATTCACATAAAGGAATATTGCTTTGCGACCGAAAAAGACTTCTGATTTGTATTCTTAATGCAAACGTTTCATTTGGAAGGAGTATTATTCATATCGTCTATTGTATTTTTTTTACTTTCCAGTCGCCTTTCTGGATTCTAAACATTCCTTCAGAAGATATGGCCAGAGGATTGATGAAGCGAACAGTATGTGCAAAGTAAGAATGCAGACACCAGGGTTTTTTGTAAAATGAATTACAGGCCGAACATTGTGGGTTGCATCACGCTGTGATCTTGTGCTTGGTTTGTTGTGTATGTCGTTTACACCTGATTAATACCACCTAAAAGCAGACTTTCAGTAGTGGAAAATGTGGTGTGATATACCATTATCCTGAATCATGAACATTTAAAATGTTAAATCTGAAGATGCGTTCCCGAATGTGAGAATGCACCTTCAATTTATTAATTAGAATACACATAACACCTTTTTAGAGTTATTTCAGTGCTGTTTCCAAACAGAAGAGGCACGTTGTTTTCCTAAATATATTTTATTCACAAATAAAACAATTAACACGTGAAACAGGCTCCATGGACAAGTTATGGCGACTTTTAGTACACACAATGATATTAAACAACCCAGGCAGGGGCAAAGGTTTCTCTACAGGGCAAAGGTTTCTCTATGTTTTGTAATGGCTACAAAATCACCCCTAAGTTATGGATTAAACCTAGATATTGTTCACAGTACAACGCAGAGAACCTTTGGTTGTTTCGCTGTTGTATGGCAGTTGTGAAAGTCAAGCCATGGTCATCTGTGGCATCTGGAACTTGGTAGTGCAGGCTTTGAAAAAGACTCAGTCAATAGGTTCTTCCAAATAGTCATTGAATACCCTTGTTCCAGATAGCTACACCACAGTCCCAGGGCTGTTCACTCGGCTGTAGCCACGTGCAGATGTTAGTCACTCACTCTTCAGCCTTACTAAAGTATATTTCCAGTTCATGACAGTCCTCTGGTTCACAAATCAAAAAGTCAAGTCTATTATTCTCCACTGTTGTGCACTTATAGGGAAAGTCAACAGTCTCTGCAAGGTACATATATGGTAGGGACATGCTCATCTTGCACATCAGTGCTTCCACGTTTTCCATCATCACACATGGACAGAAAGGCAGGATGACTGGACATCCCCATACCACGTTTCGTGGTCCAGTATCTGAGGTTTAAGTATTGAAATTGTATTAGCTTGAATCTTGCCAATCACGTGCTTTAGTTATGACCATCATTATCTTATTCCATTCCTTGTAATTACATTTTGTCCCACATCCCCAATCCCGTGCATGTCATGCAATGTACCATTCCACGTTCCTAAACTTTCTCTATTTAAGAGATGTTTTGCTTTCCTACTGGTGCTCTGGTTCAGCAGTGCTTCTATGACTCCATATTCTCTAATATCCCACAGGCCTAGGTCAAGCTGGCTGCACATGACAGGAGTCCACACGACAGATACTGTCTTCTTGCTAGTATAATGGTCTGGTCACCAGTCTGATTTTATCATTGTAGATCAGTCTTATTTCATTAAATGTTTACATAGTCCCCCAGTCATACAAGTTACCTACACCTGGTGATCCCCGTTCGAAACTACACTAGCGGTGTTGACGTCCTGTACTACCTCTAAAAAAAGGAGTACACTCTAAAGGATGTTCCCATGTGCATATGCAGAGGTTAATGTAATCTTTCTAAGGCGCCTCTTTTAGCTGTGGTGAGCAACTGGAATCAGATTTGGAAGGTAGCTGTTGCGTCACACTATGCTTATAATGGCTTCAGACAAAGGTACAGTTCACAGGTATTTTTCCAGAAATAAAAATTCATGGGTACATAAGCCAGCCACCCACATGTTGAACGTGTACAGCCGATATCATGCACCTTCTTCTTGCCATAACTAGTCCTCACTCTGTCAGAGGCAACTGGATTTTATCCAAGGCTACTCTACTTGTGCTGTCATTATATAACAGTCCTATGATATCAGAGTTCAGATTGCTGAATCGTGTGTGAATTGGTATCACTAGAATATTTTGGAAGTTGGCGTGGAAATGTTAACCCTCTTGGTTAAAGCCAGCCTTCCATTATAGGAAGACAGAAATCCTTTGAAAGAATCACTGATCTGTGCAAAGCTCCTGATCATTTAAATATATTTCCTGGGATAAGGTCACCACCTGCTTTATATACATAAACCCGAATATATGTAAAGGTGGATGTTTGTAGTACTCTTCATCAGAGTAAGCAAAGCACTCTCAAAGTCTTACATAATCCCAACGCTAAAGGACAAAATAAATTGTGAAAAATCACGTTAATTTACTTTGGTATTACTGTATTGCTTTAGCCAGCGCCATCTTGTTTGCTCATGTTAGCCATGGCTGTGCAGTCGATACAGCTTCTGGTGTATTTCTCCTTAATCCCATGCTTGGCATCTGTAAGCGAGTATTTTCAAGTAGCCAGCTCAGCATCTAGAAGTTGTCATTATTTGTATATCTTCTTAAGGTCTTTGGCACCTCGCTCACAAGAACGATGTACACCTGCCATGATATCAGAGTTTGGGTTTCTGTCACATATATCCTTTTGGTGCCTGAATGCAAAAGTCTATAAAAACTCCATTGGGGAAGAGGTGTAGCATCAGATGTACACTGCTATGAAGGGAAACCCTTGTCACTTTGTATTGTGGAATGACACATTACTTATTTTTGCTTAATAAACTTGCTCACACTTAAAGTAGGCATGAGAGTAGCTTCTTCAACAATGATTGTAGTTGACATGAAGCCTGGACAGCATGCTCTTGCTCGGCAATGTGTAAGGTTTTCTGTTGGCGTAGGTCTAATTTTAAATACATCTTTTAATTCTCATTGTTTAATTTTGGAAGAAGTATATTTTAACAGATAATCTCCTGTAGGGGTTTAAAGAATGGAAGTGTTAGATGCAGTTCAGGTGACAGCATTTAGCTAGCCCTATGGTTTTGGTGACGTGTAGTGTTCATAAGGATTAGATGTGTGGTGTCTAATAAGAAGTGTTGACTCTTGAGATATGGCTGAAATTGGTGTATGAAGTGCTGTTGGTGTGACAACACTTAATGAGCTGTATGGTTTGGTAGAATAGCTGTCTAGCATGCATGCTAGGAGAAGAGATTTTGTAGGTGATTATTGGTCACTGAAGTAAGTGGGGATTTTTAGCCTAATTTTCAAAAAATATTCGCAGACTATCTGTACTTGGCAGTTCGAAATACTATGATTCATTAAGACCTCTTGCAAACAGATTCTTTTAGGAAAACTATTTTATACTTGAGTTGCATTCTATATGTTAAAATCTCCAGATTCCAAAGTCAACTTTGATTGCTTGTATTAAATGAGAGAGATGCTTTACCAACCATTTCGTATGAGGAAAGATCAGATACATTATTTATCATTTTCATTGTTCGATTTGGATTCTTTGTGGTGATTCAGAAAGCTTTTTACTTTTTGCAGACTTTCCTTATTTCACCATCTGATAGTCTGCTTTAGAAAAGGTGATGTGACTCCCTAGAATCAACTTCTGGTGAAGTGGAGGACATGTTGGTAGACTAGATGTGTGGTAGGTTTTGGACTTGGGTGCAATTGGTTTGATTGAAGACTTTGAGTTCTCACCACAGGTTTACTAGGAGAAAATAAAGTTTTTGATAATGGAACTAAGAAAAGTAAATTCCTTACCCGAGGATTTCGGCTAGAATGTATGTTAAGGGACGTTCGTCAGTGGATTGTTTAAGTCCCTTTCTAGAAAGTTTTGGTGGCAGTGTATGTGGGTTTCAAGTCGTGATATTTACTTGAGGCACATCTTCCCAATGTGATTGGTGGAACGGAGATTGCCATTAACTAATATCATGGACACAAAATAATATTCAGTAGATTAATATGTGACCGTTTTTTTAACTCCATTGCGTAGAATGAGCTACAGTTATTAGGGACAAATGAGAGACTAAAGCACAGAGAGAAAAAATGTTGCTTGAAGAAAAGATCAAAGAAGATGGGATGTTGGTACACAGTCTTTAAGATGTTTTAAATGTGAGCATACTGTTGGGGTTAGCGATAGAAACATACCTAGTATATTAGAGAAAGAGTGATGATGGCTTACTGTGGGTCGAAGACGTTACACCTGGCATCCTTGGCGTGGTTTTCCCTAACTTTTTGCATCAGACCTCCTGTTTTTGCTGACCGCAGGACTCAGCACAGTTTACCATTGCTTACCAGTGCTAAAGTGCTTGTGTTCTCTGTTCAAAACAAACGTGGTAAAATTGGCTTATACCCAATTGGCATATTTAATACGTCACTAGTAAAGTGCACTATATATGCCCAGGGACTGTAAATTAAATGCAACTAGTGCCCATGCAGCACTGATTGTGCAACCCACTCTAAACATGTCTCAGGCCTACCATTGCAGAGCCTGTGTGTGCAGTTTTACACCGGACGCCGGACGCTAGATGGAAGTAGACTCCATGCACGTTAAACTCTGCTGACTCATAGCTCGACATTATCCTGTCTTGAGCAACGAGTAAATATAGAGAAGGGAAAAAAAGCAAGACGCATTCTTCTTGGAACTGTGAACCACTTGTATCGGGTTACTTCCAAAGGTTTTGAATCGTCACATGCCGGACGCTGGACGCCGGATAGAAATAAAGTCTATGCGTTCTCACTGACTCATAGCTCGACATTACCCTGTCAGAGCCACGAGCAATCACAAATAAGGAAGAAACACGCACCCGTTTTGAAAAGGTTTTAAAGATCACGCCGTCAAAAAATTATCTTTTGATGAAACTATTGTTTTTTAATTCTCTACTTATCGCGTTGCACCTTGTATTATCAGCCAGACGTTTTCAACCAAAGAATTTTGGAAATGTTTAGTGAAAAGGTAACCTTACCACTGATGTAAGAAATACCCTACCCCTTTGGAAATTCTGCAGTGCACGTTAGAAATCGTAGCCATATCAAGTAAAGGCACGAAGACAATTATACCCTGTCCCTGATTTTAAAAATTGTGTGGCTCCTGAAGAAGGCGTTGTCTTGCACGCCGAAACGCGCGTCGAAATACATAAACTTGCCACCTTTGGTTTTATTATTAATTGTTGATCTATTTCTATGTTGATGCTTTATTATTGTTTTTAATAATCTATTTTGTTATTGTGATTTATGAATTGTCTTTTTTAAATTTTGTGTATAAAATATGTTTTCTGAGAAATAAATAATACATGTATGTATATGCATTTATTTAGCTGTCCGTCCCTCCTTGCATTAGTTTCCTTGTTTATGATTGCCTAGGAAGTTTTACACACTTGTTTATTTCCCTGTCCTAGGAATCGTTATTTCTATTCAGGGGGCCCTTGTTTTTCACATATGTGCAGTTTTAACATGCCATGTCGACCTGGCAAAATAAACAATTGGTCTTAATGTACCCAGAGTTTCCTATGTCAACAGAGTCGCTGCAACAAATGGAGGCCTTCGGGGAAGCCATGTTGCATATGTTTGGCACTCTTCTGATTCCCTATGGCTCGATTTACGCCCCCACGGATGTGCAGAAGCCTACAATCTGGTTATTGCTGGTGGATCTGTCCTTGATGCCATCTGTGCCTCTTCAACTAGCTTTGGATTTGCAATCGGCTTCTGTGGCAACTACCATTCGAACTGTAAAATCTGTGCTGGTTCCTTCGACGCGGGGCTCAAAGCCGGAGGAGCACCCTTGACCGATACTGGGGACCTGGCTTAGAATTGAACTTACTTTGACCAAGATCAAGTCCCATATGCATTTTGACAAATGCAGTCCCTTATATAGTCCAATTCAGATAGAACACCTGCTCTGCCAGGGATCTGCACTCAGGTGGTCCATCAACCTTTTGACTCTGGCATTATCTCAGTCAGCTAGCCTTTGAAGGTGGCAGTGGAGATGATGGAGATGAATTGCCCCATCCTTATGATGACAGCCTCTCTCTACATAGAGGCCACTTGGCTGGATACTTCCCTTGATACTGGATTAATTTTCTCCACTGGACCACTTCTTTTACTGTGGTGGTAAGACATTGCAGCTGAGGGATTGGGCCCAGAACTCCCTTCTGTAGAGCTAAAGAATAATGCACTCACAGAGGTGTTACAGCCAGGGTAAGCTTCCTCTGAGTTTTTGCTTCCATTCAGCAAAGCCTGTTCTTAGTGACACATTGATGGACACTTGGGGGAAGCCTTGCTCTTGCTCTCCAGTTAACAGCCGGGCTGTCAGGTGCCATCGGCCAGCACCAGGTGACCTTGACTTTCTGAATCAAGATTCGACTCCAGGGAGTCTAGTGGTTTAAGCTTCGACGAGCAAGGTGAACCTCAATTTATTTCCCAAGATTCCTCCAGGACACGGAATCAAAAAGAATTGAAGCATTCTGAAAACATTGCCATCCTAGCGTGGAGGTTCTTGAGTGCCAGTTGCCTATTTCCAGCCTGGATACTACCATTTGCTTGGGTCAGGCATTCTGCACCAGTGTGTGGATCTGTCACCATGCTTGGAAACAATCTGTGAGCGTATCTGTGTTGTCCATGTGTTACTTATTGATATGCCTTTTGATTGCTCTCACCTGTTTGGTGAAAAAGAGGGTACCGGTGTCGGAAATAGGACTGGTTGTTACTCCTGCTATTTCCTTCCTACAGATTTGTGATGTTCACATTGACTCAGGTTCTGTCTGCCCTAGATCTGGGTAACTGGGTGGTAGTCCTGAACTTACAGGATGCGTATTTTAACATACCTATCCTGCAGTCCCACAGTCGTGACCTCCGGTTCAAGGATAGGCCAGGAACATTTTCGATGTTCGGGTTTCCCTTCAGCTTCACCTTTGCGCCTCAGGTGTTCACAAAAGGGACAGCCCTAAATTCAAACTTTACCTTAAAAAACAGCCAGTCAGTGGTACCGTAAGTGGCTTTCATCTTGATGGCAAAGCTTTGGTCCTTTCAAGTGCTTGTTTTGAAAGCGCCAGATTTCAATATCTCAAAAAAATCTCCAGCAGAGGACTTAAAAAGCAGTACACGGGCTGATTCCTCCAACTATAAAGTTGAAATACATCAGAGTGTAATCTATACTCTTTCCTGGTCAAAATATTAATGCGTATCTAATCACTAATTTCAGTTATTGTATAAACATGTGCAGTCCAAAAGTAACTGTCCAGCCTAAAACCTCTGAACGTCAAAGACGTCAAATTCTGAAATATTATTTTCTTTTGTTGCAAAAAAAAATCTTTATTAAGCATATTTTTGGGTGGGATCCTAATCTAAGTAAAACTATTTAAGGTATATTTTAAGAAGCGCCAACTGTTTGGCAATTTTTTCTAAAACCTAAAATTTCTAAAAAACAAATGAGTACTGTGCTCATTGGTTAACCTTCATTTATTTAGTTTTCTTATCTAGTAGTTTGAATCATAGCGCAGTATTTGAATGCTGTTTCATTGTCAATGTACAGATTATAGTTGCCAGCAGGGAATGCTTTGGGATGTGCATTTCTTTGAAATTAATAGTTCAAAGTGTTTTGGCCTTACTAATGACTCCCGCTTATAAATGTAATCACATTAATTTGGTGTTGTAAATCATTACATTTATATTGATCCACTGTTTTCTACTTTGCTTTTCTCTTTTTTCTGATAACACTAGTCATTGTATGTAGATTCCTTTATCATTATATTACACAATTGATGGAAATGAATAAATAGCATATATAAGCAATTTAGATTGGCATGTGTTTTTTTATCATGGAATACGTTTTAGTTTATGCTTGTGTTGGCTTTCCCTGTCGTGGTTCAAAGGCTGAATATTCTGGTAGGATTACCCCTGACTATAAGCCTAACCACTGTCTCAGTCTATATTATGTTTTATGTGTGTTTTAATAAAAAATAACTATACTTATTGATTTCATTTTTTAGGTCTATATTTGAACTTTGGGGTCATGGTAAATCCAGTGAAGAGCTGCGCAAGTCACTGATGAGCTACCCTCTGGAGAAGATGGTAGGTAGGGAAGATGGATGGGTTTCCTGAAAGAACTCTTACGATGATGCTCTACTCCTGTAATCTCACCAGGGCTCTTAATTACATTTTCCGATCCACGTTTAGGGTAAAAGGAACTTTG
Source organism: Lissotriton helveticus (assembly GCF_964261635.1). Taxonomy (NCBI): domain Eukaryota; kingdom Metazoa; phylum Chordata; class Amphibia; order Caudata; family Salamandridae; genus Lissotriton; species Lissotriton helveticus. Next base: position 1,214,004,078 of record NC_136067.1, on the reverse strand, counting down.
TAAGGCATCCAAAGGCCTTTGGTGCATTGTGTGCCTCAATCCCACCACTCATTCATGTCTTAGAGCATATATCTCAAAGCCCTAGTATGAAGTACTTTCAGCGTGCAGTTTTAACCCCTCTGGAATCGAAATTTGCCTAACATAGTAACGGAAAGTTTCAATTCTATTAAGGACACGGGGCGAGGATTATTCTTTTCTTTCTCCCCCTTTAATAACATACACATTTCACAGCAGCCAGAAAAGCATCAAAAAAAATTTTTCTCGCACAATTACAAGAAAAACTGAACCAATCCATGAAACCGTTGAATAAAGAATAAACAAACTGCAACTCCCATTACAAGTTCTTCCACATTGTTCATGACCACACATAATCCCTCCATTTTGGCTGTCCCTCCTCTTTATTCGCGCAAGTCATGCCAAATTCTCATTGGTCCTGCTTCGCATCGTCATTTCCTAAAACAGAGTTAGACAGCGTAAGGCATCCCAAGGATAACACCCTAAGAACTGTCAAAATTTAACAAGGGTCTGCAAAACAATTCTCTAAATCATGACAAAGCTCACAAAGGTGAAAATAAATAAATGCTGTTACTTCCGAACATATGGGAGGGTTTGCACGAGATGTGCCCTGAGTGGGATAATCCTTTCCTCCGTGTCCTTAATAGAATTGAAACTTACCGTTACTATGCTAGGCAAATTTTGATTCTATGTCAGGACCGGAGGCTCAGATTATGCTAGTTTATAGCTTACTTTCCATCAACTGAGCGACCTCCAATACTGGTTTGAAGTAAAACCTCTTGAAGGTGGAACCCGAGGACCAATCTGCAGCACGCATCAAGTCCTCCAAGCGGGCCCCCAGGGAAAACTCTTTTGAAGCCATTGCACCCCTGGTCGAGTGAGCCTCAAACTGTTTTGTGTCAATGCTCGCTTAATGCATGACCCAACGCACCCACCTAGCAATAGTGGGGGAAGAGCCTGTCCTGTGCAGTTTTTTCAAGGCAATAAGAAGCTGTTGTTCACCCGTAGGGCGGAATTCCTCAGTTATGTCCTCATATGCCTTAAGACAATTTACGACACACCACTTTGGAGCATCCAGAAAAGCTGGATATGAGATCGTTCTTGTAAGAGACTAAGTACGACAACCCACCGTGAATGTGACCCCATACGGGGAAAAAACTCTTGCGGAAATGTCCAATGCCCAATTGTCAGAAACTCTCCGACAGGAGACTAAACACAACAATGTAGCCAGCTTGGACGAGATTTCCTTCAAAGAGAGATATTTATTTGGCTGCCAAGATAGAAAAAGATTCAGAACAAAATTGACGTCGCAAAAAACGGAATATCGCTGTTCCAGGAGCTTCGACAGACGTATGCCCCGCAGGAGCCTACAGATGAAAGGGTGTTCCCCTACCAGAGCTCCTTCCACTGGGCAATGTCCTGCCAAAATCGCCGATTGCACCGCATTAATCGAACGGTACGCTAGGCCGTCTATTTGCCAAGTCCGCGAGAAAATTCAAAATTGGAACAACACCTGCGACCACGGGATCAAAATCCCGTCGAAGACACCAGCAAACCCACCTTGCGCAGGTGGACCGATAACGCTTTGTGGTGCTTGTAGGAGAGTACGGTCTGCTTCCTATGGTCACCCCCACTTTTTGCTGTGATTCTCTGTTTTTTTTACTTTAGTGTGGCTGGGGCCTGCTAATCAGACCCACAGCCCAGCTGTTCTCTCTCTAAATTAAGACCATGTACTTTAGGTACATACCAGATTGGTTACTGGGTCACTCTTGTGAGCCCCTGTATAGTGTACCATAGGTACCCAGGCATAGGTGCACCTTAGGCCTACCAGGGGATGCAGCATGTATTGTGCCACCTCTGGTTTGCCTTCCAAACTGATACCACAGGTCTGTTCACACAGCCTGGGTAAGTTGGTGTAATCACCTCTTACTTAGATATAGTATACCTATAGCTACCTTTATATATAGACACATATACACCTATAAGCCACTCCTATGGTAGGCCTTAACAATCCTGGAGGCAGAGTGCTTGGTTTTATGTGAGAGGGTGCCCTAGCATGAGCTGAGCCCCTCTGCACGTTTCGGAACCTTCTCCTTACTGCTGTTCTATGATATAGCCATTCCATATACTCTTAAGTGCATTATAATCCTTGCGGTTAATGCTAACTTTGGTTTGGCTTTATCCAAACATGTCGGGTAAGGTGTCAAACACTTTGAAATGCTACCTCCCCTCCAATTTTGGTGGCGGGGGTAGCATTCCACCCTTCTAGAGGGAAAAGACATGTAGCTTACTGCTGTACCCGGTTAAAGTTCAACCGAGCCTCAGCATCACAAAATGGATGCTGCTGCCACACACACGAGTCTGATCTCCTGTTGCTGGACGAAACTCCGGCGGGGGAGGCCTGGACAATAGGTTTCCTGTCCAGGGAGGTGCTGGCACCTCCCCAGACAGGGGTTTTGTGTATTGGGGCAGGGAGGGCTGCATTCAGTGAATGCATCTAGACACTGCCTGGGCACACAATGTGCTCCATGCATAGCCCGGTTCAAACCAGTTGCTGGGACACTCCAGCCCTGCTCTGGCGCGAAACTGGACAAAGGGAAAGATGTGTAACCACTCCCTTCTCAGGTCCACCCATAGGAGGGACCTAGTCAGGTAATCCAGCCCCCATCCTTAGTATAAGTATAGGAGCTGTGTCCCTGGGACTTTAGATTATCCTGGACAAGTCTTTGAAAGACATATCCTGGACCTTCGACATTCCATTCTGACTGGAAGACGGAAGACCTCTCCCTTGTGGTCAAGGAGTGAGCACCATGTGCAAACAGGCACCAACAGCAACTTCGCCGGTCTACAGTTTCAAGGCTCCCGTCGGAACCCGAAGACTCTGCGACTCAAGAACTGGTCTTCCAGACTTCTCTGACCCGGATCCACATCCACAGCAAAGCTGAGACCCGTGGCGGACACGAGAAACGTGGGACCAGACATCTTGGACATCCTGCATTTTGCTACCTGCACTCCTTTCTTGAAACCTCAGTAAGTTGTGCATTGGGGTACAAGAAGCCCCAGCCCCGAGCACTATTTGCACCGAAGCCCAGGCCCCCACACTCTGCGAGTGTCCCGTGGGCCCTGCCTTTGCATTTGAGCTCGACGCATCTTCCGGGTTCCTTGCCCATTGGCTACTGAGCCCCCTGAAGACGCCATCTTGAATTTAACTTGCTTTCCTGGTTTCTCCAGGCTTGCTTCAGCTTCCCTACAAAGGAGAAGCGCCACAGGCCTTGCTGGTCTGCACCGAAGCCAATCTTCATCTCCTGCGTGGATTGCGTTTGCCAAGGCTTGTTGGGTCCAATCCGGATACCGACACCGCAGTCAACTAGATCCTTCCTGGGACAGCTCCAATCCAGCTCCTGGTCGCCGTCGACACCTCCTGGACTTCGTGGCTGCAGAGACAAGCTTCACCTCTTCATCTGAGATCGATGCAACATCGCCTGGTTCCTTCCTGGTTCCTTCCTGGTACCTTCCTGGTCACTGGCTATTGAAACAGACACTAACCCCTCTGCTTTCAGGTACTTCACATCTCCGATCCACCCTTGGATCCACCCGGACACTTTTCCTCTGGTCGCCTGCAGCACTTCTTTGCAGTTCTCCATAGAAAACGACGATGAAACCGGACATGAAAAGACACCTATGCACCCGGCTTCCCTGGGTGAGGTAACACGAGTACTCCGGTGCTCCCGTGGGTCTTGACTCTCGAAGTGTCCTAGTTTAAAAGGGTTCCATCCTAGTCCATCCGGAAGTATCCTTAAATTGCATATTTGTAACTTCTTTGTTTCCCATAGAAAGTCCATGGTAACTCGCGACTGTGTTTAGACACTGCACGCGTCTCCCGTGGGCCTCCTACTTCCTAACCTTTGGTTCTTTAGTGTAGCCCCAGCGATTCCACAGGCCCCAGGCCTGCTTTCTAACTCTCACCTGGTACTTATACCACTTTCTTAGTGTATGGTTTGTGAGGCCCCTAGGGCATAACGTATACTGTGCAACTTATTGTACATTAACTGTGTGACTTGTATTGTATTTTGACCTCTGACCTTATAAAGAGTGCAGAGGGGTTGTGTTTAGATTAAATACATATATATTTGATATATACCTTGTGTGGTGTCCTTTCATTTGGTATTCAAGGGATTATATATGGTAAAACAACTTGAAGTCTTAGCCTGAAGACTGCTGGTTCATGCTACCACTAGGATAGCTTTCTATAAGGTTGACTTTATAACCACCATCAATAAGGGTCGATTAGACTGGTGCAAGGTGCCCACTAGAACTAGTGGACATTATATGCCAGGCTAACTTCTCACAGTGCTGTCTGCCCAAGCCTTTGACAGGAGGACCTCAGCCGGTCTCGAAAGTCCCGGGAGTGACCATCGCTGGCTGAAAGCCGCCACGCCACAAGGTGGAGTGACCCCTGGGTGACCACATGATGTGGTTCCCCGTCCGGATTCAGAAGGAGATGAGGAAACATGGGGAGTAGGATTGGAGAATCCCAAGGAAGTTCCAGAAGAACCGGAAACCAAACTTGAGATCTCCAATACGGCGTTGCCTTCCCTCTCTGGCGGCGAATTTGAGCAGCCGTTCTCAAAATCATCGAGAATGTGGGGAAAAGCGTAACCTCTCTCCAGCCCCCAATCCTGCAGAAACGCATTCAAAGCCTCGGCCAGCTGATCCGGTCTCCAGCTGAGAAAACGAGGGATCTGATGATGCAGGCGCAACGCGAAGAGGTCCACTGAAAACGGTCCCCAGAGGTTGAGTAACCACCTGAAGACATGAGGATCCAGCTTCCGCTGGTTGGAATCGTGGAGGTGCCTCGCGTGCCAATCCGCCACCTGGTTGTCCTGGCCCGGAAGGTACTCTGCTGTTACCGAGATGTGATGAGTCAGGCAGAAATCCCTAAAATCCTTTGCCATATTCGCCAAGGCACCAGGATCGTGCCCTCCCAGATGGTTCATGTAACGGACTGCGGAAACATTGTCCATCTTTAACAGGACAGACAACCGCACTCTGTCCCTGGTCCAACATCGAACTGCGAAAGAACCTGCTTGGAGTTCTGGACAATTAATGTGCAAGGTCTGTTCTTCTAATGACCAAGCGCCTCCGGTGATAAACGCTGTGCAGCGGGTCCCCCAACCCAACCTGCTGCCGTTAAACTCTATGAGTAGGTCCGGAACAGAATGGGAAATCGCTCGGCCGTTCCACGCATCCATGTGCGTGAGCCACCACAGCATCTCCTCTTACCCCTCCGCAGAGAGGGGGATGGACTGATCGTAGGACAACCCTTTCCTTAGGCCTTTAAGCGCTGAAAGTGACACTCCTGAGGCGAAAAGCCGGGAGTCTGAAACTGCGATTTTTAACATTGTATTTCTGTCATTTTAAACTTGCCTTATTTTGCACATTAATGATTCTGGCACCTACCCCAGCCTCGCCGAGCAGCTGATATTAGAGCTGTTGGGGCACAAAACGATAGCTTCTTGGCGCCATTCCCACGCCGAGGGAGCCGAGAGACACGCCCATCTCTGCTGGCCACGCCCCCCGCCACAGATACAAATAGAGCGCGCTGAGCACAAGCGCTGCCCTATTGAGAGTGACACTCCTGAGGCGAAAAGCCGGGAGTCTGAAACTGCGATTTTTAACATTGTATTTCTGTCATTTTAAACTTGCCTTATTTTGCACATTAATGATTCTGGCACCTACCCAGCCTCGCCGAGCAGCTGATATTAGAGCTGTTGGGGCACAAAACTATCGCTTCTTGGCGCCATTCCCACGCCGAGGGAGCCGAGAGACACGCCCATCTCTGCTGGCCACACCCCCCTTCCAACGCTTGAACCACCACTACTAGTGATGAGTTCATACCGGAAGCGCAGCGGACGAGCGCAGCGGGAGCGCCGATTGCGCGCCAAAGGCGCACTAAAGGCAAGCTCGTCTGCGCTCGTCCGCGACGAGGACGCGACCAGCGCCGCCAACTCTGCCCAAATTGGCCCGCAGCCCCCACAGTACACCCAGGACACGCTGATTATTTGCAAGGGTTCGCTCATGAAGGTCGGCTCACCTTTGCCGACACAGCCTCTCCACTGCTTGATTTCACACCTAAGGGTCTGCTCCTGGGAGGTCTTTTGAACGTTAGATCACTACCAAAGCATGCTAACGAAATCTATCTCCTTATAGAATCCCACCTTTTAGATGTCCTCTTTCTAACTGAGACATGGACTCACGCCGACTGCGACATTGACTTAGCATGGGCATGCCCGCAAGATTTTAATATTTTGCACCTTCCCAGACACAAGGGCCGTGGTGGTGGAGTAGGCATTATCTTCAGAGCCTCCTGGCAGATATACACCATAGATATAGATCCAGTGGCCGGGATTGAGCTCTTCGGCCTTTCCATAAACTGCCACCTTGGAGATACCTTCACGGCGATCATCTGCTACCGACCTCCAGGGTCCTTTACCTCCCATCAACAGCAAGCACTACTCACTACCCTTACGAACATGGCAACCTCCCATAACAAACTTATCATTTTGGGGGATTTTAACCTCTGGCCTAACGGTAGCCTAGACACTGGTCTAGAAAACCTCCTGCTGTCTTGTGACAGCGTGGGACTTCCCCAGCTGGTCAAGCAACCTACCCACTCAGCAGGCAATCGACTCGACATTATCTTTTCTAGTCCTGGTTTAACACATGTGAATGACATTCTGCCTATGAGCTGGACGGATCATGCTCTTATCACATTTCATATTACCTGCACAAAAACTAGAAAACTGAACAAACGCACTCTACCAGAATTTACGTACAGAGACTGGAAAGCTCTGGAAAAACTGAGTTCCTCCACCACTGTCTTCAATGTGGAAGACAGCTTCTCATCAACCAACTCGATTGAAAACAACTACAGAGCCTTTAGCATGAAGATAGTATCCACCACGGACTCTATCGCTCCACTAAAACGTTGTAAACCTAAAGGCAGAGCACCTGCGCCATGGTATAATGATGCCCTGAAGAACCTCAAGCTCGCCTGCAAACAGGCTGAGAGGAAGTGGAGACAAGGTTATTGCGACACTAATAAAACCACTTGGAAAAACAAGCTCCTCGAATATAAATCTGCCATCACAGAGAGCAAATCGACCTATTACTGCTCCACTATAGTTAACGCAGCTAATAGCTCGAAAAGTATATTCCAGATCCTTGATAACCTCATCCACCCTGACTGTGCTAAGAAAATCATCCCCCCCCTCACAGACCCTCTGCGACAATCTCGCCCAGTTCTTCACGGACAAAATTGAGACCATCATTAATAATTTGGCAACCCCCCCATCGCAAAACAATCTTAATTCCTCCGCAGTTGATACCACCAACTGTGATCCACCAAGCCCTGGCTGCCTACCTAGGGAAGGTCTACAGGCTCTCCCCCCTATCCCTGAGGAGGACTTCAACAGACTGGCACACGGAATCACCTCTGGGTCCCCCCTTGACCCACTGCCCCCAAAAACCTGGAAGGCGTGCGGAACAGAACTATTCCACACCCTCCGGAAGATTTGCAACCAATCGCTGTGTTGCGGACTCGTCCCCTCCCCCTGGAAGCGAGCACTCATCACCCCGTTGCTGAAAAAACCATCCTTGAACCCAGAGTGTCTTTCCAACTTTCGACCTATTTCGCTTCTACCCTTTCCAGCGAAAGTGGTGGAACGCTGGGTTAGCGCCTGCCTATCAACCTATCTCGAGCAGAGTCACGTCCTGGACGACTTCCAATTCGGATTTCGACCAGCACATGGCACCGAAACAGCAGTGCTCACAGCCATGGAAGAACTTCGTATGCGTGCAGACAGGGGCCACGCAGTGGCCTTAATCCTATTGGACCTGTCTGCCGCATTCGATACGGTTAACCACGTGATTCTGCTAAAGAGACTGCGAGAGGCAGGGGTCGGTGGCACAGCTCTGCTCTGGTTCCATTCCTATCTCAGCGATAGGAAACAAGCTGTATCCCTTCCCCCTTTTCAATCCGCCTTCTCCCCAGTCCCTCACGGTGTACCTCAGGGTTCGTCTATTAGTCCGATCCTTTTTAATATTTATTTAAAACCATTGGTCACTTTAATCAGAAGTCACAGAATGAAAACAGTAAATTACGCGGACGATACCCAGCTTATTCTTTCTTGGGAGGGAGAAGACTCTATCCCCATGGAAGCATTCCATGACTGCCTAAGAGACACAGCCGGCTGGCTGCATTTGAATTCCCTGCAATTCAATTCCTCGAAAACCGAGGTCTTGTTCTGTCCCAGGAGCCGAATCCCTCGTCCTTTTCCAGTGGAATTCTGGCCCCCGGAAAACTCTGATAAACCACAGCCGGTTACCAGTGTCCGCAATCTGGGCGTTATGCTCAACAATAACCTAAGCATGGAAACACAGGTAACCAAAACAGCCTCCACCTGCTCGGCCCTTATGCGTTCTTTACGCAAAATTCTGCCACTACTCCCCGCCCAGGCCAGAGCGCTGATAGTCAGGTGTACTATTCTTAGTCGCCTTGACTACTGTAATGCTCTCCTGCTCGAGTCTCCAGCTGTACTATTGGACAGACTCCAACGTGTCCAGTCGGCAGCAGCCAAACTGGCCCTTGGCTGGACAAGGAGATCTTCGGCCACAGCAGCCTTAGCCGAGCTACACTGGCTTCCTTTGAAACAACGGATAGCTTTTAAGGCTCTCTGCCTGGTCTTCAAGGCTTTACATGGATCAGGCCCCAGATCCCTACAACAGATGTTTTCCTGGTACACCCCCACCAGAACTTTATGATCCGCTACAGCCTTGTGACGGTACCTAGATTCAACAAAGTAAGGACCGGGGGAAGATCCTTCAGAGTGGCTGCTGCTAAACTTTGGAACAGTCTGCCCGCAGACATCCGTCAAACTCCACAACTCCTACCTTTCAGAAAGCGAATCAAAACGTGGCTCTTCCCCTAATTTTCCCGCCACCTCATTCCCCTCATTTCCCTAAACAGTCCCCCATTGCTTCCAACTCAGGTGTAAAACTCTCAGCGCCAGGATACCTGCCAGGTGACAGCCGCGCTCTACAAATGTATTAAATTAAATAAATAAACGCTCAATAGTGTAGGGGACCCGGAAAAATTGCCTGGATGGAAGAGGACAGCAGTCCCACCAGCCGGGCAATTTGCCAGAGAGAAGTATGAGCTTTGGAGATGGTCTGTCTCAGTGCGTGTCGGATTTTGGCCATCTTCCGAGATGGCAGACTCAAGGAAGAGCGAGCGGAATCCACGACAAATCCAAGGAACACTACACTCTGAGAGGGCTTGAGGACCATTCTTCACGAAACCCAGCCCTGTAGGAGAGAAACTGTTGGAGCTGACTGGACACCTTCTTGGGACACTGCGCCATGAGAAGAATGTCGTCCAGGTAGACTATCATGCGTATGCCTGGGTTCTGAGAAACTCCACCGCTGGGTGGAGGACCTTTGTGAAGCGCCAATGTGTTGAAGAAAGGCCGAACTGAAGGGCGGTGTATTCGGAAATATGATCCCTCCATTAGAACTGCAGAAACCGACGATGCGGAGCATGAATAGGGACCACCAAGTAAGCATCCTTGAGGTCCAGACATACCATCCAATCGAATGGAAGCAGAACGTCCCGGATGAGATGAATCCCCTCCATCTTAAAATCCCAGTAAATCAACCACCGTTGAACTCTTTGAGGTTGATAACTAGACAACGCCCCCATTGGGCTTGTCCTCCAAGAAGATGTTGCTCAGAAATCCATTGGGATCCAGAACTGACCATTAAACGGCCCCCTTGTGAAGCAGAGCGGTGACTTCTTCATTGATCAGCTGTGCATCGGCGAGTGAACAGTAAATGGGGCAAGGAAAGCCCTGCTGTTGAGGGTGTTGGTAAAACTCTATCTGAAAACTTTGGATGGTTTGCAAGACCCAAGCGTCTGCCGTAATATCTGCCCAAAAGTCTCGGAAGGCGGCTAACCGACCCCCGATGCGGACCTAAGCCGCTGGTATAACACTTACCGCTGGAATTACCGCCACCGGCGTTGTTCTTGAATCCTCCTCGCCCCTAGAACTCCTGGCCTCTGGTGGGATAGAAGTTAGTGCAGTTGGCGGCGGAATTGTATTGAGTCTCAAATACATAAGGGAGAAGAAAAATGCAACAACTGGTTGAGAAGCAGCGAAGAAAGAGGGGGGACAGCCAAAATTGAGGGACTATGTGTGGTTATGAACACTGTGGAAGGACTTGTTATGGAACCTCCCTTGGGACCATGGGAGTTGCAGTTCGTTTATGCTTTATTCAACGTTTTCATGGATTGGTTCAGTTTATCTTGTAATTTCGCGAGAAAAAGGATTTTTGATGCTTTTCTGGCTGCTGTGAAATTTATTAACCCCTTCCATGCTCATGACGGAACGGTTCCGTCATGAGCGTCGGTGGTCCTGTGCTCATGACGGAACCGTTCCATCATGAACCCATAGGTTCTTTAGAACCTTCAGCACTGCAGCGGAATTCGCGCAGCGCTGAAGGGGTTAAAGGCGGAGAACTAAAAGCATAATCTGAGCCTCCGGTCCTGACATAGAATGAGCCTTACAGCAGCTGCTTTACTTACATTCACCTGTGTCCTGGCAGCTTAGGATGCAGACATAACCCTATTCATCCTCAACTTTGCTAAAAATAATGATAGTAAAGATCACAATGAAGTTGCTTTAGCAGTTCTGTTTGTCACTGAGAAATCATGTTATGTGTATCGTTTCAGCGAGCATAGATATATCATTGTGTAGTGCTTTTTACTTTCTGCATGTGTGAGGTTTGGTGTAAACGTAACTTAGAGTGAATGTGATATGAAACGCATGGAATGATATGTTTTGTTATTACATTGGATACATTATTTAAACAATCTGCTTTTGCTTTGTCTCTTTCTTACATTTTTTATACAAACAGACTTATTTCTTTTTTCTTGGATACTTTCATCATATCATGAGTTATTTTTCAAATTTATAAACATTTAAAAATTCAATACATTATTCATGTATCAAAAAAACCAAACAAGTCCTTTGAAAAGACCCTGCTAACCACACATACAACAACTAACACTCCCTATTCATACATACTCCATAGCATTCTACACTCAACATCCAATACATCCATTCATTTCTGTGTTTGAGGTAGTCCAGATGACCAAAGTCTGTTTGTATAAAAAAATAAAAGAAAATAATGAAAATGATATAAATCTATGTTACCTGTGGTGATTAGAAGGACTCTTTTACTGTGAAATATATTCTGAACTATGTCGAATATGAAAGTAGAAGGTCATAGGGGAATTTCTCTTGGTTTTGTTTATATTGCCTTCTCTTTTCCCTGGCCAAAAGAATTCAATAGAGGGGGTCCCAATTTCTTGCTATCACAATGGTACTTTATACAAATGTTTAATCTTTTTTTAACCGATTTTATTGAATTTCCATGCGACATACAGACACCATCTCACTTCAACAGATACATTATTTGACATCCAGCATGTTACTAGATACAACAAAGATTGTTGGCATGGACCTTTCATGTTTAATCTTGATTTAGTTGTTGAATCTAAAATGGAGACAAGTCCCCCTCCTCTCCTTGATATGGAGGAATGTTTCAAACTACCCCTCAATTAGAAGTAGTCATATAAATAGTAGTGATCTTAACTGTACTTTGGAACAGGCCGTGGAAATGGAGAAAATAATAATTGTTCCTGTCTACATATTTTATTTAATTTTTGTGACATACATCAATCTTACATCAACAGATCCATTATTGGACAGTCAACGTGTTACTAGAGACAACAAGCATTTTTGGATTGTACATACAGATGTTTAATAGTGACTTGCTTGTTTACTCTTTACAGTACTCCATTTTCTAAAGATTGAGGACTGCTGTCTGACATTAATATTTCTATAAGGGAACTTTTTGTGCTCTTTTTGGTGACCTATTTGCCAAGGCCTGTTTTACTTGCTCTTCATTGTTTGGCCTTGCTTATTTATAGACAGAAGTTACTCTCTTGTTGCAAAAGTTATGGTGCCCATGTCAGTGTTTTCGTAGCCTTTAATGATTGCTCGGTTACCTCCAAATGCATTTGTAAGGCACCTGAAGAACATAGATGTCATGGACTGGACTACACACGTCAGCCTAGAGGAAGAATTACAGACGCACATCATTTCATGTTAGAAAACACACAAGCCAGCTTCTCACCAGAAAAAATAAGGTCAGTCTTGGGGGTGTTGTCATAACCAGATCTCATATTATACCTCTTGACTAATACCTACAGTTCTAAATTACTTCCTGTTCATTCGACCAGATAACAGTGTTGCACCTAATCTTTCCAAATTCATAATGGGAGTATTTCCATCTTCCTTAATATGACCATTTTAATTTTTCTCAATGATGAAATACCAGGTCAGACTCAGTGGTGCTTTTTAATCTTAATATCTTGGTAATACTTCCTGTGCCTCTCGTTGAAGCTCTAGTTTAAGACTATAAATGGGGCCTCCTGACTACTTTACATGCTTTAATTTTAAGAGGTTACTGTTATCTAGGAATTATAATAGCTAATGAACTTAAATTTAAAGAACAAATTATCAAAATTACATCTGCATCCTTCAGCTCCATTAGGTTGATTAATAAAATAAAAAAATATGTTCCTTCTGAACTCTTAAAAACGGTGACCATGGCAATGGTCTTTACACGGATTGACTATTGCAACAGTCTTTATCTCACTCTTGCATCAGGTCTTGTTAACAGACTTCAGATTTTACAAAATGCAGCAGCTTGCCTCATTTTTAAAATTCCAAAAAACGAATCAGCAAGAGAAGCCATCAGAAAACTGCATTGGTTGCCAGTCAGACAAAGATGTAAATTTAAAGCCCTCTGCCTGGCTTTTAAATCTTTGCACGGACTGGGTCAGGACCAGTTTTAGAACAAACTCAAATGGTATATGCCGACAAGAACTCTACGGTCACGTTTGGCCAAGAACATTATGGTCTCCCCATTTAAGAAGGCTTCATGGGGAGGAATGAGTTTTTTCGGGGCAACAGCAATGCACTGGAATCAAATGCCACATACTCTAAAAACAGCTCCTTCTTTACTTAGTTTCAGAAAGGGCCTAAAAACCTGGCTGTTTTCACAAGTTGCAGCAGTTTCCCTCTGCCACACTTGTTTCAGTTTTCGGCTGCGCCAAGACGCCCTTGGGCATTAGTTGTGCTCTACAAATTTTATTTACATTACATTACATCTCAGCAGAGTGAAGGAAGCATGATTCACCTCATTAAAAAACAACCTAATGACAGAAAAGGAGAAGAGATCTGTCTTCAAAATATGCTCTTCTTGTGGCAAAAGAAAGATCTATGCAGAGGACACACACAGTTCCCTTACTGCACGTATCCCAAGGGTAATGCTTCTCCATGTGACATCTACAAGATGTTACTTACAAATTCCCTAAGGTTTTGAGAAAGGAGGCTATCCATATACCTTTTGGAGAAAAAGAATGTTTCTCCTCTCTAAATTACCTAGGGAAATCCATGCAAAGTGTGCCACCTAGCAGTATCTTAAAGCATGTAAGAGCTTTCAGAGCTAGAGTTCTCTAAGAGCACCTGCCTCCATGAAGATGAAAACCTAAATTTCCTTGTCAAGGGATTGAAAAAGCATTCTGATGATGAAGAAGAACATAGAGAAGATGAGGAATTGAGGCATTCATTTTCCATCAAAGGAGAGACATACCACCTGGACTTTTGTTTGTTGGAAAGGGTTGCTAAGCATGTTTCCTTGCCGATGATGGCAGTAGAGCAGCAATGTTTTCTCTGCTACTTCAAAGAAATGCAGAGGTAAGTATGGATAGAAGCCTAAAACTGATAAACTCTAGCTCTGGCTCAGTCTTTTGTGCCAAGCCTTGAAAAGAAACATAGCACAGGATTCAGGACCAGCTCATTTTACTGCCATCGTAAACCAGTCACATGACAGTGGCCTAAAGAATGCCCGACAATCCCATAATGTCTAGCTCCACTGCCCTGGATAGGGACGAAAGTCACATTGGCAATCTGGGGAGCAGGGTTAGTCTATAGCAATATCCTCAAAAAATGTACTAAATGCCCTGGCCATTCATATTTCACCACTGGTGGACCTCATTCGTTAGCACAGATGGGACAACGTTAATCCCAACATCAGTGAGAGGGCAACTCCTCTGCAGCCATTGATGCAGCGATGGACGTCTCAAATGTAGGTTTCCGTCAGCTGGTGGAAGCTGGAGTCCTGAGGAGTCAAGGCTACTTGAAATCCACTCATTTCTGCTTGGAAGTACAGGCCACAATACTCTATTCGCTTTTTGATGGGCAGTAGCTTTTCAGCATTATTCTTGATGACCCTCTGAAAAGCAACTAAAGAGACAGCAACACTGCTTGTTTCCCTAGGCGCCCTTCATTACCGGTGTCATAAGTGTACTTTTGTGGATCCAGAAGATCCCAAGTGTATAATTCATCCATCCATCCATCTTTACCTCCCTCTCCTCATCAGAGGCCTGTAGACAAATAGAGGGGCACATCTCAGTCAAGCTGTTAAGATAACACTAAGCAGTCCTGACTCCCTTATGTTGTCTTGCCATTATCCCATACTAACGTTGTGGGTGGGAGAATCTCTTGTTTTGCACCAGAATGGAACAAAATCACAGCTGGCCACTAGCTATTCCTAATTGAGGAGTCAGGACACACCCTAGAGTTCCTACATAAACACCTCGTCATGCACATATGATTGAACTTCATTTGCACCTTCAAGAACCCTAGCAGAACCTTTTTTTTTCTTGAATTTTTTAAGGAGGTGATTTGAATTGTTCCTCAGGCCCAAAGAGATCTCAACTTTTATTCAAGATTCTTTCTGGTGAGGAAGAAGACAGAGAGGACAGAGAGTGATCCTGCACCGGGATCTCAACTAGTTCTTCAATGAACAGTCCTTTCAGATGGCCACCTTCAAGAGGTTCTCCTGTTGCTGTAGGAAGGACAGTTTCTCACCTCCCTGGGTCAACAGGATATCTATGTTGACCACAGGCAATATCTGCGGTTCTCAGTGGTGGGCCAGCACTACCAAATAAAAGCAGTCCCATTTAGCCTGAATGTGTTTCATGGATCTTCACCAAATGTGTCTCATCACCAGGTCAGATCTAGTCCCAGGCTAGATCACCAGGTCTTTCCATAGCTTGACGATTGGCTGGATAAATCGTCTTCTGCTCAAAAAAGCTAGGCCTCCACAGTGGCCTGCATCAACTTGTTCCAGTGCCTCAGCTTGATGCTCAAAGAGGACAAATCATCTATCTACCCACTAAATGAATAAAGTCCCTGGCAGCAATTGTAGTCATGTGATTACTGGAGGCATTCTCATCAGCAAAACATATTTCAGAACTACAGACCATGATTGCAAAGTGTTGAAAGGGCAACACAGTACTTGTTAGAGGGTACCAATAACTACTTGATTATATATCATCTTGGTTAGCGCTAAGCACCTACAAAGGAGACCAGTTAAGCAAGAACTAAATCAGCAGTGGCAACAACTAAAGGGTCATGAAACAACATCGCCAAAGTTACCTGTTGCTTCAGTTAAGTTCTGCAATGCTGCAGATACGCAGAAAATCTAAAAACAGGACTTCCGCTTCTGCCATAGTAAGCCAGACTCATCATAATGATAGATGTCACTATGGTGGGATGAAAAGTTAGTGTGCAGGACCGTTCCACAAGCGGGATGCAGTCTGAGGAATAACAAAATGCCCATATCAGTTTTCTGGAGCTATGTTCCCTCTGTCTAGATCTACAAACATTCATGTGGTGACTATCAAATCAAACCATCTTGGTTGGAAACTACAACACAACCGCCATGCTTTACATCGCCATGTTGGAGATACAAGATCGCACATGTTTTCAGAGTAGGCATAGCTAGTATGGAATTGGCAAAAGTGGGAGCATCATCAAGATCAGTGCCAGGAAATCTTTAAGAATTAAAATCACCATAGCCTAAATCTGTTTCCCACTCCTCTGTACATAAGATAGGAAACCTATTCAAGCAGGTTCTAGCAACAGGGCTTAATGGGCAATGCCTTCTCGATGACATGATTGATTGTCCTCGTTTACCTCATTCTATTGTTTCCCCTACTCTTCGTGTTCCGCAGTAGGCCAAGTTGCAGTTATGTTCCCTGACTCTAATAGCCCTGGCATGGCCAAGTTATTCTCGTACACAGCTCTAGTCAGCATGTCCTGAATTCCACCAGTTGTTCTGAAATGATATCCAAATCTTACCTCAAGGTACAGCAGACAGACGTTGCATCACAACTGGAAGTCTCTGCAGCTCATAACCAGGTTTCTGAACACCTACAATTTGGCAATCTGGATAGTTTTCAAGACTGAAGAGCGATTCTGGAGCAGACTTGCTTCCCTTATATAACTAAAACCTGCAATGCCACATGGAAGATTTTCATCATCTGGCACACGGATGAAGGCCTAAATCCCATGTGAGCACAGCTGCATCAAGTTCTACCATCCCTACTTCACCTAATCTAGCAGCAATATCACATTTCAGAAGATATTTTGATTCTCCATCTTTTATCTCCCAGAAGATCATCATGCATTTTGTGAAAGTTCTCTTGTGAGCTTTCAGCACTGGAGAACTGGAGTTACAGGTGACTAGTTTCTTTTGCAGTGCCACAGTCCTCAGCTTAGCCACAAGACCATGTCACTCTTATCAATCAATCAGGGGAATTGTAAGTGCACTACTCACCCGTGAGGGTCTCAAGGCGCTTATCACATAAATCTAGAGAACATTACAATAAGACTCGCACCTCTTGACCTGTAAAATTTACGTGCCAAAACACTATCCATCAGTGAATTTAGGATTGTTGATAATCTGTAAAGTCCTCTTATGCATTGTAGGCAGGAGCACTGCTAAATGCTGACTGATGCATCAAGTAATCACAATATGTACAACATCTAGAATAGTTCTATTTAATTTTAGTGATACGGGACAGTGATAACTTGGCATGACCACAATCAACATTTTGAATATACAAAAGAATCAAGAGGTGCACTCAATACTGTAATTAGCAAGAAAACTTCCCTGGGAGTGCTCACGTGACCACGCCCCCAGACGTGCGCTCGGCCGCGCCCACCCCGGAAGCGGCCGACGCCTACAATTACAACTTGCAGCGAACGGCTCTACTAGCCGAGCAGGGAACCATGGCAGTAGGTTTCTAGCTAATCGCTACGCCGGAAAACTGTAAGTAATCCATACCCCTCCTAGCGGACGCGCTGAACCATCCGAGACTCCCACTCGGAACGGCTTCTCCCTTGCGCCTCTCTTTCCGCTACCCGGGCCACACGCTCAAACCTTTTTCCTATATATTCCGCAATTGCAGAATGTGTTCATCTGTTGCGAAGAGCCTACGCCCTGCCCGATGAAGCACATCAGAGCTCTCAATTAAGTAAGCCTGAACTCACGCCACCATGCCCATGTGTACTTCTAAATGTTAAATGTATGTCAGTCTTGTATGTTCATTGTTACGGTCAATTTCACGAAACAGAACGATTAAATATGATTAAAGCGCACGCTACCATAGCACCATTTTCTTATAGCCACTATTTACTACGCGCACCAAGGTGTTTAGTCTGACCAAAGCACAGCCCCATCACCCCGATTGCTGTGTTAATTACCAGCGGATAAGCACGCCGCCTAGGTGACATATAACCACGACAAGCATAAAGCATGCAGCGATGCACGCACATATTGATCATTCGATTATGCTCAGCATCTTTGGATGCCACTTTATCTCACCCGGAGGGTTAACATGATATCTATATGGCATGATATTTCACTAAATAGAGACACTCCACGACGTAACAGGAGAGTAAATATGTTCACAATTGAAACCTGCTTTTATCCCTTTTTCTCCACAGGTCTCTTTTTTTTCTTAAATGGAGAGGAGCTCGCACAGCAAAGTTAATCAAAAAAAGGTGAAGGGTTTTGAAGATTTGTGGTGTGCTACTGGGGGAACACTGTCTGGCCAGGCAGTGGAAAGTGATAAACGAAATGCAGCTCCCCCGCCTAGGGAGAGAACACCTCCGAGCACAACCCAGGTGGACCAAAGGTCTTATTCCATAATCACATGGTAATCATCCAATGGTAATCCAATTATAGTTATCCAACTTTCAAAGTTTATTTAAACAAGAAAATGTCTTAATTTGTCGACATGTAAAGATGATGTTATTCCACATCAGGTTCAAATGATGATACATATTTTAACACACATCCCGATGCATTTCGGGCGGAGCCCTTCGTCAGGGGATTACTCTACAAAAAAAGCAACAAAACCAAGCTATAATGTAATGTCACGTCCAAGGTACAAAAATTCAAAATGCTACCGTATCATTCACTAAAACATAAAATAAACATGCAAAACTGCGTGAACAAGTAATAGTCGTCCTGAGTGCAAAAATAGTGCCTTAAATAGAAAAAAATCCACCAAAATCAACATGCGTCGTGCACAGTATTTATATTGGTAACCAGCAACAAAAACCCGAGAAGTACCCGAAGAGTGAGAAAAGTATAGGATGATTCACCCGTGTGTACTAAATATAAGTCAAAGCGGTAAACGGTGAAAAACGGTTAAAGATTAACTCATGCGATGAAAGAGCGGTGCAACCAGTAATTGAGTCCCAAGGAGGGTACTTACGTTTGTGTGCTTATGTGTGGACCCCGCGGAGTTCCACAGGAAAGGATCAACCGCGGGGACGGAAACAAACCAAAATAAAGGCAAAGCCGGGTGTATCAACATAAAAAACGGACTAAGTCACCGAAGGTGAAAAGGTGCACATGTATTCAAGCGCCATGTTTAAACGGTAAAAAATCAGAGAGCAGGTTGAGAAAGTGAATGAACACACTAATCAGTATGTACAGTAAAGCATAAAGAGATAGAAAATAAAGGGAAGAAAACGGGGAGGAATAAAACGGAGAGGAATAAAAGAAATTACAAAGTGGGAAATTCAAGGGCATAGAAATATAAAATAAGAAACAGTATTAATAGAACAAGCATGATGCATTATAAATAGCAAAGAAATTCAATACGGTCATTGAGCCCATGGGGGACCATCGTGGACAGAAAACGGATCCAAAAGTTTTCTCGTTTTAGTAAGGTATTCCTATTGTTCAACGTGATTTCAACTTGTTCCAGTATCTGAAATTTGAGTTGTGCAACAGTGTGTCTATTCTCCAGAAAATGGGTAGCAACGGTAGATTTAAGATTCTGTGTCCGAATGTTGCTCTTGTGTTCTAAGATCCTCACACGGATCTTCCTCTCAGTGTGGCCAACATAACACTTGCCGCAAGGACATTTAAGAACATATATGACATTCATGCTGTTACATGTGGCATTTACCTTGAGTTTAATGGGATTACCTTTCATCGGGTGGTTGATGGTGTTACCAAGGATACAATTATTGCAATTACTGCAATTGAAGCAGGGTCTAAGGCCCGTGTAGACAGTATTCTTTTTGGTTCCACTAGGTTGGCTGAGAATTTCCTTAAGGTTCCTGCCTCTGGAAAATGCAAACATGGGCGGTTGGTCAAATAAACCCTTAAAATCAGGTTCAAGGGACAAGATACTCCAATGTTTGCGAATGATTTGTTGGAAAAGGTGCGAAGTCTTAGAGTATTTCGATACCACGACCATCCGATCAGTCGGAGTTTTGACCTTGGGTTGCAGGAGAAAAGATCTCGTACACTTCTCGCTCCTTTCGGCTGCCAAATCCAGTATAGGAGTACGATATCCGCGTGCTCTAAGTCTTTCCAGGACAATCTTGATCTGTTTTTTGCATTCATCGTCTTTCGACACAATTCTTTTTATCCTGAGAATTTGTGCATACGGTAAATTGTTCTTCAATCCAACACGGTGGAAACTTTGGTAGTGTAAGGTAGAATTTCTGTCCGTGGGCTTACGGAAAATGGTAGTAGACCATTCTCCCAATTGTCTCATGATTTTAACGTCCAAGTAATGGACACATTGCTCACTATGATCCCATGTGAATTGTATCCGCTGGTTAAAAGTATTCCAGGTAGTCAAGAAGGTCATGAGAGTTTCGGTAGTACCTTCCCAAAGTAAAAAAATGTCATCAATATAACGCAGGTATAACCTGCCATGTTCCTGCCAGCTGCTGTGGCTTAAAATATGTTGTGACTCAAAGATCCTCATGTAGATGTTTGCGTAGCAAGGAGCAGCCGAATTTCCCATGGCTGTGCCATTTAGTTGTAAGAACCATTTGTCAAAGATCGTAAAATAACTGTGGTATAAAGTAAACATGGTGAGTTCCATCAGAAAGACTTTCAGATCTTGATCCAGATCCGATTGGGCCAATACATGTTCAATGGCTTCAATACCTCCATCATGGGGGATGGAGGTGTACAAAGAACAAACGTCCACAGTGCACATGATCAATTGGGTGTTTCTCAATTCATTCATGATAGGATCAATTTTGAGTAGGAAGTCTGTAGTATCCTTTACATGTGATGCTGTTGTAAGTACAATAGGTTGCAAATATTTGTCCAAAAACTTGCCCACATTTTGGTGGATACTACCAATCGTCGACACGATGGGACGAAATGGCGGGTTGGTCGGATGTTTGTGCATTTTTGGTAGCATGTACAAGGTAGGAGCTCTCGGGTTAATGGGTGTCAAATATCTTCTGGTTCTGTCAGTGATATTACGATCTTTGACAAATGGTTCTTACAACTAAATGGCACAGCCATGGGAAATTCGGCTGCTCCTTGCTACGCAAACATCTACATGAGGATCTTTGAGTCACAACATATTTTAAGCCACAGCAGCTGGCAGGAACATGGCAGGTTATACCTGCGTTATATTGATGACATTTTTTTACTTTGGGAAGGTACTACCGAAACTCTCATGACCTTCTTGACTACCTGGAATACTTTTAACCAGCGGATACAATTCACATGGGATCATAGTGAGCAATGTGTCCATTACTTGGACGTTAAAATCATGAGAGAATTGGGAGAATGGTCTACTACCATTTTCCGTAAGCCCACGGACAGAAATTCTACCTTACACTACCAAAGTTTCCACCGTGTTGGATTGAAGAACAATTTACCGTATGCACAAATTCTCAGGATAAAAAGAATTGTGTCGAAAGACGATGAATGCAAAAAACAGATCAAGATTGTCCTGGAAAGACTTAGAGCACGCGGATATCCTACTCCTATACTGGATTTGGCAGCCGAAAGGAGCGAGAAGTGTACGAGATCTTTTCTCCTGCAACCCAAGGTCAAAACTCCGACTGATCGGATGGTCGTGGTATCGAAATACTCTAAGACTTCGCACCTTTTCCAACAAATCATTCGCAAACATTGGAGTATCTTGTCCCTTGAACCTGATTTTAAGGGTTTATTTGACCAACCGCCCATGTTTGCATTTTCCAGAGGCAGGAACCTTAAGGAAATTCTCAGCCAACCTAGTGGAACCAAAAAGAATACTGTCTACACGGGCCTTAGACCCTGCTTCAATTGCAGTAATTGCAATAATTGTATCCTTGGTAACACCATCAACCACCCGATGAAAGGTAATCCCATTAAACTCAAGGTAAATGCCACATGTAACAGCATGAATGTCATATATGTTCTTAAATGTCCTTGCGGCAAGTGTTATGTTGGCCACACTGAGAGGAAGATCCGTGTGAGGATCTTAGAACACAAGAGCAACATTCGGACACAGAATCTTAAATCTACCGTTGCTACCCATTTTCAGGAGAATAGACACACTGTTGCACAACTCAAATTTCAGATACTGGAACAAGTTGAAATCACGTTGAACAATAGGAATACCTTACTAAAACGAGAAAACTTTTGGATCAGTTTTCTGTCCACGATGGTCCCCCATGGGCTCAATGACCGTATTGAATTTCTTTGCTATTTATAATGCATCATGCTTGTTCTATTAATACTGTTTCTTATTTTATATTTCTATGCCCTTGAATTTCCCACTTTGTAATTTCTTTTATTCCTCTCCGTTTTATTCCTCCCCGTTTTCTTCCCTTTATTTTCTATCTCTTTATGCTTTACTGTACATACTGATTAGTGTGTTCATTCACTTTCTCAACCTGCTCTCTGATTTTTTACCGTTTAAACATGGCGCTTGAATACATGTGCACCTTTTCACCTTCGGTGACTTAGTCCGTTTTTTATGTTGATACACCCGGCTTTGCCTTTATTTTGGTTTGTTTCCGTCCCCGCGGTTGATCCTTTCCTGTGGAACTCCGCGGGGTCCACACATAAGCACACAAACGTAAGTACCCTCCTTGGGACTCAATTACTGGTTGCACCGCTCTTTCATCGCATGAGTTAATCTTTAACCGTTTTTCACCGTTTACCGCTTTGACTTATATTTAGAACACACGGGTGAATCATCCTATACTTTTCTCACTCTTCGGGTACTTCTCGGGTTTTTGTTGCTGGTTACCAATATAAATACTGTGCACGACGCATGTTGATTTTGGTGGATTTTTTTCTATTTAAGGCACTATTTTTGCACTCAGGACGACTATTACTTGTTCACGCAGTTTTGCATGTTTATTTTATGTTTTAGTGAATGATACGGTAGCATTTTGAATTTTTGTACCTTGGACGTGACATTACATTATAGCTTGGTTTTGTTGCTTTTTTTGTAGAGTAATCCCCTGACGAAGGGCTCCGCCCGAAATGCATCGGGATGTGTGTTAAAATATGTATCATCATTTGAACCTGATGTGGAATAACATCATCTTTACATGTCGACAAATTAAGACATTTTCTTGTTTAAATAAACTTTGAAAGTTGGATAACTATAATTGGATTACCATTGGATGATTACCATGTGATTATGGAATAAGACCTTTGGTCCACCTGGGTTGTGCTCGGAGGTGTTCTCTCCCTAGGCGGGGGAGCTGCATTTCGTTTATCACTTTCCACTGCCTGGCCAGACAGTGTTCCCCCAGTAGCACACCACAAATCTTCAAAACCCTTCACCTTTTTTTGATTAACTTTGCTGTGCGAGCTCCTCTCCATTTGTGATATTCTACCTTTTCTGACCACGGATCTCAGCACGCAGCCACGATGAATTTTGATTCGGTCTCTGGTATGACCGACCAAAAAGCCAGTACATTTGCTTATTCCATTGAGGATGCAGATAAGATATATGGTTTGATACAGGACGACATCAGCACCCCTGGTAACACTCGAAGTGTGGAGAGCAACCTTCGACAATTACTCTACTTAATGAAGAAACAATGTAATCAAAAATTACACGCCAGTACCCTCATTCGGTACCATCGTGTCCAACGGATCCCCCGTGGCCTACGGGTCCCTCTGAAACCTTTATTGTGCAAAAACAACGTGAAATTTGTTGAACGCTGGTATTCTATTTTAAATAAGTGCTCCCTTGATCTTATTCTCCTGATTGTTGAGGAATTATCTAAGACACTTGATGAACTTTCCCATGAAATTACCAGCGTAAAAAAGGAGCTGGACGATGCCGTGTCTGAAGAAGAACTTAAAAAGATGTTGGAGGATGTGAACATTCAACTAGATAAGCATGCTCGGGAAACACAGGAACGCAAATTAAGAAAATTCAAAAGAGACACAATCGATTACAAGCTCGGCGAGGTGTACACCTGGGCAGAGGTGTACGCCCGCCGACGACCTAACAAACCTTATAACCCATTCTCGGCTAACGAAACGTCTTCTTCTGAAGAAGAATCAAGACAACGACCGACTACCGTTCGAACTGATGTCGAATCACAGATGCCTGGGCCCTCAACTGAACCTGCGGTTCATTTTTTAGATTCTGGACCAGATCAACAAAAAGATCCCGGAAGGGAAAAACCCGCCGAGGAAACAGAAAAAACTCCTCCAACAACCAAGGGCAAAAAACCGAAAACAAGACGGTAAATAAAATGGATAACTTGGTGATTAACATCTCCTCTACTATACTGTCTACCGAAGATATCAACACTTTACAAAAGGGGTTATCATTCGTCCCAACCACTAGAACCAACACACTGGAACTCGAAGTGAGTGCTTTTAAGTTGGTACGCAACATTCGATTGAAACACTACTTTAAGAACATTAGCCCCACCACTATTCAGGAAGAAGATATGCTTCGAGGACTACGACCTCACAGCAATTTTGTGGCACCTCAAAGCCACAAAAGTATTGATGCTTTTGAGAACTTGGTGAAACAAGACATTCTGAAATTACCTTTCACACAACCGGAGAGACATGGGAATCTCACCCGTAAAGAGAGAAATATCTTACAAAAATTGGCGGACAATCCTAACATCACTTGTCAAAACGCTGACAAAGGTGGTGCCCTGGTCATCATGGACACCACTTTTTATGAACAGCAGGTCCAAGCACATATTAGTGATTCTAATACTTATGACATCCTACCTGGAGACCCGACCAGGGAATACACTGACAATCTTATTAAGATCATCACCAATGCATTTGAAAGCGGTACTATCACTGACAGAACCAGAAGATATTTGACACCCATTAACCCGAGAGCTCCTACCTTGTACATGCTACCAAAAATGCACAAACATCCGACCAACCCGCCATTTCGTCCCATCGTGTCGACGATTGGTAGTATCCACCAAAATGTGGGCAAGTTTTTGGACAAATATTTGCAACCTATTGTACTTACAACAGCATCACATGTAAAGGATACTACAGACTTCCTACTCAAAATTGATCCTATCATGAATGAATTGAGAAACACCCAATTGATCATGTGCACTGTGGACGTTTGTTCTTTGTACACCTCCATCCCCCATGATGGAGGTATTGAAGCCATTGAACATGTATTGGCCCAATCGGATCTGGATCAAGATCTGAAAGTCTTTCTGATGGAACTCACCATGTTTACTTTATACCACAGTTATTTTACGATCTTTGACAAATGGTTCTTACAACTAAATGGCACAGCCATGGGAAATTCGGCTGCTCCTTGCTACGCAAACATCTACATGAGGATCTTTGAGTCACAACATATTTTAAGCCACAGCAGCTGGCAGGAACATGGCAGGTTATACCTGCGTTATATTGATGACATTTTTTTACTTTGGGAAGGTACTACCGAAACTCTCATGACCTTCTTGACTACCTGGAATACTTTTAACCAGCGGATACAATTCACATGGGATCATAGTGAGCAATGTGTCCATTACTTGGACGTTAAAATCATGAGAGAATTGGGAGAATGGTCTACTACCATTTTCCGTAAGCCCACGGACAGAAATTCTACCTTACACTACCAAAGTTTCCACCGTGTTGGATTGAAGAACAATTTACCGTATGCACAAATTCTCAGGATAAAAAGAATTGTGTCGAAAGACGATGAATGCAAAAAACAGATCAAGATTGTCCTGGAAAGACTTAGAGCACGCGGATATCCTACTCCTATACTGGATTTGGCAGCCGAAAGGAGCGAGAAGTGTACGAGATCTTTTCTCCTGCAACCCAAGGTCAAAACTCCGACTGATCGGATGGTCGTGGTATCGAAATACTCTAAGACTTCGCACCTTTTCCAACAAATCATTCGCAAACATTGGAGTATCTTGTCCCTTGAACCTGATTTTAAGGGTTTATTTGACCAACCGCCCATGTTTGCATTTTCCAGAGGCAGGAACCTTAAGGAAATTCTCAGCCAACCTAGTGGAACCAAAAAGAATACTGTCTACACGGGCCTTAGACCCTGCTTCAAATGCAGTAATTGCAATAATTGTATCCTTGGTAACACCATCAACCACCCGATGAAAGGTAATCCCATTAAACTCAAGGTAAATGCCACATGTAACAGCATGAATGTCATATATGTTCTTAAATGTCCTTGCGGCAAGTGTTATGTTGGCCACACTGAGAGGAAGATCCGTGTGAGGATCTTAGAACACAAGAGCAACATTCGGACACAGAATCTTAAATCTACCGTTGCTACCCATTTTCTGGAGAATAGACACACTGTTGCACAACTCAAATTTCAGATACTGGAACAAGTTGAAATCACGTTGAACAATAGGAATACCTTACTAAAACGAGAGAACTTTTGGATCCGTTTTCTGTCCACGATGGTCCCCCATGGGCTCAATGACCGTATTGAATTTCTTTGCTATTTATAATGCATCATGCTTGTTCTATTAATACTGTTTCTTATTTTATATTTCTATGCCCTTGAATTTCCCACTTTGTAATTTCTTTTATTCCTCTCCGTTTTATTCCTCCCCGTTTTCTTCCCTTTATTTTCTATCTCTTTATGCTTTACTGTACATACTGATTAGTGTGTTCATTCACTTTCTCAACCTGCTCTCTGATTTTTTACCGTTTAAACATGGCGCTTGAATACATGTGCACCTTTTCACCTTCGGTGACTTAGTCCGTTTTTTATGTTGATACACCCGGCTTTGCCTTTATTTTGGTTTGTTTCCGTCCCCGCGGTTGATCCTTTCCTGTGGAACTCCGCGGGGTCCACACATAAGCACACAAACGTAAGTACCCTCCTTGGGACTCAATTACTGGTTGCACCGCTCTTTCATCGCATGAGTTAATCTTTAACCGTTTTTCACCGTTTACCGCTTTGACTTATATTTAGAACACACGGGTGAATCATCCTATACTTTTCTCACTCTTCGGGTACTTCTCGGGTTTTTGTTGCTGGTTACCAATATAAATACTGTGCACGACGCATGTTGATTTTGGTGGATTTTTTTTCTATTTAAGGCACTATTTTTGCATTCAGGACGACTATTACTTGTTCACGCAGTTTTGCATGTTTATTTTATGTTTTAGTGAATGATACGGTAGCATTTTGAATTTTTGTACCTTGGACGTGACATTACATTATAGCTTGGTTTTGTTGCTTTTTTTGTAGAGTAATCCCCTGACGAAGGGCTCCGCCCGAAATGCATCGGGATGTGTGTTAAAATATGTATCATCATTTGAACCTGATGTGGAATAACATCATCTTTACATGTCGACAAATTAAGACATTTTCTTGTTTAAATAAACTTTGAAAGTTGGATAACTATAATTGGATTACCATTTTTCTTGCCTGCTCACTTATTTAGCTGAGCACACACACCCCGAGCAATTTGCCGGTGGGTTCAACAGGGGATCAGGGTAGGGTGAGCCTTTTAGGGGGCCCACACCTCCCGTCCACCTGTTTTTTGGTCCTGAAGAAACCGGGCACTGTCCCTTTGGTAGAAACATGTCGACCAATGCACACCAACACATATAGAGATGAGTCGGTCGTAACTTGCCTACTACCATCTCACTATTATTTTTAACATTGTTCAGTTACTCTATAATAAAGTCATTTTTGAGTTAAACCAGGACAATTTTTAACATAATTTCTTTTTGCACCTACAGTCACAACCCGCTCCACTGTAGTTCAGGTGTCGTAGCACACCCTGGTGACGCTAGGCCACCAGGATGGACCCCGATGATGAAGCATGTCACCGCCAGGCTGGTGAGTGAGGGGTTTTAAAGAAAAGGAAATTTTTTCCTTTTATGCCATTAAATCTACCCTCCAGACTATTGACCCTATTATCTGCAGGGGATACTCCTCTATTTGTTTCAAAAATACTCGCCCAAGGGGAATAGGAGTAATCCTGGTCCATAACTGGATGTTTGTGGACAAACCCTTACTCTCTCCTTTGATTATCACATTTCCTGGCAGCGCACAGCTGCGAGAGTGTATTTTATACCCGTAAAATCCACTAAGTACACACCACCGATACCATGGCTGAGAATCCTGGCTTAACTTATTCTTCGGAAGAAATAGACTCAATCATGGGTGATCTCAGTGTTTTTGCTGACGCAAACATCAGCAATACCATCTCCCAAACATCTGATTGGGAGAAGCTTACGGAGATGAAGCGGAACCGAATTAGAACCATCCTACATGGCACGATCTTGAAGGAGTACTTCACAAACAGCATAGCCCCAAAGGGCTTACTAGTTACCAACGCCCCACGGATCTTCCTGGACGATGCTGAATTTAGAAAAGACTGGGCCCATATTGCGTGGCACTGCACGCACGATTGGATTATACTAATCCTAAAAACAGCCGTGCGTCTATCCGAAAAAATTCAGATCGAGATCCAATTAACAGAAAGCCAAATAAAAGCCACAATCACTGGCTACAAGAAAAAATTGGATGATCTGAACAAAGAAATAAACGAGTATCGGGAAAACCTCACACAACAGAAGGTACAAAAATTTCAAAAAGATCTGAAGAAATTCTCGTTTGTGAAGGTTTACCCCTATTCTGATCCAGAGTACAAAGCAACTGTAACCACAGAACAGGACTCTGATGCATCAAGCAACAACTCCAACAGCTCCAACAGCAGTGCGGGATCCAACAATGGAACGCCACGACAAAGACAGCAAGGGACATACAGAGGGCACTACCAGTGGCCACAGTACAATCACCCTATGCAACATCCTTTTCAGCATCCCCAAATGAACCCCTTCCAGCAACCACCACAATTCCCCATGTACGGATGGCAACCGCCCTTCCAACAATTCCCTTTTCCACAAAACCAATTCCGTCCTCCTTTTCAGAACAGAGGCAGGCGCGGAAGAGGACGTAACAAACGAGGGAACAATGTACACTGGGAGGAGGAAGACACAACGGGCAGCATCACCAGGAGCAAGTCGGCAGCGAACAACGCAGGCCCCAGCAATGTGACGAGTTAGTGACTAACTTATCCTCACGTACACTAACCACCACAGAAACTGAGGTCCTTAACAAGGGACTAGGATTTGTGCCTACGGCAGCTCTTGACAAGTTCAAGTTACATTGTGAACTAGCAGGCTTCTTCCACAAACTCAAACTCAAAGCTTTCTTTGAGAGAAACACCCCGGTTGAACCTAATGAAACCACCAACGAGACTGGTCTTAGACCGAGATCAACCTTCATACCACCCCCACACTGTATCCCGGTGGAAATCAGCACCTTTGAACAGGCTGTGTTCAATGACATTGAAGCTCTCACACAAAATGCTCAATTTAAGAACAACAGTAGGGCTGAGAACCAAGCACTATCAAATTTGACGAACGATAACAACATCGTTATCAAACCAGCTGACAAAGGCGGAGGCCTAGTGGTCATGAACGCAAATGACTATGATACAGAGTGTAAACGCCTACTAAGTGACATCAGCAATTATCAAATCCTACCAGTGGACCCGACTGAGGATCTACGCATTGAAATTACCAATATGGTAGAAACAGCAGAGACCGCTGGAGACATCTCGAAACAAGAAGCCGACTACCTGACCACGACGGAGGGCAAGATCCCATATTTCTATGTGGTGCCCAAGATGCACAAAGGCAAACTCCCACCACCAGGAAGGCCGATCGTATCAGGAATTGGATCGTTGCTAGAACCACTGTCCAGATACTGCGACTTCTTTTTGAAAACAATCGTACAAGGCACTAGTACATACCTAAGGGACACTAAAAGCCTATTGACCCTTTTAGAAAACATCAAAGTCGAAGAAGACTACATTTTGGTTAGCCTTGACATAGAAAGTCTCTATACTAACATTCCACAAGATGCAACAATTGAGGTACTGAGACAAACACTTGGCAACTGTGAGTGGAACTATCGCACTCCCAGGGAATTCATTGTCAACTGCGCAACCCTGGCCCTAAAAAGGAACTTTTTCGAATACCAGGGCACCCTGTACCTCCAAACAGGGGGGACTTCCATGGGCAGTGTTTTTGCCCCCAGCGTAGCGGGGCTCTACGTCTACGATTTCGAGAAGAAATTCGTCCTGTCAGTGAACAATCCCTTCGGTTCTCACATAAAATTCTGGCGGCGATACATAGACGATGTCTTCACCATATGGCAAGGGCCACGAGAGACACTAATGTCATTCATCACTTGGCTGAACACCTGTGATCCAAACTTACGATTCACACACAGTATAGACACTAACAAGATGGTCTTCCTGGACATAGTAATCCAAAAAGAAAATGAGAGCTTGATAACCAAAACACATTTCAAGCCAACTGCGAAAAATAACCTCCTGAGATTTGACAGTTTCCATCCTCGCCCACTCAGGGAAAACTTACCCTATGGACAGTACTTGCGACTAAGAAGGAACTGCAGCAAAATATCTGATTACAAGAAACAGGCGCAAGATCTCACTATCAAACTCGCCAATCGAGGCTACCCCCAGACAATCATCAACAAATGTCAGAAACGAGCCAGGAACCAACCGCGAGAAGCTTTACTCGAGGACACACCCAGAAATATGGAAAACATTCCACTCACATGTGTCACAACATATAATGCAGCATCAAATCAAGTGAGTAAAAGCATACGAAAACACTGGTCTATACTCTGCACTGGCAAATTCAATTGGGAAAAACCCTTGTTTTCGTACAAAAAGGCGCGCAGCCTGAAAGACAGCTTGGTCAACACCCGGCCAAGAACTACAGCCAACGACACGAACCCTACTATCACTGCAATATGGGGCCTCCCACCAGTTACCGGACATTCCAGATGCGGGGACTGTAGCGTCTGCCACCTTACTGCCAACACAAAAACCCTGGATCTCGAACCAGGAAAAACATGGGTACAGAGATCACACACAAACTGTAACAGTACAAATGTTATATACTTGATCAGATGCACCTGTGGGATTCCTTACATAGGAATGACAACCCGGAAAGTGAAACTGCGCATATCAGAACATCGAAGCACAGTGAGATGCAAGAAGAATAACACCAGATTAACGGACCATTTTCTGACGGCACACCATACCCCTAATGACATGCGATGGACTGTCATCGAACAAATCCAACCAGGTCCCAATGTGCAAGCACGACTGTTTGAGAAGGAACAGCGTTGGATCTACAGACTTTCTAGCCACAAGACGGGCCTTAACGATAATATTCCGTGGGCCACCGTCCTGAAATAACTGTTACGAGCTCCCAGTGCTCCAAAGTACGCATAATTCTTCCCACCTGTTAACCTACTACGACCCTGAGATAGGCTCCAAACCCCAAGACTCTGAGTCTGCCAAGCTGAGACACACTCTCTCTCCCTTGTAACATGGGCCATGACACTGCCCCTATTCCATAGCGGCACTACCTGCCAGCCCTTTCTTTTCCCTGATAGAACTGGGCGAAAACTTTATTTTAACATCCCTAGTGCAACATGCACCAACTTGAAAACTTTATTTTAACATCCCTAATGCTACATGCACCGATTTGGTAATTTTCTATGCCCTCAGACCTTCGCGCCATCTCCCTAACGGGCACTGCCTGTCAGCCAGTTCTATTTTTCACCCCTGCCCTTAGAGGGCAGCTGCTCCTTTGTTCCAACACCCCATGTGCGCCTTCACCTACGCTCACACGAGTGATTGTTTACCTCCTGAAGGGGTGTGCCAGGACCCAAGCACACAGCAGCGTCATCACGCGTGCTCACGTGACCACGCCCCCAGACGTGCGCTCGGCCGCGCCCACCCCGGAAGCGGCCGACGCCTACAATTACAACTTGCAGCGAACGGCTCTACTAGCCGAGCAGGGAACCATGGCAGTAGGTCTCTAGCTAATCGCTACGCCGGAAAACTGTAAGTAATCCATACCCCTCCTAGCGGACGCGCTGAACCATCCGAGACTCCCACTCGGAACGGCTTCTCCCTTGCGCCTCTCTTTCCGCTACCCGGGCCACACGCTCAAACCTTTTTCCTATATATTCCGCAATTGCAGAATGTGTTCATCTGTTGCGAAGAGCCTACGCCCTGCCCGATGAAGCACATCAGAGCTCTCAATTAAGTAAGCCTGAACTCACGCCACCATGCCCATGTGTACTTCTAAATGTTAAATGTATGTCAGTCTTGTATGTTCATTGTTACGGTCAATTTCACGAAACAGAACGATTAAATATGATTAAAGCGCACGCTACCATAGCACCATTTTCTTATAGCCACTATTTACTACGCGCACCAAGGTGTTTAGTCTGACCAAAGCACAGCCCCATCACCCCGATTGCTGTGTTAATTACCAGCGGATAAGCACGCCGCCTAGGTGACATATAACCATGACAAGCATAACGCATGCAGCGATGCACGCACATATTGATGATTCGATTATGCTCAGCATCTTTGGATGCCACTTTATCTCACCCGGAGGGTTAACATGATATCTATATGGCATGATATTTCACTAAATAGAGACACTCCACGACGTAACAGGAGAGTAAATATGTTCACAATTGAAACCTGCTTTTATCCCTTTTTCTCCACAGGTCTCTTTTTTCTCTTGCCTGCTCACTTATTTAGCTGAGCACACACACCCCGAGCAATTTGCCGGTGGGTTCAACATGGGATCAGGGTAGGGTGAGCCTTTTAGGGGGCCCACACCTCCCGTCCACCTGTTTTTTGGTCCTGAAGAAACCGGGCACTGTCCCTTTGGTAGAAACATGTCGACCAATGCACACCAACACATATAGAGATGAGTCGGTCGTAACTTGCCTACTACCATCTCACTATTATTTTTAACATTGTTCAGTTACTCTATAATAAAGTCATTTTTGAGTTAAACCAGGACAATTTTTAACATAATTTCTTTTTGCACCTACAGTCACAACCCGCTCCACTGTAGTTCAGGTGTCGTAGCACACCCTGGTGACGCTAGGCCACCAGGATGGACCCCGATGATGAAGCATGTCACCGCCAGGCTGGTGAGTGAGGGGTTTTAAAGAAAAGGACATTTTTTCCTTTTATGCCATTAAATCTACCCTCCAGACTATTGACCCTATTATCTGCAGGGGATACTCCTCTATTTGTTTCAAAAATGATGTTACTTTAGCCCTGACGAAATTCCCAAGGCACGAAAGGGAATGAAACGCGTTGGCTGTGCCTCTGTATTCTAAAAAGAAAGAAATCAATAAAGAAGGAACAGAAGATTCACAAACTCTATGAACTTTTCTTGCTAATTACAGTATTGAGTGCACCTCTCGATTCTTTTGTATATTCTTTGTATAACAGACATCCTTGGCAGCGGATGTGGAGAGTGGTTGCACCACAACAAACTCACGAAACAGAGGAAGTTGATGTGCTAAACCTTAGTCTGCTGTTGTGTGTCTTGGTTTTGACAATCAACATTTTGCATCACATATTATCAACCGTTGCATTTGCCCACATCTATCTTTTCCTTACAAAAATTGTGTGAGTGAAATTGTGAGAGGAAATGCATAGATGCTTCTTACATTTAGCGATACTTACTAAGTAGATAATGTAGATTTATCAGTGATGATGTAGTGATAGCTGTTAAGGTGTTGTGTTGCTATGCTTATTCTTTGTCAGATTAAGTATGATTTTCAAATCAAATACAAGTTTTTACTTTTCCTTCAGGCGCCATATGTACAACATGATTCTACATATAAAATAAATATCCATACATTTAACAAAACACTGACCCAGAGTGAAAAGATTTCAAAGATAGAAGTAAGTGTATTTGATTTCTTCCTCTTTGTTGAATTTCTCGTTTGACTTCTGTTGTGTTCTTGTTTCATGTGTGCTCTTTAAGACTCCTGGCCTGTGTGGAAATTTATGTGGGCAGTGAGAGTAAATCACGGCAGCTGTGAACTACACATGCAGGTGCAGATGTACCTGCTTCTCATAATGTGGATTGCTCAGTGTTCCTCCTTGCCATCTTTTCCTACAAATCTGAGTTTAAGGCAGGGCATGGTCCTTGCCCCAGCATGTCTACTGGGGAAATGAATTGGCCAGATATACATAATAAAAACACTGAAGCATCCTTGGAATTATTGCTGCAGCTTGTGTTGCTTGCTTCTATTGTGTTGCCAGGGCATTGCAACTGTCAGTCAGAGGAGCACAACGTAGCAGTAATAACTAGTGGGCAGTGGTCAAAGCACACATTTGGATGTTCAGTGATGGCCTGGCTGGATGAAAACAAGATGCCAGTTGAGGCAATGTGGCGCTCTAGGAAGTAAAACAGAAATCTAGTATAGATTGTCTTGAATGAAAGGTGGATTTTGGTGTGTTAATACAAGAACTCATTAATATCGTACAAAGATGAATCCGATCTAACATAAATTTGAAGTTCTTTTTCCTCAGTGACTCCACCTACAAAGATTTAAATAATTTTGCCCCAGGCTGGATATTAACATCTGTTTTTTCAGGGGTTATCCTCGACTATCAATGACCCCTATCCTATTCTTTTTTAGGTTCCAACAATGCAAGGCCCAAGTATTTTGCCTATGCCCCAGACATCATGAAGAAGTTATAGTCCACCTTCACAGTCAGAGTCATGCTTTATCTCCAGTCACTCCAGGAATCTGTATAGCTCGTTGGTGCTTTTGTCTAGGTTTGGAATATACAGATACTACATGCATACACATCTGTTCACACTCCTCACTCTGCTCTCATCTAGAGCCCTTTGATGTGTTGAAACCAGCCCAACTCTTCACTTCATTGTCCGTTTATTTGGCTTCTATTGGTGTGGTGTCTTCTCCATCTATTCAGCATAAGCTTGTGTTAATAATTTTCAGGAAGAGGGGCTTGGGACTGAGGGAGCATGGCTTTTGTGGAGCTCTTAAACTTTACCATTGAAGAAACTGGGTTTTGCTTCAAGGAATAGACACTCGTTTGGTCTGTATCATGCCCATGATGACCACTGCCATGGATTTGGATCTTTTAAATCTATTTCTTTGAGGCAACAGCGGCTCCTCTGCATCTAAAGATGTTTTCAGGAGAAGAGCAAAACAACCTGGCCTATAAAAGGGCACGAGTATTCTGTCTTGTTCTGCTTCTCTGGTTATACTGTTCGATGTGGTGCTCTTTTGGGCCAAGAGGCACCACAACAATTCGTCAATGCTACATAAGTAGAGTATTGGTGCAGGACACCCTCACGGAACTCTTTTCTTACCTCTCCTTCCTAATTTATAAAACTTTCTAGGTAGTCACCTGTCACAAACCTACATCTTTCTGACGTTGTCATTCATATGTAATGATATTACATGATCGGATGCTGCCCAGAGCTGATGCCGGCCAGGTTCATATTCCTGCCACCAACATGTTAGTGGTGTAGTTTTGTACAGTTGTCTTTTTGCCTTGTTTCATATAATTCTTTATTGGGCCTAATCTGGAGCCTGACTCTGTGTCACTAGCCATGGATGACTAGATCAAGATTTTTTAAGAGGCCTACTCATGATGGTCTGTAATTGAGGGTGGTATGATGCTGTGTGAGTTGGAAAGTAATCCCAAGACTTAAGGTCCATTGCACAAAGGTATATCAAATGCATATATATATATATATATATTTTTTTTTTACACGTGTGATATAACTTTTTAATTTCAACATATTTTTATGAATTTTTACACATATCCGTCAATGCTTTGTCATTACAGGGTGGCAGCCTAAACTGGCCGTGTTGTAGACAATACTGTTACACAGTATGTATGTTAGGCTGTTCCGCTATCCACTGTCCGGCTAAGAGAATAAAAATGAGTGAAAAGGGAAAGGATAGAGATTAAGAGAGAGAGAAGAAGAGATAGTATACTAGAAGTTTACTTCCTTCTCGTTAGTGTTCTCTTTTTGTTGTTGTACAGCAATAGATTGCTTTTAGTTTATTATTATTGATTTTACATTCAGTTATGTGTTCTGTGATGTTTGATGCTTGTTGATCTTTTTTGATCTAAAACAGGATTTAGCATTTCTTCCACTGAAGGGGAAAGTAAATTTGAAGACTGCTGACCACATCTTCTTTCTTCTTGAAGACTATGGCGTTGACCCTAATAATATTCCAGACCAGCCACTGGATGTCTTCTTTGGCCGATGGGTAAGGACTCCCTCTAGGATATCTTTCAGACATTGGTTTCAAAAGATGTATTTATCTGACACAATATTGCCATATATTACATAATAAATATGGATTTAAAAAAAATAAAAATTATTTGGTATAGTACTAAGTTTTTCCTTGATCTAGGTAAGGCCTAGAGGCTAGACATCCAGTTGAATGCTGGAGAAAATAGCAAGTGAATACGACATTTCAAGATGAATAAGCCGTTGTGGGTAGTAGAT
Source organism: Lissotriton helveticus (assembly GCF_964261635.1). Classification (NCBI taxonomy): domain Eukaryota; kingdom Metazoa; phylum Chordata; class Amphibia; order Caudata; family Salamandridae; genus Lissotriton; species Lissotriton helveticus. The sequence goes on along the minus strand of NC_136067.1, from coordinate 1,213,967,868 downwards.
GAAACATAGAGAAATACGTCCAGTGGTATTTAATAAAACTGCTTCTACTTCTAATACCTTCTACTCCTGAGTAGCTTGATTACTACATGCTAAAATCAAATACCCCTGTAATAGTTATTGAAAGGGAAAATTAATGTGCTCCAACTTCAGATTAAGAGAGTCTGCTGGATCTTTGTGTCCTTCAAAAGCTGAATTGCTCATGTTATATTGGAGCAGATGACAGCATAGTAAAATAAAATATCGCTGCAATTGGTATTATAAGTGAAGTGGGTCATTTTCTCACTTTTAGCTGAGAAAGTTATCTAGAGAATCTTTATTTTTCTCCAAAGCACAGTGCTCTTAGTTAATTGATAGCTTGTGCTCACAGAAATTCATTGTGCTACATCATTTATTGTGTTTGGTTAGCCATGGCCTTTCTGAAGATGAGGATCTCTCTGACGTTAATATTTACAGGTTTTGAAATTATGGTTGCTATGTAACTCCATATAACGAGGATACATATTCTCCTGTCTTCATTTTTAATTTACATTAGTGCGTTGTTCTAGTCTTCTTCTGTTTGAGTTGAAACTATTGTACTTTTACATCTGTAAGCAGGGATTTGTTCAGGGAAAGCTCAAGGCTGACAATCAGTTGTCCTAGAGACATTACCCCGTATGCTACTGAAAACATTTTGTAAATACTTGGTATTTTGCTTGCGTCGACTTTTCCTCACAAATGATATTAAACAAAAATAAAGATTTCGTAATTTATTCTTTAGCAATGTCTTCTCACACCTTTGCCATGCACTAGTTTTGTCAGAGAAAAAAACAGACGTTTCTCTTTTGAATCCTCTGTCATACAGATTGCTAACGGACAGCGAGAGCTTATTAATTCTTACAGTGTTAAAAAGAGGCACTTTATTGGAAACACAAGCATGGATGCATGCCTTGCTTTCATTATGGCAAATCATGCAAAGGTGAAAGAGAATCATCTGGTGTATGATCCATTTGTCGGAACAGGTAGGTTTGTCCCCAGATTGTAGAACAGTAACAATTCAAGGATTGTTATTAAAATGGTTGTTTAGATTGCTCTTGGAGACAATGAACTTTTTAATAACATGCATTGTTATATTTTCTTGTAATTGTACAAAAAGAAAAGATGCATCATGCCTAATAATTATGCATTGCACCACGTTATTCAATGGTATATTAATTGTCCATTTTTTTTCTGAACGGATATTATACATTTTTATGTACACTTCTTTTGAAACCATTAGCTAAATTCCAATGTGTGTTTTTTGTGGGGCCCTATTTTGCGGAATGTCTGTGGGTGTCCTCTCCCATTCAAGAAACAAGAAACAATTCCCAACAGGTGTCAATAGAAGTCAGTTAAATACTGTATGCAATCAGCATTACAAAAAACAGGAAAGAACCAAGGAGTCTCAAGGACGTTTTTTAGAAGCTTATTATTCAGCAATTTTGCAGGGTCTTTCACATGGCTAAATACAGTTAAACAGCACTGTGTCGAGCAAATCATGTGACAACCAGGAGGGCACTTGGTGAATGGTGATATATACAATAAGTGAAAGTGCAAGTGCTAAAGTGAGCAGCGTGAACGACGCATAGTGACAGAGAATATGTACAGTGATGGCTCCACAATTTCAAGTTGCAATTACTTTGAAGCAAAATTCAATAGATTGTTTGGAGCACAAAACGTAAAATGCGCCAACAAATAATGCTGCAGTGTCGACGGCGTTTCGATCCCCGTGAGTGAGCTCCTGCATTGATCGCGAGCTTGCCACTCAAGGAGATTATTCACCGCCCTCTCCAGCCCTAAATTACTACAGGCACCCCCCCATGCTGATTACCCGAATCTATGATCAGTCTGCCCCTCCGTAGACCCAGCCCGGAGTACAGTTTTCACGCAACCGCTGTGTGCGTGTTCTGCACTGCCCTCATCGACAACCTTGTCCTGATGACGATCCCGACTCACGGGGATCGAAACTCCGTCGACACTGCAGCATTATTTGTTGGCGCATTTTACGTTTTGTGCTCCAAACAATCTATTGAATTTTGCTTCAAAGTAATTGCAACTTGAAATTGTGGAGCCATCACTGTACATATTCACTGTCACTATGCGTCGTTCACGCTGCTCACTTTAGCACTTGCACTTTCACTTATTGTATATATCACCATTCACCAAGTGCCCTCCTGGTTGTCACGTGATTTGCTCGACACAGTGCTGTTTAACTGTATTTAGCCATGTGAAAGACCCTGCAAAATTGCTGAATAATAAGCTTCTAAAAAACGTCCTTGAGACTCCTTGGTTCTTTCCTGTTTTTTGTAATGCTGATTGCATACAGTATTTAACTGACTTCTATTGACACCTGTTGGCAATTGTTTCTTGTTTCATTACTCACCCATCCCAACTCGGTTCATGGGTTTACTCCTGTTTTTCTTACATATACTCTCCCATTCAAAGCACACATTTTCATTGACTTGGATGGATCCATTCCCTTCAACCAGGTTTTTATGTGTAGGGGTGGAGGACTCTCCAGTCTTTTCATCTGACTGAAGGAGGTAATGTAGTCTACATTCTAATCCAGAGTGGTGCCCGTTTGCATGGGTCAAGTTTTCGAGGAAATCCTCTGGGTACCTAATCTTTATTTCTTCCACAGTTTTTTGTAAGTTCTAGACACACGGTACAGTGTTGATAATTGATACTTGAAGTAAATCTGCCTTTTCTGCGTGCTCATCCCTTAGTTGTTCTTTTTTGCCGGACCCTATATTTTTGCTAGCTTTAGGATTGTGATAACTGGACCTCACTGGAGCCTTCTGTTGGATTTTGCCTGACACCCTGTGAATCTCTAAGATACTTCCTGGGGGGGTTGGGTGGGAGGGTGTTGTAGAAGTGTACTTCTTTGGTGGACTGGGAAGTCAGAACATAAAATATTTGACCAGGTTGAACCAAGTTGATGTATCCATTATGATCAGCGCCAAATTCTGCCTAGGTCCCATTCCACTGCGACTTTTGATTAGCAGTGGTACTTTGTGCTTTTCATGTTATTCCTTCGATAGGGTTTAACAATTCATATATCTAGTTCCTCTTATTGGATTTTTTGTCATTTTTGTTTCATTTTGTTTATTACATTGTACTCTATTTTCTTAATGGTGTTTGAGATTTTTATTGTTTTGCATTTTGACTTTACTACTGTTTTGGTGCTGCATAAATACTTTACATATTTCCCAAAGTGAAGGTTGAGCCATAGCTACCGGGTTAATTTAGTGGGTTTGAAGGTTCACCCTGACAAGTGTTGCGCTTTTTCCTTGAGCTAGATAGTCACCCACTGCAATTGATAGCTCAATTTTTACCATACCGTTTTAATATTCCTTAAAGTGTTTTGGCTTAGAAATTATTGTATTCTGTAAGTCGTCATGCTGATGATATAAACATACTGTACTGGGTACAAATACCCGAGGCCGAGGACCCGGCACCCACCGGCGGCCCCTCCCCGATCGTCATTCCAGACGACACAGAGCCGTCGGGCGTCCACCTGCGCTGACGGAGCTGTACCGCTCCATGCCGTTTAACCTGCCCTATTCTGAAGGGTTAGGAATGGATGGGGAGGATTGGGATCCCTTGGAAATCCCACAACCTCAAGATATGGACTGGTATGAGGAACTGGGTGATGCCTGCATCCTGGACACCTCCTTAGATTCTTGCATGCTGTTTCTCCCAACCTGGCTCCGGAGGAGGGGGTGTAATTCACAATGGTGGTGCAAATCACAATGGTGGTGCGTGGCCTGCAGAGGTCTTGGACCTGCAGCTTTCTATGTTGGCAGTCAAGACTAACATCTTGACAGAGGTCTTGCTGCCTGGTGTCTCCACCTCAGAATCCTTGCTGCCTTTCAACAAGGCCCTAATGGATGTTCTTCTGGGCACTTGGTCCAAGCCCAGGACTGGGGCTCCTGTGAACAGAAAGATTGCCCGCTGCTATCGCCCTACACCGGGCGTCCCAGCTTTCCTTACCACCCACCCCACCCCTTGGTGGTCCAGGCTTCCACTTCTAGTGGCGCGTTCCCTTCCACACCCCATACAGGGAATCCAAAAGACTGGGAAGCTTTGGGAAGAAAGCGTTCTCTCCCGACAGTCTAGCATTGAGGTCGGTGAACACCGCATGCCTTTAGGGCCGTTATTACCATTTTGTATGGGATACGGCTGCACAGGTGCTGCCCAGAGTCTCTGAGGAGGATCTCGTTCTGCTCTCCCAAGCTATTTCAGACGGGAGAGATGCAGCGAAGTTCGCCTTCCGCTGTGGCTTGGATATGACAGACTCCCTTGGCAGAGTGATTTCCTCGACAGTGGCTATACCCCGCCACGCCTGGCTGAGGATGTCTAGATTTTCAGGGGATGTCCAGCTAAATCTTATGAAAATGCCCTTTGATGCTTCCCCACTCTATGGAGACCAAGCAGATAGAGCGCTTCAGCGTTTTAAAGACTCACGGGCTACGACCAAGTCCTTAGGACTCACCACATCCCAGCCTGTGTCTGCTTCGTGCTCCTTTTGTGGCTACGGAAGGGGCTTCCAACCCCGCCAACCCTACTCCAGCCAGAGAGTCCTGCAAGTTCGGCATCCTCTGCGGGCTGTGGATGTAAATGTAAATGTAAATGTAGTATACTTGTAAAGCGCACAGCTGCCCCAGCAACGGGGCGTCCCGGCACTCTATAACTCTGGGGAACCCGTCCTGGCTTTCCCTGTGGGATGGTCCCTTGCTGGGAGTCCCCAAGGTGGAGCCAGGCATCCCTGGAATTGGTGGGGCCGTTGTGGAGATTAGGCAAGCTAATGCCCAGAGTTGCCGAGTGTAACTCCTGATTAGAGTAAGCACCGAAGCGAGAATTATCGAGTCCGCTGACCAAGGTCCACGACCCTGCCGCGTCGGGAATTGAACCCTGGTCCCGGGCTGACTTCTGCTCTCAGGCCTGCCGCCTCTAACCAGTGAGCCACACTACTCCACTTGATCGGTTCACCCTGACCCAGAGGTTCAGGCATCCAAAAGTCAAGCCAAGCCACAATCCCCTCCTCCGCCGCAAAACCTTCCTAGTCCGATCCCACCAGATCATACACGCCCTGTTGGTGGCAGGATATGTCATCACCTTCCCCACTGGCTGGATATCACCTCGGATAGGTGGGTGTTGCAAATAGTCCAAAAGGGCTACTCCCTTCCCTTCGACACAACCCCTCTATCCATGCCTCCATCTTATGATCGGCTGACAGAGGATCATCTTGCCCTACTCCTCAAGGAAGTCAAGACTCTCTTGGCCAAGGGAGCTATAGAAAGGGTTCCTGGGCCAGAGATAGTCTGTGGTTGTTATTCCCGCTACTTTATGGTTCCTAAGAAGGATAGAGGCCTTCGTCCTATCCTCGACCTCAGAGCCCTCAACTACTTCCTCAAGAAGGAGAAGTTCAAGATGCTCAACCTGGCTCTGGTCCTGTCTGCCCTGGACCCAGGAGACTGGATGGTAGGATTGGACACCTATTTCCATATACTTGTCCTGCCTGCCCATTGTCGCTACCTGCAATTTACGGTGAGCCACGAGCAGTTTCAGTTTGCCACACTCCACTATGGCATCACCAGTGTCCCTCAGGTGTTTACATTGGTGATGGCGGTGGCCGCAGCCCATCTGTGAAGATAAGGGTTTCCAGCCTCCCCTATCTCGAAGACTGGTTGCTGAAGGGAGGCTCGTCGCAAGCAGTTGTCTCCCACCTCTAGACAATAGCGAACCTCCTGCACTCGCTGGGGTTCACTTTCAACATGCCAAAGTCACACCTGACTCCCTCTCAGATGCTACCTTTCATCGTAGCAATTCTGGACAAGGTGCAGTTTCTGGCTTATCCTCCTGAGCAGTGAGTCCAGGATATTCAGGCTATGATACCGATGTTTCAGCTTCTATCCTGGATTTTGGTGAGTATGACCTGAGGCTGTTGGGCCTCACGGCCTCCTGCATCCTGCTTGGGGACCATGCCAGATGGCACATGCAGACTCTGCAGTGGAACCTGAATTTCCAATGGACACAGCATCGGGAAAATCTCAACGACCTGGTTCAGATATCGGAGGGCATTGTGAAAGACCTGCAGTGGTGGCTAACAAACCACAATCGGTTCAGAGGCAGACCCCTTTCCCTTTCTCACCCAGATCTCACAGTAGTGACGGATGCGTCTCTTCTGGGATGGGGCAGCCATCTGGTGGAGGTGAACATCAGAGGACCCTGGTCTCCGGTGGAAGCCAGGCTCCACATCAACCTGTTGGAGCTTCAAGTGATCCTGTTGGCACTGAAAGCCTTTTTACCATCCATCAAGGGAAGGCTAGTTCTGATTTTCATGGGCAACACTACCGCCATGTGGTACTGCAACAAACAGGGCAGTGTGGGGTCGGGGACCCTCTGTCAAGAGGCCCTGCGTCTCTGGGCCCGACTGAAACAAGAAGTCATTTTTTTGGTGGTTCGACTTCTGGCCGGTTCTCTGAACACCAGAGCAGATTAAGTCAGCCAACGTTGCCTTGTGGATCATGAGTGGCGTCTCCATCAGGAGGTGGTGTAAGGTCTCTTCCAGCGATGGGGAGAGCCTTTGTTAGATCCTTCCTTTCCAAAGAAAAAGTGCAATGTCAGCAGCTTTGCGCGTTGGATTTTCCAAGGCGGCTTAGCTCAGTGACGATTTTCGTCGTGAGTTAAGCTCAGGCCTCCTGTATGCCTATCTACCCATACCACTCCTGCCCAGAGTGCTCAAGAAGATCAGGAGCGACCGTACATAAGTTGTTCTTGTCGCTCCGGACTGGGCACGGGTATCCCGAGCAGCTAGCTTCTAGCTATGAAGCTGACCCTTCGAGAGGATCTGTCGCAGCAGCAGGCGAGGGTTCTCCTCCCGAACCTGTCCACTCATCACCCCCTTTTGTGGAGATTGAGTGGCGACAGTTGATAGCTTTTGACCTTCTTGCCGAAGTCAGTTTTCCTGGCAGCAAGGTGTCCCTCCACGTAGTCGATCTATGCATGCCAATGGAACAAATTATGTAAATATTGTACAGAAAGGTCTATTGACCCCTTATCTGCCTCTCTGTCAGATGTTCTCCTATTTATTCTTTACTTGGCCCAGCAGGGTTCTGCTCTGGGCACTCTGAAGGGCTACATTTCGGCCCTATCTGTCTTTCGTCGGCTGCCAGATCAGCCTTCACTTTTTAAATCCCATCTTGTGCAGAGATTTTTGAAGGCGTTAACCCATTTATTTCCCCCCTTTCCCATTATTATGCCACAATGAGACCTTAACTTGGTTCTACCTTTTTGATGTGCGTACCTTTTGATCCGCTGCACAACTGCCCTCTACGGCTGCTCACTATCAAAACAACCTTTTTGGTTGCAGTTACCTCTGCCAGGAGGGTGAGCGAACTGCAGGCACGGTCATTGCGGCCTCCTTACCTGACCGTCTTTCCAGACTTAGTGGCACTCCGGACTAGGGCATCTTTTCTGCATAAGGTGGTAACACCCTTACATCTGAGACAGTCTGTTACTTTGCCCACTTTCTATGCATCTCCACATCCTTCTAAGGAAGAGGAGCATCTCCACTGTCTGGACCCAAAAAGAGCGTTCTCGTTCTACCTCGTATTGCACCAAAGAGTTCCGGGTGGATGACCAACTCTTTATAGGGTATGTGGGAGCAAAGAAGGGGCGTGCTGTCTGAAAAAGCACCATATAACGCTGGGTTATCCTCTGTATTAAAATATGTTACGCCTTAGCAAAGAAACAGGGTCCTGAAGGCCTTGAGGCCCATTCCACCAGGGCGAAAGCAGCCACTACAGCCCTCCACCGTGGTGTTCCAGTTGCTGATATCTGCCAAGCGGTCACGTGGGCATCTATGCACACGTTCGCCACACACAATTGCCTGGATTCTCAGGATCATGGGTAGGACCTGTTTGGCCACTTTCTCTTGCAGGATTTTCTGGTTTAAAGCTTTTCCGCAGTCCCACTTCCAGAGAAGTTATTGCTTGGTTATCTGATCAAAGGTAAGGAATCTTCGGCTAGATGTCTCTAACAGATGGACAAGTTACCTAACTTCGGCAATGCCTTATCTGGTAGAGACATGATCTAGCTGCACATTCCTTACAACATCTTCCCTGCCTTGCGGAATTGTTCTTAGTGTCAGGGTTGTTCCCCTTCAGGGCTGTAGTTACTTTTTTAACACACCATAGTAAGTCACTTCATGGCTCTGTTCTTCTGACATGGAAAGTCATAAAAAGTACTAACGTCAACGCGCCGGAGTGGCGGTTATATTGACAATGCGGATGTCACAACAAACATGACATTGATGACATCACGCGGAGTATACCAACACCATCTATCATCGCGCAGGGTTACTGTTATAAAAAAAAAAATCCGGATTCAGCCTGATGCCTGGAAGTTCAAAGGTAAGGAATCTGTGGCTAGATCATGTCTCTACCAGATAAGGCCATACCGATGGAAAGTAACTTGTCCATCAGTTTTGAGTGGAAACATGTGATGTAGCCTTGTTGCATTTTGGGCCGTTTCCTGTCTAGGGCACTAGGCTTACCCACACTAGTGAGCTACCATTTTTATAGGAAGACTTGGGGTAGTGCTGGGTGGAAGAAAGCTTGTGGCTTCCTGCAGATTCCAGAACTTGCCCCCACAGAAATATGAGGAGTTATTTTTTGAAAACATTTTTTTTTTGTCAGTTTGATGTTTGCAAGGGGTTCTGGGTAAAAAAAAACATGGGGAGAGCCACGCGTCACCCCAGCCTGAATGTCCCCAGGTTTTAAAAAATGTGCAGGTTTGCTTGGTTACCCTAGCTAGGGCCCAAAATCCACAGCTACCCACTTTGCAACAAAGGGTCTGTTTTGAGTGGAAAACGTGATGTGTCCATGTTTCATTTTGGGCCGTTTTCTGTTGCATGCTCTAGCCCTATATACCCTAGAGAGTTACCATTTTTATCAGGAGTAATGTGGAAGCATATAATAGTAGAAACTTTGTTATTACCAATTGAATTTCGCTGCATTTGTAGCTTCCAAATGTAAGCCAGCCTGTAAGAAAGAAGACATTTTGAAAAATACCCTCTAAATCATAGGCTGGTGCGGGTACCCACAAATTCAAAGATGTGCAAATAAACACTGCTCTTAAACTCCATATCTGTGCCCATTTCAGAATACATATGTTTTCTTGATACCCATTTTCCCTCTACATATTTCACCATATCAATTGCTCTATACACAATTTAAAAAACATTGTATGGTGCAGCTCAGTTGTTGGCTCTGGGTAACTTGATTTCTTGGAGAACCTACAAACCCTGGACATAATGGTATCTTGCTTATGAAAATCGGCCATTTTAACAAAAAAGTTAAAGATGAAAGCTTCACAAATGGGCATTTCTTCCTACTAATTTTCAAGATTTCTTTAATTTAACACTTTCTTTGGGAAAACCATGAGGAATCTACACATATGACCCCTTGCTGAATTCAAACTTTTGTCTACTTATCAGAATTATATAGCTTTCCTAGATCACTCATGGGTTTCACACTGGATTCCACCACAAACTGCAAGTAGGTTGAGAGCACTGATGATAGGAAAAATAAAATGGCTGCCTCTTTGAAAAATGTAGTAAAAAATTAGGTTTTATTATTCAGCTCTGCATGTTCCCGTAAGCTAGGAAGATCATGTCTTTAGCACCGCAAACTGTTCGTTTATGCCATTTTTAGGGGGGGGGGACAGACACTTAATTCAGACACTTAATTCAGAGCACTTTTTTCCTACTTTTCCCACAAGAATCACAGTTTAGCTATATTTTACCTATTTTCTCAGTCCCCTTCAGAGGAATTAAAAAAAAACCTTGGGTACCTTTAGAATCCCCAGGAAGTTGGGAAAAAGGATGCAAATATAGCATGGTTAACTTATGTGGGAAAAAACTGGAGCCCTAGGCTGAAACTACCCCAGATAGCACAAACAGGGCTCAGCACTGGTGAGGGAAAGGCCCAGCAGTTAAGTGGTTAAAAATGACAGGCGCATAGGCTCAAGCAGGTTGCTATGAGTACATCCACGATGGAATTTGCCCTGACCCAGGAAACCAATCCTTATCAGGGGGTCCTTGCTGTGTTTCGCATATATACATCCACGATGGATACATTCTTACTCATTTTTTTTAGTCTGGAGCCTCACGATGTTGGGAAACTAAGCAGAAGTTGTTGACTTCTCATCAATAAATAATTCACAGTAAGGGTGGAGATCCAGGATGGAACCCAAAGCTCTATTTCAACTAGCAGAAAGTATTTGTGAGACTAATGGTCTGAAAAACGTAGTTAATCAGTACAAAATGCATTATAAGCTGTGTTTCTTTCCTCTGTGTAATTTGTCTTCTGAAGAGCATTTTGAACTTGCGCTTGTAAAGATAACGGAGATAAGAAATAAATGATCAGAAAGCACACCAAGTTTAAAGAATTGAAAAGTGTTAATTTTAAAGTAAAACCACCTGAAATGTTGCGTCGCACCAATAACATAAATAGTGCTTTAATGTGCTAAAGCAGCCAAGAGTACTGCATTTTTGAAGACATTTAAAGGGCTGTGAAAATGAAGCATTGGTTAATGTCCTTCCTTTGTAGGTTTCACCTGGACAGCGCATGCGCTATCTCTGAGACTTGTTGTTTACTTACAGTTGGCTTACAGCCCCCACCCATAGCTTACTATTTGTTAGTTTCAGTGTCACTATTATTTTATTTGTCCGCGTTTGTCATGGCAGTCAAGTCCTCTTCATGCGTTTGGCCCTCCCCTGAAGCACTGACAAAGTGCTTTTTCATTTGTGTACAAGCATTCCATGAGAGTGCTTGCATTTTCAGTTTGTGTCCCATATCCCCATCCACTTAGCATCTATTCCATCCCAACTGTCCCCCTTCCATGTTGCTTCGTACCCTCGCACCTGTACTCTGCACCACTACACTCTACACCACTCTACTTCATGCCTCTCTACTCTACACCATTGCACTCTGAGCCATCTATTCTTCTCAGCACCACTCTACATCACTGCACTTTATGCCGATGTACTCTACGCCACTGTACTTTACTCTGCTCCGCTCTACGCCATTGCACTTCACCACTGCACTTTATGCCTATGCACTCTACTACGCTCTACTCTGCACCACTCCATGCCACTGCACTTTTTGCCACTGCACGCTATGCCAATCTACTCTGCACCACTCTACTCTATGCCACTCCACGTCACTGTACTGTACTCCATGCCACTGCACTCAACGCTGCTCTACTGTACTTTGCACCACTGCACTCTATTCTACTCTGTACTGCTGCACTCCACACCACTGCACTCTACACCACTCTGCTCTACTCTGCATCAGTGCACTCTTAGCCTTTGCACTCTACGCCACTGTAATCTACTCTGCACCACTCTACTATATGCCTCTGCACTCCCCGTCAATCTACTCTATTGTGCACCACTCTATTCTAGGCCACTGCATTCTATGCTTGTACACTCTGTGCCACTCTACTATGCACCACTCCACACCACTGCACATTAAGCCACTCCACACACTGTTCTGCACCACTCTACTATACGCAACTCTACTCTAGGCCATTGCACTTTACGCAACACCACTCTACTAAAGGCTACTGCACTCTGTGGCACTCTCCTCCACACCATTGTACTCTATGCCACTCTATTCTGCACAACTCTGCTGTACGCCTCTGCACTCTATTGTGTGCCACCGCACTCTACGCCAATGCACTCTACGCCATTCTACTGTACAACCACTCTGCTCTGTGCCCTTGCACTCTTTGCCATGCTGCTCTGCACCAGTCTACCCCTCTGCACTATACGCTACTGCACTCTACTCTGTTCTACTTCACACTACTGCACTCTACTATAATGTTTCCACATTTGTAAAGCGCAAACGTATCACCCCAAGGGTATCCAGACGCTGGGATGGATGTCAGGGAGATTAAGTGAGTTATTGCCCAGAGTCACATGATGCTGAGCTGACTTGTCACTGGCGCGAGGGATTGAACCGGGAGCCCTACGCTCCATAGTCAACCTCTCTGGCCGCTGCGCCCCACCTTTCCCACGCCTCTCTACTCTGCACCACTCTATACCACTGCACTCCATTCCACTCTACTCTATCCCACTGCACTCTGTGCAACTCTACTCTGCACCACTCTACTTCACGCTATTGCACTCTACACCACTCTACTTTTTGCACTGCCCTCCCCTGGAGCACGGACTAAGTACTTGTGTCCATCCACTGCTCCCATTTTTTGAGCCAATTCTTTCTCTGTGTTCATGCACACCATATTCAATTGTGTTTTCAGTCTGTCACCCATATCTCTGTCCATGTAGCTTCTACGCCCACCCACCCCCCTTCCATGCTGCTTTTTTTCCCTCTTACCCACCTACCCTGCACTTTAAACCACTGCACTCTACTTTTCACCACTCTTTTCTGAGCCACTGCACTCTACTCTGCACCACTCTACTGTATGCCTCTGCATTCTAGGCTACTCTACACCACTCTACTCTATGCCACTGCACTCTGTCACTCTGCTCTTCTTTGCACTACTCCCTGCACTCTGTGCCACTTTATGCCACTGTACTTTACAACACTCTACTCTGCACAACTCTATGCCACTTTACTCTATTTTGCAGCACTCTTCTCTAGGTCACTACACTTCATGCCACTGCTCTCTACGCCACTCTACTTAGCACTCACTGCACACAACTGTACTTTATGCCATTGCACTCTACTTAACTCTATACCAACCTACTCAACGCCACTGTACTCTACACCACTATACTATGAACCACCTTGCGCTACTGCTCTCTGTGACACTGCACTCTACACATCTCTACCCTGCACCACTGCACTATTTGCCACTCTGCTCGAGACTGCACTGCTGCACTCTACGCCACTCCAATCTACTCTGCACCACTCTACTCTATTCCACTGCTCTCTCCGTCACTATACTCGACACCACTCTTCTCTGTGCCACTACACTCTTTGCAGCTGCACTCTACTCAGTACCACTGCATTCTACACCACTCTAATCTGCACCAATCTATGCCACTGCACTCTGCTCTGCACCATTGCACTCTGTTCTGCTGCTCTCTGACTCTCTAATCTGCTCCACTACACTCTATGCCACTGCACTCCGTGTCACTGCACTCTGTACCACCCTACACCACTGCACACTGCTCTACGCCACTGCACTACTCTATGCTGCTGCACTCTACACCACTCTACTCTGTTTTGCACTACTCTACTCACTGCACTGTATGTCACTGCACTCCACACCACTGAAATGTACTCTGCACTGGTGCAATGTGGCTTTCAAAATAATCTTTAAATTGCTAAATAAATCAGGTTGCTCCAATTGATGTGGACAGTAATGAGCTGAAGCTACAGTGTGGTTACTTTGTTTTCTTCCTTTATTCTAAACATTTGCAGTTCAGAAAACCATACCTCTTTTCTTGGTGCTTTTTTAACTATTAGTTGTATTATGGGTTCTGATTGCGTCTCATTAATGTACAGTGAATAGACCACAACTCAGTCATTCAAATTATGGCAAAAGCTAAGGGTGAACAAGAAGGAAACACCTGCTCGTATATTAGAGCTTACAATGAAGAGGCTTTTGACTCCGGGTTTTATTGTATTGGACATTTTTGCAACACTTCACCACACACATGTGAACTACTATTGTGATTCATCATCGAAATTTATTTTGACTAAAAAAGGTACAAGACAAAACTCTCCAAAGCTATGATACCGAAAACTAGATTTTACTTGGAGGGCTTAAACCTCTATAGCATCTTAGCAGCTAATGGGTTACTGTTTTGCAGGTGGCCTCCTGCTGTCCTCGGCACACTTTGGAGCCTACGTATGTGGCACAGATATTGATTACAACACTGTCCATGGAATAGGTAGGTTCACATAACAAAGTTTGTGGTAGGCAAACTACTTTGCAAGTTTTGTTTATCTTTTGCTTTGCGTCCTTGAGTTATCACAGTGTCACCTTTGCGCTGAGTTAGTAACCTGTTTAACAATATTCTTACTTGACGAAAATAAGAGGGTGAAGAAGCTGCTGACCAGTATATCAGAGTGCAACCGGTTTCAAAATGAGGGCTTAATAAAGGTTTTTTTTATCTTTAGAGTGAACTTTAAGTTATGGTGCTCCTCTGTCACCTGTCAGTCACTGTGATGATGCGAAAGATTTACAGATCAGGTGGCTTGCCAGAAAAACGTCAGAATCATTTGTTTCTTTGATGAATATTACAGAGACACTAACTTTGCCTTTGTAGATACTTATTTGCTTGATCAGTAAGCACTAATCTAGAATCTAGAATGGAAATATCCTTGTTGAGTTGAGCCTTAGCACGTGATTCAAACCAACCTGGATTTTTTCTTTTTTTTACACCTTCTTATATTTAATTTTATTTACCACATCATAACACGGAAAGATATTTAATCATAGCAAATTTGGTAACCTTTAAGTTTTCTAGATATAAAGAAATCTAACAGTAAGTACATTCACCTACGACAAAGGCGTTTGACATGGACCTCAAAAGGTAACCATTGTAGATTTTTTGAGGTAGATTTGGTGTGTGCCTCATGTGTGTCATTCTGTTTTACGTTCTTTACAGTTTGAATTTACTTAGTTGAGGAAGCTGGTTTCTGGGTAGTTTGTTTAATTTATCCCAGGAAAAAAAGAATTATTCTGCTCAAGGTGGCTTGGAGATTCATAGGTGAGAACTGAATGAGGTTTCTTCCTGATGGACGCACTTTTTCCAGCTTTGTTAAGCTAAACATAATGATAACCACTGGAGTCAAGCTATCCAGGCTGAATGAAGGCTGATAGCCAGAAACCGGTCCTTGGATGCTTGATTCCGGTCTGGGAAAGACATGGCTTGGTAGTTCGGACTGGACTGTTTCCATGAGGCACAGGGTCAGAGCTGATTTGCATATAGCCAGTGTCTAACCCAGGGTGGTGTGGAGTGCAAAAAAACGATGGATTTAGGCCCAGATCCTTGTACTGAGGTGAATGTATGACATTGTTCTACATTCTGTCCATCAACTGTGTTTTTTGCAATTTTCACCCCGAGTGGGCTGGGTATGCGCAGACGTGAGTCCCAGGCTCTCCACACCACTGGAGTCAAGCTATCCTGGCTGAATGAAGGCTGATAGCCAGAAACCGGTCCTTGGATGCTTGATTCTGGTCTGGGAAAGACATGGCTTGGTAGTTCGGACTGGACTGTTCCCATGAGGCACAGGGTCAGAGCAGATTTTTATATAGCCAGTGTCTAACCCAGGGTGGTGTGGAGTGCAAAAAAACGATGGATTTAGGCCCAGATCCTGGTACTGGGGTGAATGTATGACATTGTTGTTCTACATTCGGTCCATCAACTGTGTTTTTTGCAATTCTAGGACCCTTACTTTGCCAGAATGTCAGTTTCAAGAATCAGTCGATGCTCAATAGAGCAGGCAAAGGAGTGTAATGTATATTTTGCTGCTTTTGATTGCTAATTTGGTTGTTAGTCTTCCACCGCAGCCCATCTTTTAGGGAAGGGGAATGTGTGCATTAGTCTGTATGTGGGAAATGCTATCATGTTCTGCCTTGGGCTAACTCAAACAATCTACCTGACTGTCATCATCCTACATTATTTTAGAATGGAGGGTTAAACTTCTTGATATCTTCAAGAGGCACTGAGTGTCATTAAATCAGAGGGTACAGCTAGGGGGACTGTTGAACACTATTATTCAGTAGGGAATGTAGGAGAGAGAGAAGAAGATATTTACTTGTTTGTGGTGATAGACATTAGCCAGGCTCCACCTGAGCCTTATGCAGCGAACAATCTCCCAGCAATATAAGTAAGGTTTTACTGTGACAGATCAGGTCTAGGATGCTAAAGATGGCTTGTATACCATTAGCCTGCTTCACAAGGAGATGCTTCTGTTGTCAGTGATATCCTTGTGCATGTCTGGAGCATGCCTTGTGGTGATTGTCCATATGGTGGCTTGCAGCTGTTTTCTGACAAATTCTACAACTTTGAAGATATGTTGGGGTTTTTAGAAAAAAGTCTGATCACTAGAGTCTAGAAGATGGTTTTCAAAATATGTTTCACAACTTCCTGCTAGAGGCATCCAAAGTGTATTTATGGTCAATGTTTCTTTTGGAGCTGGAATGTCTGCCAGTTGATAAGATACCAAGTTTCAGCAGAGAGGAGAAACCAGTGCTGTTGCATGTAACTGAATTATTCTGAATGAGGTTTGGGCCAACAATGGAGATGAGTTGGTGAAAGCAACATATGAACAAGAAGTACACTTCTGAATCCCTCTGGGACCTTAGGGAAGGCAGGTCAGGCAGAGGCCAAACAGCAGGATCCATTCCAGGTCCTGTTGTCCAGCTGTACAGTTCTAGGCAAAGGTAGTGCCTCTTGTAGCTTGTTGTCCCTTATTTATAACTGGAGGTCAGTTTTATCATCCTTGGAGACCACCTCTTCATTTTGGGTACAAGATGCAACTGGTCCAGCCCCACAGGGTTCTTCCCAGGTTGCATACAACAAGTTCCGGTTCAGGATCTTGTGATCTTCTTCATGTCTAGGAGTGTTCTGAAGTGTGTGCCTGGAGTTGCCACATATATGCCTGGCATGAGCTAGTGTGTGTGGGTGACTCATGAGCACAACCTCATCAATGGTGTAAAAGCTCCTAGGGCTAACCCTACCCACTCTGGGCATTTTTAAGATAGCAGAAGACTTCGGCCACACTAAACATCGGCTCTGAGGGTTGAGGGTGTGTGTGGGGATTGTACTATTTGTACTCATGGTACCCCCCCCACCCCATCTGAAACTAAAATCCAGTTTGGGGCAGACACTGTACTCCCTATAAACCCAGAGACAGAAGTCTGGTAAAACAAAGTTATTTCCAGTAACCAGACAGTAGTACACAAGAATTGTTTTGTATCCTGTTCTTACACTTTGAAGTGTGCCCCAAGAGTTATATGCAAAGTCTCAGCAGACTTGTCAAGCAGGATTTGACACTGCATATTCTGTCAGGTTCTGAGGGGTCATCTCTGTCCATTCAGGTCAGCCTATTGCATGCTCCTAGGAGGCATTTTAGACCCATTTGCATTTCTTCAAATGCTAATTCCTGGCTAGCAGAAGTGGGAGAGCAAATGGGCCGCCGGAGGCTTCAGGCAGAAGAAAAACACATTTTCTAAAATAACCTTATCTTTAATATTCATAAACAATATGACATTTCCTAGCTTTTGTAATAGACAGTTTCAATTCTATTTAGGACACAGAGGCGAGGGTTATGCTTTTTTCCTTCACTTTATTACATATATTTCATACATTTAAAACCATTACCAGAACTAACTCTCCCAGTAACACTAGGAAAAGGGCCTAAAACAATGTCCTCCTATCATGGTCCATGAACCATCATATAGTCTTATGCCGCTTTCCATGGTCCTAATTGGTTGGTTGTTCTTGGTCGTGGAAATGTGCTGGTAATATTGTTCATTTTGGTGAAGACGGTCTATTTGCCATCTTGTTGTCTGAGGTGTAAATCACTTTCTGTGGCTTAATATGTAGATTTTTACGCTGCATGTTTGCTGTGTATTGGTGATCTGGCATTACGTCAGTAGCGCCCAAATCAAAATGGGTGGTTTATACCACTAAACATTTTATAGCTGCTAGAAGTGAGTTATTTGTTGATAACACAAAAAGCATGTACCCCTTTTCAGTGAATGGAAGACGGATTACCAGCCATTAACAACATGGGATGGCCTTTGCTATTTAAAAGACACTGGAAATGCTTTTGTTTTTAGTTTCTGAACATATGTTTTTTTAAACTGTACAGCTTCCACTTGACAATACAAGTATTGCACAGACCAAAGAGGGCAGCTACTTGCTGCTGCTCCGTGTAAGAGGAGGTGGCGCAGGTTTTCAGGGGGACATTTCTATACATTGCACGTAGAAGAGCAGAAGCTTTGTCTTTACCCGCTCTTTTTTAAAGAGGAATAGTGAGGTTTGGGATTTACAGTGCAGACACAAGTGGAGAGGACACTTTACAAAGCTTCTGAACCTAATTGTCATTGGTAAACCCATAGAACAAAGCCTTGACTTTCGTAGTTCTGGAGTTTGATTTTTGCGGAATCTGCAGCTCAGCAAAGATAAGAAAATTACCAAAAGATAGGGAAGGTGAGAAATGTGCAGCCCTTGGACTAGAAAGTAGTTTCTGCCCAGTTTTAAGTAAGGCAAGTTACAAGAATTTGCATAATGCTGATTGTTGTGAACTAGTCACGAAAGAAGAGTATGGCTTCTGTGGCTATTGAGAAGATAATTTTGTATGTGGGATGACTAGTGTAGAACTCTAAAAAGTGAATTTGTACAGTGCATATCATTTTTTGTCGGGAATTTCGTAGAAATATTTTAGAGATTTTATCTTTAAGAAACAGAGTTGCTTTTTGATCCATTCTCAGTTCTCTGTCCTTCCTCACCACCAGGCACGGTAAACACACTATTTTTAACCTTTTTAATTAAATGTATTGCATCCAGTAGATCTCCTAACTTCTACACTGATGTGATAATTTAATTACTACTTTTATTTAATTTGTATGTTTTGCAATATGTTTTCTTAGTACTCACAGGATCGATGCACTTTAGTACACCTTTATATAAATCACATGGGTGTTCATTATGAATTAGGCGGAGTGAAATTACCTCGTGGAGGTCCACTCTGCCAAATACCGGTTGGGCAGGTTTTTTCACACCTGTGTTTCTGAGTGTAAGAGAATTAGCCCCGATTTTACCTTTCGGTAATTCCTTACAGTCAAATCATACGTAGTTTCAGCTGAAGTATCTTTTTTTCTGACAGGGTGGAGCGTACAATGCTCCCCACTACAAAACATCTTTCCCTTCTGTCCCTGTACTCCCACCACTCCTTCCCTCCTCCTTCACCTACCACCCCAACCTGAGGTCCCTGCACATGTTTTATCTCCTGTTCAAAGCTGGTGGTAACCCCCCATGGAACTGAGAATTCCTTGTAGTTTTACGACCTGAAAAATGGACCCCACACAGTAAATCCCTATTCCAAGAAGTTTAGATTATAATTGCACGGTACTGGGGTGTATTTATCACATGGTAACATGTTATGTTATGTTATGTTATGTTATGCAGGGGTTTTGTATAGCGTACGGCTACTCAGAAGAGTGTCCCGACGCTTTAGATTGCGCACTAATCTCATAACACAACAGGGAAAATAAGAGACAGAAATAAGAGAAACCTAAAAGGGGCCGAAACTAAGAGGAAAAGAGCCAGGTTTTAAGCCCTTTCCGAAAGGCCAACAAATTAGGAATGCTGCGCAGGGACACAGGAAGTTTATTCCATAACTGAGGTGCTAGTAGTTTAAAAGAGCGGCCTCCGATGCGGGCTCTCTTCACACGAGGAACCGCCGCAAGAGACAGGGCTTCAGACCTGAGCGGCCTAGCAGGCAGATAAAAGGCCAGCCTCTTCTGCAGGTATTTTGCTCCGGAGGCGTGCAAGGCTTTGTGCGCCAGAGTAAGCGTTTTAAAAATTATCCGCTTCCGGACAGGGAGCCAGTGCAGAGCCTCCAGAAGACCCGAGGCTCTGGCACGGCGCGATAGTCCAAAAATGGCCCGTGCTGCCGAATTCTGGACAACCTGTAGCCGTTGGAGCAGATACTCTGGCAAGCCGAGATAAAGGACGTTGGCATAGTCAATTCTCGAGCCTATGATCGCCTGCACCGTGATCTTCCTATGTTCCTCCGATAACAAGGGAAGGAACTTGCGTAGCATCCGGAGTAGGCCAAAGCAGGTACCAGTGAGACCGATTACCTGTGAACGTAGTGTGAGGCCATTATCGATCTTAATCCCAAGCTTTTTGGCCACCTGGGACGAACTTGCTGGTGGAAACATGTTCTCAGGCCACCACACTTTCCAGTCCGGATCCGAACTGCACCCAAAAAAGAGGACCTCGGATTTATCCGAGTTGCACTTGAGGCTATTGTGATGAAACCATTGAAACACCGCCTCAAGGCAACCCTGGATCCTACCTCCATCGAAGTCCGCACCCCTCTCACAGGTGAAGAGGAGCTGGGAGTCATCGGCATAAGAAACGATCTGGGCCCCGAAAGACTCCGCCAATGCCGCCAAAGGGGTCATAAAGATGTTAAATAGAGTTGGACTCAGGACAGAGCCCTGAGGAACTCCGACACCCAATGGCGACATCTCGGCGGAGCAAGCAGAAGCCCAGACCGTTTGTCGACGGCCTGCCAGGAAAGATCGAAACCACTGGAGCACCGTCCCTCGGAGACCAACCTCTGAGAGTCTTGCAAGAAGACCCTCATGCGGGACGGTGTCGAAGGCCGCCGACAGATCTATTGCATGCAATTTTATCGTGTCCCCAGTACTGTGGAACTCGGAATGTGGGGCTTAGCGTGTCACCGTATTAAGCTTATATTGCAAACCACTCACGACAATGGTACCATATTATTATTTTCTTTGTCTTTTATATCTGTTTTTATTTACTGTAAAATCAAAGGATCATCAGGGTACAATATGCACATTTTCGTTTTACATGGTGCCAGAGACAGCAATAATTGAAAACTGCATACACAAATCATTTAGAACGAGGATGTAACCGAGACCGATTTTACATAATGAAAATCATGTTTGTATATTTGTTTATATCTTGCAGAAACCTAACACTGTACGCAACTATTTTACCCTACCCTAAGGCTCTCAAATATAGTTTATGTATGGCGCTGTTCTTACAATACCTACGATATCGGGTTCTTACCCTCAATAGGCTATTCACTAAATTATTGGATCGTAAGAGATCTCTTATTGGTGCCTTAATGCCATTTGTGATATTTAGGGTGGTTAATGATGAAATGTCAGAGGCGGGCAATAAAGTTATAACCCGTAAAGAAGAGAAAGTCCTACCATACGGCTAAGACATCACAGGTGCTGGTGATCCTTTTTATTGTGGGATTGGAACACTTCAAGCATAACTCATACATTTTTTGCAATTATCTGTAGCCTGCTCCTTCTCCCCTATGCAGTTGTCTGCTCTCTGCATGCAACCATTTAATTGTCACTGCATGTCAGTTTACAGCAGAGGGAAGAGAGGTATTTTTCCAGTTCATGGTGATAGAGCGGCATGCCAATAACAATGCTAGATTTACGAACCTACAAAATGCATTATAGTTTTTGGAGTGTGAGTATAAATCCAACACATGCCTCAAGAAAGTTTTGGAGTGTGTGTCCTTTTGCCCATATGAGGACAGAAGTGGCCCAGTCCCAATAGTGTCGCAGTGAGGTACAGGTGCACATCATAGGTTGGAAGTCCGCATCTGGCAATGGCTATGGGGGCAACTGGAGACAGGCGATGCACTCTTATTAATGATAATCATACAATAAAATAATTGTAATCTCCAGTTTGAAATGTCTGATATTTTGTTATAGGAAAAGCGAGTAGGAAAAACCAGAAATGGAGAGGGCCAGATGAAAATATCCGAGCCAATCTTCGCCAGTATGGATTAGAAAAGTACTACCTTGATGTATTTGTTTCTGATACATCTAAATCCATATGGAGGAAAAACACGTGGTTTGATGCAATCATCACAGATCGTAAGTTTATTTTCGGAAAATAATATTGCTTGATGATTGCACTCTTGGTGTGAATTTATTTTGGTGCTAAAGAAAATTGCCCTGTAGGAAAACCGTATTTACTTATGCTTATGTTAGTCTTGTTTCCAAGTTTGTGCTAATTAGAAGATCAACTAAATATGAAGTAGTTCAAGCCCCGCTCTCATGTGCCATTCTGCTGGTGTTACCAACATTTGTGAGCATTAATACATGTTTTGGCAGGGTGTTAATGTCAATGCATAGAAGGTCATTTGTAAGAGGATTATTGCAACAAAAATAAATATATTATTCTATTTTTAATTGTAGGAAAGTAGGATCTGCTTTTTATGGTTACCCCCACTTTTTGCTCCCACTGTTTTGACTTGTCTGGCTGGGATCTTGCTATTCGGGACCCCAGCCTATCTGTTTTCTCCTCTAAATTGACATGTATATACTTTGGTACAACTCCAGATTGGATGCTGGGGTGCCCTTATCAGTCCCTAGTATATGGTACACATGTACCCTTGGCATAGGTAACCCAAAGGCCTTCCATGGGCGGAAGCATGGATTATGCAACTGATGAGAGGCCATGCAAAATGGAACATCAGGTCTGCTACTGCAGCCTGTGTAAACTGGTGCTTGCACCACTTACGAGAGATATAGGTTCACTATATCTATATATATCACTACACTTAAAACCTTATAAGTCACCCCTCTAGCAGGCCTTAACAATCCTGAAGGCTTGGTGCTGGGTTTTATGTGAGGGTGCTACTGCATGAGCAGGGCCCCTCTGCAGTTTTCGGAGACCATTCCCTCAGGCTGTACGTGATCCTACCAGACATATAGGTAGAAGTGCATTATAACCTCGCTGTAAATGCTATCTCGAACACAACTGCAGCGAAGTATGTCGTGTTTTGTGTCAAACACCTTGGACTCATACCTCTACACCAGTAACTGGTTTGGGAGTTATGATTACTCCCCTCCGAACCGAGGTTCTGGGAAACCTAATTCTACCGGTACCAACTTTCTCGAGCCTTACAGGATAAAAAGGATGCTGCCAGCCACAGACACGAGTTTGCCCTCCTACTGCTGAGCCAAGCTCGTGCAGAGGAAGGTCAGACAATAGGTATCCTGTCACAGGGAGGTGTGACCAACTCCCAGGCAGGATTTAGTGTATTGGGGCTGGGTGGGTGTACGGTCTCAGTGCCAGAAAGTCTGCTCGAGGGGCACATTTGGTGTCCCTGTGCATAGTACAGTTCAGACCAGTTCTGGGAGACATTTGCTCCTGCTCTGGCGCGAAACTGGACAAAGGACATGAGTGTAGCCACCACTCTGTCCTGTCCCTTCCTAGGAGGGTCCCTAAAATCTGTCCAACCCCTTCCCGTGGGTATAAAATGGGTTACCTGGCTACAGGACATTAGATTTTACGTGGACAAGATTCTGCAGAAAGATACCACTACACTTCGACCGTCTTAACATGCTGGACTTCGCTGGACCTCCCTTGGGCTTGACTTTGTCTTCCCTTGCCGTCCCCAGTCTTGCCACTGTCCATGATCCATACAGGCTCCGTGCTGGACCCTGTGGACCTCCAAGACAACAGAAGAATCTCCCTTGGAGTGAAGGAGCTACTCCCCTGCAACCGCAGGCACCGGAACACATCTGACCGGTTTGCTGCTCCAGAGCTCCTGCAGACTCTGAAGACTCCAGCAACACAGGAGGTAGGTTTCTGAAGGTCTCCGAGGTTGAGCTGCCCTCTCACTGAGTTTGAGGTGGATATCCCTCGTGGGGAACGTATACCCGTACCCCTGTACACCGCTTTCATTTGCAGCTGCACATGCTTGTTGTCGTGCAACAATTCTGTGCATTGGAACATTTGTAGCCCTGACCCCAGCGCATCGTTTCTGTGAAGTACTCCGGCATCCTCGCACTCTGTGCCCTGCTAGCTGGTATCCTGTGAAACCGCCTGAGGTCCCCTCGCGACTCCTGTGCCTTCGGCCTGTGGGGCCACTTGACGGTCAACTTTGCTGGTTGCTCTAGGCCTGCCCTGACTCCCCTTGCTGTGGTGAGTCTTCTGGTTCTTGCTGGGCCAGATCTACTCTGAATCTGACTATCTCTGTTGTTGCCGCTGCCAAGGCTTATTGGTGATCCAGACGGACGCTGACCCCTCAGCACAAAACATCCATCTTGGGACAGCTTGCCTCCAGCTCCTAGTTGTCCTAGACGCCTCCGGCTCCACGCAGCTTAAGAGTCAAGATCACCATCAACACACCTGAAGCACCCGTCATCAGTGGGCATTCGTCTACCGAGCCCCTGTTCACTCCAAAGTTACCCAGACTCTGTCCCCTCTGCTTTCAGGTTTCTCTCATCTAGAATCCACTTTTGTATTCCACGTACACTTTTCATACTTCCAGCAGCAGCATTTCTTTGTCGACATCCATAGAAAACGACGAGGGTTTTCAACGCCACTTTGCATCTATGCACCCGGCTCCTCTGGGATAGGTAACTCTGGTACAAAGGTATCCATGGGTGGGTTGGCTCTTCAAACTCTTAAGTTCCAAGGGTTGTCTTCGTAATCTGCTGGGAAGGGTCCTTAATCTCTAAATTTCGAACCGCGACTTTCCCATTGAATTGTACGAAGCACACAGTCGTGTTCTCACTCTGCACCCGTTCTCCATGGGGTCCCGATTCACTCACTTTTTTTAAAAACTTCTTTTTATTGGCATTTGAGGCAAAATGACAAACAGTGGTATTTCTTAATCAACAGCGCATTACATACAAATCTGTCAAAGATCATTTGGGAAGTTGCAACTTACATGATACATCAATGATACATCTCTTCCAGCGTTTTTGAACATGGTACAGTTCTAAAATATATTTCAATATCAGCGCATTTTTGCAGCTTGTCTTGACAACAGACGGAACAATAGTCTACCTGCATGGCTATTTCTCGCATACTGTGATCAAAAGTTACCCCTCGTAGCCCAGTCTAGTTCGGAGCATTCAGATCTGTTGTGCATTTGTGCTAGCTCTCATCTATGTCTGCAGAGTTCAGCCAGCTTACAAATGGCTCCCATATGTCTCTGGGGCGCGACCGCGGCGGCATTGGCTCCCAGTATTCCGCCATTTGGGTTTTGCCTTAGGTCACCTCCCGAACCCAGTCCGTCACCTTCAGGGGGTGGACAGCTCCCCAGTGTAGGGCCACCTGCCTCTTAGAAATCAATAAGAGTATGGCCGGTAGTTTCCTCAGCTTTGGTGGTATTTGTGGGATAATTCCCAGCAGCGCACCAGTGGCGTGCAAGACAAGGCTGGTCCTGTTATGGGTTCAATATATTGTAACCACAAATTTGCTATGGGCCTGCACTGCCTTGCTATGTGTATGAATGACACTGTGGATGCCCCACACCTCCAACAACTCTATACATTTGAAGTATGTACATCAACTCTATAAAACCCCCATGCAGTCCAATCCGCCTTAGTTGCATGGTGGTTTTATAGAGTTGATGTACGTACTTCAAATGTATTAGTCTGAGCCGATAATTGGGGGTCATCTGTTTCAATTGTCTACAGCTGAAGTCCCAGTGTTAATCAGTTATGTTCGCGCCTAAATCTACCTCCCACACCGCTTGGGCTGTCGGCATGGTGATCGGGTGATCTCTTTGTGTGGTTGTATAAAGTTGTGTGATCACTTTGCGACCAGATTCTATGGTGAGTATATTTTCAAGGGCCGACAGTGGTGGGGAGGGCTTTGGAAATGTTCCAAATTTACTTTTGCAAGTTGCTCTTAGTTGATAATAAAGTAGTACATCTAGCGCTGATGGTGGCATAGGCCTGCACATCTGTTGCAGTGTGAGAAAAGGATCCCCAGGGTATAAGTCTTGTCCAGTCAGTATTTTTTTTAATTTTTTATATAAAGCGCCCAGTAACGCCATCTCGGCGTGTTCCCGCGCTAAGAGCTCCTAGACGATCACCAATATGAGCCTGTGTCCCTACTCAGTGTAAAGTTGTGTTTTTAGCTTTGCCCTAAACATCGCTTCACTGCTCTCCAGTCTCAGAGCAGGAGGGAGTTTGTTCCAATGTTGAGCTGCTTGGAAAGCAAAAGATCGTCCACCCATTCTGGCCTTCCTTATCCTAGGAATTGTCAGCAGCCCGGTACCCACCGACCGGAGGGTCCTTGTTGGTTCGTAGCGGCTGACTAAGTCCCTAAGGTAGGCAGGCGACCTGCCCCAGACAATTCGGTGACAGAAGAGGAGGCATTTGAACAGCACGCGTTTCTTCACAGGCAGCCAGTGAAGCGCATCCAGAGCCTTCCAGAGCCAGAGAGTATGTGGTGTACCTGAGCCTGCTCCCGTGCCTTATTGTCCATCAGCGACGGAACTAGCGGGTTATCTGCCAGGGCATTGAGAGAGCATAAAGTGTGTCTACATTGGCGCATCTGCATAGGCCTCCCCAGGCCCACCGCGTTGCATCAACAGTATCCACTTTATCACATGGGTGCTTAAATCATTGATAAATGGCTGTGTTAAGTAGGAGGGGGCAGCTCTGTCCAGCTCGACAGCCATGTGAGGTTGAAATGGGGTGGGGTGCACCCAATAGTGCAAGAACTGAGCCTGCACGCAGTGTGCGTAAAGGGCAAAGTCTGGGGCTGCCAGCCCACCCTGTGTTTGAGGCAACGTTAGTCCCTCCCATGAAATTCTCGGTTGACTCCCTGCCCAGACCAGCTCAACCGTTAAGGAACAGAGTTTTTTAAACAAGTGCATTGGGAGGGGGATTGAGATATTTACGAACAAATATAGCAGCTTTGGCAGGATAATCATTTTGGCCACTGCTACGAGACCTATTAGTGAAAGGGGGAAAGTCTTCCACCTCTGCACTTGGTCCTCAATCCAATTTACCACCCTACCATAATTTGCCGTCCAAAGCTCCTGCTGGTTGTTACTAATCCAAATGCCCAGATATCTTGTCGGCCCAGTTGCCCACACTATTGGGTATTCTGTGTCGAAGGGCTGTCCCAACTGTCAAAAGGATTAGGACAGATTTACTCCAGTTCACTTCGACTTCCTGTGGAAAAGTAAATTTTGCCATGTTATATGTGCCTACGTGTTCCCCATATTATGCTATATGTGCATGATCGATATGCATGTATTCCCCTATGATCAATTAAAGACGCAATTATAGTTGTGTCCAACTCTAGTATGCCAGTTTCCAGTTCTCGTGAAAGCAACGAGTATTAGGCCTAAGTTGCCACATTATACAGTGTGCACGTTAATTCATTGAATTGTCCCCGTTTCTAGGCCTCAAAAGGGCCCGGACATCAGATTCAGCTCCAGTCTCCTGAACCCACTCCGAGGAGCGATACAGCCCCCACCTGCATCCCTGACCCTTCACTTACTTCCTGCCTCACAGTGCCCGGCCCGGCCTGGCTCTGCCTCCCAGTCTGCCAAGAGTATGTTATGCTTCTAGTTATCAGTCCAGCCCTCCTTCTCTGCATTCCCAAGCTACTGAATCGCATCAATAGTTTCTGCCATGGTCTAGCCTTCCTGTCTCCATGTAAGAGAAATACTGTATTAATATTCATAGAATATTCCTAGCACACGTAATACATGTAGAATTATGCACGCACCAGTCTTAGTGTCAAGTAGCCTTTGCCCTGATAACTTTTGGATTCTATCAACATGTACTCCAAACACCAGATACCAGATATGATATAGGTACAAGTCGTTCTGACACTGCAGACTTTAGTCTCCTCTTCTAGCGCAGAAGTCATAGCCCCCAGTTCCTCCTGGTAAACACGTCATTGCCCGTTTGCGCGCACCACTAGGTTAAAGGTCCCAGCTGCTCAGGTAGCACCCTCCATGTTTCCGCCCCATTTATGACACTTCTGTGACGTCTACATCACATGTCTATGTATACGCCCTGTACACGCCTTCTTGCTACACCCATTTTTGTCCTTATCTTTCGCGACTGCTACGAGTTACGCCTACTGCTACGCCTACTGTATTGAATGTAATGTAATTGTTTTAGTATATATACTATGTACTGTTACTGAATGTTGCCCATGCCATTCCCATTCCCCGGCAGCTGCCTTCATTCTATTTCCGTGCAGGCTATCCAGTTCCTGTCCCTTCCCTTATGCCTGATTAAAGCCTGTCAGACTCAAGATACCTCGAATCCTGTCTCTTATTTATTGAGCTATCTGTTTTATTCACTGTATTCAAAAATAGTACCGGTAATTAATTATTTATTTACCACATAAAGTTGTGTTTTTAGCTTTGCCCTAAACATCGCTTCACTGCTCTCCAGTCTCAGAGCAGGAGGGAGTTTGTTCCAATGTTGAGCTGCTTGGAAAGCAAAAGATCGTCCACCCATTCTGGCCTTCCTTATCCTAGGAATTGTCAGCAGCCCGGTACCCACCGACCGGAGGGTCCTTGTTGGTTCGTAGCGGCTGACTAAGTCCCTAAGGTAGGCAGGCGACCTGCCCCAGACAATTTGGTGACAGAAGAGGAGGCATTTGAACAGCACGCGTTTCTTCACAGGCAGCCAGTGAAGCGCATCCAGAGCCTTCCAGAGCCAGAGAGTATGTGGTGTACCTGAGCCTGCTCCCGTGCCTTATTGTCCATCAGCGACGGAACTAGCGGGTTATCTGCCAGG
This sequence comes from Lissotriton helveticus, assembly GCF_964261635.1. Lineage (NCBI taxonomy): Eukaryota > Metazoa > Chordata > Amphibia > Caudata > Salamandridae > Lissotriton > Lissotriton helveticus. Next base: position 1,213,939,548 of record NC_136067.1, on the reverse strand, counting down.
GCATTGAGAGAGCATAAAGTGTGTCTACATTGGCGCATCTGCAGAGGCCTCCCCAGGCCCACCGCGTTGCATCAACAGTATCCACTTTATTGCATGGGTGCTTAAATCATTGATAAATGGCTGTGTTAAGTAGGAGGGGGCAGCTCTGTCCAGCTCGACAGCCATGTGAGGTTGAAATGGGGTGGGGTGCACCCAATAGTGCAAGAACTGAGCCTGCACGCAGTGTGCGTAAAGGGCAAAGTCTGGGGCTGCCAGCCCACCCTGTGTTTGAGGCAACGTTAGTCCCTCCCATGAAATTCTCGGTTGACTCCCTGCCCAGACCAGCTCAACCGTTAAGGAACAGAGTTTTTTAAACAAGTGCATTGGGAGGGGGATTGAGATATTTACGAACAAATATAGCAGCTTTGGCAGGATAATCATTTTGGCCACTGCTACGAGACCTATTAGTGAAAGGGGGAAAGTCTTCCACCTCTGCACTTGGTCCTCAATCCAATTTACCACCCTACCATAATTTGCCGTCCAAAGCTCCTGCTGGTTGTTACTAATCCAAATGCCCAGATATCTTGTCGGCCCAGTTGCCCACACTATTGGGTATTCTGTGTCGAAGGGCTGTCCCAACTGTCAAAAGGATTAGGACAGATTTACTCCAGTTCACTTCAACTTCCGACAGCCCATCAAAGCGCAACACCTCGCATGATATGAGCGAGTTGTTGTCTTGTGGGTTTACCATATATAAGGTGATATCATCTGCGTACATTGACACAGTGAGCGCCTTTGTAGTGAACCCAATTCCTCTGTCCGTGTGCTGCTGCCGAATTCTGGCCGCCAAGGGCTCAGTGGCTATTGGGAACAATAATGGTGACAAGGAGAATCCTTGTCTGGTGCCCCTTTTAATAGATATCGGGTCTGAAACTAGGCCATTTACCCACAATCGCGCCGTTGGAATTGTATAGAGCTGCTGTATCTGCTTGATAAACAGCGGACTCATGCCCAGTCTGTGTAGGAGTGGGAAGAGGAACCCCCATTCCAGGGAATCAAATGCCTTAGTGGTGTCCAAGAGAGCTGCGATCGCAGACACGTGGGGGCGAGGTAGTGGAGAAGCTCGAACAGTGTTCTGAGATTGTGAATCTCCCTGGTATGAAACCGGACTGATCCGATCTGACTATCATCGGCAATAGCTGCTGGAGACGGACAACCAGCAGTTTAGCAAAAATCTTAGCATCCAGGTTAATCAGCGAAAGTGGCCCGTAGGAATCACACTGCGCAGGGTTTTTATCGGGTTTTAATATGGTGATAAGTGATAATTATAGCTTCGCACATGGAGCTAGGCAAAATACCCGTTTCTGGGGCTTCCTGTTACAGCTCCAAGAGCCGTGGCGCCAGGAGTTCGGAGTACTCTTTGTAGAATTTTGCTGTGAAGCCGTCGACCCCAGGTACCTTGTCAGCTGGCAGGCTGCCTATACCTCACCGCACATCTTCTACTGTAAAGGGGATGTCCATATACTCTTGATGTATTCTGCTGAACCAGAGTAGTTTCACGGAGTTGAAGTAGTCCTGCAGGACCTCGTTCGGCTGGCTGGACCTGAAGGTATACAACTTTCCATAAAAATCTTTAATTGAATCAAGGATATCGGGTGGGGAGTGCACTGTGTCTTACGGTATGATCAATTCAGTAGCGAATGTGGACCCTCTGGGGTTCCGGAGTAGGTTCGTGAGGGTCTTCCCCGGTCTGTCCCCCTCCCCATAGCCTGTGCGTGCTTATATAGAAATGTTTGTGTCTCGGTCTGCTGTTTCCTGGTACTCAGTCAGTTTGGCGCGGATGCTGGCTATCGTCATTGAAGTGGGAGAGTGAAAGTATTGTGCCTCTAGCGTTCATATTTCTGCCTCTAATCTACCTAGATGTCCCCGAATGTCGCGGAGTACTCCCAATTTTCCGGCTATGCAAAATCCTCTTATTACTACATTGAACGCCTCCCACAATGTTCCCATTGTGTCTACTGAGCTCGTGTTGCGCTCAAAATATTCCACTATCTGTGTTCTTAGGTTCTCCTTGAATGCTGTGTCAGAGAGTGCATTGAGGGGAGCCGCCATGCGAATGGCTTTCTATATGGTGGTGGTACCGAGAGAGTCAGTGTCACCGATGCGTGATCCAAGAGTGTGAAAGCTTGATGTGTAACATCAGTAACCCAGACATGTAAATCTTTGGTTGCCAACAAAAAGTCCAGTTGGGACCATGCTTGATACTACTGTGTTATGCATGCGCCTTCACGATCCGTGGGGTGGAGCGCGCACCATGAGTCAACCAAGTGGTGGTGTTGCATTATTCCCTGTAAAATCGCAGTAGTCCTTGGGTGGTGTATGCGAGAGGCTCCCTCTCTGTCTTCCGAGAGCAATAGAACAATATTGAAATCACACCCACACAGTAGTGCCTCGTTTGGCAGTGATTGTATCTGGTGCCATACTTGTTGAAAGAAAGTGAGGTTGTCGGTGTTGGGCCCATAAGCGTTAGCTATTATAACCGATTGAATATACAATAGCCCGCGTAGAGTCTGTTAGTGTTTTGATGGTCGCCATGGTACACATTTTCTGATCAGTATACCCAGCCCGCGCGATTAGCTTGAGTAGCTCGATGTATGCACCTTCCCCATCTGTTGTTGGTCAGTTTTGCCCGGCCAGTGTCCTTTAGGTGTGTCTTCCTCTAGGAGACATATGTCTGTCGCGTGTCTGACTAGATATGCCTGTAACAATCTCCCCTTTCGATGATCATTAAGACCCCGGACGTTACAGGTAATGCATGGGAGTAGGGTGTGACAGTTTCATATGCACAGAGGTATCCCATCCTGAGAGCGTCTTGACGCCAACTCCCCCTCCCCTAGTGCCTTGCAGTGCATTTCTGCAAGCAGTATCATGTGTGTTTTGTATGAGGGTTGCGTTGCAAGTCTTGTCAATCTTCGCCAACAGATTTGAATCATACTGTAGTTGCCATCTTAAAACAAAAATAACTCCTCCACCTGGGGAGGGTTGCGGACCTAGTGTCCGGTGTGCGCGCTCCACAAGGAACATGGGCGAGAGGTCAGGGTCGATTAGATCCCGCAGAAGGACCTCCACAAATTTTTCCATATTTATTATACTTGTGGACTCCGGTATTCCTGTGATTCGGACGTTATTCCTCCTCAACCTAGCTTCAAGGTCTTTGTTGAGTGCCTTGATAACATCTAGGACTTTATCCATTCGAAGAAGGTGTTCTTGCGTCTCCGCTTGCCGATCATCCGAGTCTCTAGCTTACAGAGTTAATATTCTATCCCCGTGCTTGTCCACTCTTTGTGAGACCTGGTCCATCCGTATCACCAGGGAGTCTAGTTTGGCGTCTATCGCTCTGAGGCTACCCTTTACATCACGGAGCATGGTTTTGATATCGTTATCTTGCTCCGGTTCCAGCTGCATTTCCGACACCACAGTGATCTGGGACGGGACAATGTCCTGCATTCTGGATGATCGTTTTTCAAAGGTGATTTTAGCCTGTTTGTTGTCTGTTTTTCCCATCGCTGCTCTCCTCCTGTAGCGCGTTTCTACAGTGTGCAGATACACTAAGCCTAGTCCTGTCAGGGCACCTTGCACCTGAGTCTCCCAGGGACGTGCCCTTGCATCTCAGAATATGGGCTCTGAGTCTGCGGATTAGCTGATGTTGATCGAGCAGCTTCTTAGTGAGGCATCTTAAAACGCTGCGATATTCGGGGGACCAGGCGCTAGTCGATGTTCCGCGCAGTGGCGGTGTGCGCTCGAATTTGGAAGTGTCTGCTACAGTATGTTTCTGGTGCCTTGGGCATTTTTCTATTGGTGCGGGATTTCAGGCGCACTGCGCGGGTCGCTGCGCTGAATAAGCAGAGATGTCACATATGCAATTCTCAATCCCTCTGCCGCGGTGGCGTGCGATTGGGATGATGTGTTTCTCGTGCAGCGTTTGCTTTACTTTACCTGGAGCAGTCCTCGCTGTGGGAACTGGGAGATTTCGCTGCACAGCAACTCCCTTAGTATTTTAGTGTATGGATGAGGCTCCCTCACTGGTTAGTTTTGCAGCTAATGTCAGACTTTTCACCAAATCTAATTACTATCTCGGCTGACTTTCTCCCCCACTAAGCCTTCGTTGGTGCTCCTCTGGCCTTTCTTTGCTATTGTTGTATTATGCATATGGCAGCTGCGTTGCTCTCACATCTGGGGATCCACATATGGGGCAATCATGTCGTCTTGTGGACACCTTGCAGTAGCGCGGCCTGTGTCTGTGCTCCTGTGCGACTGGGTCTGTCCTGGGCCCGTCCTGGGCCTCCACCCTTACTTGTGGCTTCTGCGGTGTCTCTGCACTGATCCGCTCTGATCCCCGCTGCAGGTGATCCGTCCGCCGGGCTCCCCCGGTGCGTTATGTGTATGCAGGCGTATTCTCAGGTTAAACAAGAGAGGGAAACCTGCCCTATATGGTCTAGTTGAGGCCTCAAAGAGGTCCACCTTATTAAGCAACGTGCCCTGAACCCACAAGGAACATTTCAAAGATACATTTACTCAAGTTTATCAAAAAAAATTTTTATTTTAAAGTTCATTTTTCTCATAAATAGGTTGAAACAATCCAATGAATAAACATGTACAAAAATAGAAAAGAACAACAAAGCAAAATTAACAGTGGTTCTTACTCCACACTTACATACCACCTACATACATACATAAACATTCATACATCACACAACACAATGCAAGGATGGTCTTTTGATAGAATGGGAAGCGATGGTTGGGTATCCTGGTTGGTTCCGTAAGTTCCAGGGTAGGAACAGACGCCAACGCGCGTTTCGGTGTGTGGCCCCGTCCGGGGCTACACCTTCATCAGGGCAAAGTGAGGTGGAGGAGATGGAACCACAAAGAAGACGATTAATCTGTTTCTAATGTGCTAAGTTAACTTCAAGTAGATCAATCTTGTTGTTCATAGGTTAATTTTCTCTGCTAACACCAGTGTGCCAAGGTATCACAATCTTTAAGACCTGTAGACAACTAGAATAAAGCACCCGAGGGCAGATAGTGAGACTAGAGCTGCAGCAGACGTCAATGCGACGAAGCTGATAATTCCCTGGTAGGTGAAGGAACAGTTCTGTATATGGGTTCCGTTTTTTAATACTGGTGTGCGCACATACAGCTGGCCGGCAGACAGCAGGTACACGACCACATAGAAAGCCTTTTCCCCTTCGGAAAGGTTTCAGATGTAAAGTTAATTGGTGACGCAAGGTTTCCTTCAAGGATAGGAAGAGGCAGGGGCAGGGGAGATGCAATCTGGAGCAATGAAGGATAGAATGCATCCGGTCGGCGGCGGCGGCAGCTCACTGAATTCTCAGGTTAAACCAGTCTGTTCTTAGCAAGTGTCTTTCGGGGGCTGCCGATATTCACCCGGGCCGCCCCCATCTCGCAACTCACAATCTTGCACACAGAGCAGGAGGGAGGTCTTCCGCACTGTCACTGCCGGAGCCCGCAGTCGCGCCACGCCGCAGGCCGTCTCAGGAGTCCCATGGAGCACCTAGTCCCGAGTCGTGGTTCTAATACCACTTATTTAGTATATGGTTTGGTCTCCCCCTGGAGCCCACTTTGTATTGTGCTACTTACATTTAATTCTTTGGAACTGTATTATTGATTTGTGCTCTATCCTCGTGTAGAGGATTCTAGAGAGTGTTGTAGATAATAAATACCTATTTTTATAACTACTTTGTGGTTTCCCTTTCATTTAACCAATACTATAAGGTTGCATTCTGCTAAAACAAGGTGCTTAACATTCCTTCAAGACTAAGCCTGAAGGCTGCTCTCCCTAGCTGCCACTAGGATAGCTTTCAATAAAGGTTATCTTTGACCGAATCACCATAAGGGTTGTTTGGACTGGTACAGGGTGCCCACTTAAACTAGTGGACAGCATATACCAGGCCAACTTCTCACATCAATAATATCTATTAATTCATTATCTATCATTTACATGATCAGCCTGACTTGAAAGTATGTTCTGGGACAAGCCAGAAATACTTATGAAATGCTCGTTTTCCTCCTGTGAGAATACAATATTCCTATTTTGAAAAAAAATAAAGACTGTGCGGAATTTAACTAGAATGGGTGGAATCTAAAAGACTTTGGAAAGAGTCCTATTTTAAAATGATTCACTATTTAATACTCTCATTACTCATCATGCAACTTGGGTCTTACTACGTTTCAAATTTCGTAATGCTCTCATAGTTTAGAGAATGTTATGTATTAAGCTCATGCTTAATATTGCACCAATTAATATCAGTCGTCAGGTAACAATTTCCTGTATGTAGCAGTTGCAGAATCTTGCTCTTGATGGATTGTAACTAATATGCTGGCAGGGTAAGTATAGTAGCCACCAAACTCAACTTGAAGCCCAAATAATTCAGCTGCTAATTAGCAACTCTATCTAACTTGTAACAAATATTGACAAACCCTAGATCATAAGATGGATGGACAATTTGGGCATGCACCTGTAGGAGGGCCTTTTTATGGGCCATGAATTTGATGTCATTTACATGATATTTGTGCCCTTAGCACGAAAACAACTGGATGTGAAGAACTATAGTGCTAGCGACAAACAAAACGGGAGGGCAATAAACATATATTCGAAAATTAAAGGAGACTCCTGTAACTCTCGAAAATGACAGTGTCATATTTGTCTTTGAGATCCATCCTCCCGGCCATCCTGTTTCATGTAGAAGAACTTTGAGAAGTGACTCTCCATCTTGAAGATCATTCACAAAACTCAGTAATTCCATTTGGTTAGATTTATCATGTACAGAACATCCCTTTCTTTTTTGTGGATCAGTGAAAACGTTTTGGGTGCAGGAATGTTCATACCATGCCCCCTTGTTTTTAAGGTCCCTGATCTCCTTTGGCAGCAGCTGTTTTCTGTCTATGGAAAACTGGTTATTCTTTGGATCTAGTGAAATTTTATTCTGAATTCATCCCCTTCTTACAGGCAAAGAAGAAGGAGTTGTTCTCTGTAACACTTTCCGCGAATTGAATTTGTTTATTTGAATGTTTGAACAAATTCAACCGACTCTTTAACAAATGACTGTTTTGTTAACCAGTCTTGGGTTATTGGTTCAACATTTGATGCTGCCAACTCTTGCAAACCTTTAAGCTGCCCAAAACAGGATGGACCTCCGCTGCCTGGATGAAATTCCCCAATTAGTATTCTCCAGGAGGCAGTTCTTCGGGCCCACTCTATTAGGAACTCTGGGACCATTTGTGTTCCATCCATTTCAACTAAGCCCTATCTAACATTTTAGAGAGTACTCATCCAGATCCCCCAAATTTTACCTAACAGGCCCTCCAAGGCCTGTTTCTTTAGTGCATACTTGCCCCATTTGCACTTAATGGTTCAAATACTTAAGTTATTTAGGGCACACTAAGTAAGCCAGAAGGGTCTTATTTATCATTGGTGTTGCCACTGGTTAAGTAAGAGATATTAGGGTCTTTGATAATTACCCTATTGGCACCTGGCATAGCAGTGGTCATTTATGGACTTTATTGAATATCCATACCATGATCCTTACCTCATGTAGTATGATGCTGGAAAAGTGCTATAATGATAATTATTCCTGGCATGTTGTGGGCCCTCATGGCATGACCGTCTCATCCTTTGGTATAGCATGGCATATTGTGGTATAGTGCTTTCCCGAGCATGTAGGTGGTGTTTCTTCACATACTGTGCTATCCATCACTTGATAGTACCCACACCTGGAAAAGTGTTGGTTGCACCACAATAGTGACATTTCATGGCAAATTTGGGGTATTGGGGTCATGATGAGGCCCACCACTGCCATTATGCTGACCCTGGCATACACCCATAAACAACAGAATGGATTGTGCTCACCATAAGGCTAGCAAATCACTTACATCTGTAGTTAATGGCTTAACCAGACCTACCATTTTCTGCTAGGAAGCCTTGCTTCGTATTTTGGACCATGTGGTTTTCCATCAACAGTTCTTTCTTGCCATCTTCATTATATCCTGTCTTTTAGGTAATTAGCACATGCCAGTGCATTATAGTCATTGTAGTACAACAAATATATTGATTATAAGTCCTGATGCATATTTTGCTATTGTTGAAGCTCCTGAAAGGAATTTAACACAGTTGGTCTGAAAACAGTTCATACTTCAGTTTTTCACACAACAGTGTGAGCACTTATTCAGTAAGCTTATGAGGGATAAAAGGTGGCATAATGTTTCTTTTTCTTGGTGAATTCGGAAGGCCCATGGCATATTGATGACTTCTTCAGGTATAGGGTTGGCGCTAACACTATGGTGATAATTTGTAGTATGTAATGGGCATCCATGGCATAATGGTGCCCGTCCCTTGTATAGTAAAAGTGTTGGTATGATGGTGGGACTTCCTGCTGTATTGTGACTATCAATGGCATGGTGGTGCACACCCTTTGTATAATGCAGGTGCTGCCTTAATGGTGGTAATTCTTAGAATATTTTAGGAGTGCAAAACATGATGCTGCCTTCCTCTGACATAATTCTTGCACAACCCTAATAGTACTAATTCTTGCCCTGTTGGTGACATCTATGGCCTAATTGTGCACTCTCCCTCATAGTGCTGACTCTGGCATAAGTGTTGTAGATCTTGGCATACTGTGGGCATCTGGGACATATTTATTCCCAATCCCAGGTATAATGGTAACCCTGAAAAACTGCAAAAAGACGGGGGACCCCACATCAATATCAGGCAGGTAGACTGGGAAAAGACAAGAATCAAACGAGGAAGGGAACCTGCCCTGTGATTTAAGAAAGATGGCCTACAAGAGGTCCAAAAACATTTTATATAGCACTCTGAACCTTGGGAGGATGTCTCACAAATGAATTAGAAACATATGTATTATCAAACTTGTTTATTAGGAATTCATTTTTTTCATTTTCATGTTATATTTTAGTAGTATGAACAGACATGTTGAAGAAGAATAATTATAAATATACAGTGCTAAAAATTTTTTACAAGGGGATTAATTCCTATTCATAGCCCATACTCCCATGACGCAAACCACCAACACACAAACCTAATCAATCACACAAACCTAATCAATCACACATCATACAGCACTTCACACGATAGCCACAGATGCATAGGATGGTTTGGGGACAGATGACCTGGAGTCCCAGATGGTTTTGTAGGTTCCTAGAGTGGAACAGACGCTGACGCGCGTTTCGGTATATAGCCCGGCACGGGCTATACCTTCTTCAGGGCAGAGGTGAGGTGGAGGGAGAGAGGGCCACAGGGGAAAGAAGATTTTCTGTAGGGATGACATATTTAAAACAACATTTGTTTAGATTACAACCAACGTGGGGTTCAGAGTTTTTTTCAAAATTTATAGGATTACATTTTAAAAAATAGCATAAAATAACAGCGACATCCAGGAATTCCAAAGACTCGTTAGGCCAAAACGTACATTAAACTTAGTCTACAAATAAACACAATTTACATATAGACACTCACAGATCCCTAACAGATGGATGAGCCAGTTGAAAAAAATATATATATACCTTAAAAATGGAGAGGAAGGTCAGACGAACTGTGGTTCCCTGCTCGCTAGGTATCCATCAAGTGGCAGCTAAGGACCCAATTCACCATACAGATTAGCTAGATGGAACAGAATAAATAGCTAAGGATTAGGGAGGTTATCCCAGATAGATTCATTTACAGAACCTGCTAGCTAGGGGGCTCACTCATACCATAACAAGCCTAGTAGGCTTCAGGAAATACGATGTCCACGGGGTGAAGAGATTCAGGTTCTGGTCCCAAATTCAGATGTCAGGAGTTTAGCGATACTACAGGTTGAAAGAAAAAGGGACCAACGTAAAAGATGCAGACAAAGTTTTTAAACAAGGAGATGCTGCTTACAAAGAAAGATATGGCTAGTGCAGGCGTAAGGTGGACCTACCAAAAGGGGGGAGCTATTTCAACATGTCCCATCAGGTTTCTTAATTCGGTCAATGTATAAAACAGCAGAGGATCTGAACAAGAGGCTCTCTCTCTCTGTTAGAAAAACATGCAATAGAACGTCCCATTATGTCATCAAGGGACAGGAGTGTGCTCCCTATACTTTTTGATTCCAAAAAAGGATAGCTCTCTCAGGCCCATACTAGACCTCAGACAGCTAAACCACTATATTCAATCAGACCCATTGCTTCAGTAAGGCGACTTTCTTTCCACTCTGGATTTAAAGGACACCTACTTCCATATTCCTATCACCCGGCGCACAGGACATATCTCAGGTTCGTGGTGGATGGACAACATTACCAATTTAAAGTTCTTCCGTTCAGGGTTACTACAGCACCCAGAGTCTTCACCAAGTGTCTGGCAGTAGTCGCAGCTCATTTAAGAAGACAACACATTCACGTTTTCCCTTACTTAGACGACTGGCTAATTAAAGCCATGTCACAACATAGCTGCATACGCCACACTCACAAAACAGTTCAGTTGCTTCACGACTTGGGATTCACTGTGAGCCTCACCAAGTCTCATCTCCAACCCTCCAACATGCAAATGTACCTAGGAGCCACAATAGACCCTTGCAAAGCTCTAGCATACCACAACCCAGTCAGGATAATCAACATGCAAACCCTGATATCACAATTTCAGCCTCAACACTCATTACCAGCTCGAGTGTGCATGCAATTGATCGGAATGATGGCTTCTTGCATTCTAATTGTTCCCTACGCAAGACTCCAAATGCGTCCCCTACAGGAATGCTTAGCAGGTCAATGGAACCAGGCTCAAGGTCAGTTAACCGATCTGGTGTTGGTAGACGGCCGCACCCATCACTCTCTGCAGTGGTGGAATTCACAAAACCTTTCCAAAGGGCAACCATTCGTCGACCCGGTTCCACCGATGGTGCTAACAGCAGATGGATCGCTCACTGGTTGGGGAGCTCATCTTCAAAAGCATACCATTCAGGGCATGTGGACACTACAACAAAAACAACTCCACATAAACCATCTGGAGCTGCTAGCAATTTTTCTGGCATTGAAAGCTTTTCAAATACAACTCAAATAAAAACTTGAAGGGAAAGCTGATTTAGTCTGTACAGACAACATGACAGCAATGTACCTCATACAAAAACAGGGGGGGCACTCTCTACAGCTTTCACTCCTACCTCAAAGCATATGGAGATGGGCCATACCTCAAAAGACATTTCCCCTTGCAGAACATCTCCCAGGAGTAAACAATGTTTTGCAGATCTGCTCAGTCATCAAATACAACAGATCCACGAATGGGAATTACATGCTCAAGTACTCCTCCATTCTTCCAGATGTTGGGATACCCAGAAATAGATCTGTTTGCCACACACCAACACAAAATGCCCAAAGTTTGTGTCCAGGTATCCACACCCATTGTCCAAAGGCAATGCGCTATGGATGAATTGGTCAGGGAAATTTGCTTATGCTTTTCCACCTCTCCCGCTAATTCCATTAATGGTTCGGAAGCTTAAGCAGCATTCCCTCACAATGTTCCTAGTTGCTTCCACATGAGCTCGACAACCATGGTTCACAACCCTATTGGAACTATCAGTAGTTCCTCATCAAAAGTTACACCTCTCCCCCAAGCTTCTCACTCGGAACCATGGAGAGATAGGACATTCAGATCCCAGTCAACTCAACCTTGCGATCTGGCACCTGAAATCCTAGGGTTTCGCTACCTTAATCTCCCACCAGACTGCATGAACGTCATTAAAGAGGCTAGACGCCCTACCATAAGAGCATGCTATGCAGCAAACTGGAAATGATTTGTAATTTATTGTACTAAAAATCAAATCAATCTGCTAGATGTTCAAATCAAAACATCATTTGCTATCTGTTACACCTGCAACGTACTAATTTAGCACATACATCTATATGATTACATCTTGCCGCATTATCAGCTTACCTACAAAAGAGACAACACTTGTCTTTGTTTTGTGTACCTACTATCAAAGCCTTTATAGAAGGACTCAAAAGAATCATTCCTCCTAGACTTCCACCTTCTCCCGTGTGGAATCTTAATATAGTCCTTACAAGACTCATGGGCCCACCGTTTGAGCCTTTGCACAAATGCGAACTACAGTTTCTGACTTGGAATGTAGCCTTCCTTACAACCATCACATCTCTTAGAAGAGTTGGTGAGCTCCAGGCACTAACCATACAAGAACCATTTTTACAGATTCACCAAAATAAAGTGGTTCTTAGGACTAACCCAAAATTTTTACCCAAAGTCGTTTCTGCTTTTCAATTCAACCAGTCTGTTGAGTTAGCCGTGTTTTGTCCTCAACCAGACTCAGTAGCAAAATGTGCTTTTCACACCTTAGATGTGAAAAGAGCGATGCTTTATTACACTGAAAGAACAAAGGGCCAGATGTAGGTGGCCAAATACCGAGCGGTAATGCAGAAATTCGCATATATGGCTAAGTGCAATGTAGGTGAGTGTAAACCTACTTGCAAAAGAAGGAATCGCAAAATAGCGATTCCTTATTTTGCTCTTGCATTTAAGGAATTGGAAATACTGATTCCTTAAATGCAATGTATGTAGCACTAAAAACAAGCATTTGCAATGCAATAGGTCTCGCATTAGGAACGTTTGAGCTATTGGTATTGTAAATGGCAAATATTTTATTTATGTGTTGGTTTTGAAAATAGCGAAATTAATAGTTTTGTCATTTACAATGCCAATAGTTTTAACTTTCGCAAACGTGACACCTATAGCATTTGTAATGCAATATGTGTTGTATTTACATGACTTAGATGTATTAATATTACAAATTACAATGGCTTTTATTTTTTTTTTTAATTAATACTTAAATAAAAGTTATTGTAATTTATAATGGCAATAGCTTAAACTTTTGTAAATAACTTTTGGGAAGATTATGTTCAGTGTATTTTATTGTGATGAAAATCCAAGAACAGCAGTGAAATATTAACATCTTTTTGTGACATTTGTAATAAAGCTTGAAACATTGAGAGAACATATTAGAACCAGTTTTGTTGAATGGTTGCACAGAGTGATGCTGTGGCGTTCAGTGGTGTTGAGGGATGCTGCGGTCTTCAGTGGTGCTGAGTGATGCTGTGGCCTTCAGTGGTGCTGAGTGATGCTGTGGCGTTCAGTGGTGCCGAGTGATGCTGTGGCGTTCAGTGGTGCTGAGTGATGCTGTGGCATTCAGTGGTGCTGAGTGATGCTGTGGCATTCAGTGGTGCTGTGGCCTTGAGTGGTGCTGAGTGATGCTGTGGCATTGAGTGATGCTGTGACGTTGAGTGATGCTGTGACGTTGAGTGATGCTGTGGCGTTGAGGGATGCTGTGCGTTGAGTGGTGCTGTGGTGTTGAGTGGTGCTGTGGCATTGAGTGGTGCTGTGGCGTTGAGGGGTGCTGTGGCGTTGAGGGGTGCTGTGGCATTCAGTGGTGTTGAGTGATTCTGTGGCACTGAGTGATGGTGTGGCGTTGAGTGGTGCTGTGTCGTTGAGTGGTGCTGTGTCGTTGAGTGGTGCTGTGGCGTTGAGTGGTGCTGTGGCGTTGAGGGGTGCTGTGGCATTCAGTGGTGCTGAGTGATGTTTTGGCGCTGAGTGATGCTGTGGCGTTGAGTGGTGCTGTGGCGTTGAGTGGTGCTGTGGCGTTGAGTGGTGCTATGGAGTTGAGTGATGCTGTGGCATTGAGGGATGCTGTGCGCTGAGCGGTGCTGTGGCGTTGAGTGGTGCTGTGGCATAGAGTGGTGCTGTGGCGTTACTTATTTAAATATACAGTTGACAGGGTAATTCATTTTATAGTTGGTTTTAAATAAAAGGGGGGTGGGGGGTCGTTGTCCTCTTAAAAGTGAGCTTCACCCGCCAACCCGCTACAAAGGGTTGAGAGGTGCTGTCGGTAGATGCTCTGGAGTGCTAAGGCAGGATTGATGGCAAAAACGAAGCATTTGAAAACGCTTGAATGCTGCACACCTTTGCTCCCTTGAGATTATGGCTTAAGTTAAAGAGTCATCGGGCAGCCCTCAAAGGACGAAATTTGGCGTTGAGCCTCCTCATTCTCGTAGCGGCAGGGTGGCACTTTGTCCTGGGGGTGTTACACAGGCAATCCTCTTATTCACGCCCTTTGCAGGTACAACGAGGTCGCTTTCTTATTGCATAGAGATTAAGATCCTTGGCAGTTCCGAAATGGCCGCAGCAGCGGCTCTGAATGAATAACTGCTTATCTGTCGCAGCTGTACATAAAAGTTTAGAGTGAAGCATGACAGGTCCCATGTACCCAAATTTGCTACAGACGGCATGCACTAAAATGAGTGTGTATCTAGTGTATGCTGAGTCTACTTATTCAAATATACAGTTGACAGGCTAATTCATTTTATAGTTTGTTTTAAATAAAAGGGGGGTGGGGGGTCGTTGTTCTCTTAAAAGTGAGCCTCACCCGCCAACCCGCTACAAAGGGTTGAGAGGTGCTGCCGGTAGATGCTAAAGCAGGATTGATGGGCTAGTCTTTCTGGCGGCAGGGTGACGTCACTTGCGGAGGCCGGGCCGCAGCTCGTATTCCTGGCACTAATTTGTACAGTACAGGCAGGCCTGTGAGTGTTATTGGATCCAGAAGAGGTGATTCGGACCAATTCGCTCCGAGCACCTGAGAACCAAAACAAATCGGAGTCCATTGAAATGAGAGTAGACCGCTGAAGCAGAGTGAGTAAGACGGGCGACACATCTAGCCAATAGAAAAGCTTCGCGTGTGTGCCTGTGTCCTAGCGGCATTGTTGGGCGGGCGCAGCTTTGACTGAGCAAGGAAGGGGTTGAGAGCTTTACCAAGATGGCGGGGCCACGGCTCCTGCTGGTTCTTCTGAGGTTATGTGCATCTGCTCGGGGCTTCCTGAACCTGGAAGAGCTGACCCACATGAAGTACGGCATCGAGATAGCTGCCGAGCCTGTGGTGAGAGGCCAGGTGAGCCCTAGGGACAGTGGGGTCTTGAAAGGAAGGTGTGTGAGAGGACAGACTTGAGACGATCTGTGGGAAATGTAGGACCTCTTGTTAAATAGTGAACGTAACAAGCTCTTGGCATTGCTGTGTGGGGGAGCAGGGGAGCGAGCGAGTGGGAGGGAACGAGCATATGGCGAGCGGCGGGGAAGCAGCTTAAGAGCGTATTACAATGAAGTCTAGTGCGAGGCGTGGGGGGCGGGGGAGGGGGAGCAGGGGAGCGAGCAAGAGGGAGGGAACGCCAAGCGCGCGCCTGGCGAAGCGTCACGCTTCAGTAGACAACATGCATTGGGAGGAATCCGCTTGGTTGTTGTTCCCCTACAATAGTTCAGAGCTATAAATAGCTTGACCTAAAAAGTGCACTTCAGCCTTAAGGAATCGCTAATTACCACCAACTTCAAGTTGGTGGTAAGTAGTGATTTCCTTTAAAAAAACACTTTTTTGCTTTTTTAAATGTGCCATGTGGCACACATCCATGCCCTTAGGGCATGTATGTGCGCCACATGTTCACACATGCACATTTCAGGGGTGCAACTGGTTGTCCTTTGGACACCCTGGCACCCTTGAAATAGCTCCCGCTATTTGCGATTCTGTAATACCGAATCGCTAATAGTGGATATCTTCCCTTTCATTCCTATGGGCCTCCTAGGCCATAGGAATGAATGGCTAGGTATTCCTTAATAACGAATCTCAATTACTGATTCCTTATTAAGGAATATTAAGGAATCACAAATATTTTAGCGATTCCTACCTACATTCAATTTAGCGAGTCCTTAATAGCGATTCGGTAAAAATCGCTATTAAGGACTCGCTAAATTGAAGTTACCTACATCTGGCCCTAAATCTTTTAGGAAAACTAAACAACTATTTGTTGCTTTTCCCCACTCCCATTTTAAAAGCAAGTTTTGCACGGTGGATAGTTAAGTGCATCCAAATATGCTACCTTAAAGCTAAACTCACCTTAACAATTCTTCTATGACATTGTTAGGGAACATACCCTTAGATGGCATCTGCAAGTCTGCAACATGGTCTACACCACACACATTCACAAAGCACTATTGTGTAGATGTGTTAGCAAAACAACTAGCTAGTGTGGGCCAGGTTGTTTTAACCCCTTCCCTGCTGGGCACATTCCCCCGCTGTGCTGGGGGGAGGGGGGGCGCGCGCAGCACCCAGGTGCTCATGACGAGCTCAGCTCGTCATGCAGCACAGTGCTTGTGTGCGTCATGACCACACCCGTTTCTTTAGAACGTTCGCACAGCAGGGGAATTAGCCCAGCATGCGAGCGTTCTAAAGGCCATGACGAGCTCAGCTCGTCATGAGCACCGGAGCACTGTGGCTCATGACGAGCTGAGCTCGTCATGAGCATGCAAGGGGTTAAGAACATTATTTCAAACCACTGCAACAGATACTGGTTAGCCACCGCTTGGGAGATAACTGCTGTATAGTCTATGCTAAAGCAAATGATTTACAGCTCATATGCCTCGAACTCAAAATGCCACTTACCTAGTATGCATTTGTTCTTGGCATATAGAGCTATAGAGTCATATGCACCCACCTGCCTGCCCGGGTACCTTTATCTGTTGCAGTATTATCTTACTTAGATACACTATGCATAGACATCTCTTTCTACTCTTACTACCTCCATCATCACCCTTACTGCAAAACTATCTAGGGATGGAGTCGATGCCCATGCGCATTATCACCGAAAGGAGCAGTCACCTACCTCATGACTACAAAGACTTCTTCGAAGAAAAACAGAGTGCAAACATCCGGGTCCAACACCAGATGGCGATCTATGCTAAAGCATATGACTCTACAGCTCTATATGCCAAGAACAGAAGCATACAGGATAAGTAGCATTTTCCTTCTTTTGCAAAGAATCAGATACATCTGAAATGCATAAACCAAAAAATGGATGATGTGGATGCTAATGTTTATCAGTGTTCTGAGTTAGTTCAAGATACAGCACTTATTGTAAAATTCAATATAGGTGATATTGCACACACAAGATAGTGAATTTCAATCATAAATATTTCGTTGGACTCTATAACAGAGCACACAATGTATGAAAGAATGACAGTGAATCACCTAGTAAGTCCTCAGTAGAAGAAATTAATGGCTCTAGGCAAGCTTGTACCTTATCTGAAAGATTTGCAAGTGGGAGATGTTAAAACAATTTTCAAACTATGTGACTTAGTAAACCTTTACACAATTAGAGTAAAACAGCTTAATCCGCTGCAGGTAAGGTTAACTCGTGAAGACTAAAAGAGAGAATTCTCAGAAATACAAGAGGTTTGAGGGCATACAATGAAGGAAGAGATGTCCTGTTAGCTTTTGAAGATGATCTAGGATCCTTATTAGTATTTGCCTGTGATGTCAGGTTCTGACGGCGTAAATATTGCTAATGCAGCAAACATTGTCAGAAGGGACATGATGCAGAAATCAGAACATTTCAATAGAACATTTGGAGATGATGGTAAACGCTGATGAGTTCTGGAATCACTTCTTGCTCTGGGTAAAATGATACTTGATGGATTCAACATAGGAGATCCGTATTCCTGTGAAACAGCCACTACCAATATAGCGTTGTCTTTTTCCGAATTACTAATATTTAACAGTGTAAAGAATTCAAGAAACGACTCTTCAGTTCCTAGACATAACAGCAACAAAGAAATACCTCTGCCCATATACACTGCTCTTTCTATCCACAGTCAAATGAGAAATTGAGAACTTAAAAACAAGTTCCATAAACAAGGTATTCGTATTTCATATGATCGGGTTTTGCAAATATCTGCTGACGTATAGCATTTGCGCACTGTATGAGAGTGAATAAGTTGTGTGTCCACCAAAACTGAACTTGCAAGTACCCACCAGTGGAAATATTGATAACATAGATCACATCGCAAGTTCCATCACAGCTAAGGACTTTTCCATGGAACAGCAATTGCTCTGACACAACACCCAGAACAAGAACTAGAAAGGATTGATCATGGTATTGTGTTGATTAATCCTAATATGAAAAAGTCAAAACAGATTTGAAATCTTATGGTACTGTGTACAAACATCGTAATAGCTTCAGTCAACAAACAGATGATCACGTTCCATTACTATCTGTAGCAGGTGATCGGCAAAGTGAATGAGTTGATGCTGCTAATACCTATGAATATAAATGGCTTGAAAGAGTTTCGCGCAATGTAGAGAGTGGAAATATTTCTTCTGATGAAAGCATATCTTGGGCAGCATATCATGTATCATTGCTACTACCTATCAATAGACCACTGTCAACTACTGCATTATTGCTGCTTTTCATAGAAAGTGCTTATTCTAAATCCATGGTCTTGCATTGCATGAAAGTCATTAAGGAGTCTGTTCATTATCTCAATCCAGGACAAACACCTTTTATTTCAGTGGACTAACCTCTCTTCACCCTAGCTAAACAAATTCACTGAGATGTACCACATCTATATGGTAAAGGTAAATATGTTGTGATGATGGGGGAGGGACTTCATATCAAAATAACTTTGTTTAAAGTACTTGGAGACTGGCTTTCGAACAGTGGATGGACCAATATGTTGGTGTGAGTTGACATCACTACTATAGGTAAAGCTGATGTTGTATTGAAGGTTTTCCACTTGCCCTTACACCTCATGCTCATCACATTACTGTTGCTGCAGTGTACATATTACAGAGGAAGGCTTATCAACGTTATCTAGATAGTCCGATGAAGAAATAAGGGAGTTGTCTAACTGTATTAAGTGGAAATCGAACAAGCACCTTCATTTCTAATTTTGGCCTATTGTTATGGCTCTGCAGATACTTGCACGTGAATTTGTTTCCTCAGTTAGCGAGGGTAACTTTGATTTGTATGTTCAAGTACATGATCAAATGGTTCCATGGATGTTTGCTACAAATCATAGTCACTATTCTTGATGGCTGTCTGTCTACATTTGCGACAAGGCAACACTAGCAGAACGCCACACACATATTCATTAAGAGTTTCTTAAAGGAAAGTTTGTTGTCAATAAAAGCAACCACCTGTTCTCATCAATTGCTCTAGATCAAAATCATGAGCAGGAAACTGCTATTATCAAGTGAGAAGGAGATCCTGTAGGTCTGACGGAAAATCCAGGAGCTCTCAGAAGATGGATGATATTTGAGGCATAGATTTCCAGAGTTGTAAATGAATTTGAACTAACATTCGTGAATGCCAAAAAAACAACCAGTGCCACCATGAATAAATACTTAGTGTACAAAACTCTTTGACAAAAGATGCCAGTTCTCTGCTATACACAGTTGAGGAAGTTGTTAATATGTTTATGGAGGAGAATGGTGATCTATTCAATCTGGACAGCAACAAAGTTATGTCTGCATCAGTTATCACATTGGTTAAAAGCACATGAAATGGGTAGTTTGCAATATAATTCTTATTTTCATGAGGTGTTGCAAACGTGTTCGCAGTCCATAACAGATACAATACCAAGGAACAAACTTCAATTTCTCAGTATCAACCAGTGTAAAACCTCTGAGGTCAAAGACAAACTATACTGGTTAAAAAGTAATTCCAATCTGTTTGCTAGATTATATATTGGTTGACAGGTTAGAAATGGTAATTTGAAAGCATTTTGTGAGCACGAGAATCAGTCTTCTTTGCCATATATATCTGTAAAAGGAAAATTCAGACAAGGACAAAAGTCGTAGCTATTGTCCTGCGTTGACAGAAGTACCACTTTACACAACACTGCTCCAAATGTAAATGTCAATATGAGATGATACAGCTATAGTAAATATGCTGCCTCCCAAGTCTTGTAAAAAACATTTGATAATTACGCTTTGACAATTTTTAACCCTACTTAGAAACTCAAGCAAGAACGTGAAATGATTGGATCTTGTGTCAAATACATATATTACTGAGGCACTAGCTGCTGCGGTGCGGAAATATGTCTCCCTAGCGCTCCTTGTCCCTTAGAGGCGAATCGCTTGCAGGTGGGGTAGAGGGAGAGCTCCCAAATGTAAAGACTGGTTGCAAGACCTTCTCTATTGCCAAGACCAATTACATACTTATGCCGAGCTCTTGCCACCTTCCTCCCGTCCATGTGACATATGGGCTCCCCTCCAAACATATCTCCTGGAGCAGACCACCACCACAGACACAGTCACCGAGCCCTGACCTGGCGACGAGGAGTCAACTGAAGGAAATGCGAGCTAAAGCACATTAGCTCTCACTTAGACTGGGGATAATACACAGGGGGATGACAGGGACTAGGGAAGTGGCACTTGTGATGCTACCAGTACGTCCATGCTATCTGAGTGGGCAACTTATAATGTCAACAATGTTTAAGTAGTAATGTTTATTTCTTCAGGTTTGTCTATTATGATCACAGCCCTAAAAAGACATTTGCCAAAATGTTACACCTGACGCGGCCAGCCCGACGTGGTTGTAGACGGCTTTCTGTGTATTTTTCCACTGCCTATACTGCTATACCCAATGCTAGATTTCGCTGCCGGCCCGAATAGGGTTGTAGGCACTATGCTGTGTTCGATCATTTTAGCCTACAATAAAGGTTTTTGAAAATTAAAAAAACAAGTCAGTAATAGGCATGCTGATTCTCCCCCAACCTTCAGAATTCTTCCTCTCAGCCCGTATGTCTCTATTTTGGTCAAGTGTGGGAAAGGGAAGTTAGTGAATCAGTTTTCTCTTAAATGACTGGTTAAACATTATGAGCTATGAAAGGTTCCCAGATATTAAAAACAAGCATTGCCTACAGCAAGCTTAAATCCATGCTTCCATACTCTCCGTATCACTTATAACAGTGTCTTTGTGAGTTCAAAACTGCCCCACTTTGCAAGCATGGACCATTTTGTTAGCTATCTAATTCAGTAATGTAGGCTGCTTTTATTTTGGTGGGAAACATAGTAACTATGAATTAAATTTGAAAAGAGATCAGCACATTATTCATTGATGCCGGGAATGCGCGGATACAGGTGCTTCCCTTAATGCTCACTTGGCCTGTAGAGGCTCTCCGCCAACCCCATCTTGGGAACCCCAAACAGACCCAATTTGGCATCTTCTCCTTCTTCCTGCCTTTTGATTAGATTGACTTTCCTGGCAGAAACATGGATAAGATGCACTTGACTATCCCAATTGCATTTCTTTCTAGAACACATAATGCATACTATCTATTTGGTGCTCTGATGCATGTGCATGCCAATTGATTTTTTATCATTTTTATATTTATACAGCCCCGTACGGCATAAGGGAGGCAACAAGAAAAACAGGTTCACAAAAAGAAATTATTAAAACAGAAATATGGTAAGTAAATCTTGTCTTTATTTCTTCTTTTGTTATTCTGTAGTCAATCTTTTTTAAATAGTCATAAAAGCACTTAATTAATCGATACATAACCAACAGGGATTTACACTTAGAGTTCATGCATATGATTGTGTAAAAAATACACAAAATGATGATCTTACCAAGAACCATCATTTTCTTAAACCTAGAAAGCTAAAGATGCACATAAGGAAGTTTTTATATGAGGTAAGACATAAATGAACTGGAACTTAAACATTAGTACAACATTAAAGACAACATAATTTCCTCTCAGTTGAATGAGCTAGTGAGATCAACCATCTATACTCAAAAGGTTAAAGTATTTCTATACTGAATAGTAAATTTGATAAAAGAACCTACTGCCAGGCGTACCGAGGGTGAATTGAGGATTTGCAGAAAAAGTAGGACAGGTCTAAATCTTTTGAATTGCAATCTCTGAAGGAGTGGAACTAAAGAAATACACGAAAATGTCAATCAATCAATCAATCAATGCATTTTTAAAGTGTGCTACATACCCGTGAGGGTCTCAAGGCGTGGGGGGGGGGCGCTACTGGTCGAAGAGCCAGGTCTTGAGAAGTCTTCTGAAGGCCAGCAGGTCCTGAGTCTGTCGTAGGCTGGTGGGGAGAGCGTTCCAGGTCTTGGTGGCGAGGTAGGAAAAGGATCTGCCACCGGTGGTGGTTTTTCGAATTCGAGGAACTGTGGCGAGGGCGAGGTTGGCTGAGCGGAGGCTTCGGGTGGGGATGTGGAAGCTGAGTCGGTTGTTGAGGTATGTAGGTCCGGTGTTATGTAGTGCTTTGTGTGCGTGGATGAGAAGTTTGAAGGTGATCCTCTTGTTGACGGGGAGCCAGTGCAGGCCTCTCAGGTGGGGTGTGATGTGGCTGCGTCGGGGGACGTCGAGGATCAGGCGTGCCGAGGCGTTCTGGATTCGTTGTAGTCGTCTCAGGAGCTTGGTTGTTGTTACTGAGTAGAGAGCGTTCCCGTAGTCGAGACTGCTGGTGACGAGGGCCTGGGTGACGGTTTTTCTCGTGTCAGGGGGGATCCACTTGAAGATCCTGCGGAGCATTCGGAGGATGTAGAAGCAGGATGCAGAGACGGCGTTGACTTGCCTGGTCATGGAGAGGGTGGAGTTGAGGATTACTCCCAGGTTGCGTGCGTGGTCTGTGGGTTGCGGGGCTGTGCCTAGCGATGTGGGCCACCAAGAGTCGTCCCAGGCCGATGGGGTGGGTCCGAGAATGAGGACCTCCGTCTTGTCTGAATTCAGCTTCAGTCTGCTGTCCTTCATTCAGTCGGCTACGGCCTTCATTCCTCTGTGGAGGTTGGCTTTGGCGGTGTGGGGGTCTTCGGCGAGGGATATGATCAGCTGGGTGTCGTCGGCGTAGGAGATGATGTTGAGGTTATGTTGACGTGCGACGTGGGCGAGCGGTGCCATGTAGATATTGAACAGCGTCGGGCTGTGGGAGGATCCCTGTGGGACGCCGCAGATGGTCTCGGTGGTTTATGAGCGGAAGGGTGGGAGGCGGACGCTCTGTGTTCTGCCGGAGAGTAAAGATGTGGTCCAGGCCAGGGCCTTCTCTTGAATTCCGGCATCATGGAGGCGTGCTGATAGGGTGCGGTGGCAGATTGTGTCAAAGGCTGCTGATAGGTCCAGGAGGATGAGGGGGGGCTGTTTCTCCTTTGTCCATTAGGATCCTGATGTCGTCAGTGGCGGCGATGAGGGCGGTCTCGGTGCTGTGGTTGCTGCGAAAACCGGATTGGGAAGGGTCCAGGATGTTGTTGTCTTCGAGGTAGCAGGTTAGCTGTTTGTTGACAATCTTCTCTGTCACTTTTGCCGGGAACGGGAGCAGGGAGATGGGCTGGAAGTTCTTGAGGTCCTTGGGGTCCGCCTTGGGCTTCTTAAGAAGGGCGTTGATCTCGGCGTGCTTCCAGCTTTCCGGGAAGGTTGCTGTCTCGAAGGAGCTGTTGATTGTTTTCCGGAGGTGGGGGGCGATGGTTGTGCTGGCTTTGTTGAAGACGTGGTGAGGGCATGGGTCGGATGGGGATCCGGAGTGGATGGAGTTCATGGTTTTGATGGTGTCTTCGTCGCTGATGTTGGACCAGGCGTTCAGGCGGCTGGTGCGGGTGGTGGTCGCGGGGGTGGTGGACTCGGTGGTGAGTGTGGGGGTCTCGGAGTTTAAGCTGTTGTGGATGTCGGTGATCTTGTGGTGGAAGAAGGTGGCCAGGGAGTCGCACAGGTCTTGTGATGGTGGTATGTCGTTGGTGTTGGAGCTGGGGTTGGAGAGTTCTTTCACGATGTTGAAGAGCTCTTTGGTGTTGTGTGCGCTGTTGTCTAGGCGGTCCTTGAAGGCGGTCCTCTTGGCGGTCCTGATAAGTTGGTGGTGTTTGCGGGTGGCACTCTTGTGGGCTGTGTGGCTGTCTGGTGTTCGATCGCGGAGCCATTTCTTCTCCAGCTTCCGACAGGTGCTCTTGGAGGTCCGGAGATCTTTGGTGAACCAGGCGGCTTTCTTGTTGGTGTGGTTGGTTGTGGAGGTCTTGAGAGGGGCGAGGGCGTTGGCGCAGTTGTTGATCTACTGCTTGAGGTTGGTCGCGGCGGTGTCGGGGTCGGTGGGGTCGGCGGGTGGTCTCAGGGCGAGGGTGGTAGTCAATTGGTCCTTCGTGACCTTGCCCCAGCAGCGACGTGGCAGCTGTTGGGTGCGGTGGTGTGTGGTGTGTTTCCTGAAGGTGAAGTGGACGCATCTGTGGTCGGTCCAGTGGGGTTCGTGGTGTGGTTGAAGGAGATGTGGGGGCTTGTGGAGAAGATGGGGTCCAGCTTGTGTCCAGCGGCGTCGGTGGGAGTCGTCACAAGCTGTTTGAGTCCGAGGTTGGCGAGGTTGTCTATCAGGGCGGTGGAGTTGGCGTCGTTGTTATTCTCTAGGTGGATGTTCAGGTCCCCGAGGAGGATGTAGTCCGTGGAAGCGAGGGCGTGGGTGCTGATGAGGTCAATTGCTACACTGAGTCCGGGGAAGACAGATGGCCACATCGAACTTGAAAACCTCGTGAAAATTCTCGCAAGATATATTGGCACACTTTAGATGGCGACCGGAGCTAGTCCCCTTTTTACACCTATTGCTATACTGAGTCCGGGAAATCTCGCCTGTATTCTCGCGTTCTTGTTCAGTAATTAGTAAAAGCGCGGGGATTTTAAAGTATTTAAAGGTCTACCTCCCATACGTCTTAATTCGACCTCTGGCGGATTGCGAGACGGCATGATGGAGACACCATAAGAAATTGGAAAAAGTAAGTGACAACTGGGCGATAATATTAGTACCCTTTTACTTTAAATAAGAGGTTAGCATTTAATTTTGGCTTGTCATCGAGGTAATAGAGAACACACTAACATTAGGTTTTGTTTTGTTCTTAACCGAGGGGGAACCTCTACACATCAAAGATTATGCCTGGTGGCGGTCTTATTTCTATGTAGTCCATATTAGAAGTAGGACTACGCTCTGACTATCGGTGTAATAATACGAATATGTATAAATAGTACACATATAGATGGAGGCTTGAGTATAGAGCGAGTGTTTGTAAAGATATAAAGAGAATTAATTGTTAGTCAATATGAAGAGGATAATGTCGAGTAGAGATAAATGCAGTAGGTTTGAAATGTCAGCATCCCTTAAAGTGAGGTAATGATTGAGGAAATTGTTACAAATGAATTTTAGGGAAATGAGGTACCCACTCAGTTTTTTTGCCACACCGTTACCCCTCAGTAAAGTGTAATATATTTTTGGGGGCTTCTTAGGATTATTGGTGACTAGAAACTTGGACTGGGTGGTATATATTGGTAACAGCGGAGCCACCCGCCGGGGGTACACGTAGAGTCCCACCATCAGGAGAGTATTGTGGGAGGGTTATCCCGGAACTATACACGATATTAGGCGAAGAGTTATGGTACTGTTCTAGATAGGAATATCAATGTATCCCTTACCGATTATAATCAAATTACTGGACCAAAGGAACCCCATATATAGCGGCATATTTGAGATAACTAGGATGCAAAGTCTTTGAACTTTCAAGAGCACAAACAGGCCACGTGAATATTTATGTCTCCCCTTATAGGGATTACATTATTTCGTGTTGGACGCAAGTGGAGAAAATCATAAATGGTTGAGTTGGACAACGACCTATGTCTGCGTAGCAATAATATCAGGTTAGTATATATCTGGGAATAATAAGACTTTATACCAACCAATACTAGCAAAAATTACCAGCAAAAATTACGAATACTAATTAGATTTAAAATATATCATTTTCTACAGTTGACTGTCTGTGACTTTCTGAAAAGTGGATACAACTAAAAACGAACAAAAAAACAATATTTTTGAGGTAAGAGGATTTGGTAGAGTATCTTCCCCTCCGCCCAGCTTTGCTACTAATACAAAAGACATAAATTTAAACATATATTCTCTATTTTTAGGATTTCCTCGATAAACTTACTGTGGGAGATATTCAAGACCTTCGATTAGATGGAGGCATACCTCGTGGAATGTTAGCAGTAAAGGGCAGGAGTTTAGCCCCATTGATTTTATGTAAGGGAAGGAAGTACTATTACTGCCAAAAGATTAGGTATTTCTGGTTGCAGGTACTACTCTAAAACACAGGGTGTGGACTATACCTCATCATACTTTCTAATTTAACCTTCTTGGTGACATTGATACTGTATCTATATACACACAGGGTGTCATGCTCTGAATTTCATTTACTCAAGTTTGCTTTTTTTCTTATCCTTGACTCAATCAATGGTTGAATGTGATGCGATCCATGGTAGTAATTGAGTGTTTGCATCTTGGCCTCATCAGAATAAATATTCTTGTAGAAATATAAATGCAAAAGTTGTTTTCAATTGTGCAATAGTGCTGATCATGTCATATATTTATATAGGTACCCTGGGAATTGTTTGCTTGATATCTGGATAGGTCCTGAGGAAGGTAGCTTATAGAACTGCTTTCCACTGAAACGCGCGTCGACCTTGTGCGGAGTCTTATGGTTTGTCCGAGACTCAGACATTGGCAGGAGCATTGTCTTGTCAACAATCACTCAACTGTGTACAGATAGAGTTTGAATGTATAGGTAGAGATAGAGTGTGTGGTTTTGTATGACTGTATCTTGATTATATGTATTTATTCTTTTCCAGGGACAAATTGCAGAACAAGATTCTTTCATAGGAAATGATCTTTTACATATCTTATTTATAAATTTTGTATGCTTTTGACTGTAAAAGAATTTTGTCAATATGAATTTGTGACAATGAACAACTGTAAAAGTAATGAAAGCAGTTGGAAAATATGTGTCTGATAATGTTTTGAACAAATAAGAAAAAAGATTATGAAATATAAAAAATAATGAGAAAATGAATGGTCACTATTGCCTTCTTAATGTTTATGAATTTATTGAAATGCATATGAATTAACCCAGTAGTTGAAAGTGTGTAGGTCATTGATGGAAATATTCAGTATTATGGGCTGAGCAGCAGATACACTGCTCCTAATGGGGCTCTCTATACTTCTACACCTGAACTTACCATCATGAAGTTCGATCCATGATTATTCACAACACAGCACCATTCTCTCAGGCACAAGTCAGAATTCTGATCACTGATGATGCTCTGCAATTTCATTGTTTTGGCGCAGCTTACAGTAACAACCCTCAGGTAGATTGAGTGGCCCTTCATACATGGGTCACTCCTAGCTTCATTCTCTTATATTAGCTTGCCCCCCTAGTGGTTCCTTAAGGTGGGAGCAAGCTGGGATTCTCCTCCTGGACAGAATTTTCTCCTGCAGAGCTAGGCACTCTCCTTCCTTCTTTCAGCAGGCAGGAAGGCAGGCAAGCAGGACTTCTAGTCTCTAGGCGGATCCTCACTTCCACCAGCAGAGTGCAGACCTCAGGTGATGTCCCTTCTCCCACGGGAAACTGTCTTGCATTCAGAATCCAGACTTGATCACACAGCAGTCCTTCAAGTACTCAGTGGGTCATTCCCTTGCTTTCAGGCAGAGGTGTGACACAGTGGAGTGATTTGGATCTAGATTGTAGACGCATTATCCAAACAGGGTAAGTGAATCCACTATCTATATTTAAGAAACAGTTTTGGTTGGTCCTCTTTCATGTATCATTTTCTTGCTGTTTCTGAGGTGCAGCCTTTGTGCAAGGTGATGGCTCTGACAGCAAGTATCATTGATGCTGGTTTCAAGAAGGAATAAGTGAAACAAGGGCAAAACAACAGTATTCCTGAAGCCTTAGCCTCTTCCATGCGTTGGAAGGCCCCCGGCCGTCTGACGTCACAGTGGACATGTGTGTCGGACACCTGGGGGCCGTCTGATTTGTGCATGTGTAGAATTCACCCGCACAGCTGGGAAATGTGCGCCGCATGGAAGCGGTTAATCAGGGGCAGACAAAAGGACCGACCCTATCTAGAAACGTTCTCACTTCGAAAAAAAAAATTGCAGTCTCACCCTTCACACTTACCCTCCACCACCAGATGGCAGTCATAAGGAATAATTAATCAGTAGCCCACTTCTAACAATTACAATTTTGCACCATGCTTAACCATACCTGCTTTGCCAATATGTTCTGGAGGTCCTTGTAGGCTGTGAGAGTGATAAGAGGAGCGGTTGTGGCGTCAGACCATCACCTTGTCATAGCCAGGCTAAAGTTAAACCTGAAGAAAGTATCGATGGAACTGGCAGACCAACTCCAGGGATATAACCCCACCACTAAAACATGGACAGAAACAGAGTGAAACTCAATAACAAGTTTCAAGTCCTGCAATAACTAGAGGAGGACGAAGATCTAGTAGAAAGTCAGTAGGACAAGATCAAAGAAGCAGTGACATCAACCTGGTGGGAGTTACTGGGTCCCAAGAAACACTAGCATAAAGAATGGATCTTCAACAAGACTCTCCACAAAATCCAAGAGAGGAAGGAAAAGAAAGCTGCAGTCAATTCCAGCTTAACAAGAGAAGAAAGAGCGTCATTTAAAAGCGAATACACCCAAAACCGACAAGGAAGCAAAGAGAAGCTTAAGAGCAGACTAGCAAAGATTTATCGATGGTCTTGCGTCAGAAGCCAGGAAAGCAGCGCGCCATTGAAACTTGAAAGAACTCTGACATAACAAGGAAATTCTCCGCCATGGAAACTTGAAAGAACTCTACGACATAACATGCAAACTCTCCGGCCAGTACAGCAAGCCAGAAAGACCTGTTAAAGACAAAGGTGGAAAATCAGTCATGGGTAACTAAAGCCAACAACTAAGATGGGTAGAGCACTATAAAGAATTGCTGAACCAGCCCGTGCCAGTCTCCATCAGAAATTCAGCCAGCTGACAAGGACTTGCCAATCAACTTCAACAGACCAACAAAGGAAGAAATAAGGCAGCTGAGAAAAGGGAAGGCAGTAGGGCCTGACAACATTTCTGCAGAGGCACGGAAGACAGACATTGAAACCTCAGTAGACATGCCCTACCCCATGTTTGGAATGATCCGAAAAGAGGAAAATGTGCCATTAGAAAGGAAGGAAGGTTATCTCCTCAAGATCCCCCAAAAAGGTGACCTGAGTAACTGTACAAACTACGGAGGGATAACTCTTCTATCAACCCCAGGCAAAGTGTTCAACAGAGTCATCCTGAACAGAATGAAGAAAGAAGTCGACCCTCAGTTGCGAGAACAGCAAGCTGGCTTCCACAAAGATAGATTGCAACACTGCGCATCATCATTGAGCAGTTGATGGAATGAAACTCTCCTATGTCAATTTCATCGACTGTGAGAAGGCATTCAACAGCGTGGACAGAGAGACCCTTTGAAAACTCCTATCCCTCTATGGTGTGGCAGATAACCTCCTAAGAATCATCAGAAACTAATACAAGGGAATAACCTGCATGATAGTCACTGGAGGAGAACACACTGAAGCCTTCCAAGTAAGAACTGGAGTGCCTGGGTTATTTTCTCTCGCCTTTTCTCTTTTTGCCGGCCATAGACTGGATCATGAAGACATCCACAGCAAAGAGAAGAAATGAGATCCAGTGGACTCCATGGACGCAGCTCATTGACCTGGACTTTGCAGATAACCTGACCCTACTCTCCCTTACCCATCTGCAGATGCAAGAGAAGACTGTCAATGTTTCAGCCACATCTTCACAACTTTGCCGCAACATCCACAGGGGAAAAACAGATCCAGTTGGCTAACACAGCCAGCAAGAGTGCAGATGATGCACTGGAAGAAGTTTAGGCTTTCACATACCTGGCCTCACGTCAAGGCAAGAATCGCAAAAGCAAGGGCTGCTTTCATTCAGCTAAAGAAGACCTGGCGTGCCAAGGACTTAATGCTGCACACCAAGATCAGACTTTTTAACACAATCGTAAAATTGGGCCTTCTGTGCGGAGCAGAAACTTGCAAGACAACAGTGACCACCATCAACAAAATCCTGACCTTCATCAACACTTGTCTGAGCAAAATCCTCCAAATCCACTGGCCAAATACATCAGCAACAACGACATATGGCAGCAGGCTTTCCAACTCCCTGCTTATGAAGAACTCACAAGAAGACACTGGAGCTGGATAGGTCACCCCTCCGCAAGCTCTCATCAAACACCACCAGTCATGCCCTGTCCTGGAACCCTCAAAAGGAAAACAGGAAGACCAAGAATCACCTGGCGCAGAGGCCTCAAGGCTGACTGCAAGGAGATAGGTTACACCTAGAGCCAGATTGAAAGAAAAGCCCAGGACGGAGATGACTGGAGGGTTCAGGTTGATGGCCTATACCACAGGAGGGTATAAGCATAAGTAAATAAGTTAACCAGGGGCTTTCCAAAATGGATCACACTGGGTCTAGTATACTCAGGCTTTCAGCATGCACAGATTCCCACTACCATACTTTTACCACAGACTTACTGCACATACGTACACTCAAGACACACATGGGAATTAAGCAAAAGGACCTGGTATTCACTTAACAGTGGAACTTTACATGAGAGGGGTTCAGTGGACTGCTCTCTCTTTGACACAGAGGAAATTGGTCTTATCACACTAAGGATTCATAAAAACGAGGTACGCTGCCACCACTGCTTTATGTGACTTGCGCAAGGCATGGACAGTAGTCCTATGCTGACTACAGGTGCACGCTTTGTGCACCCATCCAGGTTGCAGGACTGATTCTGGACCTCACATTTCCAGGGACAGGCTTTGATCTTGACACACAATAGATTAACAAAGTGCCTGGGCCAGACAAGAAGGATACCAGTTTTACAAGCAGTCAGGTACTCAGGGCAGCAGTGCAAACGTGTTTACCATGAATGGGATATTTCCTTCCCAACAGATGCTCCTCTGAGATCTGACTACATGGATCCATACCCTACTGTTGGAGAAGACCTTTTGTCAAGTTGGCAAAACCAATGGCACTGTCCATCTCTATTCTCATGAATCATTATGGTTTTAAGCTTTACTGTGAAATCTACGTCTTGTAAAGAGGTAGACCGCCTCAACATTTTCAGATTCTTACCCTCTGTTACCATCAACCCCTTGAGTATTTTTTGATCTATTGAGAACACAACTTGGTACCAAACAAATAAGGCTTGAAACCTCCTCAAAGCCCACATTATCTCGAAGCATTCATTTTCAATGGCAACCTAGTTTTGGTCTGTAGCAAGCACTCTGTGGCTGATAAAGGCCACTGGACTCTCCATCTAGGTCATTAACTCCTTTATCCAAGGTCTCAATCTGTTAAGTGAAGTTCTGACCACAGCAAGTTGACTTCAAGACAGGTGTATTACATAGTGCTGTCTTCAGATCTTTAAAGGCCTTCTGACACTCCACAGTCTAAATCAACTTCTAAGACTGCTTCTTGAGTGCCAAGACTGGCAAGGGCACAACTACTGTCCCATAATTGGCCACAAAGTTTCTGTAATCGCCACCAAGTCCAAGAAATGCTCAAACTTGAGTCTGGGTTGGTGGGAACCTTCTACTTCAACTCAGACTGAATCTTGGCATCTCTCCATTGCCCATCTGATGCCCAAGGCAGACTACATAGAACTGCCTCACCTTGCACTACTTTGCCTCAGTGATCCCTTTAACTCCCTGTATCCTGACTAATCTAGAAGGGCCTCAGGTGGTCTGCCCATATGTTGTTAACATTGACCGTATTGTAACGGTAGGCCACGAAAAACTCTTCCAACTGTGAGAGAACATGGTTCACCAGGCACAGGATAGTTTCAGGAGAATTCTCAAGCCCTAAAGGCCTCACCCTAAACTGATCTAATCCTTCTGCTTAGAGAATACAGTCTTCTTCTTTGCGTTAGACACTAATGTGATTTGCCAGTAACCACTGGTCAGTATGGAGGTACCTAAGTATCATGCATTGCCCAGCTGGTCTACTAGTTCATCTTCTCTGGGAATCGAGTGTGCATTGCTCTTGGACATTGAGTGAATGATCATATACTCAAAAGTGCAAGTCTTTGGTTCCTTGCTTGGGCACCAAAACGAATGGACTGGTCTAGGAACTGCAGGAATGCTCAGTCACCTTGAGTCTAGCATCTTGGCAACCTCTGTCTTGATGTACTCCTGCACTAGGTCAGATATCTAGTTATTGCTCTTTGCAGGCAAGCTATCTGCTGTGTTGATCTGATAGAGACATCTAGCCACAGATTCCTTAACTTGGAATATTCCCCAGACATCAGACTGGATCCGGAAAACTTTTTCCCCCGCAGTACCTCAGCAGGCTGGGGGGAGCAGCGTCGCCCGGCTGCACCCTGATGCCGTCCACGGAAGTGACGTCAGTGGAGCCATATAGGTCTCCCCGGCGTGCTTATGTTCTTCTTTACCGTGGCCCAATGCGGATCCGGGAGAAGCGGTTCCTCCGACCTGTTTCTTTTCAGGCCTTCGCGACGCCTTTTCATGTCGAACACAGTGTGCCAATGCCTTCGGGCTTCAATTCATGTGCGTCCTGTTCGCTGCGGATATCGGCGACGGACCCCCACGAAAACTGTATGTGGTGTCTGGGCGAACACCACGACTCTGCCGAGTGCGACGCCTGCTGGCAGCTGAAACCGAAGTCCCTGCGGGAACGACGGATGAAGTAGATGTCTACCCGGCTGTCCCTGTTGGAATCCTCGCGGTGCCGGTCTCCGTTTCCAGCTGAAGGCTCCGTACGGTGTAGTCCTTCTTCCCACGCTGCGGTTCCTGTCCGGGACAGGTCCCGAAGTCGTTCCAGTGGACGTCGCTCGCCTACATGAGGTAAGCACCAGAAGAAGTCACAGGAGTCTTCGACCATGCTCAAGCGTGATGTCGGGGCCCGCCGCTCCCAGTCTTCAGCAGACATGGCCCCTCAGGAGTCGGCACCAGCCTACCCACCATTTCCTGGTGTGGGTGCGACTCAGACCCAGATTGAAGACTATTGTCTGCAGGCCATCTTTGGGTCACCCCCTCTCCCTGGGGCCCCACAGAGGGGGTAGGGACTCAGGTCGGGGGTTCGCCGGCGGGTTCGCCCTCGGCGCCGACCAAGTACCTTGACTCCGGTGCCCGGAAGGGCATCCCACTGCGACGTCTTGCCCTCCTGATGCGCCTTCGCACAACCCTGCGGGGCTCCCTACGTCATCGCGGGAGGCAGCAGCAGTGCGGAGCTCGACTCGGAGTCTACGTCGTTCCTTCCCGCAGGCCCCTGCCTTGGTGGAGGTCAAGTCAATTCTGGCCCGACGAGTCCTCTCTGGGGGTCGTCAACGTCGATCCGACACCGTCTCGAGGTCGGTCAACACCAGTTCCGTCCCCGGCTGTTCCTCTGCATGGTAGAGGACTTGACCCCAGTGGGTTCTCCACCTCCGGCGTTATTCCATTGCTCCATGGAGCAGGGGCCCATGGAACAGCAGGGGCCCATGGGGCACTGGCCAGCTCAGCATTTTGCAGGGCCTCTGTCGCTGGGTGGACGGATTAGCCTGCAACCGTCCCCATTGGACGAATTGCTGTTTCCGCTTCGGATGGCCACAGAGGCTGGTGCTAGGTTTGCGAGGGCGGTTCGCAGGGCTGCGGATATTCTGCAGTTGCAGCCACTCTCTGTCGCCCTGCCTTTGGATCCTTTATTGGATCTGCTCCACCAGGGCACGGTGGATGTGGAGCCATTGTTGTCTTTCGGCGGCTCTTTGTATGATGTCCTTCTGGGGATTTGGGCCAGACCCTCATTGGGGAATCACGTGGGTCGCGCTATTGTGCATCGCCCAGCTCCAGACGACCCTGCCTGTTTGTCCCTCCATCCTAGGGCTCACTGACTTATATTCCAGGCAGCGCTCCCTTCCTCTCCTCCTCCATTGCTTCCTCCCACTCAGGAGTCTAGGTGGTTGGAGTTGTGTGGCCGCAGTGTCTTTGCATCCACCAGCTCAGGCCTTCGGTCCTTTAACACGTCCTGCATGTTTGCTCTGGCCACTTTTGCCCTTTGGGACTCGGTCGAGCGGTTCCTCCCCTCTTTGCCGGAGGGCCCTCATGCTGACCTGGTCAGACTTAATCGGGACGGCCGCGACATGGCGCAGTTTTCCGTCTGGTCGGCCATGGAAACCACTGACTCCATTGGTCGGGCTATAGCTAGGTCAGTTGGACAATGTTTGGGAATGACTCAGGGATCTGCCCTTGGATGGGGTCCATCTGTTTGATAAGCATGCCGACTCAGCGGTCCGACGTCTCCTCTCTGGATATTGATGACTGCCAGGTTATTAGTTATTTTGGAGGACCTGTGTTTTCGTTTGCAGTATTGTCCCTGCTTTTATAGTTTCCATCTCTGGTCAAGACATTATTGCCCACCCTGTATGGCTGTCCAGCTATGTCTTTTTCCTCCTTATGGTACAGCTGGGCCAGCTGTTTAGGATGTTTTTTTTACCTCTGCTTATGAGCTTGTCTCAAGAGGTGTCCCTCATTTTTTGAAGGGATGTGACTTACCCTATGTGGGGTATTGGGTCGCTATTGTGTAGCTGTTGTTCTTTGCGGGGAAGTTTCGAAGGCTCCCGTGGAGTTCTCTTTGTTATTTTCTGTTCATCTGGGGGTTTTCCCTGCGGGTTCTGCTGTGATCATTCCCCTTTGTACTTTGCTTCCTGCTGTGGTGGAACATCTCCTTTGTTGAGGCCAACGGGCTGGTGTGGCCCTCTCCCGGAGCTTCTTTGCTGCCTACGGTTGTTCCGTTGAACTCTCCTGCGTCTGTGGATGCAGTCTGCTCCGGTGTGTTGTTGGCGTCCCACAGAGGGGTTCACGTCCTCCTGCCTTGAATTTGGCTCTTCTCCCGCTTTACGTCCTGCCCTTAGCACTTCAGCTGTTTTGGGCATGGGTGCGCATCCCTGTGGGTGCCTTGTTCCATTCCGCTCCAGTCTGGTTCCTCTGTGTTCTGGGCGGGCACCACATGTGGGTCCACACTGGGTGTGTGCGGTATCACGGAGGACCCATGGTGTTCCTTGAGCCATCGTCATGGCTGCGTAGTCTTCTTCCCTGGTGTTGGAACAGGTTTGGGCTTCCCCTGTTGGGGTTTGCCTATGGGCAGTGGAGTTTTCGCCAGGGCTGCTCTCTGTTGTGTTTTTCCCTCCCTTTGCCGGTTCCCAGACTGATCTTTGGTCTTTCTGTTGTTTCCACACATGGCTCAGGTGTTTCTCCTTCTGGCCTCTGCTGCGTTTTTTCAACAGACTTGTTCTGCCCCTGGATGTTTTCTAGCATCATCCGGTCTCTGGTTATACTTTTTCAGACATTCTGTGTCTGAGGGTTACTGACTCCCTCTTCTTCCTTAGTGTGGGGGTCAGTATCCTGTCTGTTTCGCGGTGACTCAACCGCTCCTATCCCGATCGGGTGGTTGGGGTCGCCCTCTTTGTTCATGGATTTGGGTGTCCTGCTACGTTCACATCGGTGCTGCTGGTGCCTCTTTGGGCGACTTTCGGGGTCCTCTTCCAGTTTCCCCTTGGTTGTCAATTTCTTGACTTTTTCGTATGTTTCTATGAAGCTGTGTACGCACTTGAGAGAGCAGACATGCGTGTGGGGTTTCCCTGCGGTGGTTATTGGGGCTTGTCCCAGATTTCCTCTCTTTCTCTCTCTCTCCTTCATGGGAGATAGCTTGGGTGTGTCCGGCTTGCTGATGGCCCTTCGTCGCTGACCCTGTGGGTGGGGTTGACTGGTTGACTTCCTCCTGTGATGCCACCCTTCTCTGTCGATGCGCATGATCCATTGGCCTATGCAGTGTGTGGTTTTCACGGTACACACTGTCTGGTCCGTGTCATCTTGTGATTCACATCTATGGTGGACATAGGGTGTATGTCTCGGCATGATGCCTTCTGCCACCATTTGCTGGCACCTGATGCTGTGCCACTCATTTGGGTTGTTCTGACTCTGTAATTTTGTTCAGTCCCTTCACTGGGGCTTTGTCTCTTACTACTTCTGGGATCCTGCGCTTAGTTTTTCTCTTTTCCTGGCAGCTAGGCATTTTGCCATTGTGCACTGTACCTTCTGGTTCTGTGTTTTCATTTAGTCCCTGTCTGGCTAATGGAGTATTTTGTGCCGTTCTATGATAGGTTGTGGTTCTTGGCTTCCTTTGCTCATGCTCCACTTTTTACTTCGTGGCTTAGTGTCAGCTCAGCTGGCAATGCTGAGGTTTATGGGTCTGGTGTCAGCCACGCTGGCATTGCTGTCCCCACCTTGTTTTCTTCACTGTGTTTGTCTGTTTACTTTCCTTGGGGAGTTGGTGTCTTTCCCTCGTGTACCCTCCTCCAATGGGGTATGGCTATGGTATCTATTCTAAGTTAAGGAATCTGCGGCTAGATGTCTCTATCAGATGAACGAGTTACTTAACTTCGGTAACAATGTATCTGGTAAAGACACAGTCTAGCCGCAGATTCCTTAATGCCCACCCATCCTCCCCATTCTGCGAGAGCCTTTCCAGGTGGGTTTGTCTACCTCAAGGGTTGCCTCTGGGGCAGGGTGTGTCATTCTGTTTTTGGCACATTGGCCCTCCGCCACTTTGGTTCTTGGGTGGCTAGGTTCTGTGCTTTCCATGTTCCCCTACCCTGATTGCTACTGCATGGAGATTCTCATGTTCTTCTACCCTCCCTCTGCCCTTGTCTCTTTCTCCCCATTCCTTGGGGTGTCCTTGTCTCTGCTGCAGTCGATTGGGTTGTGCTTCTATTTGACTATGCTGATGTTCATCGGTCATTGTCATGTTGTTCCAGTCTTGTCCTTTGCAGTTACAGAATATAGTTACTGACTCTTTCTTACAGTTCCATTCTGTGGTTACGAATTCCCCTTCCTTGGTTATGCCGTTTCTTTCCACTGCTGTTGCCTCTTACGGGGGCTGCGGCTCTTCTTTTTGGTGGGATTTTTTTGGGGGCAGGTGCTCTGTACGCTCCCTTCAGTCCCTTCAAAATGTTGTGTGTTCTTTCAATGTGGTGGTGATCTCATCATTATCTGATTTCTTCTCATTGTTGGTCCGAGAAATTTGTTGTTTAAATAATTTTTACTCTTTTTTTTTGGCACACTGTTCCTATACTCTCGTAGTTTTTGGAAGTGGCTCCTCATTGTGGCGCGGAAAGGTTTCATAGAAAACTGACGTAAGCAACCGGGGGGCCCTATATGGCTTCATTGATATCACTCCGTGGACGACGTCAGGATGGAGCCGGGCGACGCTGCCCCCCGGCGTGCAAAGGTACTGCTGGGGAAAACGTTTTCTGGATCCAGTCTGACGCCTGGGGAATATTCTAAGTTAAGGAATCTGTGGCTAGACTGTGTGTCTACCAGATACATTGTTACCGAATGTAAGTAACTCATTCGTCACGTTCACAAAATGGTGTCATTCGTGGATCAAGTGAAAGGAGATGTGAAATTCAACCCAGCACTTCTCTACAGTCTTTTTGTTGCTCAGGTTTTAGCTCAGGGGCATATCTTTCCTATTCCAGCGAACCCTCTTTCACATCACCATGCTGTAAATGGTTCATGGTCTTCCTCAACCTCCTCTGTCATTGCCATAATGTTCATTATGACGTCTCCCCGACTTACAGCTTAAGCCTGTTTTCATGAATCACCATCTTTGGCTCCTTTGTGGAACCTGTATCCACCAAGTAGTTTACCTCATAAACTTTCTACACTACCTTGTACGGCTGACACCACTTATCCTACAAACCTCTTGGACAAATGGGCCTTACCGCCAAAATCTCACCCCATATACGTAGTAAACTTCCAAATGCTATTAATAATCTGTTACGGGCGTGATAAAACTGGGGGTCGTCAAAACTGGGGCCGTAAATCCCAACTAATAGGACCAGTAAATAATCCTTGTGGCAGTGAGCCACTGAAGGACTGGACTATTTAAGGCCCAGCGGTGCCAGGGAACAACACCTAAAACCTTCGTGGGATACCTGTTCTGGCGCACTAAAGACAGAGACACGGGAGACTTCCTTCGGCGTCAAAGATCAGCGTTTATTACTGCAGGGAGGCAAAAGTCACGAGAAGTACAACAACATGTAGTTCTGAGAGTCTGCTTCAAATTGCATATGTGAGTCGCTCTCTTTTATACAAGATTTTACCATTGCACAACATGTGAACAAAAGGTTACAACCCAGTTCCCACAAAAAGGCTTCAAAAGGGTCGCTTTCATGTATTCAGAACCCCGGAACATAATTACATTAACATCACCAGTTCCAACTGTAAAAGCACATCTTCTCACCATTAGGTACATTCCACTTGAGTTGTAAATAGGCAAGAGAAAGAGACAAGAACAGCTGCAAGGAAGTCAGACAGCAGGGAAGAAGTTAATATTGGATGTGTAATCGTAGCTTAAAAGGG
Organism: Lissotriton helveticus; assembly: GCF_964261635.1. NCBI lineage: Eukaryota > Metazoa > Chordata > Amphibia > Caudata > Salamandridae > Lissotriton > Lissotriton helveticus. Next base: position 1,213,901,398 of record NC_136067.1, on the reverse strand, counting down.
CTTGATCCCAGCATGTGCGAGGCTGAAACAATAGACCGACCGGGCAGAATCACCTTCGATCGGAGGCAATTGCCTTAGAAGTGTCCTTCCCCTAGTTATAAAAGACGCATGAAAGGAATATGTTTCTTCCGTAAAGCTTGGGAACTAAAAGGTCACGATGCGGACAGTTGCCTGTTCGCTGACTACGTGAGGGCAAGAAACAAAATGGATGCCGTATCTAAAATGGAACCCAAGGGTCCAGATGTAGAAACACGTAAATAAGGCGAACCATGCCAGGTAGTGTAGTGAAAACGCGTACACTTACTGAACACGTCATTTACGGTTCATAGATACCTTACTTGCCCGTATTCGTTCATGCCCGGAACACCGTAACGATTCTCACAGAACCTCAGACGCTCCTTTTGCCCTCATGTAGGCAAGAACTAGTCGAAGTCGGAGTCGATCTCGATATTCATCAGATCATTCAGATGTTGTTGGAACATAATTCTAACCATCAATGCCTCTTTGGTAACAGATGGCCTTCTTATACACGTTGTAGCGCAAAGGCCACATAAGGCAGGACCACACTGTACACACAGACAACACGAAATGTCACAACAACCCCTGTAATCATCAGAATCTTCCAACCCCAAGTCGACATTAGTCCCCAAAACCATCCTAGAAGCGTCCAATCTCCTTCGTCCTCGTGTATGGACTCCGAGATTTTGTGCAACTTGGAGATGGCTTGATAAACCGTTGGAGCGTTATCAGGTATAAATATGCAGCAGCTCGAATGGATGACCTTACACACGCCGCCTCTATCTGCTAGAACAACGTCCAGTACCATACGGTTCTGTAACGTCGTAAGCCTATCCGCTTGAAGCTCTGCTGTCAGATTACCAAGGGCGCTTGCAGTTATGTTAGCAGTTGACTCTACTACACGAGTTAACTGTCTCAGATTTCTGCTATTGACCATAGGGCCCCAAAACGGTAGAAAACCCTTGAAGAAGTCTCCCGCTTCTTGGCCGGAAGTATCCTCTTTACTAATGACACCTCTCACAACTCTGGTTTTGTGATAGTCGGCAGCAACAGTGAAAGTCGGGGGCAAGAGATTTGCAATGTAGCAGGTACCTGAGAAGTCATGAGGTAACCACATGTATGCTCGGTCATAACATACAAAATAGGTACCCTTGGCAGTCAGAAAGACAGGGGAAGAGAGCATCGGTAGAACGTAAGTATCCACACAAGCACTCTTCCCAAGCTGGGCTCTTGGATTTCGGCCACGACCTTGCAGACAAAAGTGGCCTAGGTGAGGTACAATCCAGATTGGAGATGAGCTTTTAAGCTGCCTATCACCCACTGATATACTATACTCAGCCTCACTAAGGTACGTATAGGTTTGCACCTCTTCTTCTGGGATAAGTGATGTATCGAAGATATCTCTATCTAGATCGGCAATAGCTATCATTAGAGACTTGTGATACGGGCCAGGACCAAAGTTTGCTGAGCGTGGCTCTCGATGGGGGTAAGAATCTAGTGCACTACGGAACATGGTTTGGAATTCCCGAGCTGACCCTTGGGGACTGTACGGAAGAACCAAATATGGGATACCCCTGTCCATGGTATGCGGCATTAGCCCACACACCCAACAGTTTGTTGTATTTACCACCAACTGGTGCTGATGCAAAAGTTGCACAAAGGAATTGTTTCTAAATTCTGCACGTCTGACTTGTTCATGTTGGGGCAGGAGATGAAAGGAATGTGGAGAAACAGTGGAAGCGAAATTCAGATTATAGGAAGGAGGAGTAGGTGAAATGGAAGGTAACAATAATTGAATCCCAAAATATACTCCACCCACCAGTAGCATTGAAACGGTTAGGAACAACATAAAGATCTGAAATAGAAAACATTTTGTACAAAACACTTTTGATCTTTGCGTCAACATTTTCTCTCTTTCCGACAGCTTCGAGAAGTCCATCCTCTAAAAAACCGTCCGTGACGTTCTTGACGCACTTCGTTCTGAGTAGCGGTTGCCAATTCCCAGGAGTTCCCAGAAATCGACAAAAGAAACCGACCTAGTGTCGATAGCTGCTAAACAGAAGGAAGTACCCGCACGGCCCTACGGCCAACCCAGATGATAGGTTAAATGAATTCGAATCAATTCAATAATAGTCTCTTAGCTGCATGAAAAGAAAAGATAAACACAATATATAATGTCTACAATGTTCATGACAACTGGGGGGTACTGTAAATTAAAAAAAAAAAAAAAAAAGGAATAAAAAACCAGAACTCTTTTATTTGTCCTTAACGCGCGGTCGAAGAAAGTATCGACTTCTCCCGGGTCGAGTCTGATCCTCAAACAGTGGATTGGATGGCGAAAGAGTGTTCGATTGTCCAGGCAATTGTTCAGTACTTGTATTCCCCAATGTTGAAGGAAGGGAAATTGTTTGAGAGGAATCAACAGGGGTGTCAGAAAAAACTGGAGTGTTCCCTATGGTCTGAGCTTCGCTAAAGGGGACAAAATGCTGGGGAACGTCAGTTTCAGACGAGGAAAAGCCTTTACGTATCCATGTGTCTGCCGGCAGAGGAAGCGGAACCTTCTTGGTGTGGGTGGCATGCACCCAGTGTTTCCGTCCCTCCAGTCGAACCGCCGTCCTCGTTGCTAGTAGCACCTGGAAGGGTCCCACAAATCTCGGCTCAAGATGGCGTTTTCGTCCGAAATTTCGGGTGAGGACCCAGTCCCCTGGTCGGAGCCGATGACCAGGACCCTCTGTTCGTGACGGCAGAGCCTCAAAGACCTGTTGATGAATCAAACTCAATTTAGCAGTCAGATCATATAGATAATCAATTAACATTGGATATTCAAGTCTGTTCAATTCTTTAGGCCTCGGGACCCCCCAAATGTTCGCAGGGCGGCCGAACACAATCTCATATGGGCTAAGCCCTACTCGAGAGTGTACAGTAGCCCTGGTCGATAAGAGAGCTAGAGGCAAAGCGTCAGGCCATGATAAACCAGTTGTTGCCTGAATTTTAGCAAGTTTTAGTTTCAGGGTGCCATTGTATCCTTCCACCAAACCCGCTGACTGAGGATGATTAGCACTATGGAATTTCTGGGATATTCCTAAACCACGACACACACTCTTCATCACGCTTCCCACAAACTCACTTCCGTTGTCCGACCATACAATCCGAGGCATGCCGTACCTGGGGAAATACTCTTTGAGCAGAATTTTAGCTGTGGATAGGGCAGTATTATCCTTAAGAGGGTAAGCTTCAATCCATCTGGAGAATGCACAAACCACGACTAACACATACTTCAAATTGTGCATCTCTCCATGTGGATGAAATCTAACTGAATAACTTCGAAAGGACATGTAGGAGGGGCAAAATGACCAGGTGGAGTGGGGGTGCCCTTACCGGGATTATGCATCAAACATACCATGCAATTCTTAACCACTCTCTCTGCACATTTAGTAATCCCCTCATTCTTCCATACAGGAGACAACAACTTGCATATGCCCTTCGAGCTAATATGTGCTGTGCCATTGTAACAACAGCAAGCACATATGCATCCGGTAACATCCATCTCTGTTTCTCTGACAAATCAACCCAACATCCATCCTCATCTAATTTTCCCGTGCTTTCTTTCCACTTAGTCTTTTCCATTTCAGTGGCCTCATTCTGTATTTCCTTCACACTCTCCACTGTGTCCTCACACATACTAGTTTCCGCAGGCCATCTCACTGAACTTGTGACATACATTCGACTTGTCAGATCTTTAGCTGTCTCCTTAGCAGTCTCATCTGCAAACGCATTACCACGACCAACATCATCTGTCACTTTTCGATGCGCACTACATTTAATTATGGCCACCTGTTTAGGCAATGTGAGTGCATCTAAAAGGTCATTCACAAGCTGTCCATGCTGAATCTTTGTGCCATGCGACGTTAAGAATCCTCTTTCTTTCCACAATCGCCCAAAACTATGTGCCACACCAAAAGCATACTGGCTGTCTGTGAACACATTCACCCGCTTTCCTCTGGACAACACACACGCTCTCGTCAAGGCGATCAACTCAGCTGCCTGAGCCGAGTTCTGATTTAATCTTGTAGATTCCACAACCGTTCTCAACGTCACCACAGCATACGCAGTCGTCACATCACCGTTCGGTAACTTAAAACAGGAACCATCAACATACAAAGTACCATCGGGATCTACCAATGGAGTATCTTTTAGGTCAATACGACCTTTCGTTTCCTCTTCGGTTCTCAGATAACAGTCATGTGGTGCTGCATCACTTGACTCCGTGTTGATCGGCAATAATGTTGCTGGGTTCAACACATTACACCGTTTTATCCGTATGTGACTAGCTAGTAACGTCAGCTCATACCCAGACAACCTTGCGCTCGTCAAATGTTGAGTTTTCGTTCGGTTCAAGAGAGTGTCAACTGCATGCGGGACCATCACCGTAAGCGTATTATCCATGACCAGACCTGCGGACTGTCGAATGGACGCCGCAGCTGCCGCTGTTGCTCTTAAACAACTCGGCAAAGCTCTAGCTACTGGGTCTAAGGTCGAAGAAAAATATGCGCATGGGCGCTGTTTGTCACCAAATTGTTGCGCCAGAACACTCAACGCACAACCATCCCTCTCGTGAACGTACAGTGTAAACGGCTTACTGTAATCAGGAGTACCTAACACAGGAGCCGAACACAACGCATCACATAATTCTGAAAAACCTTTTTGACACTCTTCAGTCCAGGGCAAAGGAGTCAGAACATCCTTGCACGTGAGAGCTAACAATGGTTTCGCCAATAGTGAAAAATTTGGGATCCATTGTCTGCAGTATGACGTAATACCTAGAAAGGCACGTACATCTCTCTGAGTTTTTGGCACAGTCATTCGGGTAATCGCTGCAATTCTCTCTGGGGTCAACCTTCTCCCTTCTTTTGATAATAAGTGACCTAAGTAGGTTACTTCTTGGCAACAATATTGCAGCTTGGAAGGTGACACCTTGTGATGTAAGTCACATAAATGCCGCAACAACGATACTGTAGCAGTTCTACAAATATCTTCGGTATCAGCAGCTACCAACAGGTCATCAACGTACTGAATCAAGGCTGCGCCTACCGGTAATATAAATGAATCAAGTTGACTTTTAAGTGCTTGACTGTAGATCGACGGACTCTCACAATAGCCCTGTGGTGCGCGTTTCAATCTAAAACTGCGATCACCTAATGAGAATCCGAATAGGTCTCTGCTTTCCTCAGCAATCGGGATACTAAAGAAAGCATTCTTTAGGTCGATCACCGTGAACCAGGAGGCAGAAGCTGGAATCCTAGTCAACAAAGTCGTGATATCAGGGACCACGGGGAACTGTGGAATCACGATTTTATTTACTTCTCTCAAATCGATTATGAAACGATACACAGGAGGTTTAGATGGATCAGTTCGTTTTAGAATTGGTAGTACAGGACTATTACACACATTTCCTCGAGTTTCTTCAATGACATCCTTTTTGATCAGGTCGTGTACAATCGTTAATAGCGCCCGTTCTCCCTCAGTGGAGATACGATACTGTGGTATACGTGGCATTCGAACATTTGGTTTCAGTTTGATTATATAAGGTGGGATGTCCAAGAGACCCACGTCATTGGGACCTGTGGCCCATAGAGACGCAGGAAGGGAGCTCAATTCCGGTGGGAATTTATCGATCGACAAGTACATAGGAGAGATTACTCTCCGACCTAATGTAAGCTCCACTCCTTCAGGAGACCAATACAAAGTCGCATATAACCATTTTAACAAATCCAAGCCCAGAAGATTCTCACCACAACCAGTAGATAGAATCAATGGAGCCTCCAGCTCACGAGGGCCAATCGTAAGGGGCAAAGGGCTAGAAACAGGATTGCTAACCGGGGCGCCAGAGAATCCAACGGAAACATTTGTTAAGCCAGACAAAGGTGCGCCAGGGAGTTTCGAATGCATGATGGAACTTTTCGTCGCACCAGTGTCTAACAGAAAAGGCTCAACTACGCCAGATGTAGCAACTGCGACGTAAGGCCCACTCTGATCAACCGGAACTGATACTACTCCCTCTCTCTGTCGGTGGCTGTCCTAGTAACGGTCGTTTACAACAGTCTCTTGTTCAACGTAATAGTCGTCCGCGTAATACTGCGCTGATTTATCGGACCTTACATTTCGCTGGTCAAAACAATTATTCGCGTCCGAGGACGTATTAGGGCGCTCAGTCTGATTTTGGAAGGTACCGCGACCTCTACCTCGAGATGATTGTTGAGGACCACCACGACCCCCTCGTGCCGATACACCATTAAGTCGGTCACGCAAAGCGGGGCAATCATATTTTATATGTCCCTCTCTTCTACAATATGCACACTGGTTATACCCAAGCATAGATCTGAAGTCAGAGGAGTCAGGACGTGGCTGCATTCTGGAGGATTGCGATTGTGGTCTATATTGCTGTTGCAAATCAGTGTGATTGGAACGCGGAGGATACGCTTGCTGCAACAAAACCTTCGTTTTGAGCTCCTTAGTTTTCTTTTCTACACGATCGCTTTCTTCTTTCTCCCTATTTTCATAATATTGAGCCGTCGCTAATATTTGAGCAGTAGTGGAAACAGCCCAGGCACTTTCTGAATTTTTCAATTTGTTGCCTAGTTCAGGCAACAAATTTAATACGAATTTATCGACAAATAAACGTTGGCCTCCCTCAGTGCCCATATCCTGACCGCTATGATCGACAAATGCCTCTTCAAATCTAGTGAAGAAATCGGAGACAGTCTCGTCCTTCTTTTGTTTACAAGCTGATAATTTATCCCAGTTTACTCTCATCGCCGGCATAAGCGTTTTCATGAGCGTAATTATTTTCTGAGGCAGATCCAAAATTAACTGCTCAGGCTTAGCCCCACCAACTTGTAGTCCATCAGCCGCTATTAATGCAGCCCAATCACCACCTAATTCATTGGCATGATTTTCCTGACGAATTTTCGCCCAAACCGGCTGTGGTACAACGTTACCGAACAGCATGTCGATGTCGGCAAGGTTCATAACAGTAGCATCTACCAATTGAGACAACTCTTTATAGTAACCCGCCGGATTCTTGCGTGGATCAGGCAAGGACTGTTTGACCTGTAAGACTTCTGATCGCTTCCATGGGAGGTGTATCCAAACTCTTTGGAAATGTGGCAAAACTGGGGGAGCAGCACCAGGATCACCTGGCATCCACACTGGCGGAACCTCTCTCATAGGGTACTGACCAGGAGCCGCTTTCCAATTCTCAGAGTCGTCATCAAACGACACTCGAGAAGGCACTGTCGACCTATGGGCTAACAATCGCTCTAAGGCACGTCGTACATCTCCACCTACAATCATACCATTCGAAAATTGACCTTGAAGTTCAATCATATCGGGCGGTACGTTATCTAGATCATCATTATACCATTGTTCCCTCAAAAAGTTACACATTTCTTCGAACACGAATCTCTGTGTAGGCTCATTAAACTGAGAAAACGTCTCGAAGACCATGCGTGGAGGGTAGTTAGCAGGATGTCTTATCCACCTATGTGCCATTGTCACTAACGTTGCACTCTCTCTTCCACCAGGGATTTGACTTCGTCTCTGGGGAGTTTCGGAAGCACTGGTTGGTAGTATCGATCCGGATAGTGGGGAATAGAGCGTAGCAACAGTATTAGGAATACGGGTACGAACAGAAGGAGAAGAAGGAAAAAGAACAGGAGTGACAATATTAGAAGTGAACTTAGGAACAGCAGAAACAGGCAAGATAGTCGGGGTAACAGAGACTGGAGTTTGCGAAGGCACAGGCAAAGGAGCAGTAGGAATAGGAACAGGTGGTGGGACAAACGTAGGATTAACAACGGGCTGACCGGCAGCCGCCGGAACAACAGGAGGGACAACAGGAGGAATTACTGGCGGGACTACAGGAGGAACTACAGGGGCTGTAGCACCCTGTGCATAAGGAGGTGGCGATTTCATCAAATACGCTAACAGGGGATCCTCCTTTGAATCCTCTTCTTTCTTATCAAGACTAGCTGGTAAAACCGGATAACATTTGTCTATCCTCATGTGATGCAGTCTAGTGGAAACTTCTATTTCTTTCTCTTCTTTATCTCGCTGACATTGTTGTACAACTTGCATTATCGGAACAAACCCTTCTCTTCGATCCTTTTTAAGCTGTTTGATTTCTTTCTGCTTGGCCTCTTTACGCCACAACCGAAAGGAATCAAACATAGCTGGCCTAGCTTTCCTTTTAAACAACTTCGCTTCTAGATTATCTAAAATCGTAAGGTCGAAACTTCCATGTGGTGGCCAACTAAGGACACCATCTTTTTTCGGGTAACGGATCCAATATTTGTTATATATAATAGGGCCCACACCATGTCGACTATAGAGCTCATATATCGGAGTTCCAACTGGAGGTATCGGACACGAATCCTCCAACCGGGAATCCTTGTTGCAACATTTTAAGAAACCAAGAAAACCACTATGGCTAGGCATCGTGCACACTAACCTAGTATCAAACTTCAAGAGTTACCGAAGCACTAATTCTTCGTGAAAGACAAAACCCTCGGTTTTTGGCAATTGCAACTGTCAAATAAAAACTAAGAACCAACAACTAAGAACCACAAATGCAATGGAACCATGCATACAACAAAGCTTCAAAAGGCTCAACAACAACTAAGGACTGGGAGCGACCCACAAATACTTAACTGAGGACTTCAATGGCGTCACCAGGAAGGCCCGTCTATCGTCTCACTGTATGAAAGGTCTAAGCCAGGCGTCGAAAACAGGTCGACAGTCAGGGCATCGGTCCGCCGCAGCCGTCAGGAGGCGGGAATCTTCGCGGGAAAAATCTTCGGGCCATTTGTTTCGATAACAGGATCGATGAAGCGGGGTGCACCTTTTCCTCGGAGATTTCACACGAAGTTCCTCACAATCGTCAGGCTTTGGACCGGTACCGCCGATGTCGCCCCATGTTGGGCGCCAACTGAAGGACTGGACTATTTAAGGCCCAGCGGTGCCAGGGAACAACACCTAAAACCTTCGTGGGATACCTGTTCTGGCGCACTAAAGACAGAGACACGGGAGACTTCCTTCGGCATCAAAGATCAGCGTTTATTACTGCAGGGAGGCAAAAGTCACGAGAAGTACAACAACATGTAGTTCTGAGAGTCTGCTTCAAATTGCATATGTGAGTCGCTCTCTTTTATACAAGATTTTACCATTGCACAACATGTGAACAAAAGGTTACAACCCAGTTCCCACAAAAGGCTTCAAAAGGGTCGCTTTCATGTATTCAGAACCCCGGAACATAATTACATTAACATCACCAGTTCCAACTGTAAAAGCACATCTTTGTAAATAGGCAAGAGAAAGAGACAAGATTCAGCTGCAAGGAAGTCAGACAGCAGGGAAGAAGTTAATATTGGATGCGTAATCGTAGCTTAAAAGGGCTTGATCCCAGCATGTGCGAGGCTGAAACAATAGACCGACCGGGCAGAATCACCTTCGATCGGAGGCAATTGCCTTAGCAGTGTCCTTCCCCTAGTTATAAAAGACGCATGAAAGGAATATGTTTCTTCCGTAAAGCTTGGGTACTAAAAGGTCACGATGCGGACAGTTGCCTGTTCGCTGACTACGTGAGGGCAAGAAACAAAATGGATGCCGTATCTAAAATGGAACCCAAGGGTCCAGATGTAGAAACACGTAAATAAGGCGAACCATGCCAGGTAGTGTAGTGAAAACGCGTACACTTACTGAACACGTCATTTACGGTTCATAGATACCTTACTTGCCCGTATTCGTTCATGCCCGGAACACCGTAACGATTCTCACAGAACCTCACCACCACTAATCTACCGGCTGGGTCTGAATACATCTCCTGAATCTTAACATCACACTCCTTTGTACTTAAGCTAGGACACCTTTGGCATGCGTAGTTAACCCTGCCACAATGTGTTGACCCTTCATCCTACTCGGCGTTAGGACTCCACTCCCTAGGGGCCAAATGCGTTTCCTGTAATATTGCCACATCTATTCTGTGTCTCTGTTAATAGTCAACACTTTGCATATTTTTCTGTGTTCATTTAAGCCTCTGACATTGCATGCATGTTCGCAATTGCATTAGCGAGGAATCAGAAGACATTGTTGCCCCCTGGTGCAAGTCATCTGGCATTTAATACGGATTTCAAATATTCTGTTACATCCAACTAATCATTACCACATAGCAGCAGCAAACACTTTAAGGAAATTAACATAAAACCCAACACACCACCCACGCTGTGCAATCCCACAACTGACACAGCCAAGCAATCAACTACACGTTCCCTTCCACTCTCACGCAACCCAACCCATTCCCGAAACTGAACCATGTGGCAGACACATGAGGGCAGATGTTGTCGGACTGATCAAGCTCAAAAAGCTGGTCTCAGCTTAGGGCTTTATAATTATACTAATGTTTGCACGTAATAATGATTACGTTATACAACTATATAATCTCTGTTACAACCACAAGTACATATCAATGCTCCGTGAAAAGTTCGACTAGTACAAAGCCCACAACCCCTGTGATTGTCTTAAGCCCTCCATGGCCTTCTTACCCGGGAACCGGGCGACTGACTTGAACCTGACTCTGTATTCGAACCAGGGGGAGTAGAGGATAGGGACTTCACAACAAAGAATCCAAACCACTCCCAGATGGAGTGGAATTTTCTCCCACCATAATCCAACAAGTTGAAGGACCTGTAGCCAAAGGGAGGAGGTCTATTCATTCTTGTCCTGTGTATTCTCCACTTCTCCGCTGTCTGATCTAGAGGAACGACGACGCGTGCCTGCAGTCCTGATCTTGAGGAATTGCATTGCTTGTTTTGGATCACTGAATATAGTTGCTTTGCCAGCTAACAGCACTCATAGCCTAACAGGATATAACATGTTGTAATCCAACTGAAGTTCATGTAGCCTTTGTTTTACTGGAATGAATAAACGTCTCGCCTCCTGATCCTGCTGTGTGAAGTCAGGATTCAGTGATATCTATGAACCTTCATATCTTAACTCTTTTAAAAACCGAGCCTTTCTCAATGCAGCATCTCTGTCTCTATAGCTCAGAAGCTGCACCATAATAGGACACAGCTGGGCTTCCAGGTTTGGACTTGGGGCAAGAGACCGGTAGGCATGCTCTACTATGAAGATCTCAGATAATGTCTCCCCGCCCTGTAAGTCAGTAAGAAGCTGCTTTACAAATATTTCCATGTTGGCAATACCTGTTGACTCCACAATCCTTACTATTCTCAAAGTATTCCGCCTCGAGCCAGCCTCTAAGTCTTCAGCTTTTAACTGCAACACTGCCACCAATTTATCCACTTTATTTTAGAGATTTCCATGGTCGTATATTCATCCTCAATCTCTGAAACTCTTTGCTCCACCGCTTCCAGGCACGCAGTATGTTTGTCAAGACACTCCGACATTCGGTCCATTCTAAAAGTTGGAGCATCTATTTTACTTACAACCTTTGTGAGGCTGTGTTGCGTAGTCATTAGTATCTGTCTCAGATATATGGGCCATCTTCCATCTCAGAGTCTTCAAGCAAGGTCTCCTGTATAGTATCCCCAACATCACGTTTTTCATAAAAACCCCTGAGATCAAATTGTAATTTGGATTGAGATTTGTCCAGCTTGCTCATTGTGACCAACAATGTGATACGCAGACATCGCCTAGTACTGTTGCCACTGTAGGCCACCCTGTTAGGCAGCACACCTAGGTCACCTTGTATTTCACAGAACTTCTCGGTCTACCCTATAGACAACAGTGGAGACCTCTAGAAGATATCACCTGATTTATGAGAGACAACCTACTCTCCTTGCCTTGACACAATCAAATGTTCTTCCTAGCGAGCCTTGTCACAGTCTCAGATATCAATTCTCTTCTCTAAATATACAGCGCCTAAAGGTGGTTGTTGTAACTGCAGCCTGTCTTTGTAGAGCAGCACATTATAAGCAAGTCTGTTCGGAGCAAGGAGTCTAAATAAATTCAAATTTGTACACCTGTAGTACCTCTACCCGCAGCTCACGTTTCCATGTTAGGATCAGGTGGACAGCAGGACTGGATGGGGCTAACACTGTAATTTCTCAGTCAAATTGTCTCAGCCAGCGGTGGGGGGGATGCCTGGTGTCGTTATCCGCTTACTGTAGTGCTCCACTAACTATTCTTGCCGCGACCCCCTTCAGCCCGCCGCATCACTTACCGTCGCTGCTACTGACAACTCCAGTCTAGGCCGCTACCCAGCGTCGACGTCGGCAGCCCCGACAGGCCGCAAATCCATAACTGCAGGGCTTCTCACAGGTCGCTCTGCCAACTCCGTCTTCTTCACAGCCTCGACATCACCAGTGGCAACCCCCTCAGCGGCAGCTGACTTCAGTGCGATCCCCGGCACTGCGCACACCTATTATAGGCCCCACCTGCAGCTCACGTCGCAGCTCTGATCTTCGAGATGCTCCAGCCCCAGGCGTCAGGCACTCCACAAAAAAAGAAATGTGCCGAGTTCAGGTAGGCACAGTAAGTCTGTGAAGCTAGGCTCTGTATCGATTAGGCACTAGGCTCATGTTGGATTTGAAATTGGCCGATGGAGCACGCTCATAATGAGGCTATCTTCGAGCCAGGGAAGCTCCACCCCCCAAGCTCGACGTTGATATTTATAGGGCCGTATGTCCACTGTGAATCCACAAACTTATTTGCCCTGATTCATGACTGTGGTCGCGTCCAGAATCTACATCTCACTTTATGATTTGTCTCTGACTAGTGCTAGGTCATCTAGATGTGTTAGCAAGCTCTGAACCATACCCACATGTTTACACAGGTTTGGCATGGCTCGATACATTTTCTAATTGTACTGTCATGTGAGCGTCATTGTATGCCTCTGAATGGCTTGGAAGATACTGCAATCAACACTCAGATGTGTTAAGTGCACTAAATGAGACGTAGGGGTACCTTTTTTGTATAAAAATGTTGAAATTTGTGATGATTCTGTGCATGTCTATGACAACCCTGTAATAGGAGGCCAATGGCATTATTGGCTATTCTGTTCTTATTGTGTCATATGGTATTCCTCAGCATAAATTATTTACATGTGGAAATGTTCAAGTTGAATTCCTGAAAAATACTGTCTTATAATGTTCTTATTTATTAATTATTTTTTTTTTATTCTTTTAAAATAGTCAGGACAGCCACATCCCTGTCTCATCAAATTACCACCTGAGCGACATTTTTTCTGACCTTTTACATTTTTCTGCGGAGTATCTTACCAGAGGTGGAAGATTAGTATACTGGCTACCCGTCTACAGACCAGAGTAAGTACCATTATGTGTTTTGTTTTCCACTCTTTTACGACATAATGATCATTTGAGCACTGCGTGTGTATGCCATTATCTGCATTATATGTGTTTAAGCTTTAGCCATTTACTTCTGTGTTTGGATAATGTTTTTTTAAAATAAAAAAACATTCGGGATAGAAAGAGCCCACTAGATACCATTTTGGAAAAAGTTTAAACAAATAATTTGTTGTATTGCTTTAACTGTCGTCTTTTAACCCTTTCACTGCGGCGGCTATTCCGCCGCAGTGCTAAGGGGCGGGGGGGGGGCCCACGCGTCACGCCCCACGGGTGAGCTGTGCTTGTGACGAAACGGTTCCGTCACAGCCCCGCCCGCTCAATAGAACGCTCAGCGCAGGCGCGGAATTCGCGCCGAGCAGGTGCGGAATTCGCGCCGCGCAGGCGCGGCGAGCGAGCCGTGACGGAACCGTTCCGTCACAAGCACAGCCCACCCGTGGGGCGTGACGGAACGGTTCCGTCACAAGCGTGGGAGGGGTTAATATTATTACAGTTATAAACGCCACTGAACACACTCCATTTACAAATTCAATAAATTCCAATAACACAGTTATTGCTAGCTGGAACAGTTCACGCCATTTTAAGGAAAGGCTCTTATTGAACATAAAGTCTTGTTCACAGTAAATTGGGTTTGAATCTGCGCAGGCGTGTTTCATAGCCAAGGAAATAAAGCGTGAAGCTTTGTGACAAATGTTTTACCTTAACTGAAGTTACTGAGCAATTGTACTGTTAAAGTTAAATCCAATTGGCACAGCGACTAGAATTCTAGATCTGAATATTTGCCAAAATGCATGTATAAAAAAAAAAGCTAAATTAATTTAAAAAAAAAAAATGGTTTAGCATATAAATGTCCCCCGCACCCCTCGGGACAACACCCCCAATACCATATTGCATATAATTAATGATGTCTTGTTGCTTTATCTCTTTTCCCAGTATTTGAATAATTACACATTTCCTACTTAAACTTGCTTCGTATGACTTATTCTAGTGAAGTCATATAGCAGTGCTAGTGTGTGGGAAAGATGGAAGGCGTTGGCGGCCTACCTGGAAATAAAACACAATTTTTCACAATTTCAGCAGAGGTCCTGTTTTGACGAAACACACCTACATCAGGAAAACAGAAAGGGTAGTTTACAGAGAAAAATGCGGCAACTTCACATTAACTGTAAAAAAGAATGAAAACCTTTTTAAAATAATATTTTCCACTAATGTTTCGGTCTTCACATTGGATGCACATTGACAATACAATTGATTTTGAAGAAGTTGCCAAATCCTGCCATTGTCACTGTGAGCATGTGATTGGAAGTACCTTTATTCATTACTACAAGCATGAAATTCAGACGCTGTCTCCTTTGCTATACTCATGAGCAAAATGGTTGCGATCTTATGCTTTTTCACAATTTTGTCAGGATACAGAGACCTCTGATTGTGCTATTGCCTATTGCGACACAGGTTCATGAAAACCCCCAAAGGTTAATTGCCATTATGCTATATTTTAAAGGTATTAATAGATTCTACTACCACTTGCATATATTTTTCAGTCATGTATCTAACTTTCTTGATCTTAAAATGGTACGTTCCGCCACGCTGTCCTCCCCCTTGTTCCCTTTTAGAATGTTGGAATGTTCCATTGTGACTGTTGGAGAAGAAGCTGAGGAGGGTTTTTGCGTTGATGTTGTTTAAGAATAAAGAGTTCAATTTCCTGGAGAGACTGGTTTCTTTTAGTGATGGATGCTAACTGAATGATGCAAATGTAAGATATTACCAAACTGAGTCCATACTAGTCATCATCTTCATATTCTATTTTATTTATAGTTTCTTAATTTAAAATTCTAGTGGACTTATTTAAGTTAGAAGTTTATATCGACAAATTTTTTTAGTCCTTTTACAACAGCAGAAACCCATTCTGAACTATCTGTGGGTTCAATTATTCCTTCTTTGCACACCATGTCCAAATGTTTTTTTCAGCTCCCCTTTGACACTAAAAGGTACGGGACAATCTTTAACTTGAATTGGCATAGCTTCTTTTTCAACTTGATATGTTCAAGCCCCATAACCCATCCAATTGTGGAGCAAAAACAGTGTAATGCATTTTACTATCGTTTTCTACTTTTTCATTTGCAACTGCAATGTTTGCAATAGGAAAGATAAATTGGGCAATCTTTATCCGGACATAATTCAGTGCATAATCTCCATAAATCAAGCCACCTCACAATGTGTATACAATTGATGGCAATATATATTTTTGTATTAATTGAATGCCCCTTGAATTCTAGACTATTTTCAAAATATCCTAGCATAAATATTTCGAAAACCACCAAACACTGTGGGATTAATGTCCGTTGTAACCAATTTTACGATCTCCAATCTCTCATAGAAATAGTTTTCAGATATTATAGTATTTGGAGACCCTGAGTCTGCTATTACATTGATGCCCACTTTACCAATATGAACCCATCCTAGAGTTGCCTTAAAACGAGCATTGCTTTTCGGAACCTGACAACATTGTTCCTCACTTGTTGAAACAGAATTACTGCCAATTGCTTGATCTACCTCCTCTGCACAGTTACATTTAATGTTACATTGCTCTTCTCAGTTGCGGTACAGCTGGGATCGCTTCCTAAGTGTAATTTTGACATGCACTTGTAACAAGAAACGCTCTTCTTAGTGACATTCTTGTAAAGTTTATCTGTCTTGTAACACTCTCTCTCTCTCTCTCTCCCCCTCTCCAATTTAAGCTAGCCTGTCTGCCTGCCTTAGCTAGCCAGCCCGCGTGCCTAAACTGAAACAGTTGATTTTCTATTCCTTTAGTGGTGCCTAGCGCTCCTGATAAAGTTGGAATGCAACAATCGTTCCTAAATTTCCTTGACGCAAAATTCAACACAACCCTGTTTCTGATACAGGTGTCTGTTTTAACCAAATCCACAATTCATTCAACAGCTGTTATATATTCTTCGACCGTCTCTTTACCATACTATTTACATTTAAAACATGGTGATGATCCAGCATCATACTTGACTCTTGAAATGCTTTTCCAGCCTGCTCACTGTCTCACTCTCATCATCCCAAGGATTAAACTGTCCAGGCGGTGCCTATGTTTCTGAAAGTTTGTCAAATATTTCTTGTCCGGAATCACTGAATAATCTAAATAATAAAGTTTTATTTCCAGTCAGCTGGAATTACTTTACAGTCGATGGCAACAAGGTATTTTTGAAAGCTCCATACAGTTGCCTCCGTTTCAGACTGGGCTTGCCAGTATTTTGTAAGTAAACAACTTGCCACGCGTAGTGTGTGAATAATCAACTAAATCCATATCACGTTCTTCAAATCACAAAGTAGGATAACCTGGAAATTTGTATTCTGTACCGGCGTACTGACACCGCATAAATAATGAATTGACATTTTCTTTGTGGCAGTTTAGTAGCTTGTTTCTTTCTTATAGATGGTCTGTACAGGTATACACACGGGGAATTCGATGACGAGGATGGGATTAAAATGAAGATTTAATGTCTATAAATAATTATAAAGCAGGGCGCAACTTCAGGACTACAACCCCCAAAAATTATTTTCTGATAAAAAATTGGGTACAGGTGTTTTCAGTCGAGTGTGATGAGGGGTCTATCAGTTTTGAAATTCTTCAAAAATTGTGGTTATTTGTACAAACTTTTGTGTTTTCTCTTTATTACTAACCATACCAATCTGCATTCCACTCCCTTTCCACCGCCCCTTTTTCCTCTCTCATGCGCCTTCAGATTGAATGCCAGCGTGATTGTTGGAAAATCTGAAGCTTACACCTGTGAGTAGTTGGTTGACCTCATACAATCTAAGAACTATGGGCCAGATGTGCAAAGCATTTTTCTGGTAGCACTTTTGAAACCAGAAAATGCTTTTTCAAATGTCCAAAATGCGATTCGGTAACTTGTTACAGAATCGCATTTGCTATTTAGTATTGGGAAGGGGCGTGTTTAGGATGTCCCTTCTAAATACGGAATTGATACATATGCATTACTGTTTTGCGTCCAAATTCCGGTTGCAAAACAGTAATACTTTGCCATCAGTTTAAATCTGGTGGTAACCCATTCGCAAAGGAGAAGGGGTTGCCAAGGGACCCCTTTCCATTTGAGAATGTAAATAAGAATATTTTTAAGAGCAGGCAGTGGTCCAACGGACCACTGCCTGCTTTAAAAAAAATGAAACTTCAAGGGTTTAGTCTTTTCCTTTTAAACGCATCCCATTGTCCTTTAAGTAAAACAGGCTGCTTTTAAAGAAATAAAAGATTGCTTTATTAAATAGCACTCACAGACAAGGTAGTCTGCTGACCTCAGTAGGCCACCACCCCTGTGATTAAAATTTAAAAGAAATATATTTATTAGGTTTTTCCTTCTGAACAACAGTTACAATTGGCAGAGTCCATCAGGATAACAAAATGCAGCAGTGTATAGCATAAGCAGTACATTGTGTATGAAAACACGGAAACAAGTGCCTGTGAACCTGCAATGTGCATGTAAACTCGGTTAATGAGTCAGTGTAAATGTCAGGAGTATACTGCCGCACTGCTGTAATCTGGGAGTAATCCAATGAACCCGGGTGCGGATAGGGTGGATGGTCTAGGAGGCAGTGGTAGGGTGCATCCATGCAATGGTGAAATGATTGCGGACAGGTAGAGAGGCCGGCAATACTGTGGTGACGGAGCGTGTTGGGATGAAGACAGCAGGCAAGCTCAAGCGAAAAGGTCTCCACCGCGGGGCGATGGATCACAGTGGTGGCGCATGCGAGTCACAGGGAAAGGTTATTGTTCCCCACTTCTTGTAGGAACTGTGAAAGGAAGGTAGCCATTGAGGGGAGATAGGCCGCTTGCGCAAGTATCAGACTTCTTCATAGTGGAGGGCATCCTCCTAGGTTAAGCACCACTTGCATATAGCTCGTGCCATGCGGCCACCAGTAGGGCCATTGGAGAGTGCCATTGGAGGGTGAGCGCACGCTTGGCAAGGAGGAGCACTAGGCATGCGAAGTGAGCACGTACCACCAACCATGTGATTCTCAGTGGGTCACAAACTGCAACCTACCTCATTATTATTCATGAGGTAGGTTGATTTACAACCCACAAGGAATCCCTAAATGAAACACGATGAGTTTCTTACATTAGGAATACTGATCTCCTAGATGCAATTTGGAGCGAATCGCGATTAGGAAATCGGTATTCCTAATGTTTGTACATGTGCCCATAAAATACACAACATTCCTTAATTCCTAACCTATGACAGCAAGCATAACAAAGATTAACACAACATACACAGGCACCACAATGACAAAAGCCATTTACCATTACCAGGCACAGTAGTACAGATTTGAATTGGTAAACTAACATCCATTGCAACCTGAAATGAATGAAAGCCGCTCCTGACACATGTTTTGCTCTTATTAGAGCTTGTTGAAGGGGAAATGCTTTGTGCAGACACAAGGGAGCAACCAATATAAGTTCAAACAATATTCTTTCATGCTTAGAGTGCTGTGAAAATAAAAATAAAAGTGGGGCTAGCACAATCCTTAGCTTAAAGACGTCACTGTAAAAATGGGATAATATTTTGGCACGTTTCTAGCTTGGTGTGGATGGCACTGTGCTTTTCCAATGCTCAAAGTTTGTGCTAGAAAAACAAATATTCGAGGTTATATGATTTAGCATGTTGGTGGTGTTGTAAAATAGTCCTTGTGAAGCAGCTACACTCCACCTAAAACCTGAGACCTTCCCAGAGCTCCCACCTTCTTTTATACATAGTTTGGTTGTCTGAGGGTACCTCAAACTTGTATTGGCACGCAGTGGATCCAAGATCTTAGTACAGTATGTCACTACATACTCACTCCAGAAACCTCACCCCAACAATAAGGACTATCAACACAGCAGTAGGAAAGACTCAAGCCTTTAGTTACACACAAGAAAATGTCAGGACGACTGTACTAAGTTGACTGGGAATCCACTCTAGAGTTTGCCATCTGGGTGCCTGCAGATGCCTGAAGCCCCCATTGCCGTTGATCTCCTGGGGAGGGGTTGGATGACCACGTTCCCGGGGGAGGACAGTCTGACGGGGAAGCAGGGCGATCCCCACAGGAACGTAGAAGCAGGCACCCAGATCCCTTTGCACAAGTCACTAGGGCTTGCCCCCGATCGAAAGGACCTCATTCCTCAACATTTGTTAGACCTTCTCCAAACAGAGGCCCTCCTATAGTTCTAAAATGAGTCAGTAAAGCCAGTATTCCCACGCACTTGAGGGAGGGAGGTTGAGATGACCATAGAGCTCCGTTGGCCATGCACAAACCTGGCACCCAGTCAATAGAGAAATCCACAGAGGCTATCAGCCTGTTTAGTTTGTTTACCCACTGCACACCTGAATCCCATCATGGGCAGAACATGCTGCCTCCTCCTTCTCTCCCCTGATTCTTTCAAGCGCATCCAAAGGTCCACTTATCAGAACATGCCCCTCCAAAGCATCAGGAGTAGTGTAGCATCAGACAAAAATCCCCTGTTTCCCACCGAAGGTAGCAGGTCCGAAATGTCCCAGATGTGAGGCGGATGGTCTCATCCAATGACCTTCACAGTCCGCACACCAGCTGCAGGGTTGAGCTCACCAACCACGCCCTGACTAGTTGAATGATAGTCACAGGGTCGCATGGAACATCGTCCAAGGAAGGGGGAGGCCCAGTTCCAGTCATGATTTCATCTAGGTCACAGGAGCCACTGGACAGCTTCCCAGGAATCACACAACCCCAGTCCATTGGAAAATCCATTGAGTTCATTAGTGTCACCTTCATAATACTGAGCACACAAAGTCCACAACTAGACCCTTAATACTCGTCGAAAAGTGCAGCTGACATAATAATTCCAGCTATTTCCTTGCAAGGCCCTATGGGGTCCACAAACAAACCTCCGACTAACTCCGGTATCCATTGTTAAAATTAGAACTGCCTCTGCTAGACTTGAGACTGAAGGGTGCTGCATTTCACTATTGCTCCTCGGTGCCCTGACAGACATCACTGGCGCCGTGGGCTCGCGCCTGCCACGCGCGTTGTTGGGAGCGGTGCTACTGGGTTGCCCTGAGGCCCTGGCGGACTTGACCTGTGTTGTGGGCTGCTGCCAGCTGGGCGGCCTGCTGAAGACGGCCTCCCCAGTAACCCCCTGGGCCCTAACAGCCGCCATTGCACTTGTGGACCCTCCTCAGCTTTGAGGCCACTGGGAGTGGTAGACCTACTGACATCCACGTGGAGGTGGCCTGCACACAGCCTGATCGGCCCTGCTGAGCCCTGGGCCCTAGCCGCTGCTGCGGGCGCCGGTGGTTGCCAGTTGGTGGTCTACGACGGGTGGAGTGTCCCTGTGAACCGGCCTAGAGGTAAGGAGTGAGGGCGCAGAGGCGTCTGGGCTGGGGTGAGGATTCGGCCGTCGATCGGGCGTCAGACAGGGTGCGGGGGCCCTTGGACAGCACGGCTCCTCCTTCCCCCGTCCTCGCCCCCCTCCTCTCCCCACTCCTCCCCCCCCCTCCTCTCCCCACTCCTCCCCCCATTTCTGACACGCCTCCTATGATGGGGTGCTCTTGCCCAGTGGGGCAGTGGCGGCGGCGAAGCCTGTTGGGCCTCCCCTCTCTGGGCTTGGGGCGTGGAAGGAATTGCTTGGCTGCCACTTAAGCGGCTGTAACCCCCCAAATCCGGCATGGTGGTCTGATGACTCCCTGGGGGCCCCAACCATAGCTTCGTGTGGCGGCAACTGTGTTGCTTCCTAATCCTTTCCTTGGGTTTGCCCCGGATCGTTGATCAGTGCTGCACTCCTGGGATCTTCTGCCTGCACCTGCCCTTTACCCTGGACCCGCCGTGACCCCGGGGATTTACAGATACTTTGTGTGGCTGCCCCGGCAAATTGTCTGGTGGCCTTGGAAGGGGGACTTGCGTGTGGCTCTGGATCGCGCCTTGCTCCTTTCTTCTCCCTCTACTTCGGCCACACTCTTTGGGCGGCGGCTGCTTGATCCAGGCCGAGTCTTCCCGCCTGCTGTTTCCTCGTGCTAACCCCCGGCCCGCACATGTTGGTCTGTCACCTTCCCACTGTGGGGTCTGCGGGTGGAGACTTCGAGTCAGTGATTTCCTGGGGTCGCCATGGGCTGGACGGATAGGTCGGCGAAGACTCCTGCCACCCAGACGAAAATGGACCGCTTCACCTCCTTGGAGGCGGAGGCAACCGGAGGTGTGACTGATCAGGAAGCTCCTCCATCCGCGGATTCGGCCACCATCCTTCAGGCCATCCATGCCTCACAGACGTCGGTGGAGGGTAAGATCGTAGAGGTGCGAGTAGATGTGACTCTCATTCGACAAGACGTCCGAAACGCCACGGCTCGGATGAAAGAAACTGAGACCCGGATTTCTGCTGTGGAGGATGATGTCCAGCAACTTAAGGGGCAGGTGGCCCGTCTCCAGTCGCACACTCAAGAGCTGCACCATCGTGCGGTGGATGCCGAAAACAGATCCCGACGCAATAACCTCCGCCTGGTGGGCTTTCCAGAGGGGGCGGAGCAGGGCCGCACGGTGGGCTCCCTGGAGAGATGGCTGTGGTCGTGGATCCCTGGGGATTCTCTCTCTCCCTGGTTCGCGATCAAGTGGGCCCACCGGTCTTTGGCCACCGGCACCGGGCGCACATCCCCGCCCATTCATAATGCGGGTTCTCAACTGTCTGAAGCTTGCAAACAGCGGCTACTCTATGAAAACAGTGCAATAATGATCTTCCTAGACTACACTCGCGAGGTCCAGGGCCAGCGCAGCTCCTTTGGGGAGGTCAAGCAAAAGCTGAGGGCACTTAACATCCAGTATGGGCTCCTCTTCCCAGCTCGCCTGAGGGTGGTGTTCGCGAACAAGATGGTGTTCTTTGACAACCCGACGGAGGCCTGGACCTGGGCAACGGAGGAGCGCCCGCTGCGGGCTGAGAACCGGGACCTGGGCTTGGACGGAGCAGGGAATGGACCTGGCCGCCCTGCTCCCTTCGCTCCTCAACCACAGCGTAACTGCTCCCGCAGGTTCCGTGGACAGAGGAGGGCCCGCTCTGACTCATTCCCAGCAGCCAATACCGCTCTCTGAGGGACCATCGGCCGGGAGGCGCGCCTTCTCTTCCGGTCGTTTGGATGGCGGTGGTGCTTCGCCTGGACCCTCGGTGATTGATCTCCCGGACTCGGACCTCTCCCGTAGCCCGATGCGTCTGCCTGAACTGGTCTCTGCCCGCTGGGCCAGGCTCCATGGCCAGAGATGGTGCTTTAGCTCGGGAATTTCTTTCCTTCCCGATGGGCTCTTAAACAGACATCCGGATAGGAGGAGGGGTCCTCCACACTTCCCCAGTCCCGAGCGTTTTAGTTTGGTTGCTCACATATTTGTACTGTTAGGGCGACAGATGCTTAAGTTATCGAAGTGTAGGGTGGGGGGTGGTAGAGGGGATGGGGTGGGACCGTTGTCCCATGTTTTGTTATGGTTTCCTATTGTCTCGCTGCGCCAACACTCGCATGACACTTGTTTTTACCCCCATATGGGTCCACTATCTATGGTCCGTCCCACAGACACTCCTTTGAACCTGCTCCGGGCCCTGCAATTGCCGTCGGCTCTCCAGGGCCCGACGAGCCACTACAACAATCTCCAACCCCCATGACTGACACACCATCTCCGAAGGCAGCCCTCCATATTTTATCATGACATGTTAATGGCCTGC
Source organism: Lissotriton helveticus (assembly GCF_964261635.1). Taxonomy (NCBI): domain Eukaryota; kingdom Metazoa; phylum Chordata; class Amphibia; order Caudata; family Salamandridae; genus Lissotriton; species Lissotriton helveticus. The sequence goes on along the minus strand of NC_136067.1, from coordinate 1,213,878,274 downwards.
TGGACCGCCACAAACGAACAGCCGTACTGTGTTACGCACAGCGCCTCAATATAGGAGTGCTTCTGCTTCAGGAGACGCACCTGACGGGAATCACTGCCGCTTCCTAGCGCGTTACGGCTACGATAGGGTTTGGCACTCAGGCTTCGCTCAAGGTTCTCGTGGCGTGGCCATAATATTGAAATGCACTCTGCCTTTTGGACTTACGCAAGTTATTCATGACCCACAGGGCACGTTTGTGATTATTTGTGGGATACTGGGGGGCACTTCCCTTAACCTTCTGTCCTTGACTCACCGCCCTCGATGCTCACCACGACACTCAAACAATCCACCGCGCTGCTGACCGCCCTCCCCCTGGGGTCCACGGTTATTGGGGGCGATTTTAACGCGGTCTCCACCCCGCTTCTCGACACAACAGGTCCTCCATCTACCTCCAGGCTGGCGCAAGCGAAACAACTAACACACTGGGCTGAATCCCTGGGCCTTTGCGATAGTTGGCAAATCTGGCACCCAAATGCTAAACAGTTCACGCACACCTCCGCCGCACACTACACGCAGGCCCGCATAGATGCAATTTTCATTCCGTCTGCGGACTGCACCACGAAATAAGACGTCCGAATACTCCCGAGACGTATCTCTGACCATTCCCCGCTGCTCCTTAGTACAGGGGCTCCTCCTCACATGCGTCCAGTATGGCGGTTGAATGCTTGGCTCCTTCAAGATAAGGAATTCAAGAAAGTGGTGGGTTCGGAACTGAAGCAGTTCTTCGCCAACAACGTGGGGTCGGCGGATATGGCCGGAGCTTTTGCCGCCTTTTATCGTCACCTTTATGCCAAACGAACCCCGGTATGGTCACTCGGCGAGCTTATGGACGCCGGAGGTGCCCACCTCCCTCAGCTGGATTCTACTGCTCAAGCCGATCTTGACCGCCCAATCTCCCACGATGAGATTAATGAGGCTATTGCTTACACCTCGTCGGGTAAAACTCCCGGCCCAGATGGCCTACCCCAGGAATACTATGCAGCATACCGGGAGGCCCTCGTGCCTCGCCTTGCTGACTTGTATCCCGAAGCATTAGAGAAAGGTTCCTTCCCGCCTGAGACTGACATGGCCACCATCGTGGTCCTCCCGAAGTCACGACCGCCATCTCCCCACTGCACTGACTACCGTCCCATCTCCCTTATTAACACGGACGTTAAACTGTACGCCGCAATCCTTGCCCAGCGGTTGAAGCCCTACCTTACCATATTGGTCGACCAGGACCAGTGTGGATTCATGCCTCAGCGAGGCACCCGACACTGCCTCCGGCGGCTTCACCTGGCCCTGGCTCAGGTCAGGTGCTTTGCCCTTACTTGGCGCTCCTTCTCATCGATTTTGAGAAGGCGTACGCCTCTGTGGACTGGACGTACCTAGACGATGTGCTAGCTGCGATGGGTTTCGGCCCTCGCTACAATCAGCTGGTAGGGGTTCTGTACGCCTGGCCTCACGCCCGCGTCTTGGTCAATGGGGTTCTCTCCGACGCCTTCCTCATTCAGAGGGGGATGAGGCAGGGATGCCCCCTCTCGCCCCTTCTCTTCGCCTTGGCGATGGAGCCTCTAGCGACCTTGATTCGGTCAGAGAATCTCGTTCGGGGATGGGAATGGCCCAACTACGAAGTGGACAAGATCGCTCAATACGCGTACAATGTCCTGCTCTTTTTAACCAACCCCGCCCAATCTGTCCTCGTTGTCTCCAGATCCTGCGCTCTTTCGGGAAAACCTCCGGCCTCCGAATGAATCCTAATAAGTTGGTCCTGGTCCCACTTCACCTCTCAAGAGAATGCTACGACTGGCAGTCCCTATACCGCTTCGGCATCAGTCTTTTAAATACCTAGGGATCTGGGTTGCTCTCCTCCCAGAACTGGGATGGTCCCTCATTGTCGCCCCGCTTGTGAGAAAAGCTAAGGCGGACCTCCACAGATGGCATACAATACCCCTGAACCCCCTGGGGAGGGTCGAATTTAAAATAATGATTCTTCCCAGGTTTCTTTACATCCTTCAAAACACCCCTGTCTGCTTCCCAAGGGCATGGTTTCGGGAGCTAGACACTAAGGCTACTAAATTCCTCTGGGGAGGAGGGAGAGCCCGGCTGACGTTAAACACTTGTCTGATTCCGTCTTTCGATGGGGGCATGGGGATGACACATTTATACCTATACTACTTGGCGACTCGTCTATTGATCATACACGACTGGTTCAACGGGGGCTGGTCCGACTCGGCCTATAGGCTTGAACTAAATGAGCTCGGCTGTCCAGAATCTAAGCCCTAATGTACGGGGAATCCATCCCATCCACCTTGCCTGACGTCACGCGCTCCTCGCTCCTGGCCTGGCGGGCTGCCCTGAGACATACTCAGTGGACGCACAAACTCACCCACCACACGCCTCTATGGCATGGTACATGGCTCAGGGAGGTTAGTGGGTTACATGGGTTTAGAACCTGGGATCTTATAGGGATCTCGCAGCTCGGTGATGCGTGGGCAAGCGGCCATATGCTCTCTTTTACAGATCTTCAGTCCAGGTATTCCCTTCACCCATCACAATTTAATAAATACCTACAACTGAGACACACTCTCCATGCACACATACCAGACAATACCAGGATCCCTGAATACAGTCCCCCCCCCCCAGAAGCACAGTGCTAAGCAAATTGGGAAGGGGGGTATTTCCTGCATCTACCGGACACTGATCAACAACACCCCGACCTCACTAGACCGACTCAGGGACCAATGGGAGGAGTGGGTAGGCCCGCTGGATGAGGAGGATTGGCGTGATGCCCTCATGTCACCCAAGATGGTCTCCTCTTTCGCTAAACTCCTCTTGATCCAATTATACTATTTGCATGCGGCTTACTTAACCCCGAAGCGCCTACATCGAGCCAGCTTCTCCCCGTCCACCTCGTGTGCGAGATGCGGTCAAGACCTGGCCGCCTTCTTCCACATGGTGTGGACGTATCCACAACTAGCTCAGTTCTGGGGTGAGTTCGAAAGTGAAATGACCGAGGTCCTGGGGTGGGAGTTTCCTCACGATCCACGTCCCTCCCTTCTCGGGATTACAGATGGACTAGACGGGTCCAGAAACGAGAAATTGCTTTACAATACTGCCATGGTTGCGGCCAAGCGGGACATAGCCGCCTCCTGGAAGCTTCACACGCCACCAGGTTCCGAGAGATGGCGAAGGGGGGTAGATTGGTGCGCGGTACAAGAAAAACCTATGTATGAGGCGCAGGATGTCCTAAGAAAACAGCCCGAAAATTCTCATCCCTCCGAGGATAATAATGGCGTAACTCAGCAATTCAACCTAATTAGACAAAAAACTCATTCCACGCCAAGTGCAAGAGACCCAAGGGACGTGCACAGTGGCGGCTTGTGACATTTGAAAGTGGTAGGGCGTAAAAGTCGTGGATGAATTTTACGTCATGACTATCATAAGAGAGGTTCGTTTTTTTTTTTTTTAAATGGAGTGGGCAGATCATTGCTTTATAATATTATGCATTGAACTGCAGGATTGTGAAAATGTAATGCCCCTTTCAGTGGAAATGTGCAACCTGAAAATGAGAGATCACTACTGCCCCATCCTTTAGTGATACAGTGTGCCCCAAAGTGTACGGCCACCTGTTACATACCACAGCCTTAACACGTTCCTGATGAACAAATGTAGCTCATTTGTGACACTTGTGCTACATTTGGATTTTTCACAATCCCTATGATTTCAGTAATGCAACATTGATGGCAGCAACACCACTATGGCAATTGTTCCAACACCACTGCAGTGTTTAATTATGGCACACCAGATCCATAGACATTGACCCAATGCACTTCCATTGTGAGCCAGAGGATGCTTCAAACATCATCCTCAGGCACGGGGTGGGTGTTGGCAATGATGGCATATAGGCTCATCCTCTGGGAAGAACGCTGCAAATGCAGGAAGCCATCAGGCCCGAATAAAAAGTTGATAGCCTTTATTTCGAAATAGCCTTATAAAAAACCAAGAAAAGTACCAAAATAAAAAGGTGCAGACAGTTGTAATGAGCAGAAAATTGGGGCTTTTATGATGTGGTGGTTTTATTGCACAGGTGTCTAGTGCTGTGTGTGTGCAGTGAATGATGTGCACACACCCGAGTTGTGTGGGTACTTTGAGCAGGTGATATGCGTGTACTATGTGTGAAGTGAAGCGTAGCTGGCGAAGTGTCTGCACTTCTTTATCTCACGTGGAGCAATGAGAGAACAGGAAGCAAAGCCGAGTTACCACAGGAGGGTTGCAATGAAAACGACCACAGGCAGACACCAAACTCAAATTTTAGTGCAGAGAGCTGGAAAAGGTTTAACTATTTGTATCATCTCTAGAAACAAGATTCACATAAACTGGAAGGAATTATGTTTTTGTAAATTAGTGATGCTCTCTGCAATCCTGCTATTTCTTTCCTGTAACAACAAATCAGATACTGTGATTCATTGTATTTCTTTAATTCGTGTGTGCTCTCAATGACTGGATCGGATGTTGGCCCCTTTTATCAAGCGTCACTATAAACATATTCTTGACATGCGGCCCACAAGCACATTTCCTCCTCGACACAGTCACATGCCGACCTTTCTTTGTTGCTGGAGCATTTCATTGCAGATCCATTTGATGGAAGGGGTTGGGTTGCAGTGATATCAATAGCCGCGGCCTTGGCATCCCACAGGTTATCTTATTAGTCAGAGCCCAGGGGTCATGTAAATCACAGAATACCAGGAGCCACGGGTTTGAGAGGTCAGGAATGCAAGCAGCCAGTATGGGCTTTCTACCACCTATTGCTCTGCAACATGCGCAGAGTAAATGAACTTATTTGCAGCTACATGCCTTTGAGGTCAGCTGTCATAGAAACCTAAAGCTTTTGGAGTTTCTGCATTCGGTGCAAGTATTAGCATTTCCCCAATTTTTATGACGACCTACTTTATTTTTTGCAGATTTATATAGTGCGAGCGTGACCTCAAGGAACTGGGGCATTGTACTTGAGCACCCGTAGTCGTCACATGACGGTATCAGCCGACTGAGAAACCATGCCTGTGACTCTGGGAGCTATACATTCGCTGCAAAATTCATAGATGAGATCCAGGCCTGGCCATTTCAGCCCCTCATGCTTCAGAGGTCAGCTAAGACTGTATCATTAAGTTAGGCTATTTACAACATTACGGGCCAGCTGCATTGGAAACAGCACTGGTTCTCAGTGCCTCCATTGGGTGAAAACACTTCCAAGCAGAGCATACACCCATAGTCTGCCGGCACTGGCAGATATGTGCTGTCAAGGGGCTCAGTATGCAGAGGAGCACACATTACAGTGTCACCTTCACAGCGCCAGATGGGTGGAAATGCAGCAGAATAAAATGCCTCTGCCTCGAGTACTGCGAGGTTGGCCCGGAGGTTCCAGAGAATGGTTGCGAGCGTAAGCCACAATATGTAAAAGAAATAGGCATATTTGAATTTTTAAGAAACCTTTTTATTTGTTTGCCTGGTATTGGTTGCAAAAGTTAACCCATCTAAAAAAACAACAGTTAGAACAAGTGTGACGATGTTTCTGACATGATGCCTGCTGCAGTTGAAAGGCTGTGTTCAGTATCTGTCACAGGCAGGATACACCGATCAATGGGCCTCCCAGTGATCTGTGTGTTTTATTGCCCACAGCTGGTTCCTTGTGTCTCCCGGGCCTCTGTTGCAAGAAACGAGATGAGGCAACATTTGCCTCGGGCTTCGTTCTAGAACGCGGTTTTCACAAACTAAACCACGCAGTTTAAAATACATGTTCCAGTCAAAAATGATTCCCAGGTATTTTATCGACTGCGTTTGCCAAGTCAGACCAGAGTCACCTAGAACCTCTCTAGTTGTGTGTATGTTCATAGGCATGCACTCTGATTTGTCTCTATTTAATTTGTATCCGGAGTGGGAGGCATATGAGTCGATGGTGCGCATAAGCGAGGGAATTGATTGTGTCGGGTTTTCTGTGATGATCAGGAGGTCATCAGCATAGGCCGCTAGTTTGGCCGTCGTTTTGTTGATGGAAATGCCTGCAATATTCTTATTGGTGATGATGTCTTGGATTAGTGGTTCTAGAGCCAGTAGGAACAGCAGTGGGGATAGTGGGCAGCCTTGTCTAGTTCCTCTCTTAAGATTGAAAGGGGCAGAGGTGGTGCCGTTGATTGCAATCTGCGCTTTTCGGTTTTTGTACAGGGCCATAACCTTTTTGACGTATATCTCTCCTAGATTGTATGCCTGTAGGCACTCTTCTAAGAAGTGCCAGGACACTCTGTCAAAGGCTTTTTCAGCGTCTAGTGTGATTGTGACTGCTGGTGAGTGTGAATTTGAGCAGTGTTCTATTACTTGGCATAGGAGTCTGGTGTTGTCGCTGGACATCCTACCTTTCATGTATCCTACTTGTGTGTTCCCTATTAGCTTTGGGAGCACCCTACTTAGCCTTGTTGCTAGAATTTTGGCATATATTTTGCAGTCTATGTTGACAAGTGATATAGGTCTGTAGTTTTTTGGCCATTGTGGGTCTTTACCCTCTTTTGGAATGACTATGATGCTGGCTTGTGACATTGTGTCGGTGACCTGCCCTGAACCGCCGCAATGGTTGAAAGCCTTCGTTAGTGTAGGTGTGATTTGATCTTGGAAGGATTTGTAGAAATGTGCTGTGTAGCCATCTGGCCCTGGGGCTTTGTTGTCTTTCAGAGACTTTATAACCGTTTTGATCTCTAGGGTTTTGAAGTCCTAGCCTAATGCTTTTGCTTCTTCTGCTGTTATTTTTGGTAGTGTTAGCTTCTCGTAGTAGGATTTAGTTCCTTTAGTGTTTAGTCCTTCGTCTTTGTTGTATAGTTCTTCGTAAAATTCTTTGAAGGTGTGTACTATCTCGCTGTGCCTTGTGTGTGTTTTGTTTGAGGTGTCTGTGATTGTTGTGATGCTGTGCTGCCTTCGTTTGCGTTTGAGATAAGAGGCTAGTGACTTCCCTGCTTTACATAGGTTAATCTCTTTGTATTTCCTTATCCAAAGACCCGCTCGCTCGCTAAGTATTCTATTGAATTCGTATTTCTTTTTTGTAAGTTGCGTTAGGGTACTCTGATTTGCGGTGTCTCTAATGTGTTGCGCCTCTAGCCTTTTGATGTCCCTTTCAAGCTGTTCAAGTTGGGCTCTCGCCTCTCTATTCCTTCTCGCCTTTATTTCTATTAGTACCCCTCTTACTGTTGCCTTGAGTGCCTCCCACACCGTGCTGGGATTTGTGTCTTGGGTTTCGTTTTCTGTGATGGCTTTCTGGATTTTGATTCTGACATCTTGTTTGGCTAGGGTTGTGAAGCACGCTCGAAAGAAACGAGGAGAGCACACTCAAAAAGATAAAAGACCTAATGGAAAAATGGTCGCCTAAATTCATCACCTGGTGGGGAAGAGTTGAAACAGTCAAAATGATGGTAACACCGATAGTCAACTACCTAGCCAGCATGCTCCCCTTCGCACTAACGGATGACTTCCACAAGAAAATAGACCAAGCTCTTAACAAATTCATTTGGAGAGACAAAAAACCCAGACTTGCTCTACAAAAATTAAGATTGAATAAAGAACTAGGAGGCCTCAATGTGGCAGACTTAAGGACCTTCCAAACAGCCTGTATTGCCAGGCAGGGCCTACACTGGGTAATACAAAACCAAACATACTCACCAACGTGGCTAGCCCTGGAGAAAGCCATCCTCAACAACGTAGGACCTCTAGCTCTCCTAACATCAAATAAACAATCCCTAAAGAACAACCCGGTGTTCAAAATAACAAAACAGGCACTCCTCAAAGTAGATCAGAAACTAGAAGTAAGCCTCAAAAATTCGAAATGGGTAGCGTTATGGGCAAACTCCAAAATAAAATACAAAAACGAACTCCCGAGGCATACTTTCTACCAAAGATCCATAAGAATTTGAACAATCCCCCGGGACGACCCATCGTTTCTGGGTGTGATTCATGCCTTGAACCTCTTTCTAAATACGTTGACTTCTTTTTGAAGCCATTTGTCAGTAAAGTCAAAGCATATTTGAGAGACACTACTGACTTTTTGGTGAAAGTTGAAGGCACGCCATTTGATCCAGCAACACAGCTTATGGTAACAATGGATGTGACATCCCTCTATATGCAGATCCCTCAGGACGAAGCGTTAGAGGTGATGGAGCTATATCTGGACTTGAGAGAGAGACCGCATAGGGTACCCACATCATTCATTTTAAAACTAGCAGAAGTGGCTCTGAAAAAGAACTACTTCCGCTTTAATGATGAATTCTTTATGCAAATTAAGGGCACTGCGATGGGGTGTCCTTATGCTCCTGAAATGGCGGTGCTGTATATGGCAGAATATGAAAAGAAATTTGCGGAAGAGAATAACCCGTATAAACAGAACATTTTACAGTGGCTGAGATATATTGACGACGTGTGGCTCCTGTGGCAGGGGAGCCGCAACGAATTGTCTGAATTCCATGAGTGGCTTAACTTGAAACATCAGGATATAAAATTCTCCTTAGACTCAAGTTGTGTGAAGATGACGTTCCTAGATGTAGAAATTGCATGTGCAGAAGGTCATTTGAAGTCTTCCCTTTACAAGAAACAAACTGACAAAAACACTATTCCCCACTACAGAAGCTCGCACCCCAGGAATCTAAGGGCTAACTTACCCTATGGTCAACTACTTCGCATAAGAAGAAATTGTTCAGGAGTAGTGGAGTTTGACCAACATGCTCAGCGTTTCTGTGATGAAATGACCCAAAGAGGATATCAGAGAGTTATTAAAACATTCCTACAAGAGGGCACGCTACACTCCACGAGAATGCTTGCTTGAAGTAAAAGAAAAACGTGAACTAGAAAGAATGGTGTGCGTCACTACATTCGGTCCACCCACAAAAAAAGACAAATGGTCCTTAAGAACTGGCATCTTCAAGAAGAACTGGAGTGCCCTTTTCCTCGTCCTATATTCGCATATACAAAGAACCAAAACATCGGCCAACAAATTGTCCGAGCCTACATCGCTTTGCCCAAACCCAAAAAGGACATTCTGTCGCAATGGGGGATGAAACCTATAGAAGGACATCACCGATGCGGCAATTGTGTATCTTGTGAAACCACAATTGAGGGGAACGCTTTCCAACATGCGAATGTCAAGTGGAAACACGTAGGCTTCTCTAATTGTAAGACTCGAAATGTAGTGTACGCAATTGTGTGCCCCTGCCCTAAAATCTATGTTGGAAAAACGAACCAACAAGTGAATGTACGTATGACCCAACACAGATCGCGCCTTAAAAATAAGGTGATTACTGCGCCTTTGGTGCAACATTTCATTGAAAAAAATCATGGGGAAAATGACATTAAATGGACTGTACTGTTCAGTTTGAATCAAACAAAATCTATGACAGATATGGATAAAGTTTTGTTGAGAAAGGAAGCGTATTTAATGTTAAAATGTAACAGTACTCAAACTGGCCTGAATACATTGTCCGAGATATCAAAGCTTTAGGTCAAGCCCCTGCCTTAAACTGCAGCGCGATTCATAGAAACAAAACTCCATAGACCAGAATGCACCACGAGGATTGGTTATATGGGAGGGACCCAATATGTCCGCTGTGCTCACAGTTTGTTTGCAGTTTCGCCGAGTTGCAGCGATGCACAGGTATGATAGCGCTCCCTTTATTTATTATTTCTTTAAAGAAGAAAGTGTCAAGCGCGAACTGGTTTTCCATCTTAACTAACGAAGCTGTGACCTTACATAGGAGAGTTGAGGCAACATGACACGCCGGTGAAAACAGCGTGTGAAATTCAAAAGGAGACAGCGAGCAGCATTGGAAGGAAAGCGCTCGCCGCATTTGAGCAGATTTAATGAACAAAGGTACGTTTCTTTCCAAGGTTAGAGACAGAGACATGTTACACTGTATGCATAAAACTAAGGGCTGAATGCAATCGTTTTTACAGATCGTGTCGAGCTAAGGAACGCACTACTAGGAGTCTCCACACACGCCCGTTGAGCTAAGAGGTAGGTGTAGTTGGAGCTCTGGTTTTCAGGCACTTTTTGACTGGCTAACGATCGGGAGTGACAAATGACTGTTTGCATTTTTCACTTCAGGAGATTCTTCCCTCTTTTAGAGAACAAATTTGAATACCTTGCGTCAATACAAAAAGGAAGTTGACCTGTGAGAACAGCCAAGCTGGATAACGGGTACATTTGTCTAAATTGGTGACATATAGCGTTAGGGGTTTACTATCTCTTAAAAAATAGGCCACTAAAATAAACCCCCTCCTTCTATATCTTATAGACAACCAAAAAACGACAGAGCCCTGATGAGAATCCGGCAATCGCTTTTTCCGGATTCGAAACGCGTCGGCAGAAAGGAAGGATAAACTAATCACATTGACTGTGAATTTGACTTATAATATCGTTTAAAGTCTCATTCAATCTTTCTTTTAGCATGACTTTGTCCATTATTGTTGTTTATGTTTAGTTACTACTACTTGACAAAACATCGCACAAAGAGTAATTATTTGTTGATACAAAGTAGTGAAATATAGATGAGGATTGTATATAACGTGTATATTTGTAAATTGTGAAATCGTTTCGTATATATGTGTAAATGTGTATTAAATGTTTAGTGTTCTTTCTTACTCATGAAAATTTAAAAAGTAAAAAATGAAAGTATGAATTCAAAAGGGTAAAAATAAAAATACCCAACAAACATAAGACTAGGATTTGTTTGTTGCTCTCAAAATTGGAGACGAGTTAAATGTGGGGCTAGCAATTTTTTGTTTATCAAAATAACAAAACAGGCACTCCTCAAAGTAGATCAGAAACTAGAAGTAAGCCTCAAAAATTCGAAATGGGTAGCGTTCTGGGCAAACCCCAAAATAAAATACAAAAGCAAACCCCTTGACATAGGTACATGGAAGTAACTAGGCCTCACACACCCGGCTCATCTAGAGGAGAAAGGCACGCCGCTCACTTTTAACACTATAAAAAGCAGGTTCAACCTCCCAGAAACGGAGCTTTACAACTTCTTAGCCATCAAAACGGCGATCACAAAAGCCAATCTCAACAGCCAAACGCCCAAAATTTTCCAACTTATGGAAAATCTGAGCAAGACAGGCCACCACATATCACACCTGTACAAACTCCTAAGGCTCACCTCCCCGAAACTCAATGAAAAGAACAAATAATATTGGGAAGCACAGATAGGCAGGAACCTAACGGAGCAGGAAGCTGCCAATATGTGGCCATCCCCCACGAAAAACATCATATCTCCAGCACTAGCGCAAACAAAATTCTGGCTTCTGCACCAGGCACACTGGACCCCCGCTAAACTAGCGAAACTAGGCCTAAGGGAGAACACCCTGTGTTGGAACTGCAACACTACAACTGGAGACCTCGAACATCTAGTCTTCCAGTGCAACAGGGTAAAAAAGTTCTGGGACAAAGTGTTCAACTTCACAAACCAAACACTAAACTGCACCCTAAAGAAAGAGTTCTGTACTTTAACAACAGCACACATGAATACCGACATCAGCACACAACAAGACAGAAACCTCTTAGACTTTCTCCTAACGAGCGCCACGAAGATAGTACTAGCCAACTGGAAAAACACCTCCAAGGCCACATTTAAGGGGTGGCTAAACTGGATAACATTCTTGAAAGGAGCAGACAACACAGTTCTAAAATACACTCCATGGAGGAAACCAAACAGAGAGATGTGGTCCGCACTAGACATCGCCCTAGACCCTTTCAAACCACCATAGACAGCACCCACACGCGCACCTGCACCCAAAACAAACGAAGGTACCAAAAGCCGATCACCAACCAGCAACAACAACTATATGTTATATGCTTCTATGTTAGGTTATTTGTGTAAGAACAAGCAGGGAACAAAGCCCGCCAAGCCCAATGCAAGGTATACATGGACAGGTATAACCAAGAGAGTCATGCGAGCTAAAAGCGAAAAGACACTAACAAATGGCTCAAGTCTTGTATTGGCATGTGCCAAAATAAGCAGAAGACACTAACAGCCGGCATTTATGTATGTCTCTTTGAGTATGTTTTTATGTAAATGAAAATACAATAAAAATATATTTTTTTTTAAAAATCAAAAAAATACATGTTCCAGAAAAATAATCGGATGCGAGGCACTCCTCCTCCTACAACCCACCCCCTCTCGTGATGACCAACCCACTACCCCTTCGGCCTGCCCCGCCTCACCCCATTGAAATGAATGTAGTTTTGTGAACTCCTACCAGGGCCACTGTCTGTATGCCCCAAATGCATCCTTATAGATGGCACTGGAGTTCACCATGCACTCTAACATGATGTCACGGCTGTAGCTGGTGCCTGCAGGTCGAGTAATACCTTGCCCTTTTGGCACACACATGCGCAGCAGGACGTGTCCAAAACTTTACTTCCTTCTCCCCTAGGAGAAAGACAAAGATTCGGCTCACTTTATTACCGAGCAGCAAGTGGTAATTTGTCTCTAGCTGCTCTGTGTTTTTTCTCTTCGTGCCTCTCCCCTCGGGATAGTAAGGCAACGGCCCCTACGCCCATTAGCACCAGCCGCCCCTGGACGTGCACATGTCAACAGTAACATTAGTATAAAATTCAAACATACCTTTCCCCTCACAAGTGCACGCTGCACATGCAGGGCAAAAGGACACCCCAGCACCGATCAAAAGGTCACACCTTTATACAGAGCAGCCCACAGGTAAAGAGTACAGTCCCCACTGTAGCAAGGAGAGCGGGAAGCCAAAAATGCAACAATATTAAAATAGTTTAAAATTCACCATTTCCCTATAAAAATCAAGCACTTCTTTCCTGCACCCCACCATGAAAAATATGCTCAAAGTAGAACCATCGAGTGCATTGGTAAACTGTAAATGCAAGAATTCTCCAAACTTTCTAATGATGTGTTTTTTTCTTAAATTAACGTACAACGCGCAGCATTTATTCTACAGGTCTGCGATTGAGCTGCAGTGCACCCTCACCGCCGCAGTCCGCCATTTCATTGAACAAAGCTTTCAAAAGGACTTTCACAAGGCCAATCACTCAAGTAACCCATTTAACTTTTGCGACCACTTTAAGAGACACATTTTGTATCGCACCAAGACAAGACACCTCTGGGCGCACAGGTGACAGACCTCTCCCACGAAGACGATTCTACAGCCTACAAATGTTTTTTAAGTTACGTATTGTTGTATCTTTGTACATGCTCTATTTAGCCGTGGTGCTCTCAAGCCCCTCCAGAGCTAGACGGATGCCTAATCTCATGAACTCTACTACAACATTCTTGCAACGCATGCGCCGGGACCTCTCTCACCTCGTGTACACCTATACTGAACCAAACGCTAGCCATTCTTCAAGCACTACACAGCGCAGTCCTGTACATCACCTGGTCCCAACACATGACCTCCATAGGCACTCAAAGTATGAACCCATTGTACTACATATGTTTACTAATACCCCACATTGTAGGCGTAGACAGGCTTTACTTATCCCAGGAATTAGCCTTTGAAAAAGCAAAATGCCTTGTCCACCTGTATCTATGTAGGATTCATCCCTATAGAATACAACCCCATAGGGCCATAGTAAACATCACCTGATATAAGACCAATCCCACAGCACTGTACCTTTTCACCAATCCTATTGACATCCAACTAGAGGTAGACGGGATGCACAGAAGGGGCACTTTAGGAGAGGACACAGTTTGGCCCCGGGACTTCGTAGAAAAGAGTTTTCCGGAGATAGAAGACTACAGCACCAGTGCCTCCGTCTGCGGTTCCAGGGTGGCCCTTAACATCTTTGAGGCCACCTTATTTAGTGATAAGTGGACCCCAGGCATGGAATTTCAGTGCAGGGTTGCTCCTCTCGATCTCACTGGGGGAAATGAGTCCCATAGGAAGGTGTCCAACGCTAGCATAGACATCCACTGCCCGGAAATCTGGGATACCAAGATTAATAGGTACACATGGTTGGAGGAGAAGGAGAAACCCTAATTGTACGGATACTTACACTCTATTTTCTTTGGTCCAGAGGCAAAGGAACCCTACTGTTGGGCAGTAACGAAAACTGTGGCGTCACTGTGACCTGGCCTACACTCTGCAGGCCTCTGCACCCTCATTACCATACACACCCCAACGCTGGTCTTCTCTGGAGAAGATCTGTCTGAGTTGTCCCAACATCTGTGACAGAAGAAAACAACTCAGTTGCATTAGGCTTGAAGGAGAAGAACTGCTGATTTGTATGACTGGGCTATGTACCCAGACATTCCAGGAGAATTTAAACTGTTCACAGCGATTCAAGTAAACGCCGGAGGGTCAATTCCCTTTTTCACCATGCAAACAAAGGCAAACGCCCGCTGGTTGCAAATAGCCAGGTGGGAATTGCTGAAGATGATAAATGGTACTGAGCTGGGCTTACACACTATCAAGGAAGAACTGAGAGCCATCCACCTTATGGTGATGCAACATTGGTACTTGTTGAACTTGATGACCGCATATGAGGGTGGGGTGTGTGCCAGGTTGGTGCCTCCCGTTGTACTTTTATCCCTGGAAGTGATATGGACAATGGGACATTTACTCTTGCTGTCTAAGAACTGCATCATCTGCAAGCTATCATGAAGGAGGAGGGAGGGGCCCTGGAGCAGGACTAGTTTCATAGCATCTTTTTGTGGATCCTGCTATGGGTGTCAAATCCATTCACGTCACTCATCCCAGTTTTTGTTGCTGTACTTATGTTGTGTGGTTTCCCGCTGAAAAGACACAGTCCTCAAATTAGGTAGTATGCTTATAGCTAGGAGAAAATGTCGATGTACACTATGATCTAGACATGCATAACTACGTCAATATTGGTAATGACAATGTTGATGTACACTGTGACAACTCTATGCACAATGTTGAGAATGTCGATGAAAATGATATCAATGACTGATATATTATTTTCAGGATTTCTGATGAACTCGTATCATTGCGGTCAGATTAATTCAAGGTGACCTACCCATCAACCCTGAGTCAGGGATACGTGGTCAGAGAGGTCCTACGACCCCAAGCCCTGCCTATTGAGTGACTGGTCAAAGTTGGGATCTCCCTTAGCCTAGAGACAAACGTGCACCGTGACACCCTGAAAAACACATGATCGATCACACAGATAGATAGTTGCACCACAAACAGGTCAGAGGAAATTTTCCCCAATATAACACGTTTGGTCAAAGGCACGCGTTACCCAGAAATACCACAAAGCTAGATGCCACATTTAGGTAGGATCACTCAGCCAATCAAGACACAACATGCACACTACATGTAGTGATCACGGGCCACACTTGCTTTCCCCAGGGTCGAGAGCCATCTGCGTCGTTATCAGATGCCCAAACTTGTTAATTTATGACTGAGATTCTTTCCCAAGAATCCAGAATGGTTTTATTGTACCACATGAGATGTATAAATTATCAGCCAAAACTTGTACAGAGACTTTCCTCCAGTACACTCTGCTGATACTCTCCCAACCGCTGCGTTTAATTAAACCAACTTGTTCCTGTTTTGCCAAATGCCTTTTGTATTTTTTTATTTAATGTAACATCATATCCGAGCAACACAGGCATTGCATGCATGCTGGCCTCCTATTTTTTTGCACCCGCAAAGCACAATACAATTGTTTGCCCACCTGAAAGAGCGTATTATTTTATGCGCCCATTTTTCAATTGCAATGTATGCTGTCTCAGCATATTGTTAGATTGACAACACAAAGAACACCATCCTTCACCAGTGCATCTGGAGGCTTAAGTCTTGTGGTAACTAACCTAGCTAAGTAATTGCGTAAATACGACAAGGTCATTAAAATTGTTTAATTTAGTGGCACTTTTCATAGCATATAAAGTGTGTCTGTATGAGAGACATCTGCTCTGGTGCTTGATCGCTATATTGGTTTTAAAGACAGATATATTAATTACCTGCAGTTCTAAATAATCGAAGCAGGTATTGGTGTATTTGCCTAGCAAGAGATCACTTTGGAAGATGTTCTATAGAAGTGTTTGATTATTAAGTTCACAGATTTTTTTTTTTATCCATTTTTCTGTTTGAAAGGGGCAGAGAAGAATGCTAACTTCTTGTGGAATCTGTGGTAGATGTTTCCTAATCTCAATTGTATTGTGATTTGATTTAGCAAAATGTTTATGATTAGAATCGTGAAAACGAATTTTCAGTCTATTTTCACATATTTTATCAGTACAGATGAGTATAAGTCTAAACACCCACATTTAGGTCATACTGCCGACTTATCCAGCTCAACTCTTTTTTTGGACGAGCCTACTAGACAGCACAAGCTGTCTGGTTGAAAAATACCTATTGTAAGCTTACCAAGAACTTACAGAAGCTTACAGTCCTTCCTTTGCTTATCATTGGTTAGCTTTAATGTCACTTTCATTTGCTTGTTTCTTATTTGATGACTTCTTTGTGTTCGTCTCTTACCTGTAGCATAGTCCCTTTACAATCTCTCTGATTGGCTGTCTTCTTTTCTTGCACTGCTCACTTTAAGAGGACTACATTTTTAGGTTTTGCCTAGCGAAAGCTGCGCTCTGCGCAGCTTTTCGCGCAGGCGAAATCCTGTTGAGAACTGTAGGGTGCTTTGGGTCGGCCCTCGTCATTGATTGGCTGGCTCCGTAAACGGAGCCTTGCCATTGGACGAGGGGCCTGTCCGTCAATGCCGGACCAGACACGGGGGCGTTCCTGACATTCTTTGCCTTTTGCCGACGTCACGCGACGCCGGGAACGCCCCCGAGTCTGGTCCGGCATTGCCGGCACCTCCCTTGCTCTACTGTCATCACCACAACACTGCGCCCATTTTATCCCAAGCTAAACACTCGGAGAGGCGCAGTGACCGGGTCTTTGAAGGCCGCTCTCCCAATGAAAACAAGTTTTCTCTCCGAGTCAGCACGAGCAGGAAGACGAGCAGCGCGCCTCCCAGCTGGCCTCTCGCATCAGCATCCAGAGCTGCCCTGCGCGGTGTGTAGCTTCAGTGGAGCTTCAGAGTGGAGCTTCAGAGTGGAGCTTCAGAGTGGAGCTTCAGAGTGGAGCTTCAGAGTGGAGCTTCAGAGTGGAGCTTCAGAGTGGAGAGTGGAGCTTCAGAGTGGAGCTTCAGAGTGGAGCTTCAGAGTGGAGCTTCAGAGTGGAGAGTGGAGCTTCAGAGTGGAGCTTCAGAGTGGAGCTTCAGAGTGGAGCTTCAGAGTGGAGCTTCAGAGTGGAGCTTCAGAGTGGAGCTTCAGAGTGGAGCTTCAGAGTGGAGCTTCAGAGTGGAGCTTCAGAGTGCAGAGTGGAGCTTCAGAGTGCAGAGTGGAGCTTCAGAGTGCAGATTCAGAGTGGAGCTTCAGAGTGCAGAGTGGAGCTTCAGAGTGCAGATTCAGAGTGGAGCTTCAGAGTGCAGAGTGGAGCTTCAGAGTGGAGCTTCAGAGTGCAGAGTGGAGCTTCAGAGTGCAGAGTGGAGCTTCAGAGTGCAGAGTGGAGCTTCAGAGTGCAGAGTGGAGCTTCAGAGTGGAGCTTCAGAGTGGAGCTTCAGAGTGGAGCTTCAGAGTGGAGCTTCAGAGTGGAGCATCAGAGTGGAGCTTCAGAGTGGAGCTTCAGAGTGGAGCTTCAGAGTGGAGCTTCAGAGTGGAGCTTCAGAGTGGAGCTTCAGAGTGGAGCTTCAGAGTGGAGCTTCAGAGTGGAGCTTCAGAGTGCAGAGTGGAGCTTCAGAGTGCAGAGTGGAGCTTCAGAGTGCAGAGTGGAGCTTCAGAGTGCAGAGTGGAGCTTCAGAGTGGAGCTTCAGAGTGGAGCTTCAGAGTGGAGCTTCAGAGTGGAGCTTCAGAGTGGAGCTTCAGAGTGGAGCTTCAGAGTGGAGCTTCAGAGTGGAGCTTCAGAGTGGAGCTTCAGAGTGCAGCTTCAGAGTGGAGCTTCAGAGTGGAGCTTCAGAGTGCAGAGTGGAGCTTCAGAGTGGAGCTTCAGAGTGCAGAGTGGAGCTTCAGAGTGCAGATTCAGAGTGGAGCTTCAGAGTGCAGAGTGGAGCTTCAGAGTGCAGATTCAGAGTGGAGCTTCAGAGTGCAGAGTGGAGCTTCAGAGTGCAGATTCAGAGTGGAGCTTCAGAGTGCAGAGTGGAGCTTCAGAGTGCAGAGTGGAGCTTCAGAGTGCAGAGTGGAGCTTCAGAGTGCAGAGTGGAGCTTCAGAGTGGAGCTTCAGAGTGGAGCTTCAGAGTGGAGCTTCAGAGTGGAGCTTCAGAGTGGAGCTTCAGAGTGCAGAGTGGAGCTTCAGAGTGGAGCTTCAGAGTGGAGCTTCAGAGTGCAGAGTGGAGCTTCAGAGTGGAGCTTCAGAGTGGAGCTTCAGAGTGGAGCTTCAGAGTGGAGCTTCAGAGTGCAGAGTGGAGCTTCAGAGTGCAGAGTGGAGCTTCAGAGTGGAGCTTCAGAGTGGAGCTTCAGAGTGCAGAGTGGAGCTTCAGAGTGCAGAGTGGAGCTTCAGAGTGCAGATTCAGAGTGCAGAGTGGAGCTTCAGAGTGGAGCTTCAGAGTGGAGCTTCAGAGTGGAGCTTCAGAGTGGAGCTTCAGAGTGGAGCTTCAGAGTGGAGCTTCAGAGTGGAGCTTCAGAGTGCAGAGTGGAGCTTCAGAGTGGAGCTTCAGAGTGCAGAGTGGAGCTTCAGAGTGGAGCTTCAGAGTGGAGCTTCAGAGTGGAGCTTCAGAGTGGAGCTTCAGAGTGGAGCTTCAGAGTGGAGCTTCAGAGTGGAGCTTCAGAGTGGAGCTTCAGAGTGGAGCTTCAGAGTGGAGAGTGGAGCTTCAGAGTGGAGCTTCAGAGTGGAGCTTCAGAGTGGAGCTTCAGAGTGGAGCTTCAGAGTGGAGCTTCAGAGTGGAGCTTCAGAGTGGAGCTTCAGAGTGGAGCTTCAGAGTGGAGCTTCAGAGTGCAGGATCAGAGTGGAGCTTCAGAGTGCAGGATCAGAGTGGAGCTTCAGAGTGCAGATTCAGAGTGGAGCTTCAGAGTGCAGAGTGGAGCTTCAGAGTGCAGATTCAGAGTGGAGCTTCAGAGTGCAGAGTGGAGCTTCAGAGTGGAGCTTCAGAGTGCAGAGTGGAGCTTCAGAGTGGAGCTTCAGAGTGCAGAGTGGAGCTTCAGAGTGGAGCTTCAGAGTGGAGCTTCAGAGTGGAGCTTCAGAGTGGAGCTTCAGAGTGGAGCATCAGAGTGGAGCATCAGAGTGGAGCATCAGAGTGGAGCATCAGAGTGGAGCATCAGAGTGGAGCATCAGAGTGGAGCATCAGAGTGGAGCATCAGAGTGGAGCATCAGAGTGGAGCTTCAGAGTGGAGCTTCAGAGTGGAGCTTCAGAGTGGAGCTTCAGAGTGGAGCTTCAGAGTGGAGCTTCAGAGTGGAGCTTCAGAGTGGAGCTTCAGAGTGGAGCTTCAGAGTGGAGCTTCAGAGTGGAGCTTCAGAGTGCAGAGTGGAGCTTCAGAGTGCAGAGTGGAGCTTCAGAGTGGAGCTTCAGAGTGGAGCTTCAGAGTGGAGCTTCAGAGTGGAGCTTCAGAGTGGAGCTTCAGAGTGGAGCTTCAGAGTGGAGCTTCAGAGTGGAGCTTCAGAGTGGAGCTTCAGAGTGGAGCTTCAGAGTGCAGAGTGGAGCTTCAGAGTGGAGCTTCAGAGTGGAGCTTCAGAGTGGAGCTTCAGAGTGCAGAGTGGAGCTTCAGAGTGGAGCTTCAGAGTGCAGAGTGGAGCTTCAGAGTGCAGAGTGGAGCTTCAGAGTGCAGATTCAGAGTGGAGCTTCAGAGTGGAGCTTCAGAGTGGAGCTTCAGAGTGCAGATTCAGAGTGGAGCTTCAGAGTGGAGCTTCAGAGTGCAGCTTCAGAGTGGAGCTTCAGAGTGCAGAGTGGAGCTTCAGAGTGCAGATTCAGAGTGGAGCTTCAGAGTGCAGATTCAGAGTGGAGCTTCAGAGTGCAGAGTGGAGCTTCAGAGTGCAGATTCAGAGTGGAGCTTCAGAGTGCAGAGTGGAGCTTCAGAGTGCAGATTCAGAGTGGAGCTTCAGAGTGCAGATTCAGAGTGGAGCTTCAGAGTGCAGAGTGGAGCTTCAGAGTGCAGATTCAGAGTGGAGCTTCAGAGTGCAGAGTGGAGCTTCAGAGTGCAGATTCAGAGTGGAGCTTCAGAGTGCAGAGTGGAGCTTCAGAGTGGAGCTTCAGAGTGCAGAGTGGAGCTTCAGAGTGCAGAGTGGAGCTTCAGAGTGGAGCTTCAGAGTGGAGCTTCAGAGTGGAGCTTCAGAGTGGAGCTTCAGAGTGGAGCATCAGAGTGGAGCATCAGAGTGGAGCATCAGAGTGGAGCATCAGAGTGGAGCATCAGAGTGGAGCATCAGAGTGGAGCATCAGAGTGGAGCATCAGAGTGGAGCATCAGAGTGGAGCTTCAGAGTGGAGCTTCAGAGTGGAGCTTCAGAGTGGAGCTTCAGAGTGGAGCTTCAGAGTGGAGCTTCAGAGTGCAGAGTGGAGCTTCAGAGTGCAGAGTGGAGCTTCAGAGTGCAGAGTGGAGCTTCAGAGTGCAGAGTGGAGCTTCAGAGTGCAGAGTGGAGCTTCAGAGTGCAGATTCAGAGTGCAGAATGGAGCTTCAGAGTGGAGCTTCAGAGTGGAGCTTCAGAGTGGAGCTTCAGAGTGGAGCTTCAGAGTGGAGCTTCAGAGTGGAGCTTCAGAGTGGAGCTTCAGAGTGGAGCTTCAGAGTGGAGCTTCAGAGTGCAGAGTGGAGCTTCAGAGTGGAGCTTCAGAGTGGAGCTTCAGAGTGGAGCTTCAGAGTGGAGCTTCAGAGTGGAGCTTCAGAGTGGAGCTTCAGAGTGCAGAGTGGAGCTTCAGAGTGGAGCTTCAGAGTGGAGCTTCAGAGTGGAGCTTCAGAGTGGAGCTTCAGAGTGCAGAGTGGAGCTTCAGAGTGGAGCTTCAGAGTGGAGCTTCAGAGTGGAGCTTCAGAGTGCAGAGTGGAGCTTCAGAGTGCAGATTCAGAGTGGAGCTTCAGAGTGCAGATTCAGAGTGGAGCTTCAGAGTGCAGATTCAGAATGGAGCTTCAGAGTGCAGATTCAGAGTGCAGAGTGGAGCTTCAGAGTGCAGAGTGGAGCTTCAGAGTGCAGATTCAGAGTGCAGAGTGGAGCTTCAGAGTGCAGATTCAGAGTGGAGCTTCAGAGTGCAGAGTGGAGCTTCAGAGTGCAGATTCAGAGTGGAGCTTCAGAGTGCAGAGTGGAGCTTCAGAGTGCAGATTCAGAGTGGAGCTTCAGAGTGCAGATTCAGAGTGGAGCTTCAGAGTGCAGATTCAGAGTGGAGCTTCAGAGTGCAGATTCAGAGTGGAGCTTCAGAGTGCAGAGTGGAGCTTCAGAGTGGAGCTTCAGAGTGCAGAGTGGAGCTTCAGAGTGCAGAGTGGAGCTTCAGAGTGGAGCTTCAGAGTGGAGCTTCAGAGTGGAGCTTCAGAGTGGAGCTTCAGAGTGGAGCTTCAGAGTGGAGCTTCAGAGTGGAGCATCAGAGTGGAGCATCAGAGTGGAGCATCGGAGTGGAGCATCAGAGTGGAGCATCGGAGTGGAGCTTCAGAGTGGAGCTTCAGAGTGGAGCTTCAGAGTGGAGCTTCAGAGTGGAGCTTCAGAGTGGAGCTTCAGAGTGGAGCTTCAGAGTGGAGCTTCAGAGTGGAGCTTCAGAGTGGAGCTTCAGAGTGGAGCTTCAGAGTGGAGCTTCAGAGTGGAGCTTCAGAGTGGAGCATCAGAGTGGAGCATCAGAGTGGAGCATCGGAGTGGAGCATCGGAGTGGAGCTTCAGAGTGGAGCTTCAGAGTGGAGCTTCAGAGTGGAGCTTCAGAGTGGAGCTTCAGAGTGGAGCTTCAGAGTGGAGCTTCAGAGTGGAGCTTCAGAGTGGAGCTTCAGAGTGGAGCTTCAGAGTGGAGCTTCAGAGTGCAGAGTGGAGCTTCAGAGTGCAGAGTGGAGCTTCAGAGTGGAGCTTCAGAGTGGAGCTTCAGAGTGGAGAGTGGAGCTTCAGAGTGGAGCTTCAGAGTGGAGCTTCAGAGTGGAGCTTCAGAGTGCAGAGTGGAGCTTCAGAGTGGAGCTTCAGAGTGGAGCTTCAGAGTGGAGCTTCAGAGTGCAGAGTGGAGCTTCAGAGTGCAGATTCAGAGTGGAGCTTCAGAGTGCAGATTCAGAGTGGAGCTTCAGAGTGCAGATTCAGAGTGGAGCTTCAGAGTGCAGATTCAGAGTGGAGCTTCAGAGTGCAGATTCAGAATGGAGCTTCAGAGTGCAGATTCAGAGTGCAGAGTGGAGCTTCAGAGTGCAGAGTGGAGCTTCAGAGTGCAGATTCAGAGTGCAGAGTGGAGCTTCAGAGTGCAGATTCAGAGTGGAGCTTCAGAGTGCAGAGTGGAGCTTCAGAGTGCAGATTCAGAGTGGAGCTTCAGAGTGCAGATTCGGAGTGGAGCTTCAGAGTGCAGATTCAGAGTGGAGCTTCAGAGTGCAGATTCAGAGTGGAGCTTCAGAGTGCAGAGTGGAGCTTCAGAGTGGAGCTTCAGAGTGCAGAGTGGAGCTTCAGAGTGCAGAGTGGATCTTCAGAGTGGAGCTTCAGAGTGGAGCTTCAGAGTGGAGCTTCAGAGTGGAGCTTCAGAGTGGAGCTTCAGAGTGCAGAGTGGAGCTTCAGAGTGCAGATTCAGAGTGGAGCTTCAGAGTGCAGAGTGGAGCTTCAGAGTGCAGAGTGGAGCTTCAGAGTGCAGATTCAGAGTGCAGAGTGGAGCTTCAGAGTGGAGCTTCAGAGTGGCGCTTCAGAGTGGAGCTTCAGAGTGGAGCTTCAGAGTGGAGCTTCAGAGTGGAGCTTCAGAGTGGAGCTTCAGAGTGGAGCTTCAGAGTGGAGCTTCAGAGTGCAGCTTCAGAGTGCAGAGTGGAGCTTCAGAGTGCAGCTTCAGAGTGCAGAGTGGAGCTTCAGAGTGCAGAGTGGAGCTTCAGAGTGCAGAGTGGAGCTTCAGAGTGCAGAGTGGAGCTTCAGAGTGCAGAGTGGAGCTTCAGAGTGCAGATTCAGAGTGCAGAGTGGAGCTTCAGAGTGGAGCTTCAGAGTGGAGCTTCAGAGTGGAGCTTCAGAGTGGAGCTTCAGAGTGGAGCTTCAGAGTGGAGCTTCAGAGTGGAGCTTCAGAGTGGAGCTTCAGAGTGGAGCTTCAGAGTGGAGCTTCAGAGTGGAGCTTCAGAGTGCAGAGTGGAGCTTCAGAGTGCAGAGTGGAGCTTCAGAGTGGAGCTTCAGAGTGGAGCTTCAGAGTGGAGAGTGGAGCTTCAGAGTGGAGCTTCAGAGTGGAGCTTCAGAGTGGAGCTTCAGAGTGGAGAGTGGAGCTTCAGAGTGGAGCTTCAGAGTGGAGCTTCAGAGTGGAGCTTCAGAGTGGAGCTTCAGAGTGGAGCTTCAGAGTGCAGCTTCAGAGTGGAGCTTCAGAGTGGAGAGTGGAGCTTCAGAGTGCAGATTCAGAGTGGAGCTTCAGAGTGGAGAGTGGAGCTTCAGAGTGCAGATTCAGAGTGGAGCTTCAGAGTGCAGAGTGGAGCTTCAGAGTGCAAAGTGGAGCTTCAGAGTGCAGAGTGGAGCTTCAGAGTGGAGCTTCAGAGTGCAGAGTGGAGCTTCAGAGTGGAGCTTCAGAGTGGAGCTTCAGAGTGGAGCTTCAGAGTGGAGCTTCAGAGTGGAGCTTCAGAGTGGAGCTTCAGAGTGGAGCTTCAGAGTGGAGCTTCAGAGTGGAGCTTCAGAGTGCAGCTTCAGAGTGGAGCTTCAGAGTGGAGCTTCAGAGTGCAGCTTCAGAGTGCAGAGTGGAGCTTCAGAGTGCAGCTTCAGAGTGCAGAGTGGAGCTTCAGAGTGCAGAGTGGAGCTTCAGAGTGCAGAGTGGAGCTTCAGAGTGGAGCTTCAGAGTGCAGAGTGGAGCTTCAGAGTGGAGCTTCAGAGTGGAGCTTCAGAGTGTCAAGAGCAATGCCAATAGCTCTAACTTTAACAAAGGCAAAACCATTGCATTGTAAATGCTTGTTTTATTTATGCTTAAGCACTCCTTGAGAGTGCAAGTGTTTTCCAAATCTTTCTCTCATGTGCGTCTGTCTCCCCGCCAAATATGTGCACCTGCGCTCCGGATTGCACTCTTCCTTGTGTCGCGAACTCTCCTTTGTGTGCATCCCTCTGCCAAACTCACTCACTCCATCCCTCTCACTTGCTCTATGTTGCTTTCTCACTTGTCTGCTTCTCCCCTACTCCCATGTTGCTCTCCCTCATGTGCTGCTTTCTCCCCCCACTCTCCTTTGCTTCCCCCTACCAGCTCCTCCATTGCTTCTGACACCCACCAACTTTTAGAAAATAGTATTTCAGTTATTTATATATTTTTGGGGCGGGTGGGCAGGCAGCTAATTGCTGCCAGCCCTCCGCCATAAAAATAGAACTTTCACAGTACTTCTTCATCGTTTTTTGTTATTTGTTTTTATTAAATAAACGACGCTTGCTTAATTTTGTAGGCATGCATATGTAATGATACACAAACATGCACATTACAAGCAAGTGCCTACAAAATCACGCAAATGCTGCTCTGTCATTGCATTTTGTTTGGCCATGTGCGCAGCATCTTGCCAATGTTGAACACCATCGCCAGAAGAGAGGTCGAAAAAAGGGGGGAACTATTGACTTTGCAAATGCTTGTTAACAATAGGTGCACTTTTATTGTTAGAATATCTCACTGGCCGTGACCACATACGAGTATTATTCCTGATACAGTATGGCATGTTTTACTTTGCATTCATTACTTCATTATTAAAAAAAAAAGGGCGCGCCCAACGCGTTCCAGAAGAGTCTGACAGCCTTCCCTGGTGGAAACAAGTTGCAGGTAAATTGTCCCAGGTAGTGACTGCTGCGTACACACTATCCAGATCTTATTACGTATCGGGAAAGCCGTCAAAGGACTCTTTACTCTAATCACACTCCCCCATAAAATCAATACACTTTTGAAAAGAGACGTTTAGAACAGAAAAGTTTATGCAAATAATCCTTTTTGTCACATAAAGCTTTTCAAGAATGTTTTCCTTTCCCATTCTGATGTTGCTTAAGTATTATTATTAGAAACATGCATCACCATTCTAATGGATTCTGTTTCCACTTAGTTTGGACAAAAGAGGTAGGTCCAGCTCCAACGGTCCAAGTTTATGCATTCCTTAGATCCTTCAAAATGCACACAACAGGCAAATATGAGAATGTTTCCAGCCTGGCAGCCCAAAATACATTTTGAGCTTTAACATCAGACCACAGGCTACTTAATTGTGTAGGGTCATTTTCAGGCTGCGGCGCCTTATCTTATCAACTGCTTGTCGGGTTCTGAGGTCGTTGGAGTGGTTGTGGTTGTTTTGCTCAAGCTTCCTTTAATGTCTGTTCCTTTTTACTGCCGGGCACAATATTTTTGGGATGCTTAAAGTTTCACTAGAACATACGTGGGTGGTCCAGGTACGTTCAACGCTTTCTTTCTTTCTTTCAACAGGTTGTGTATTTTTCACTTGCAATGTATTTGGTGGGGATCAGATACATTTTGCTCTGCGTCTTGAACACTGAGCAGTTACTGATACCCATTCAGCATTACTTTGGGTTATTGATAAAGGGTGGCTTTTATGCTGTGTTTGCTGAGAAAATTTGACGTAAAGAGAAATTGGCATGAATTTTCATGCAAGCCTTACAGAGTGCTGTCCTACATACTACATCTGAAATTTGGAATGTTGGGGAGCAATTTGTTGGAGTCCATCTTCATTTCTAGATAGCTGTTCACCAAAAAGATTGACTGATCATTTATATTTTGTTGGAAAGTGTAGTCTGAGAGGGAGTTGAAGACACATTTTCCATCCCACCCAAATCACTAATTGCCACGTGATTCTTGCATTGGTGAGAACTGTAGACCATTCGTAGGGAGCCTGACCATTTCATGTTGTCTTCGCCTTTTGGGGTTGGTGATTAAAGATATGAGAGCCAAATCAATAAGGTTTCTTAACACCCAGCCCATTTCTAGTAGATATTGTGGTCACTGAGGATCTTCCATTCATATCTAAGGTTCAGGTCTACAGTTTTCACTACTGCAGGGGTAGAGGGGTTTAGGGGAGGGGGATTACAGTGATATTGGACAATATATATATATATACTGCTTTATGCTGTAGATGCAAATAACCATTCAAATGCATTGGCATCTCAAGCAAAGACTGGCTAAGGTATTAGATGTTGTAGGAACTCTAAACTTTCAGCATAATTTCTGTGGCCCTAACTATCAGATTTAGGTGCATATATATATGGATAGGAAGACTTTCACCTGGGAACATTTAAAGTGAACATTAAGGCTACATGAGGCTTCCCCACCTCTGAAGCAAAGAATTCATATTTGAGAATTCTTGACATACACCCAACAGGACAGAATGTCAGGCACCACAGGTGTCACCCCTGCTTGATGAGAATGCAAATGCATCCTACATTCACTGTTTCAGTCTTGTTGGGCCAGTAGACTGTAGCAATTCTTCAAGACACAAGATGCTAGATTTTTGATTTGAAGATGGATGTTATCAACATACACTCAAAGCCTGTTCCTTTGACCTGGGAAGTGCAGCCCTATGTTTATGGCAGAAGAACAGAGTTCTGGGCTGTTTTTTTTTTATATCAAGATATGCATAGTCGTAGCTTTGCATCAATTATGTTGTCATGGCCACAGCTTCTAATGCTAGAAATATAAATGTTGTGTGTGTTGTACTCTGGATTTTGGGTTCTGTAAATTGATTCAAGACGCCAGCACGCCTGGCATCTGTAGGTCTAAAGGACAATGACATCTGCTGGAACTGCGGATTAGAGAAAGGGGACCTAGAACATCTCATCTTCAGCTGCACTAAAGTCAAAAACTTCTGGAAACAGGTGCCAGATTTTACAAACAAAACACTAGGCTGCACCCTCAAAGAGTCAATCGCCACTATAGTCACAGCACATATCTCACAAGTAGTCCCGACCCAAGAAGACAAAAACCTCCTTGACTTTCTCCTCACTTCTGCAACGAAAATAAAACTCACAAACTGGAAGGACACCTCCAAGGCCACCTTCAAAAGTTGGCTCAACTGCGTGATCTTCCTAAGAGGTGCAGACATTACCACCCTCAGAAACACGCCAGGTAGACACCACTTCAGAGCGATGTGGTCATAACTGGACAATCACATGGACACCTTCAAACCACCATAGTCAAAGCACACATCTACATCCAAAAGGTGGTACTTGTCTCAAGCCCCTAGGTTCTAGCGGACCAAAGGAGAGAACTATATGTTAGGTGGGCTCCACACCAAACAAACCCACAAACTCCGTATAACAACCAGGGTCAAAGAACAACCCAACCATTAAATGGAATTGCTTTTCTATCAAACCAACCGCCACCACTAGACGATTTCTGTTCTATGTTTTTTGTCGGCGGCGAGATTTTAACCAAGAACTTGTAACTATATGTCTGTCATTATATGTAATTTGTATCCTGTAAATACCAATAAAAATATATACAAAAAAAAAAAAGAGTATTGTAAATGCTGGAAGCTGCATAGCTAGGGGCATTTTTTTACATTTAAGTATAACTTGTCACTTGATTTATATTTTAAGTGATTATTTATATTTTACCCATCTCCCAATTCTTAATTGTTGCAACATTCTGAAACAGCTCTCCTAAAACTGTTTAGCTAGCTGCAGGTTCCTTGGTTTAACACAATTTTCTACAAGATTGTATATTCCGTGAATGAAGTTGTAGTTTTGGTGGATGGAAAATGGACATTCCCCGGGAGACACAGTGTGGTTTTATCTTGTCTATTAATGTCACTTGCATATTTTCGAGGCGATGACACGGAGGGCTCATTAGTAAAAATCCAAGATGAAGGTAGGCTCCCGTGAACTGTCCTCTGAAAAATATCTATGGGCTTTTTGGCAACACCTTCAACTGCTCGCCTGTTATGTTGCAGGGAAGTGGGATAATCCTCCTTGATGGGTTCATCAAAGCTACTTCTGACAGTGACCACATTGTGAAGGCAATGACACTCAGATTGTCTCCTTGAGCCTAAGGTATGTTTAAACTCATCCCTACCTCATGAAGGCTATCAACAACGCCATCTGGTATTAGTCGGAGGCTCTCAAGCTGCTCTCTTTCTTGAACCTGTTTGCCTCCTTCATGATATACTCTTTCACTGCTTAGTCTCCTCTTCTGCCCTAAAGGATATCCTTTTTGCATCACAGGCTGTATTGTAACATAAAGAAGATTTCATCAAGGATTCTTTGGCAGTAATGGATCATAATAAAAAGTCCACATTCCTTTCACTTGTACTCTAGGACAAAGACAGCATCTGGGTCGTTGACAAATACATTCCTCAGAAGGAAGAACTTTGTTCACTAAACCAGTAACACAATGAAGTTACACCTTTTGAAAGGGAGAAAGGGGGTTCAATTATGTGGGAGCATCTAGTAGGGAAGGGTAGTTCCGTCTGGCATTCCTCCACAGATTGCTCAATTATCTTCTTCACCTCTATTTTACATTACTTGGCTCTTCACCTTATGTATGGCTAAAGATATGCAATGCGTGCAATTCATTAACAAGCATTTGCAATGTAATAGGTCTCGCATTTGTGAGAGTTTGAACTATTGGCATTGTAAATGACAATGCCTTTTATTCATGTGTTTTGAAAACCTGCAGGTGGTGCCTTAACAGTCACTTTGTACTTATAACGTTTGGAAATGCAAGACCTTTTTAAGTGAACAGCTATAAGTACAAAGTGAGTGTTAAGGCACAGCGTGCAGGTTTTCAAAACACAATTAAAAGTCATTATCATGTACAATGCCAACACCTCAAAGTCTTGCAAATATGAGACCTATTGCATTGTAAATGCTGGTTATCTGTGACAATGCGTGGGTCTCACAGCCAGAGCTGCTGACCTTTGAGCTGGAGAACCAGGTTTGAGCGTCAGCGGCGGTTCAGCATCTTGTGATTCTAGACAAATCACTTAATCTCCCCTTACCTTGCAAAAAATGAATATGTCCTTGTGTACGTAACTGGTGCCCATGTAAAGTGA
Organism: Lissotriton helveticus; assembly: GCF_964261635.1. Classification (NCBI taxonomy): domain Eukaryota; kingdom Metazoa; phylum Chordata; class Amphibia; order Caudata; family Salamandridae; genus Lissotriton; species Lissotriton helveticus. The sequence goes on along the minus strand of NC_136067.1, from coordinate 1,213,849,186 downwards.
TCCAGTGCCTTCGGGTCGAGTGTGCGCTATATAAATCTGCAAAAAAATAAGCATCACTCGAAGTGTCACACATTTGACTGCTGAAGATCACAGACTCCCTTTCAAAGCACACAAATAATCTGTAAACGTATCAGCCATGCATATAATTCCTGAACTGTAGGTGTGTAGTTCAAAAGAATAAAAATCATTCAACACAAATAGCCAAACAAAACCATAAGCACAATCGTTACTAATGAGAGTGGCTTTTCAGGAGTGCTTTGTCAGAGGCCGACAGCAACGAAGGATCTGCGAGTTAACGGAGAAGAGCATTCATGTCGTTTTTGTAATAAAGGCGGCCATCTTGGAATGCTGATATTTCGCCGTTTGAACCGCGAACAGGGTTGGTGTCATGAACATTAACTATATTTTGAAGGTTTTAACTCAAAAGATAAACTTCATATGCGACTAATAAGTACATCCAGTAAAACAGTATTTATTTGAAGTTCTACATAGTGCTCAACCGTCAGCGGACATTACTCAGAGGTGTTAGAGTGCTACAAACCGCAGTAAGAGACTACATATTAATCAATTTCACCAGCAATAAAAATAAGGTGACGAGATGTGAACAAGTACGAAGCTAAACAAGATATTGTTCAATGTCAAAGACAAGCAGCAATACATGACAGTATACAAAGTTGGCCAGTCAGCGATTTGAATAGCGCGGACATTACCCGAAGGTGATAGAGTGCTACAAAACGTCAGTAACAGACTGCATAGCGCGCTGATGCTCGACCTAAAAATAACTAAGGAAATACATGTCTAGTGAGCTGTCCCAGTTTTAATGAGACTGAAAATGTTTAGTTATATCTGTGTATTATATGATGGGCGAATGTTGAAAACTTGTCGAGGCATGTCTAGCATGGCATGAAATTGTTCAATAATTTTGGCAACAAACAAATTGTAGCAGCCAGGATTTTTTTTTTTTAAGAACAAATTTTATTTGGTACATTGCACATATAATGCGACACCCCGCATTTCGGGGGAGGTCGCCAATCGGTACAAGGCATCATTGTCATAGCAATCTTTACATCCTTTTATTAGGCAACAATATCAAACTGAACATTGTGAAAGTCCCCCCCAACCTCACCCCCACCCCCCTGCCCCGGAACCCCCCCTACTGGTCACACAACCCCGTCTCCCTTATTCAGCACATGGTATCTCAGGCCAGCAATGTATAGATATCCGTATTTTTGGCTCAGCACACATTCACCACCATAGCCTCTTGCTCTACCGGAGGTTCCAGCCACAAGCCCCTGTAGTCGGCCCACCTCTTCCAAATCCGATAGTGTTTACGCGGGCAGCCTCGGGCCACATAAATTGGCTGCTCCAATCCCATGCAAAGGTCCAACCCCTTTTTCCACACAGAGACAGAAGGAGCTCGGGGATCCTTCCAAGCTTGGGCAATATCCCTCTTGGCAAGGGTCAAGCCCAAGACCAAGAGGTGTCTCTTGTGCCTGTTCCCCCCAACCCCCTCCATCACATGTAGCAAACCCAGTCGTGCCGTGCGTGGGAGTTCCTACCCCAGAACCTCGGCCAGACAGCCCCACATCCTACTCCAGAATCTAGCCAAAGAGTTGCAATCCCACACCGTGTGAAGCAGGGTCCCCACCTCCCCTCCACATCTCAGACAGTTCGGGCTTGCAATGAGACCCGCCTTCCACAACCTCTCCCTAGTGTAGTAAATTCTGTGAAGATATTTAAATTGAATCAGTCGCAATCTCATCGCTATCGCCGCACCTCTAGGGGCCTCCAGTGCCTCCCGCCAATCCTCCTCCTCTAGTGCTCCAACATCCCCTTCCCATGACTCCTTGAGCTTCTGCAATGTCGAGGAGCAGTGTGTGGTGAGAGTCTGATAGAAGTGTGATATCTTTTTTTCACCCAAGTCTCCCATGAAGACCTTTGCCTCCACGGGGCTAAACTCTGGAGGGAATCCAGACCCACCAGGCTTGGTGTAATGGCGTGACGAAACTGCAAATATTGGAAAAATTGGGACCGGGGCATACCGTATTCCGTTTGAAGGTCCTGAAAGGATTTAAGGGTAGTACCCGACATGACATCCCCTAATCTCGAGATCCCTATATTGTCCCATCCCCTGAATCCCTGAAGGGACTCCAGAGCCAGAAGTCGTCCATTCTGCCACAACGGGGTTTCCGCAGTCCGTTTGCCCCACCATCCCATGCGACGCAATGCCGGTCTCCAAATCTGCAAGACTTGTTGAGTTGATGGCGGCAGCCTCCTGCGAAGATGTGCCGCGTATAGTATCTGATGCAGAGAGTTGGTACCCATCAGATGGCGTTCCAGGGCATACGCTGGATCGCTCCTGTCCCCGTACCACCATTCATTTAAAACAAGGAGATGAGAGGCCTGATAATACGAAAGGACATCGGTAGACGCGAGACCCCCACAGTACGTTGAAAGAAAACACGTCCGCAGCGCCACCCGCACCACACCTCCCACCCAAAGGAATTGCCCCAATGCAGAATTTACTTGACGAAACCACTGGGGAGGTATAGGATATGGATGATTTTGTAGTTGGTAGAGTAATCGGGGGAGTGCCACCATTTTAAAAATGTCCGATCTGCCGTAGATAGTGAGAGGCATAAGGGACCAAGTCTTCATGTCGGTCCGGACCCGATCCCAGACCGGTACCAAGTTGCGTTCCCATGAGACAGCAGGAGTCCCTGAGAGAAACACTCCCAGATATTTGATACCTCCAACCACCACCTGCAGCGCCGAGGCCCAGTCTCCCACTCTGGCCCGATCTCCCAGCACCCACAACGTCGATTTACGGGGGTTTAGGTACAGGCCAGAGGTTTCACCAAAGATTTGCATTATCTCCAAAATACGGGGCCCGACCTATTAAGGTTGGTCAGAAAGAACAGGACGTCATCTGCGTATAAAGCTAACCTGTCAGATGAACCCAACTCCCACTCAAAGCCGCTAAGTTGTGCGTCATGCGAACCCAGGCCGCCAACGGCTCCATTGCCAAAGCAAACAGATAGGGCGAGAGGGGACAGCCCTGCCTGGTTCCCCGCTCGATTGCGAATTAAGTAGAAATGGCACCCGCTATCCTTACCGAGGCCGTCAGATCTGTGTACAGTAGCCGCAGGTATGACAGGAAACGAGGCCCTAAATTTAGCCTGGCAGTAGCGCAAATAAATACACTCAACTAAGGGAGTTGAAGGCCCTATCGATATCGGCTAGGAGAAGAGCCGCTTGCACCCCACGTTCCTGGACTGCTGCCACTGCCACATGCGCCCTACGAATGTTATGCCTAGTGGCCCTATGGGGCATGAACCCGGCCTGGTCAGGGTGTACAAGGCGCGCAATATGGGGCAGAAGACGATTGGCCAACGCCTTGGCCAAAATTTTTGCCTCAACATTTAATAAGGAGATCGGCCTATAAGACGCATGTTGGTCCGGCGGCCTGCCCGGTTTCTGAAACACCACTATTTCGGCTTGTCTCCAATCTGCGGGTAGGTGGCCACGGTTAAGTGCCTCCTCCAATGCCGCCCTGTAATGTACCCTCAACTGAGTGTGGTATTTCTGGAAGAACTCGCTGGGAAACCCATTGGGTCCTGGGGCTTTCCCTGTATTCAATTCACTTAGGCCCTCCCCAACTTCTCTAGCGTCAGCGGAAGCTCTAGATCCTCACGGACCTAGTCAGTCACTGCCCGGGGCGGTAGGTCCGCTATGAACTTGTCCACCATCTCCGCCGGGAGACATTAGTTCGGGGCATATTGATCCGCATAATATAGTGCAAAGCTTTCGGCCAGCAGCTTTGGGTCTATGAGCAGGTCCCCAGCGGCATCCAAACGCCCTGGCAAAGTCTGAGCTTGAGACGCGCCCTGACAAAGCCGGTGTAGCATCGTTCCAGACTGGTCCCCCCACTGATAAATTCTTCTGCGCATCGCCAGCCAAACCTGGCGAGCCTCATCCATGAGCAGCGACGAGTAGGATTGCTGAGCTAATAGAAGTTGTCCCACCATCTGACTCTCTCCACCCATACTACAGCGCCGCTCCAGGGTCTCTACCTCCGCCTCGACTCGCAGCAAGTCTGCCTTACACTGTCTACGCGCAGCCGCACACCACGCAACGTCCACTCCCCGCAACGTGGGCTTCAGGGCCTCCCACACCGTCTCGGCCGCCGGGACTGATCCAATGTTTTCTGCCACGAACTGAGTAATGGCCTCCCCTATGCGCTTCCGATAATCTTCGTTGTGCAGATGCCATGTGGACAGGCGCCACCAAAACGGCTGCCTCGCCCTACCCAGCTGTAACTCTATGCTTACCGGTGAGTGGTCTGAAAGCCCCCGCGACAAGATGGCCGCTGAACCCACTCTGCCAATAACTGTTCTAGGGACAAATATATAATCCAATCTGGAGAAGGAGTTATGGACTGCCGAAACATAAGAGTATTCCCGCCGAGTTGCGTGCAGATACCGCCATGTGTCCACCCAATCTAAATGTGTAACCATGCCACCCAATCTAGTAGTTGCTACCGGCCCCCGACCACCTCCCGGCCTGCACCTATCCACCAAACCATCCGTGACATCATTCCAGTCCCCTCCCACCACTGCTAATGACTCGGGGATGTCGCCCAGAGTGTAAACAGCTTCTCTATCAATGACCACTGCAAAGGAGGGGGGGCATACACACTGCCAAACACAAAGGTCTCGTCCCCAATCGTACCCCTAATAAATATGTATCTGCCCTGTGGGTCTACCCACTGGTTGAGGTGGATGTACATGAGCCTGCGGTGCACTAATATGGCCACCCCCTAAGAGCCTCTAGTAAAACCTGCATGAAAGACTTGTTGATAGCCAAAGCGCTGCAAACTGAGGGTTTTATTACCCATTAGGTGCGTCTCCTGCAGCAGTATAATATCTGCGCGCTCTCGTTTGGCCTGTCGCAACACAGCGCCCCTCTTAATTTGATCCAACATACCCTGCACATTCCAGCTGAGGATTTAAAGGGATACTCTGTCACAACTCACATTAGCTTCTGCGCCCCCCATCAATGAACCACAAAGGGGACGCCCTTGCACTGAGCCCCATGTGTGCAGACAAAACAGCTAAGGAGACGCCTTTAGTGTCATGTGACCCCCGCCCCCCCGTGTGCAACAACAAACTGCCCCCCCAAACTCCCGGTTCCCAACCCCATACCTCAAGAACACTGAAGTACCTATCGCGGTGTAGGTAGCCCAAGGCCCAAAAAAGAGGACCCAAGCCCAGCCCCACCAATGGATCCCCCCCACGCTACCCACCATCTAACCTCCCCCCTAACAAATCCCAACCAGGGGTAGAAGCCTCCTCCCACAAAACCCCACCCCGCAAACCACAAATAGCACTCCACAACATACTTTCACAGTCCTTCTTGGTGAGGTAGTCCATCAAAGCGACATTAGCTTGGCCCCGGCAGAAGAATACCCCGGCACTGTTACGGCTTCTGTATCTACTGGACCTGCAGTCAGGGTACAACTATAGGTGGATCAGCAGCACTCTTAAAGCCCCCCTCCATCCCCCGTGATTCGGAGCGCTTCCGGGACCTGGAACGCCAGTTCCCCCTACTCCGTAACCCTCGGGCCTTCCGCGGATGTTCTCCACCCTGCGAGGCGTCGGAGTATAGGCCCGGTGGGGTATGTGCCCGTACCTTCACGGTTTCATCGGTCCATTGAAAAACCTCCTCAGGAGTATCAAAGAAGTACGTGCGAGACTGAAACACCACTCTCAGATGGGCCGGATACAGTAGAGCGTATGGAAGTTTGAGGTCTCGTAGTCGAGCTTTGGCCTACATAAACGATTGCCGCTGCTGTTGCACCATCTTCGTGTAGTCAGGAATGATAAGAATCCGCTGATTCTCATAATGGAGAGGTTCCTTTACCCGTGCCTGTTGCAGGATGGTGTCCCGATCATGATAGTTTAATAATTTAGCAATCACAGGTCTGGGGCGGGACCCAACCGGCGGCTTCTGAATCAGAGCCCTGTGTGCCCGCTCAATGATAAAGCAAGTTGAGAGGGAGTCCGGAGGGAGCCAGCTCGTCAGCCATTGTGTCAGAAATGCCTCCATATTGCCCTTTTCACAACCCTCCGGGAGCCCCACAAAGCGCAGGTTGTTCCGTCGGGACCGCCCTTCCGCATCCTCGGCCCGAAGCGCCAGATTCTTCTGCACACTCTCCATGTTGGCGACTTTACGCTTCAGGGTCGCCACGTCGTCCTCTACCCTCGATATCCTCGTTTCGGCTTCCGTGATGCGGGCCACTGCGTTGCGCAGATCTTGACGCAGCAGGGTAACGTCCGTTCCCACAGCCCCAATTTTTGCATCTAGAGTGTCTCGGGATTGGGGTATAGCGGCTAGCAGAGTTGCATTATCAGGTCCGGGGTTTGGGGGCCCCCGCTGCCCCGGCACCTCCATACTTGTCGATGGGCCCATGCTTTGTGGCACCCCTCGGCTCCCACCACGTGTCATCACGGCCGGCACTCTGGAGCACTCACCAGCACAGATGGTCCGCCGACCAGGGCCCACACTGCTCACTTCCGGATGTGTCGGAGCTTAGTATCACCCCTCTGTATTTATTGCCGGGTCCCTCTCCAATACCAGGGGCCAACACTTTGTGCTTCACTCCTCCACTGTCCGGGCTGCCACCGTGTTTATAGGCACCTCTCAGGAGCCGACTGTCTCCAGGGCAAATATGCCAGGCCCAGCCACCAAACTGCGCCCCGACACTCAGTTCTGGCCCACCCCGCAGGCCCCAGCTCCCAGGGTCATTCCGCCTCCGGTCAGAACGTTTTCTTTGGGGGGGGGGGCCCCGCCATCCCGGGGGGACCACACACCACTAGCAAAAAGCACGAGCAGGATGTCCATTGCTCGCTATTCTTGGCGCTGTAGGCGCTTCCTGAGGCACATCCAGTCCAATGTCCCCGAGGCCACCACCGACTATGAGGGCGTCCCACAGCTCCGGCTCACCATCTGTCTGTCGATCCCCCCCAGCCGCGTACTGCCAAAGTGTCCAGTGCCTCTCCCGACCTCACGTGTCCCGGCACAGCACCAGTGTTCGAGGGCCGACCTGCCCCCCGAGCCCTCACGAAGCCCCGCTCCACCAGGAGACTGCCAAAGAGGCTCCAAACTGTGGGTCCCGGCTTCGCGGCCTTCTTCCGGCCGGACGGCCGCCGGGTCTCAAAACAATGCCCGGGAAGGATCTAGCCCCCCGTGGCAGCCCACGCACCTCCGGATGTCACCAGGGAAGGCCTCGGGTCTCTGCCTGCAAGGGTCGGGGCGCCAGCTCGCCCGCCGCAACCCCTCCTCCGACTGCTGCTTCCTGTGCGGGGCGGCTGGGACCTGAAAATAGAGGCCCCGGCTGCCGCAGCACGGACCGGGCCTTAATCCTATATCCTTCGCAGCCGGCCGTCCAGACTCTCCCGGGATTCACAGGACCGCACCGGAGCCTTGCCTGCAATCTATACACCTGCGCCCCGCTTCTGGACTGCACAGCGGCGTGAGGGAGCAGGATAATTCGGCGGATATTCGGCGGGCGGGACGGAGCTATTCTAAGCCACGTCCGCCATGTTAGCCCGCTAGGCCACGCCCCCCGCAGCCAGGATTTTTGAACTCGAATAACTAGCATTTTCTGGAAAAACTGTATAGATCTTCATCACATTTGTAATGGAGGGTTCTTTTATGTGCGGCTACCTCTGCAGACAACTAAGTTTGATATCATTTCAACCAGCCCCCAAACAGAGAAGAAGAGGACACTTTTCATGAAGAAGGGACACCTCTTTCCTATTGGGCATTCTCAAATGTATTAGCAGTTTTCACTACCCAAATCCACTGCTCTACTTGTGAAATATATTTTCTCAAGTTATTCCTGAGACCCCTGATCCTTCTTTCCTATATTGTAACCTCTTGCTATAAAAAACTGTCTATTTCAAGAGCTTTACTCGTTACAGGGTACTGATTGCTTGGGCAGGTGCAGAAATCATCCCGATTTATAAGAAGGGGTTCCCCCCTTAACCTGGCGAATTATCGTTCTATAAGTTTAATCAATGTTACCCAAAAGCTATTTGCAAATGTTGTCCTGGGTCGCTTGCAGTCATGGATTGATGAAAACAACATCTTAACACCTCTACAAGCTGTTTTTAGAAGTAAAATCTCAACTATTGACTAGATTTGGATCTTAAATCTGCATTCAATATGGTGCAGCGTGATCAGCTATGGGATATCTTCCATGATATGGGAGCTCCAGTGTATTTATGCCATATGCTGAAGCGTCTGCATCAGGACACGTATGCAAGAATTAGATTTGGCAAGAAAGGGGAATTGACAGCCCCCTTTCCAGTAGAGAAAGGGATGAGACGGTTGTGTACTTACGCCGACCCTGTTCTCCCTCTTTCTAAATGGCCTAATTGAGACTCTGCTGGCTAGAAGAGATATAGACTCACCAAGGTTAGCGAACCGTAAAATTCCGGCACTAATGTTTGCAGATGATACGCTGCTACTCTCCAAGACTCCAATGGGTATGCAGTGGTTGTTGGAGGAGTTCAGCAAATTCTGTAAGAATAGGGATTTGGAGGTTAATCTTTAAAAAATGAAACATATGTTTTTTCACGCAAATACAAGCAACTGCCTACAGCCACAAATGGAAGGGAAGCCGCTAGAAAGGGTGTCCACTTTTTATTACCTGGGTCTTACCCTTATTGACAAGATGGAGAGGCGGACACAGGTGAACAAAGCAAATCTGAAACTCACACAATCGATTGGGGGCATTTTAAAAGTGTACAAAAAATGCACCCAAAAAGTGGTAGGGCCTCCTGCAGAAATTTATAAAATTCAGGCTAGGGGAGCCACATTTTATGGTGCTGAGCTTTGGGGCTTTTTCCTCTCAAAGGTTCTATCGTCAACAGAGAACACCGGTTTACGACAACATTTAAACTTACCCAAATGTACACCCCTGACCCCATTGAGGATGGATATGGGGATTAGCCCTATTAGTGATATAATTGCTTCCCGTCCGCTTTTATTTTGGCGCCGCTTGTGGTGTACGCCCGAGCTATTACCCTATAGGGAGGAGCTGAAGGATGTAATGTCTATCTTGGGAGCAGGGAATATCCCTTGGTTGGCCGCTATTCGCAATACACTTTATGCAATGGGAAGGCCAAACATGTGGTTACTGCCTGAGGAGACTTGTTGCTCTATCTCAAAAAAATCCCTTCATCTCACCATTAAAGAATATACCCTAGTACACCTCTCGCAGAGCACCAATTCCTGCACTTTGACCTCTAGGTTTCTGGATGTCAAACTGCAACATAAGCTCGAACCAGTTCTCGATATGATTCAACCACTTCTAGCTAAGAATTGTTTCTGCAATTTAGACATAGGGTACTTACCCTTAGAGCCTTTACAAATAAATGGAAGGGTATCCCAAATTTGGACTGACCAGGGTGTATGCTGACTCAAGAGTCCGACCTTCATGTCCTTCTTTTCTGCCCAGAAGTTCAAGGTCCAAATGGGTGCTCCAGTTGTGTAGAAACATGGGAATAAGAGATCACACTGAGGCATATAGGATACTAAAATATGAATTACACCCATTATTTGTTTTTGCAACTTCAAGATTCCTGCTTGCAATGTGGCATAGGCGTAGAGCTATTATAGAGAAACCAAGCTCGGGGCTAACTCCAAGAGTGCCCATGTAATAAGTTTGCTGCTATTCTTAAAATTGTACAATCTCCCATGAAGAAAACAGGAATCGAAAATTGCTTCTTACTATTAGCCTTTTTAATGTTCTTATCGATTTTAACATTATTTATTCCTATGGCTTTTTAATTGATTTTAAACTTGTGTATATTTGCCCTGTTCTCGCTTGGAACTTAATGTTATCCATCATTGTGATATATCCGCCCTTTTCGGTTAGAATGCATATTGTATATTTGTTATTCATAGCTCTGCACTCCTTAACTATATTTGAATCAGCTTTTACACAATCAAAGCAAAGTTCAATTGCTATTTGGCTTTGTGTATGTTTTTATATATATGTGCTTTTATGGCATTTTGCCGAAATAAAGATCATTTTGACTTTGAGTTATATTGTAACCTCTTGCCATAGAGAACTGTCTATTTAAAGAGCTTTACTCTTTACGGGGTACTGATTGCATTTAAGAACATTAATATCTATTCCAGCTTTGTTATCCCTTATTCCCTCTAGTATACACACAAGCACATTCCTGTGGCTGTCTTTATTTCTGTTAAGATGGCTTTGGGACTTAACACTCACTACTGACAACTGCAGTGATCTGATAGTTTAAATCTGTTCTGTTTAAAGGCAGAATCATTCTTCCATCTTTCCAAGTTTGCATGCAAGAGACCAGTAGAAGAGAAGGAGAGTAACAAATAGAAGCAGAAAGAGACAGTGACGGGGAGAGACAATGGGCAGGTAAAGACCATGAGAGAGTGAGAAACTTAGACATATGTCAAGAGAGACTCACAGGCCAGAAAGAGTGCAATAACGTTAAAGAGAATGCCGGTTGACAAAGGTATAGAGACAAATAAGAAGAGAGAACAAGAGAAAGGGGAAAAGGCCATAAGATACTGAGAGAGAAAAAAATAGGTACAGAAAAAGAAAGCGAGAGAGGGAACACATGAAGGGGAGAACCAGAGAAAGAGAGTGAAAAAATAGGCTAATAAGAGACCGTGATATTGAGAGACACACAGAGAAAGCAAGCGAGAGGGCTAAAGTCTATGGTCTGGATCGCTTAACGTCACAATTGTACGACAATTGCCTTAAAACGCAAAATGAGGTCCTGTCTCAGTCTGTACAAGTGCCCTCAGCCGCACAGTGGCTGATCTAGAAGACTCGAACGTCCGTGTGAGATTAGCTGTGCAACATGTGTTCACGTGGAGTGAGAGGAAACAGGGAAGAGCTGCAGCGTATTAGGTGAATGTCTTGCTGTTTTAGAAACACCTTTCTTAAACGATGCAATCAAGGACAAATATAAACATATGCATAAAGGGATCCTAACGACTGCTAGACTGGTTTCCGTGCCCATGGTGTTGACAACCATTGTTAGCACTGCGCTGTCCAAAACAAGAAGCGTGGCGTGAGAAAAGAAGTGCTGTTCTTATAAATTATGTGAGGGAAAGAAAACAAAGAGTGCGCAGGAATGAACATATGTTTATCAAGCCTAAGCACATTGTACTTTACCGGTGCTCCTCAGCATTGAAAGGAAGTGAGGTATCAGCACCACGACGAGACAGAAGGGACCAAAGAAGAGCGACGCTGGAGTGCACCAATGGTAACTAGGAGGCGGGAATAGAGTAATTGTATTAATTACTCAAGGTCTTGCAGACAGCGCATGCGCGCTGATGCTCAACCTAAAAAGGTGCTCACCACTGGCGTTGACCAACAAAGATTTGTGCAAGCTCTTGTTACAGGGGTTTTATTCTATCCTCTATTACAATGTGCTTGATGTACAAGCTAGAGGTTAGAGCAAAGACATTTGCAAAAGGTCTACTTCTGAGCTAGAGGCGCAAACCATGCCAGTTCCTTTATTTGTCATCTTCCTTAGCACTGCATCCTATTGTGGGACATGGTATACATGTTTATTCTGGGCTTGAAGGAAATAATAGTAGAGCCTTGGATGATAGCCTCTGTGAAAACCGTTGACAAGTCCATCTTGAGAGTTTACCCTTCTCCTTTCAAATGGTATCCTTGGGCACCAAGATGTTCATCTCAAAATGAGAAAGTGTTCTCAAGAGGTTCTTTCCACCCAAAATATTTAAAGACATCTTCTCTGCTCATTATTCGGCACAGTAGACCGTATAGCATCTAATGAGAACTTAAAGATGGGATCAATCTCATTGCTTGGCCGAGCTTTCTGCAACAAAATGTATTACGCCATAGGTCAAGTATCAAATGCTGCTGCTTTGAGTTTCAAATGCCACCATCCATGAAGCCTCCCCTGGAGACGAATTGTTCACCAAGTGTTTGTAGCTAGTAAAAGTTTGCTTCCCGACAGCTTGTGTTCTTGTTTATCGATATTCGTACTCAGCACACAGCTTCTTGATTTCAACAGTGAAAGACTGGGTGCGTCACTCAGTTGAAAAATTCTTCTTTGGTTCCTCAAACAGAAGTCCGTTTTTAGGGGTGATATTGTGAACAGTGCTGCATGTTTCCAGTTTCAAAGGCAGGCTTTAAATACTGTAGAACTAAGGCTCAGTTTTTCAAGACCGTGCAGAAACCTGTAAATATGAGTGGTGAAGTCTTCTGTTCTAATTGTTGCCCTGCCAATCAATCATATAACTTTGCAGACTAATTCGCTGAAACCTATTTTACATTGCTAAGTAATGTATTGGAGTGCAGAGAGTTGGACCACTTATCGTGGCTTATTTGTTGGCGATGAAGCACATTAATGTTCCTTTGCAGACAGACCACATATTATATAATTTGATAGAGCGTGGAGGTCTGACATGTTGGACACTGTCCCTCAAAGAAGACATGCCCAGGAAAATCCAAGATGTTGAAGCCTCATTTAATCGTGGATACATTAACTTCAGATCATTCCTCCAGTCACTGGTACAGCCTTCAGAAGTTCTTTGTCCATGATGGAATTCTGCGCAAGTTTCCAGAAAGACTTTTCTTTTTTTTTTTATATATCTTTTTATTATTTTAAAGAAAAAATAAAAAAATCAACAGACATATCAGGTGCCATAGATACATACAATGTTACCAGGGTGAAGTGATACAAAAACAGGATAGACTTATAACAGCACAATTCTTCGAGAGGTCTGCATTATTAAGCACAAAAACAAAATTGACTGCAATATAATCGCTAAACAGTTTGGAAGCGGATCTCCAACACCCACCCACCCACAGATCAAACAGCAGGAGAATGATGGCAACCTGACACTAGAAATTAAGGATCAGAGTCCGGATATTACGACAACAGTACATATATAGGAAAGACTAGGAAAAAAGGAAAAATTAGAAAATAATATGGACGATAACAAAAAGAAAACAATAAACCCTTCCCCCCACCCTGCACCCCTGCAAACGGTTACCGCCTAACTCCCAATAGCAGCGTGCCTGTCGCCCCAACTAACTAGGTTCTAAAAGAAGAACTCTACCAGAGTAGAGAAGTGGAGGAGGGCATATTTGCACAGGCCCCAGGTCGCCCCTCCCCCCGCCAGAACCATGGTTCTGTGAATCCTCCCTGCCCTCCCTTTTGGCCGCTCTTCCTCCATCTTATGTGGCCCTCCGTGCTGATCGGTCAGCGGGGAAGGCAGGGGGTGGCGTGGCCCGTATAGCCCGATCTGAGCACAACTTTCAACTCCTCTCCTCCTGTCCCATTACCCCCACCGAGCACCTTGTGGCTCGCTCTCTTGCTTTTTCTCCCCCGCTTACCTGCTTATTAATGTATCGCCCTCCCCAGCCATCCCACTTGTTTTTACCAGCATTTCAGGACTTGTTGGCCACTTTAGCGATTAATCACGCTTCAGTTTTAGTATTAGGAGATTTTAATTATTGGCCCTTGGACCCTCATGAATGTGCTGCTTCTAAGCAATTTTCTGATTCACTTGTATCCCTGAACTTTGTCCCTCACTTGCAGACTCCTACACATATTCACGGTCATGTACTAGACCAGGTCTGGTCTCTGAATATCTCGGACTCTTCCATGTCCGTGTCCCCATGCCCCTGGTCAGATCATGCTTTGATCTCCTTCTCCCTCCGCCTTAAGCCGGCAGCAAAGATTCCGCTTGCCAAAAACACCTGGGTGCGGAACTGGAATAGGGTAGACCTCCCTGCATTGTCATCTTCCCTCTTGAACTCTGCACCTAACCTAGAGGGTTTATCTTCTGCCTCTCAAGCCGTTGCCATCGATACTTGGCTTGCTGGAGGCTGCGACACGGTAGCCCCACTACGTCGGATTTCAATCCGAAGACCTAAGGAGTCAAATCGGTGGTTCGGCGATGACTTGAAGATAAAAAAGCTGACCCTCAGGCGGGCCGAGAGGCAATGGAGAAAGGATTACTGCCCCTATTAAAAACTCACTACATGACTTTGCTGAGTGATTATAAAAGGGCCATATTAGGTGCTAAAACAGCATACTTTTCAGCCAAAATTCTGGTGGCGGAGAATAAACCTAGGGAGATTTTCTCCATTGTTCAAGACTTGGCCTATTCCGACAGGGCCACACTTAAGCCTCCCCCTACCCAGTCCCTCTGTGATTCTTTGAATTCCTATTTTCTGGAAAAAATTAGTAACATTAAAACCAATATCCCACTTCCTTCCCCTACTTTTGTTGAGCCCCACCCCCCGATTGCTCACGGTTATCTCTCTTTTATCCCCCCGCTTACCGAAGAAGTGTTCCTTGCAATACTTCCAAAAGTAAAGTCTGGATCCCCGGCAGACATATGCCCAGCTCATATCCTGCAACAAATTTATTCTATTTGCCCCAAACCGCCAATTTCCTTTCTCAATAGCTCGCTGGCTCAGGGTGTGGTAATCCCAGCTCTCAAATCTGCCACCATAGTGCCCATCCTGAAGAAGCCTGGCGCGGATCCTTCTGCGCCAGCTAATTATCGTCCCATCTCCCTTTTGCCCTATTTGGGCAAGGTGCTGGAGCGACATGTAACATCGGTCCTCAGTGCCCATGTAGAAGCCAATGGGGGCCTAGCGTCCCGCCTGGCAGGCTTCCGACCTAGGCACTCCACCGAGTCCGTTGTGGTGTCGGTCCTGAACAACCTCAGGTAGGGTATGGACCAAAACAACCACCAGGCTCTGGTACTCCTCGACCTTTCCGCCGCCTTCGACACGGTGGATCATTCCATCTTACTTTCCCGTGTCGGAGCGGCGGGGGTCGGGGGTTCAGCCCTGGTTTGGCTATCATCCTTCCTGAGGGACCGCACCCAGGCGGTTCGGCTGGGGGATTTTTCAGCCACCCAACTCAAGGTCACATGTGGTGTCCCCCAGGGTTCATCTTTATCCCCTCTTTTGTTCAATCTCTACATTTATCCTCTGATCCTTGCACTTCAACAACTGGAGGTCACCGTTTATAATTATGCGGATGACCTCCAGCTTATCTTTTCTCTCTCCCCTTCTCACTCCATTTCTAACTTTCAGACTATTATGATTTTCATCAGGGACTGGATGAACCACAACCATCTGAATTTGAACCCAGATAAAACAGAACTGGTCCTTACGGGTGGTTCCTCCAGTCCCTGGAACTCTCTATTCTGGCCTTCTTCTCTAGGACCCCCCCCCCCCACGTCTTCTCCCTCAGTTAAAACCTTGGGCATTAAAATCAATAACCAACTTAATCTTCACTCACAAATTAACTCTGTTGTTTCTTCTTGTTTTCTTGTTCTTCGAACTATCCGTTCTGTCTCTCGTTTCTTTTCTCCCCTTGCACTTAAACTAATCATGTCCGCTCTGGTGATCTCCCGACTGGACTACGCCAACGCTCTATACAACAGCATTCCGACGTATAGTTTGCGGAAGCTCCAGCTGGTTCAAAACCAGGCGGCCAGATTGGTGTATGGTCTCTCCCGCTCCCATCACTCCACTCCCTTACTGAAGGCATTACACTGGCTACCTGTTAGGGAGCGATCCCTTTTTAAAACCGGCTGCATGGTTTTCCAGGCGCGCCAGGGTACGGCTCCTGCCTTCATTTCTTCCTTGCTAAAAGAGTATACCCCTGCCCGTGAGCTTCGCTCATCCACCCAATCTCTTCTTCAGGTACCTCGTTACAGACGTAAGAAATGGGGCGGAGCCAATTTCTCATTCTTGGCACCATCCTTCTGGAACTCCCTCCCCGATCACCTACGTCTGGCCAGACATTATTCCCCTTTCCGAAAAGATCTCAAGACTTTTTTGTTCACCCAGGCTTTTCCTAATGTAATCTGATTTTATTTTATTCCCCTCACTGGTTTCCTTGTTCCTACTGCTAAAATTAGTCTCCACAAGCGCCAAGAAACCGCACGGTGAATGTAGCGCTATATAAATATTTTAAATTCAAATTCAACCATGAATCCCCAAGTTGAAGTCAATAAAGCTATCCGATATCAAACATAGTCTCTGCAAGGGAAATTTCAATCACCGCCCAGCCACCTAGACATAAGTTTAACAGATCCCGTGTCCATCGTTCTGAAGCGAAAACCCCCCCAGTCTTTCAAACTCATCCTTGCCCTTTACGATCAGCCGCAGAAGTCCCCTATGAACGAACCGCCTCTACCACCGGATAGTACAAAGACGAAGAAAATGCAAGAGAATTCAATGCGAGACAAAGTAGTAGAACTTGAGTGTTGTGAACACCGACAGGTCCAGAGACTCCCCCCCTCGTTATGAAGTCCAAACGTCGATCCTTCCGCCATCTTAGCGGCCCCGATATATAGAGGAGTGATGCAGTTCCATTCCGATAACAGCTCTCATCAAAAGTCTCTAAAATGGGAACAACAATTAGTTCTTTCAGAGGCGGCAGCGATCGTAGGCTCGGCGATCCATTAGTGGCAACGAGTTTGTTCTTATCTTCCATTACACTGGGCAGAGGCTCCCACACATCACACAGTATGGGGTCTATGTCATCCAGCAGAGTGGCCATCTTGGGTGTCTCGGTCGTTACGGTTTCATGTAGTGGAGTAGGGTCCGGTCCAATTTGTACCAACTCAGACAAGCGTACCATCATCGTCTGAATACGCTCTTCAACGTATACATGAATAGATTCAATGGCTGCCAACACAGTTCGTAGCGACGGGTCACTCTCGATCCGTTCCTCTACTCTGCAATCGGCGACAGTCATGATCGCCTCCCCTTTCAAACTCGATCTCTCAGAGAGGGAACGGGCTAGTCGGGAACAGCCGACTACGGAGGGAGACTTATCAATGGTTCAGATGAAATCCCAGGTCCACAGCCGCAGGTGTCGGCCCCAACCCAGCGAACACCAGCGGGCCCTTTACCGGGTCACCAGGCAGGACCACCAGTCCGCAGCCGCGACCGTTGAGCTGTCCCCCCTCCTCCGACTTTCACCGAGGCAGCCAAACGTCATCCATAGCAATCAAGAAAGCGAAAGAAATTTTTCCACTCCGGTGGACCGGACCCAAGCTCACCACCGCAGCCGATGTTGTTCAACTGAAACCCGGATGGGCCAGTACTCAAGACCCCGGCTTCTGGACAGATCTAGGCCGCAAACTTCCACTCGACGTAACTTCGTCAGCCGAACAGGTAAAAAGTTCGGAATAGCTCCATTAAGCTCACGGCAGGCTCATAAACGCGGTGGCCGGGCGCAAGAACAGGATAAGTGACAGGATAGTCCGGCGGGAGTCAGCGGTCGGCGGAGCCGGGAGCCTACGCGGCCATCTTGGTTGCTAGCGTGCCTCCTCCCCCAGAAAGACTTTTCAACATTGTTTTGTATAAAAAAACACTCTTCTTTTCACCACATGCTGCTCAACTTGACTGCTTATGTCTATTATTTTTGTCCTCGTTTTTCTCGGTTTGCTTCCCCAGTGTTTCCAAAATCATCCCCATGCTCTTTGTTTTCTGTCATTATATCTACCTGTAATTCCACTCCATGCCCCACAATTCCACGCCCCACAATTCTACGCCCCACATTTCCACTCCACACAATTTTACTCAACACAATTTCACACCACACAATTTCACACCACACAATTCCACACCACACAATTCCACAGCACACTACACAGTTCTACGCCACACAGTTCCACGCCACACAATTCCACTTCACAGCACATAACTCCACTCCATGCCACATAATTCACCTCCATGCCACATAATTCCACTCAACATAATTCGTCTCAATGCCACATAATTTGACTCCATGCCACTCAATTCACTACACGCCACCTAATTCTACTCCACATAGTTCAATTCTGCTCAGTGCAACACAGTTCCACCCCGCACAATTCCATGCTAGTCTGAACAATTCTGTGACATGCAACATAATTCAATGCACCTCACATAATTCCACTCCAAGCCTCATACTTCCACACTATGCTACCTAATTACACGCCACACCACATAATTCCACCCCACATCACATAATTCCACTCCAGTCAATGGCATGCCACGTCACAGTTCCACTCCACGCCACACAGTTTCATGCAATGCAACACAATTCCATTCCACATAATTCCACTCCATGCCACATAATTCCACTCCTCTTAATGCCACACATTCCCATACCAGACATTCCCATGCCACAGAATGCCACTCCACGCACCATAATTCCACTCCTTTCGACATAACACAATTCTGTGCTACATAACTCCACACCACGCCACATAATTCTACACATTCCACATTTTACACCACATAATTGAACTACATTCCATGCCATGTAATTCCACTCCACTGAACCAACACAATTCCATGCCACACAATGCCACTGCATGCCAAACCGTTCAATTACATATGCCATGCCACACAATTCTACACCACATAATTGTACTCAACACCACATAATTCCACTCCACGCCATGCTAGGTAATTCCACACCACATAATTCGATATCATGTCAACTGATTCCACTCCACACAATTGCACTCCTCGCCACACAGTTCCACGGCACACAATTCATCTCCATGTCACACAATCCCACTCCATGCCACATAACTCCATTCCACCACACGTAATTCCATGCCACACAATTCCATTCCACCCATGCCGCATAATTCCACTCCACTACACATAAATCCACTCCACATTAATCACTCTGCAGAACAAAATTCCACTGTCACATAATTTAACTCCACAATTCCACAACAGATAATTCCACTCCAATCATCGACACATAATTTCACTCAGCACAACACAATTTCACGCTGCACAATTCCACATCACGCCACACAGTTCCATACCAAACCACAGAATTCCACTGCACATAATTCCATTCCAAACCACATAATTCTATGTCATGCCACCTAATTTCACACCACACAATTCTGTCTTGCAAGTTTTATGACAGAACCCTTTTGGCTTCTAATGGACTCCATAGAGCTGTGACGTAGGTGTTAGAGTGGAATGCAATGAAAGCTTGTTTTAGAATGTTGAGTTCGTAGTTACACACAGCAGAATAAAGACTTGTAATATTAAGCTCCATGTGTGGTGTAGTCATTGGCGGGTACCCAGGCTGGGGAGGATGCTACAACTGGGGACAAGATAGGGGATAAGAAACCTGAAGAATGATCATGCCCTCCCAGAGAGTTTGCGTGGTTCAACCTTGTTTATGAAGTGCAGCCGCAGATGATCATAACTTGCAAAATAATGCTGCAAACAGAAGCGCAGCACGTCGGAGATCAACCAGGTGTCTGAAAATACAAATTAACATTTAGAAGAGAAGAAATACATTTCTTACTAAATACGCTAAAGAGAACCATCTAACCACAATGCTCTGTGAAGGTGGCTCAAGAAGAAATGTTCTAGTTTGTACTGACAGAGCTGTTTATACCTGAAGCAGTTCATTCACAAAGTTGAAGAGTGGGGCTTAGAACAACATTACAGGTCTTTGAAGAATAAAGAGCCCAGAGCGACTCTCGAAATAGTGAAATTTTTCAGATGCACCGAAGAAAGTTAAGTTTCCAGCTATCATTAAAGATTATTCAGAGGCCAGCACATCACCTGGCCTCACAGATGAGTTGCCTAAACCAAGTCACAATGATCCACCAGCGGTTCAGTAAGTTCCTCACTGGTCTATAATGCTGGTGCGTTCCTGAAACCACCACTGACTTTTGATACAGCCAAAAAGCAAAATATTGGCAATAGATAGACTGATTGGTTCAAGACATTTGATGATTTCAGTGAGGCACTTGTAGAGACTGATAAAAAAAAAAGATTATCAAGTATCTCAAAATTCTTGAGGGTGATGGTATGAAAGTCATAAAGAAAATGCAGCGAACTGACGAAGAAATTACATACTGTCTAATTGAAGAAATGCTGCATCTCAAGTTTAATCCCCTATCAAATGTTGATTACGAAAGATACATTTCAGTCAAAAATGCCAAATATTTGGTGAAACCATTGATGAATTTGGAGAGTACTTGATACACTCCACATACACTGTAAGTTCAAATAATTTAATGATGAAGAATCTATGCGTAGTGGAGTTGTTAATGGATGCTTGTCAGATTCATTCAGACGACGAATGCTGATAGGAACACTTAGCCTGGAGCGAGTATTGATGGCTGCCAGCACTGAGGAGCTTGCTGAAAGACCAGCTGCTGACATGGAGGTCCAGGATGCCCAGAGTGCGTGTATAAAGAAGGTATGTTTTAGATGTGGATTTTCGTTTCCATACGAAGGTAAATGCCCCGCCATTGGACAGATATGTAAAGGTTGTAGTAAAGAAAACCATTTTGTGACTCTGTGTAAAGCGAAGGAAAAAGTAGGTGCATCACAGCGTGAAGACAAAATGGCCACCAGAACATTCTAGAAGCAACGTTTGACTTACCCCCACAATGTCAGGGTGTGACATCAATTGAGGACGTCCCTGTTTCAGGTTCAAAACGGCGGCCGATTCTCGCCTATGCGGATAACGCTGTCCTGATGGCCAGAACAGGGCTTATTACAGCTTACGCGTCATTTATGGCTTCGCTGGATTTAAAAGTTAACCAGTCCAAGTCATTTGTAATGGTCGTTGGGGCTGGTAAAAGAGAGAAGCAACCACATTTTAATATGGATTCTGGTCTTATTTCTGTGGTTGAATCATTCCCTTACTTAGGGGTATTATTTGACAATATACAAGCGTGGGCACAGCTGGTTAAAGGAAGAGCCTTGGGGATGGAGAGGAGTGTAGGAGCAATAAAATCTTTTTCCCAAAAATTGGGGGCAAAACCATTAATTCCAATTAAAAAATCTATTATGCCAAGGCTAAGTCGGCAGCTGCCTATGGAGCTGGGGTATGGCATCTATTGAGCCATTGCATATTATCGAAAACAGATTTTTTAAATCCGTGGTCTCCCTCCCAGAATCATTCTCAAACTATGTAGCCCACATGGAACTAGGTCTGTCGTACATTACGGACTTTATCAGACTGGCCACCCCTTCAGCTTTGGCTTTCCATCTTGCACAGGGACACAGTAACCCTAACCCAAAACATAATTAGAGATATTTTAAAGATGGATAACCACGGCAGGATTAGGTGGTTGAAATATGTGAAACAGGAGTTAAAAACCCTAGGCTTGGCGGAGCTTTTTGAAATCCCTACAAAATGCAAAAAGATGTCCAAACAGAAGTTGGCAGACACCTTTAGGCGCCGGGCTCAATATGTCTGAAAGGAAAGGAATTTTTATAAGCAGGCAGCCCTCATGTACCTATTAACACCACCATTGTTAGAGGGAGGATATTTTTACTTAGAAGATATTCCCATTGCCCACCACAAATTCATCCTGCTGAGGTTCCGTCTGAGCCTAGTACCTTTAACCCCTTCGCTGCAGCGGCAATTCCTCCGCAGCGCTAGGGGGAGGTGGGGGGGCCGAGCGGCGCTCGCATGCTCGTGACGGAGCCGCTCCGTCACGAGCCACGGTTGAGCTGTGCTTATGACGGAGCGGTTCCGTCATGGCCCCGCCCGCTCAATGGAACGTCCAGCGCAGGCGCGGAATTCGCGCCGCGCAGGCGCGCCGAGCTGGCCATGACGGAACCGCTCGGTCATGAGCACAGCTCAACCGATGCTCATGACGGAGCGGCTCCGTCATGAGCATGGGAGGGGTTAATGTTATGGTTCCCAAAGAGGACTTTTAAACACTCAGAATTGTCCCTCTGTCCTTGTGACTCACAATCCCCCCAAAGTGACCTCCACATTTTATTTTTTTGTGGCTTTTATCAGAGGGAAAGAAATCAATTTATTGTACCCATTTTAAAACAATACCATTTTAAGCAATAATCGGGTTGCCTTATACTTTTTAAAATCCTTTAGTGTGTTTTTCATTAGCGTAATTTCGGTGGGCTTGTAGGAACAAAAGGAGACGTGCAACTGTAAAAAGGTTATGGATCGTTGTATTTTATTTTGTTTTTCTTTAACCGATATGGCTCAAAACTTCACTGAAGAATGGATAGGTGTGTAAAGGTATACCCACTTGAGAGATAAATGAATTTTATTGCTTTCTTTTTCTCATTTGGGAAATGTTTGTATAACTTTTTTTATCTGTAACACTGTGAATACTTGCCATGTACTTTTATGATCTCAAATACAAAGATTGAATAACGTTTTAGAACGAGAACGTGGCAGAATAAAGACATGTAATATTAAGCTCTGTGTGTGGCATAATCATTGGCACCACACAGTTATAGTCCAAACCACACAATTCCACTTCTCACAATTCGACTTACTGCCACACACTTTCACGCTACATAATTCCCCTCTACACCACATAATCCCATTCCACATATTTTCACTCCATCCTACATATTCCACTTCACATTTCCCCTCCACTGCATGCCACATAATTCCACTCAACACAATTCCATGCCACACAACTCCACACCACAATCCACAAAATTCCACTTCAAGCCACATAATTCCACGCCATGCCCACCCAATTCTACATATGCCACATGATTACACTTCACAACACATAATTTAACTCCACACAATTGCATTCCACGCTAGACAATTGCACTCCATGCCACACAAGTGCCCAACCACCATACCAGGGCACTATGAAGTGGATTCCAGTGGCCACGTCATAGCACTTTTTTTTACCTTCTCCCCACCCGCCATCCTCTTATGTTGTATTGCTTATCCCGCCCCTCCTGCTAGACAAAACAGCAATATGATGTGGCCAGCGCTGGGTGCGTAATAGCGCTATTTTTCTATTACTTTCAGCCGTGCTGAACACCCGTGCTGCTAAACAACATGACTTGGAGACATTGACAAAGCCAATACCTCTTGGATTGCTGTGACCTATTGGCTTAAACTACCCTTGTTTAAATGTATGCCTGGGGACTGACTGTCTATGACTTATACAGGTTGTTACAAGCACACAAAATGGGTTTGTTCTATTTTATCTAACTATAAGGTTTACACACTTTTAATTTTTCGTATTAGGTGTTGTGGTTGTGAATTGCTAATCCTTACATATTGCATGTATTCACATATGGCCTTCTCCTTCTTATATGCTGTTTCACCATTCATTTTCTTTGCAGGTTATCTGAAAAGTGTCTGTCAGATGCACTGCATTTGTTGTAGATTGGATCTTTAGGTGTCTTCCAGTTAGTTAGCTGTTAGAGTTAGTTATTTAAAGCTTATGTGTGTTAATTGTATGCCCTCTTTGATTGTTAAAGTCTGTTTTAAAATAGCTTTCCTGCTTTGCCAGAGTTGGAAATGTTTATGCTTTTTCAGATGGGTCATATGTAACTTTTCATGGAGATGATTTTTTTTCATGCTGCGGATATTGTTTTATATTGTGATGAGGTAATTAGTGCAAACCATGCTCTTCTAAACATTTTCACGCCCTTTAAAAGGGCGTGCTTGTCTACAGGCGTACCATCTTCTTAAACAGGATAAAAAGTCTCAAAATTTAAAGTCAACTTGTATGCCCTGAAAGTGTTAACAATTGTGCAGAGATCACAGGACAGGTTTTTTCTCCCAGACAGATTTTCCACTATGTTGTTTCCTTGCAAACTTGTATTTTCGTACAATCAATCCTCCTCAATTCCAACCACACATTCTGCAAACAGTGATGTGATCACCAGCACCTCCACCAAATTCGACTACACCCGTGGCAGATTTTTAGGGCAGTGAAAATCCATCCAGGGAACTGCTTAATTTCTACTGCTCATAGTCAGTGAAATGGGATATGCCTTACTCAGTTATTTTTTGGCAAGTACTATAGACCTCAAACATTACAATATATTTGGATAATACACCTGTGAATCCGAAACTGATACCACGCAGAAACAATAACATTACTTTTACCATTGTAGTTGTTAACCAGGCTATGCATGCTTATAATAATATGTTACTGACATACCTATTCTGCAGTGATTAAGAGATTGAGGGCTCTTGTGCGTTCTCTAGAATGTGAGCCTATGTCCGCTTTTTCTTAAGAGTATTCTGCAAGCATTCGTTTCACATTTGAAGAGGATGAAAAAACTTAGCTTTTATTTGTAAATGTTAGAAAACTGTTTAAAACTGTTCTTTCGATTAGCAGAGGCCATTGATATCTTTTGATTATGGGAAGAATATAGGTTCTTGCAAGCTATAGGTGTAGCAAGTGGCATTTCTCAATTAGGGCTGAAGCACCTTTCTGTTGTCAGATGTTGGGACTCTTGGGATCTTCTGAAAGAGAGTTACAAAGATGCATTGAATGATCAAGCCAGGACACCAGTCACGTTATTTTTAGGTCTCGCCTAGGCAGTGCTTGCGCTGTCTCTTCAAGACATGCTGTATTCAGGATATGTGCACAAAGCTCTGTCCACTTTCCGCCAATCTTTTTAATTGGCTCCTGTCCCTGTCGTTTGTAAATGGTGGCTTTTCATTGATCAATAGGCTTAGTAGTCCTTCCCTAGTACCATCTTGTTTATTCTTGTAACTTCCCATGAGAACATATCTTGTTATATGAGACATTACCCTCTAAGTTTTAAGTACAACCTTGTTCTATGTGAGCTACTCCATAAGTTTTAAGTAAAGCCACAGAACACTGTGTTCTTATTGGGCTTTAAAGTACAGCCACAGAACATTATGCTGTTATTGGGCTTCAGACAGAACACAGGCTTCAGCCTCAAATAAAGCTTGCAGTGGTTACTTTACTCACTAGCACATCTCACATTTATATGAGACCTTCTACAATTATGTCCCTTCGACAGCTCAACACAGAGTAGAACCTAATCCGGAATTCATATAATAACTCTTTTATCACATATCAATGCTACTAATTTTATATATGGACATAGCTATTTGAATGTACATGTGGTACTGTCTTGAATGTAATGCATTATGGGTAGGGTGGATTTACCCCATCTACTGCAAGGTGCAGCACCATATGTGGCCAAAAGATGTCCCATAGGACCTCTTTTGGCCACATATGATACTCCTCCCTATAAAATGGCTAGACAAAAAACATTGGCATTTATAATGCCAATAACTCCAACTTTGCAGGTTGCAGTAGTATGTGTGTAGTAGTATAGGTCCCATGCCACCTCTTTTGGCCACATATGGTTCTGCAACATGGCCAGGTAAAATAAGCATTTTCCATGCAATAGGTCTCGCATTTATGCCTGTTTGAGCTATTGGCATTGTAAATGCCTTTCATTTATGTTTTGGTTCTTAAAACTTAAATAAAAGGCATTTTTAATTTACGAGACCTATTGCATTGCAAATGCTTGTCTACTGCTAGTATTGGTTGCCTTTCTAGATATTTTGGAATTTTTTTTCCTGACACACCCATTTTCTGGGTTTACTTCTACCCAGGAAAGAAAGGCTTTGCATGGTGATCGCTAACCATTGTGTCGTCTGAATCTAATCCTGAAGTCTTGCTCAATGCTCACTTTCTTCACTTGGTCGACTTCAGAAGAACGCCCAATATGCAGACGTTCGTTGGCAGCTACCCACAAATCGATTGGATTCAACAAAAGCCCGCCTCTTTACACCTCTCACCCATCAGAACCTTTCTTTCTGACATAGCTCAATCAGAAGAATGTTATCTGATTAAATTGTTGTTCTCCTCAGAACGTTTCCAAACATGTCAGTTTGTAGTCTGCATTCTTTTATCAGACAGTGCTCTGTAACTTGGACTCCTGGCTTTCATTTTCTCCTTTCTCTACCAAGCATACTTTTCTGTGTGGTTTGCAAATCACAGGACGCTGAGTTTATCAACTGAATATTATTTCAGAGCTAGCTCTTTATTGGGACTGTACTTTTCTTTAAAGCTATTCTGTCACATCACACTACAATATACCACCCCATATTTTATGGACTGGCTTCTCTAGTGTCAGAATTTAGAAATTTAAGTAGCAATGCCCCTTAAGAAGAGCTTTTTAGTGGTGGTAAAGAGATTTGGTAAACATCATAGTTATCTAGGTCTCGCCTAGGCAGCGCTTGCACTGTCTCTTCGAGACATGCTGTATTCTGGTTAAGGGCATGCAGCTCCACCCACTTTCCACCCATCTTTTTAATTGGCTCCTATCCCCGTCCTTTCTAAATGGTGGCTTTTCATTGTTCAATAGGCGTAGGATTCCCTCTTTAGCACCTCATTTTCTCTTCTTGTAACCTCCCATGAGTTCACCCCTGTTACATGTGTTGTTAATCAGTAGGCTTCTGGGCACTATTTTCTTAAATGGGTTGGTCCTGCCTGCAACACAGGCAGGACACACTCTCCCTCAACACTTTAAAAAAAAATCATTTATCCAGTGCGACGTGGCTCTGGAAGAAATATGGTGGCTGCGCTTTTATTTTGTCATATGCTGGCTGGACATGGCTGCATGCCTTTCTTTTTCAGTTTGTTTTGTTCTTTTTTTACAATGGTGGCAACTCCGGTTTAGCTTTAAACATCTTCAACTAAAGGGTGAGTCTCACAATTGCTTTAAAAGTAAACAAATAGAAAAAAAACGGATTTTTTTTCTATTTGTTTACATTTAAAGGAATTGCGGCACCTGCGTTTTAGCTTTCAACATCCTAAGCTAAAGCACAGGTGCTGCGATTGCTTAAGATCTCGCATTTGCTTGTTTACGCACTGCTTGCAGGTTTTGTAAACACATAAATTTAGGGCATTATCATTTATAATGCCAAAAGATCAAACTCTCCCAAATGTAAGACCTATTGCATTGCAAATGCTTTTCTTTCTTCTTTAGAGTCTTCTCGTCTCCTGCCATATTTTATAGTGGAAAAATAATTTTGCTCTGTATAATTGGTGTGCACTAAATTAATGAAACCACGTTTTACAAGGTGCTGGGTTGGTGGTGGTTGGAGAGTGAGGGTGAGTCTAGTTTACATAACCTTTCCATGGGGCAAGTATAGTGAGCCATTCAACAATGATTTGTTTTGAAAAGCTAGCATTGCAATTTAGTCTTGATGGGCTAATGAGAAGATGAATACCAAGGAGATTTTAAATCTGTCCTCAGTACTTGCTTTTGTCAATGATTACATTTTATTATCTAATATAAGCAAGTTGAATGCACTTGCTGGAATTACAGCAATAGTCGTGCACTTTAGGGTAACAAGGTATGATTGGTAATGGTGGAAGTCACAATGGCAGTATTCTGAGACAAAGGCTAATTTAGGATGTGGAATTCCAAACTGTGAAGCATTTAGGGCTAACCTCTTCTCATTAAAATCATTTGAAACTTCCCTTTTGGAGGCAATGCTTCCTGCACTCAGGACTAGGAGTTCTGACATTTGTTCAAGCTCCCCCCCCCCCCCCTTTTACACCTCTCAGGAGTCTGCTAAGGGATTCCTGGAGGTGTTAATGGTGTCCTGAATGCGAAGAAATCTGCTCTTGCAAGGATTGGAAAATAGGCATTCCATGGCGTAGTTTTTGTTTGATGTTTGGGAACTTTCAGAGGCACATACAAAGATGATGAGAAACTTCCTGCAGCCTAGGTCTGCAATAATTCACGTAACACAACGGGCAGGGGAATGGATGATCCCTGCATTTGGTGGGGGTGCAAAAAATCCTTGTCCTGATGATGACTATGTAATTATACAAAGGTCGAAACGCCGTTGACGCATATGTGGCTGTAATTAATGAAGGACGCATCGTCTTGCTTAAATGTTGTTTCAGTTTTGTCCTGAACCTTTTTTGCTATGTAATCACTTCTGCCTGTCACTTGTCTGTTTTTTATATTGTATAGCACATTTTCTATGTACCAATGTATTGTTCTGAGCGTTTGTCTTAATTGCTTTACTATTTACAAATTGAAAAAAATTGATATCTTTTTCTAACTCTTTTTTATATGGGTTCCTCTATATAGTTTTTTTCTATATGGTTTCTTTTTTCTCCTTTCTTTTTTAACAATTGAATCTGTTGGTATCACTAATTGTTTGTAAATATTACTTGTCTTTGGAAACAGTATCGTGAACCTTTGTTAGGAATAAATATTGAATGCCCCTGGTTCAGGTGTGCAGGGCTCACATGTGGTTGATAACATTCTTTTATTTAAAGCACACAAACAAGCAGCACAGAGCCCTGTCTGCTTGGTATGCATTTAGGCCATCATAGTGGGGGTGGGGGGGGGACCAGTTTTGTTATCATCTGTTCTGATGTCATAGCAGTGTCTTTTGCTCGCGTACTGCTGCTCTTCCGCATGACGAAAAGAAAACCTTGGCCCGGATAGGGACAAGGGCCGTGATGACATCATTTATATATTCTAGCGCTGACTGTCGCTGTCTTCTTATTTCACAGCACTGTAAATTTAAATGTTTTAACAGAAACTTCGCAAATAGACTTGCAAGTGTATTAACTTGAGAAGTGCAATACTTTGCTCCTTTCAAACTAAATATAATGGCACTTTTAACTTAAATATAGCTCTTAAGGGTGAAGTATAACCATTTCCAAGCGCTTGCAGTGTTGATAAACAAGGGCAGTGAGGCACAGTAAAAAACTAGCATGCGGACCTCCTATCAGTTCTCCCCCAGCATCCAGCCCTCGTTGAGTCGAAGAGGTGCTGGTGCCTCCGGGAGACAGTTACCGCAGGCGCCCCCTCCCTCCTCGCTCCTACCACCACCACTCCGCGCGGTGTCTGTGCACATTCAGGGACCAGGGACAGTTTCCACAGAAACAGACTTTAGCTGAAAAGGGGAGCGAGAATGCGGCCTTCTCAGAACCCGACAGTTACTTCACCAAACCACTAATTATTTTAGTTCTTTGAATTTCTACGGCCTCAGTCTCTACTCTAAACGCCCCGCTTCCTCCTCTCTGCAGCCTTTCTTCATAACTCTTCCTGCTCTCCCCGTTCTACCCTCCACAGCTTTTCTTTCTCCCCCATGCCCAATGTTGTTAGGGCCACTGGAATTATGCAGCAGTGGAGGTCCGAATTAAGCAGTTGATTAATCATCCTGCAACAGAAGGCAAATTATGCTGCTTAATGTGGCAGTTTTGGGGGATGATATCACTACATTGGTGTGTCTGTTTTACACATGATGTTTCACCTCATTATTGTCAGTATGGCACCCAAATAGAATGCTGGCAGTCAGCGTTTGCGAACGGCCTTACGCTGCGCAACACCGGTCACTGCGTTTTTAGCAACTTTCCATCCACTTGAGCTAAAAACATTTTTTTGTATTAAAAGCTGCTGACTGTGTTGTAGATGATGGATTTTGGTGAAAATGCGGCACATCTATAATTATGTGGGAAATGCCAAAACCGCAGAATTGCACAATTCCAGTGGTTCTGATGATAGTCCCTCTGTCCACAGCTCTTCCTGCTCTCCCTGACCTTTATCATACCACTTTTCCCTGCCTTCTCAACTCTCCCTCGCTGCTAAGGCCCCACTCTACACGTGTCCCTGCTCGGCATATCCTCCTGTGTTCCTCTCTCCACAGCTCTTTCTGCTTCCACTCTACTATTGCCCGTCTCTCCACAGCTCTCCCTGCTTCCACTCTCCTCTCGCCCCTCTCTCCAAAGCTCTCCCTGCTTCCGCTCTCCCCTCACCCATCTCCTCAGCTCTGCCTGTTTCCGCTCTCCTCTCGCCCCTCTCTCCACAGCTCTCCCTGCTTCCGCTCTCCTCTCGCCCCTCTCTCCTCTGCTTTCCTTGCTTCCGCTCTCCCCTCGTCCCTCTCTCCACAGCTCTCCCTGCTTCCGCTCGCTTTCCCTCCCTCCACAGCTTTTCTTGCTTCCGCTCTCCTCTCGCCCCTCTCTCCACAGCTGTCCCTGCTTCTGCTCTCCTCTCGCCCCTCTCTCCACAGCTCTCCCTGCTCCCGCTCTCCTCTCGCCCCTCTCTCCTCTGCTTTCCTTGCTTCCGCTCTCCCCTCGTCCCTCTCTCCACAGCTCTCCCTGCTTCCGCTCGCTTTCCCTCCCTCCACAGCTTTTCTTGCTTCCGCTCTCCCCTCGTCCCTCTCTCCACAGCTCTCCCTGCTTCCGCTCGCTTTCCCTCCCTCCACAGCTTTTCTTGCTTCCGCTCTCCTCTCGCCCCTCTCTCCACAGCTGTCCCTGCTTCTGCTCTCCTCTCGCCCCTCTCTCCACAGCTCTCCCTGCTCCCGCTCTCCGCTCGCCCCTCCCTCCACAGCTTTTCTTGCTTCCACTCTCCCCTTGTCCCTCTCTCCACAGTTCTTCCTGCTTGCCTCCTCTACCATCGCTCTGCCTCCATTTCTCACTGCTCCCCCTTTCTCACTGCTCCCCCTGTGCTCCATGGTCCACCTCTCCATGGCTCTTTCTGACTCCTTTTCCTCTTTCGTCCCTTGGAGAGGAGAAAACACGAACTTGAAGGAGGGCAGAAGTCTTCTCCCTGCATGGATGGATTATTCTAGTCAACTCTCATGTGGCCCCTGTGCCTGGATTTTTACAGGACAATACTGCAGTCGTGACCTCCAAGGATGGACGACACAAGTCCTCAGGGCTGCTGGCCGCACCCGGTACATTTCTTCCATCATAGTTAGGACGTAGTTTGAAAGTTAAGGTTCATAGAGCACTATTACCCGGGTGGGCAGTGGTTACATGGTCTGGGACTACCGACCACCCTCTCCCCTCATCATGCAAACAATATTTACCATCCACGTAGTAATCAGTCAGGCGAGAGAATTCTTTGGAAGGCAGGGGGTCTCACGACCCCCGGACGTATTTATTAAAATATGAAAACAAAGTAAAAATGAGTAAAATAAACATTATTTACACAATTATTAAATGCAAAATTCAGACATTAGATTTACAGCAAGGTAGACAGGTATGAAGGGCTAACCTTAACAAATGTCTAATACAGCGTGTTTCCTAACCGAATCTAACATCCTACATATCAAATTTGCATTCTAATAATTTCTGGGCCTACGGCAAGGTCGTTAACCGGTGTCCGATCCTTTCCCCAGCTACGCCTGAGTGCGCATGCGCAACAAGGGCCCGGTTACCGGGAGAGTTCGTTCCTCTCCTGGTTACCCTCGTACGCTCTGTGAACTCCATTTAACCAAAAAGGAGTGCCCTTACACTTGCGCCATTTGCTGACAGCATAGTGTATGTGCGGGGTGGCTACCAGCCCGAGGAAAGCGTGACTCCCTCCCCCGCACCCTTCCAAGCAAGCGGATATCCTGCCCCTGAAGTTCTAGGAGAGACCAGTGGCCCCTCCCCCTGGGCAACCCCATTTGATAATGATGCCGCCCCCTAAGGACCTTAAATTGCTGCTCACCGATTATGACCTTACCGCCACAGGCCAGCATAGTTGACCGACTATCTGCCCCCCCCCCCCCAAAATGCCTACACTGAAAGGTCATAACTTCCTAGCAAAACCTTCTAACCATGCCAGTATGTTCCTTACCAGTAGGTCATTACCTGCTTCTGTCAAGTGGACCCCATCCCGCAAGTAGAACTGATCTCCCCAAATGCACCCATGTGGGATACTCTGCAGGTGAGGTGTTTGAAACAGCTTCTCGATCTTATTGTTGACCCTCTTTACCGAGTGATTCAACGCCCTAACTGATGCACCCCCCCTCCACTGAAGTCTTGTTTTCAAATGTGACCACACTATGGTGCAACCTGGTAACAACTTTGCCAGCCACCCTGCCGCTGAGATAATCTCTTCCAACAAGACCCTTCTGCCTAGCGTCACCAAATCATTCCCCCCCAGATGCAGAATGACTACTGAGGGCGGTGGGGTGTGTGTTTCGAGTAAGTCAGAGATGTAGCCCCTAAGCTGGCTAAGGCGGAGCCCCCCTCTGCCGTGCAAGGAAACATTGAACCCCCCGTACTCTGACCTCCGTCTACCCCCTCCTGAAAGGAAAAATGGTTTAGCACACTTCACATAAGAATGATCAACCACCCATACTACATGAGTCCTCCTCTTGTCTTCTTGCCGTTGCCGAGATGTTGATCGTTGCATTTGCTGACCCTGTAGTAGTTTCCGTCCTGCGTCACAGGCCCGAGAAACTGAAAGATAAACATCACCAAGGCAGGTGTCAGGGGGGGTGAACTGACCCTTACAACATGTGCAGCCGCATATAACGCTTATAGGCATTGGAAGACCATCTCCCAATCCTCTTCACACTGTTGGCATGCAATCCTCTCGCAGTGGCCTCGGTGGCCGCCCCTATCCGGAAAGAATGTGTTCCAAATTCCTTGGGGTTCAAACCTGATCTGGCGATAGCCATCGCTAACACTCTTTGGAACTGAAACCTGGTCAGTGGGGTACCATCCGCATGTATTAACAAAGCTCCCATTGCCTCACCCGCCCGTTGTCTGATGAAAGCCTCAACATGCGACACTGGGCAGCACAGGTTGTTCGGTGCCCGGTGTAGCACCAAACTCTCCCCCCAGGCCTCCTGATCAGTCTTGAATTTCCGAATGGTAACCCAGCTTGAGTCGCCCCGTATGGTAGTATCTCTCAGCTGAAGGCCACCTAACCTGTCGAGTTTGTTGCTAGCCACTAGTTCACTCACCCGCAATGCCCGTAAAATGCCAGGGAAAAAGCGGCTCTGAATAGGAGTACCTCTCCAGAAGAGCAGCATGTGTCAGGCAGGGCGAGCAACACCGCTGCCAACCGTTCTAGACCTATTGGCCTTCTGCCATCGGCGGTGTTTGCCTGTAGGCGCCGCCACCCCTTCATCGCCTTTTGTACTAAGAAGCTTTTCGTAGGATCCCTGGCCCCCTTTGTCTGTGCGAAAAAGGAAACAGCTGCCTTGTGTCTGCTAGCTGTCGCAGCTGAGCGACCCTCCTTGTGCAATGTGTCCATGTACCCAGTAAAATTTGCCTCCTGATCCCATTTGGCCTCCCAATCCTGTCCCAGAAAATTACAGTAAGACCTGAAC
Organism: Lissotriton helveticus; assembly: GCF_964261635.1. Taxonomy (NCBI): domain Eukaryota; kingdom Metazoa; phylum Chordata; class Amphibia; order Caudata; family Salamandridae; genus Lissotriton; species Lissotriton helveticus. The sequence goes on along the minus strand of NC_136067.1, from coordinate 1,213,816,262 downwards.
GCCCCTTCGTAAGCTGTCCTGGTCCTGGGAGCTAGGCTGGCTGCCACGAGGTCCTGTAGTTGGGGGCACCAATCTGCCAAAGTGTTGATGGGAAGTGACTTGGGGAGGCCTCTGCAGCTGGTAGGTGTTGCCTGAATACCTGCATCTTAAAGCGAGAAAGGGCGTCAGCTGCGTTATTCAAGACCCCTGGAACATGTTTGGCCCTGAATTGCACGTTCAACTTCATGCATCTTAGCACAATCTCCTTTATAAGGCGGAGTATCAACTTACACCGTGCTGCCTGTTGATTGATGCAGTCTACTACAGTCATGTTATCCGACCAGAAAATGACGGATCGATTGGACAACTCATCAGGCCAGACCCTTAAAGCAACCCATGTTGGGAACAGTTCTAGGAACCCAATGTTTGTTGTCAGACCACTTTCCTCCCACCAATTGGGCCACCTTTGTGCCACCCACTTGTTGCCAAGTATGGCGCCAAACCCTACACTGCCAGCCGCGTCAGTCCATAGTCCTAACTCTGCTGAGGTCACAGTGGGGGCACCCCACAGTACTCTGCCATTGAAATCCTCCAGAAATGGAATCCTTATCCGCATGTCCTGGCGAACCTCGACTGACAGTCTCGTGTGATGGTGCTTGTCTCGCAGGCCCTTCATGGCTTGCGCAATTGAGCGGGAAAATGGGGGTGCCATAGGGATGACCCTTAGTGCAAAATTCAGCTGGTCAACAGTCTGCTGCAACTGCTGTAATGTGACTTTCTCCTTCATCAAACATTGTTAAAGGGTTGCCCTGAACTTGGCAATTTTTTCCTTGGGTAACCTGAAACAACCCTCAACTGAGTCAAGTTCAATGCCTAGGAATTCCAGGCATGTAGATGGCCCCACTGTTTTTCCTGGTGCCAGCGGGACCCTAAAAGCACGCATGAGCACGCAAAACGTACGCAATGCCCACGCCCACTCCTGAGAGCCCGCCACCCCCAGGAAAAGAAAGTCGTCAAGGTAATGCATCACATGCTGGTGGCCCGTAGATTGTCTCAGAATCCATTCCAGGAAAGAACTGAATGTTTCAAAGTAAGCACATGAAATGGAGCAAACCATGGGCATACACATGTCCATATAATATTTGCCTTCGAAGGAAAAACCCAGCAGGTGTTGGTCCGATGGATGCACTGGCAGTAGTCTAAAAGCTGACTCAATATCTGATTTCGCCATCAATGCCCCGGGCCCAAAACTCTCAACATCTCTACTGCCTGGTCAAAAGACGCATATTTCACACTACAAATGCTCTCGTCAATCGCATCATTCAATGATAAGCCCCTAGGTGCTGAAAGATTGTGTATGAGTCTAAATTCGCCCTTTTCTTTCTTTGGAACCACTTCTAGGGGTGAGCAGACAAAATTTGTTACTGGGATGTCAAGGAAAGGACCCGCTACTCTACCTAGGCGCAGTTCTTTCTCGATTTTATTTGCTACCACCACGGGATTGTGCTTCTCTGACAACTGATTCCTACACTGCGGTGTCCCGGTATACCCCCCAGCTGGAATCCGAAAACCGTGAGTGAAACCTTCCTGCAGCATTCTTGCGGAGGTGTGGTCTGGGTATCTATTCAGCCAAGGAATCATAGCCAACACGTCAATGGGGGAGTGAGCGACCTGGGCATGTTCCCCGCTACTCTGACTTCCTTCTCCCCGTTACCTGAAGCACTACCCTTTGACCTGCATGGCGTTTCTGGGTGGGAAGGGTGGCCGCAAATGTAACACGCGTGTGTGAATTTGCACGTGCCCGGTGCCCTGGTGCATGTTCGCCTGTTGAAATCCCAGCAAACGCCCTTCCCACCTGCATTACCTCTGGCCTTATTGGCCACTTCCCCCCCTTGCGCTGACCGAAAGGGCTGCTGGGGCTTGGGCGAATATCTTTTGTTCCAGCTAGTGCTAGCACCTGCAGATTGCCCCGTTTCAAACTGAGAATGCCAGGAAATTGAGTCAACTTTGTCCCAGGCTAAAGATTTGTTAAATTCCCTAGATTTCCTGAACGCTATGTCATATTCTTTCCATGCTTCCCCCCCATGATTCTCACTGTACATTGTAATCCTACTCTGATAACAAGCCATCTCCGCCTGCATTGAAGGGGAACGTTCGTCCGTAACCGCCATAAACACAGAAAAAGCCCTGATCCAGTTGATGAGCGTCTCCTCCACCCTGAATTTATATAACTGAGACCGCCATTCACTAGGCAACATCATATCTTTCTGCGACTTTGCCTATTCCCATTCCCTGTTGTCAATCAGCAATGAGAAAATATTAACATATTTGTCTGCCCAAATCAACTCTTTCACACTCTGTGAGACATGTTGTGCCAAATTCTCCACCCTGGAGGGTATTGTGCCTTCGCCTAATACCGGCAAGGCAACCTCCTTACCACTTTCAGCGAGTTGCGTTGGTTCTACGTTCCTGACTGTCCCCGCATTGCTCGCCGGACCTGTTTGGGGAGAAATTGGTGTGCTTGGCATGCTACCTTCACCCCTAGCCACCATGATTTTCGCAACCATTCTCTGTGCCTCGGCCGTGGGGTCAGCTGCGGAAGGTAACATTTCCCCAATCCCCAACCACGGAAGCACTGCCGCTATCTGTGCTGCTAGTTCTGGGGGTACCTGACCCACTCCAGGGGATGGGCCGGCCGGAATTTCTGGTGGGACCACTGTTGGGACTACGTTTATAGGTGGCGTGTCTGGAGCCGGTGCTACTGGTACACTTATCGGGATAGGTGGGGCTGTCATGGGCGTCTCAGGTGCCGTAGGCGCTCCGCTAGGGACTGGCCCCGGGGACCCCCCTCCTACATGGGGCTTGGGGGGGGGGGGGACTACAACCCTTCTTAGCTCTGCCACGCTTAGATGGGGCCTCAAATTCCCCCCTCGGTCTAGGTGGCACTATTATTGACTTGAGCCTCCCTGATGGCCCTGCCTGCGCATCAACCTTCTGACCCAATTCCGCCATGGTCTTTCCCAATTTATCCACCTTTCCCAACCTCTTGTCCATTGCTGACATTCTGCGCATCATGGTTTGAAACATTAGCTCCATGCGCGAATTCCCTGCACCCCGTTTACCAGACATTTTTTACTACTCGCACCTGCACTACACAATACGTAAATTATGGGCACAATGTGCCTTGTACCTGTCCCAAGTTGGAGGCTCACAGGCTGGCCGTAAGCACCACGCAACTGTGACCGCACACACCAGCTAGCCTGGAGGGTTTGGGCGAGCGAACTGTAGCCCTGCGGCCCGCCAGAAGCAGTGAAATGCAGGCCTGCCCGTGTCCTCGGATTCCGCCGTCCACCGTGAGCTCCTCAGCTACTCGGTCCGCAGCGGCCCTTGTCTGTAAGCCTATGATGAGAGAAATGTTACAACCAAATCTTGGCTCCACAACACAAAATTCCTTTGCAATTGGAAAAACCCTCACGCCTGCTCGGTTAGCTAATAAATGCAAATGAGTGCGGGAGGGGGTGGGGATTTTGAAAGGTTGCCCCCCTAAATCACCCCTATCCTACACAGTCCCCCTACTAACTCCCTACGCCCCAAAATGTGCAAAAGCTCCAAAAGTACTTAGCCTCAATTGCTAATAATTCATACAGCCTGTATTTTACACAAAAACACCTTCTTGATCACTTTATCAGTCGCTGCAGCTGGGCTGTGCCAATCAGCATGCAAGTGCAGTATCTTAACTAATGCGAGCTATATTGACTTATTCAAAGCTGCCCTGCTTCATAACAGGCCTGTTCAATCTTTCAAACACAATGTAACAGAGTCTGCCAGCACATAAGACTCAGCGATCCGTTTTACCTTAACAAACCCCTGTGGTCTCCCATCCATCTATTGCCCGGGCCGACCCTGCTTCGCTTTGTGACAATGCTTTCACCTAGTGCTGATTCAAAGCCCTCCCACGCTCCGTCGGGCCGGTCCTCGCTCCCCGGCCGCCCCGAAGAGCCCGTAAAATACCTCGCGCCCGACTGGCTTTGCAAATGACGATTTCAGCAGTACACTCGATCCCTGCTTCCAGCCCGGCGCCTGTCACTCCTCCACAGAACGCCGCACCGCAGCCCTCGGGCCTTCGTCTGCAGTTCCCGATGCCGATCGTGCGCTCCTGCCCCCTCTGTCCGCCATGAACGCCGACAGCCGCTCCCCTCCGCTACGAAACCTGTAAAATTAAATGAAAGAAAATTATCAGCGGGGCGAAGAGCGAGCCTGGGAAGCGGGGGCACAAAGAAGGTGCTTCCCGCGCGCCCCAGGCTCTTAAATCCCTTTTCTGGTCCCGCCCCCTTGACCCGGAAGCACTCACACCGCTTCCGGGTCAATGGCGGGACCGACCAATCCCTAGGGGCAAGGGGCGTCGGGCCCAGCCATGCGTGCGTTGGGGCCGAGCGGCCCCACCTTTCCTTTCTGAGGCATTCACCTGTCACCTCAGTGCCCACTTCGATCCTAGTTTAAGGCGTCAATGGGTGCACTGGCCAAGCACACCCATGTCTGATTACCCTCTCTTGTTATTTCTAACTGCCTCTCACTATCCCCTTCCTGCAAGTGAGGTGTGTGGCTTTTTAGGTATTGGTTTTGACAGTGCAGCTATATATTGTAAGATTCCAATACACACATGGTGGGCCTTAGGTCCGCCTCGTTCAACCTTTGCTTCCCTCACACAGCGTTCATGTTTATTACTGTAAATTAAAACCATTTCTTCTAATACCATAAAATAATTACAAAAAATTCATTACTTTTCGGCACAATTAATGCATTTAAGTGCAAACAAATATAAAAGGATCTACATATGAGTGCGCTAGAAAAAAAAGATAAAATCGCAAGCAGTGAAGTCTATTGAAATAAGAACTTTTACGTAAAATGCATGTGATCATTGCCGGGCCGCACTGTAAATATCACACTTTTTGTATGGCCCATGGAAAAAAAGCATTTGCACTGCAATAGGTCTCGCATGTGCGAGAGTTTAAGCTATTGGCATTGCAAATGACAATGCCTTTTATTTATGTTTTAAAAAACAACACAGGAATAGAAGGCATTGTCATTTACAATGACAATAGCTAAAACTCTCGCAAATGCGAGACCTATTGCATTGCAAATGCTTGTTTCTATATAGTTTCTTATTTCTCCTCCTTTCTTTTTTTGGGATGGGGAAACATAACAGAGGCCATTTTATGTTTGACTCCCCCATTACTCCCCTGTCCTTGCATGATAGTTCAAAATAGGGGCAGATGATTTTGGGGGCCACACATAACATAAAATTATAGAAGGGTAAAAAGTGAATTACCATGATGTTTTTCATCTCTGGATTTTAAGTGACATTATAGACAACTCAGGCTTTCCTCTCTTTGATGTCACTCAGAACACCTCGGTGAAAAACATCCATGTAATTCACTGGTACCCATCTTTAATTCTATTTGTTGTAAACTGCTTATAGCTAGTAACAAGATGATTTGTTCTGAAAGCACAAGTTATTCTACATTAGAAGTGTATCACCTCAGGTTCAAAGCAGAGTGAGTACAAGAGCCCTACCTTGATGTGCCTATAATTACCCTGGGTTAGTTATGCATTTGTCTGAGTGTGCAAATGCTACCCTTGATGCTGTTGCTTGCAGATGTCTGGGAAGTTGAAAAATAGCTCCATGCTGTAAAAGTGAAAATGTGTTGCATGAATTTCACTTTTTCGCTTTGCCTGTTATGATTTTATATGAAAGACTATTTTAAACTGAATATTTATCACCATTGAGTGTTCAAAGGCAAACATTCCTTTTAAGTCTTTCTCTTTGTAGGTCGAAGCCTATCAGACAGCACAGCTGTCTGGTTGCACAGACATATTCGTGACATGCTGAAAGTTTCCCTAGGAATGCACATCACCCATTGACTTTGTGTTTTGCATCTCACATTTGCTTGCTTTCCGTTTGCTGGTTTTGTTTGTTTTAGGCTGTCCAGCATGTATTTGTACCTCTGTGGAGCAAAGTCTGTTTACTGCCTCGCTAACTGCCTCCAATGCCATAGGTGCTGGAATTAGGAGATGGGGGATGCTGGAGTTCAGAAGTTAAGGAACAATAAACAGTCCTTCATATTTTGTCTTTATCTTGTCACATTTGCTGTCAAAGACCGAGGTCAAATGATAAGCTTTGTATTCCAAAGGAGGATGGCATTTACTTTTCCTTCTCTGTCTACAAAGTGAATAATATATGCGACATCTTGCTGTGTACCCGGGGAGTGAAAGGGAAAGGCTGTAGGATGTTATTTATTTCTAGCAGACAACACATTTTAAACTTCAGTAAATTAAATGTGCAAATATTTCAGAATATATCAGAAATAGGAAAGCCCAAACGAAATTTTTTGTAATTCTGAAGTATGGGTGAAACAAATATTTTAATAAGATGAAATCAATACACTAGGTGATATTGATTTCTACACATTATCGTTTGTGTGCTGTATATTTATCGGTAAAGCAGTATGTCTGTGCAAATTGAATCGTAATTTCAACTGAAAATTTAATCTGTAACTGCAGTGCGCTACTACACCATGCATATTCCACTCTACACCACTCCGCGACACTGCACCACTCCACGACACTCTACTTCAACCAACAACATTCCACTGTACGGAACCACACTCTATGCCACTCTGCACCCCTCATCTCTACAATACTCTTCTCTACACCACTCAACTCCTCTCTACGATACACTCCACTCAACAACACTCCACTCGGCGACGGTACGCTGTACGACTCTCCACTCATAGCAAAGCAAGATATTTAATGTATCCCCAGACTTCCTCTGCTCTTATAAAACTATTAGGGCCTGATCTAGATGTTGGCAGGACCCCGACGGAGTGGGCTTTTTTGGCGGTCTACTTGCCTGCCTGGCGGTCCACTTGCCCAATTCAGATGTTGGCTAGCAATGGTAGAAAAGACCGCTGTGGTCTCGCTGTCTTTGCTAGGACTTCGCTCCCGGCCCCTAGAGTGGGATAAGCTGCAGGAGGTGGCGGCGGGAGTCCAGCCAGGATTGCCGCCCACCCGACGAGGATGTGGCCTCTTTCAAAGGGAATTCTGGAGAGAATCCCTCCTACTTCCCAACAGCGGAACGGGGAGAAAAGGGATGACAACTCAACTTTTTTAGAGGTTCAGGCTGTGGTTTCTTGCTCCTCGCCTTCGTCCAGATCCTCCCTGTTCTGCTGCACCTTGAACGCGATGGACAGACACTCCGTTTCAACCGAATCAAAGGTAGGAGTTTGTGGTGTGCGCAGGTGTACAGTGAATGGTGTGTATATGTTGTGTATGTGCAATGCAGATTGTGAGAAAAATGATCACTACACATTGCATACATGCACTTTTGGACTCATACACAACATATATGTGATTTATCTTACATAAAAACACCACTTGAATGTCTGTGCACTCCCATATTTTCACCGCCGCTCACAGACCGCCAGTCCATTGGAACATCTAAATCAGCTCAGCACAAGACCGCCAACTCGGCAGCGGCAGAGTACTGATAGCTAGGTGAATGGCCACTACGGCAGTGATCTCCTATATACTGCTGCAACATCTAAATATGACTGGAGGACTGCCGTAGGTTCAGCGGAGTTCTTGGGACCGCCGCTGCGGCAGACTGGTGGTCGGACCGCCAAGATCTAAATCAGGCCCTTGGTTAGGATTTTGTTGAACCCCCATGCTGAATTTAGGAGAACAGTTTCTGTTTTTTTCCCCCAGTATGCCAATTGTCTTTAGACGCTTTGGCTATAAAGAACGCTCTGCCTCAGTTTGTCTTTTTATACCCAGGTATTATATGAGGATCGAAGACAATCCTTGCAACCTTTTTTTTAATCACGGCATACACCTGTTTCACGCCTGTTTCTAATGCTGTATATTTTGAACGAACAATGGTCCTAAGGTAAACGTAAGGCTGCTAGATTTGTGTTCGTTGTTTGTAAGAAACTACATTTAGTAGAATTTTATTACTGCTCATCTTATATTTAATGTTTGACTTTGATTGAAAAAATTAACAATCAATATATATCTTCCTACCTATTACTTTTGATCCTCTTTCTGAACATCGGAGGAAAACATTCGTCCCATTTCCAAATCAGTTGTTTCAAGGAACAGAAGTGCTATGAAGTCGGAAGCCATGTTTTATGGTTTCGTGTGGTGTATTTCAGTAAACATTTAGAGAATACATTTCCATTGATTAACATTTTTTTTTAAACATTTCCCAATTTGCAGACCAGCGACGACCGAAATAGTAATTTTCCATCCAAAGGTAATCTTTCATTGGCCTCTGCCTCTGGATTGTTCGCATTACAACCATATGGAGCTTGTCAGAAAGTGTTCAAATTAATTAGCTCACACAGAAACCATAAAACGGCGAAGTTGGCCGAGTAAGCCAATTGTGTTCGAGGCCGGCAACGAGTTCTGTTTTCAGGTGCACAAGCTGCAGCCCTCTAAGCTCTGCTTTATTTCTTCCAGATACACAGAAGAGATTATACCACGGCACCCTTGCTTGAAGCTTATTAGCAACTGTGAACAGACACTTTCCAGTCACACATCCAGGCGTTTGATAACAATGGAGAAAGTAAAAGAATTTGAGGTGAGCATTCTTTAGCAGCCTGTGAAGGGGCAATCAGATTGCAGGATTTTTCTTAGTCTGAATAGCATTGCCGCTAAGAGCATGCTTTAAATATAGCGATATCGTTAATTGGATCCAATATATTTCCCAACACATTCTATTTACAGTCCTCCACTTATGATCCAAGATACACAAATAGGTGAAAGTAACTAGGCTGTTGTGTAATTGTTCACAAGTTAGTGTTCTGCACGACTCTCAAGCTTGTTAAAACATTCAATTTTCACAAAATACAGTACAGAAATATGTTTTCTCGGTTTGTACCCAATGATGTTTCTCTTTCAGCTCAAACATGGCCGACTAAAGTGTTACTGTCCGACTCGTACAGGTGAAATGGCCATTCATAAAGAAAAAAGAAATATGTCGTTGTTTTGAGAGAAGAATTGTGTGTTAATAATTGGCTGACTTTGTGTGTGTTGGCTCAGAATTCTAGAAAGAAACTGCCTCAATGGAACAACAACTTTTGTTACAATAGTATGAAAGCTCAGAGTATGTCCCCTTTCCTGAACAGACTGCACATTAGCAGAGTTAAACTGTACCCTCAAACAAAGACACCAGGTTATTGCCAAGTAGAAACTTTTGACAGGAGGCCAGGAATTTAATTTCATCTTTAACGCCTTGCATGCGGGGCTCATTCCCTCGCTGTGCTGGGGGGGCGCACACAGCCCCCCAGTGCTCATGAGCCACGGTGGTCGTGTGCTCATAACGAGCTAAGCTCGTCATGACCACACACGTTTCTTTAGAACGCTCGCACAGCAGGGGAACCAGCCCAGCGTGCGAGCGTTCCAACGGTCAGCTCGTCATGAGCACACGAGCACCATGGCTCATGACGAGCTGAGCTCGTCATAAGCGTCCAAGGGGTTAAGAAATCCTATATGCAAGCATTTCTTTACTGTGAACAAAAAAAACGGTAAATGCAACAAACATGTTATCATGGCAGCAAAGTAGAACGAGTGGTGTAGAGTAGAATGGAGTGGTGTATGGTGGCGTAGAGTGGCTTGGAGTGGTGTAGAGCGACATTGAGTAGAGTGGTGTTGCGTTGAATGGCGTAGAATAGCATTCTGTGGATTAGAGTGGCATACAGTGGAGTAGAGTGGTGTGGTGTGGCATAGAATGGAGTTGTGTTGAGTGGCGTAGAGTAGTAGAGTTAAAATGTCTAAGTAAATAAAGCATTGATAGAGATGGCAGATAGGGTCAAAGCAACATAAATATAAAGCCATAGGCCTGTGTTAAAAGTAGGAAATCACACTGCACGTCCAGGAATGTTATCAAGTGCTTATAAAAAAAACTGTGCATTGCAAAAGGATGAGGAAGAACAAAGACAAGAAAGAATACATACTTGGTCAATCCTTCACTGAGGAGCTAACACAAGAAAGGAACGGAAGCTTACGGGAGCTAAACAATCGAAAGATGACAACGATAACAACCAATAGTATGCTGTGGGTGGGTTGTAAGCCCACTACACAGTAAACAATACGTCTCGCAGCCCATGTGCTGTGTATGCGAGACATAAAATGAAAGCCAGTTGCTGTAAGGGGCGACTCTAGGTCGCTCTATCTTCAACCTTCTTCCTCTTTCCTTTTTTTGAAATATTGGTGCCATAAAGTCTCTAAGAAAACTATAGCCAGACCTAAGAAAACAAGAATATTTATCAAACACTTTTCTAACCATCTTAATTGTGTTTATAGTATGTCTTAGCAGAATTCCTGGATTAACAATGTGTTATACAGAAAAAAGTGATCTGCGAAATGCTTGCAGAAAGTAGAGCCCCCTGAAATCCTTTTGTGTGCTTGAAAATGTATCATGCAAATTGAGAAAGCAATAGCCATTATCATTTAACCTTTAACTGCTTAGGCTGTGCTTTTGTGTGATGCCACTTGAAATATATAGATCAGAGGGTATTCAACCTTTTCTGTATTGAGAGCTACTTCTGCAAAAGGAAAGTCTTGCCGAGCTGCTAGCTAATATATACTATCACTGTAAAATAGTAACAACATGTGTTAACATTACACAGTGACCACTCTAAGCAGGATTATCAGTAGTGACTACCCACGCATTCCAGACAAGGTTACGAGCAGCAATGGCAGGAAAATGTTTCTCAATCAATATTAAATGCCACCCCCTCACTAATGAAGCAACATTCAAATGATCAAATTGCTCTGCGGCACTAAGGACAGAACTCGAGCAGTACGTCCCCTCCAATCAGCTTGCATTATCATTCAGCTATCAACTTTAAATGTGTTTTAGAACTACAATATATCAGCATATTCGTTTTTCAAAATATACATATTTTTTCTATTAAATATCACTTTACATATTGGGGAAACAAGCTCAGTTTTCAGAATAAAAACCTTTTCTGAAAAACTTATTTTTTGCCTTTAAAATATCAGTTTTCATTTTTAGAAAATACACAATCCCAAATATCAGTACTATCATGTAAACATGCCTTACATGGACAGAGTCTGCTTCAAGTGCCAGTGTATTACAGTCGTAAGTAATGGATGCTCACCATTGGTCCAAGGATGCCTAAGTTATGCGAATAATGTCCACAGTTATACCAGGGCCAATGTGCTAAGCCTGGAGGCCATAACATCCCGAATGCCCAACGTATATCAGTTATGGCCATTAATATGCATTGAACAGTCACTATTCCATAAGGGGTGGCTAATAGTAGGCCAGTCATTCTCTTAATATGTCAGTGATGGCAGCCTGCATGGGAAATCTACTCTAAAAAAATACCCATAATAGTTATAGATGACCATTTTTCAGTTTATAAACTTTATTTGTTAAAAAATCACAAAAGTTAAGACAAATCAACATAGAGGCCAAATAGACAAGATTACATAATTCTAAAAACCATTTTTACACCATGGGCACTATTATGCCACAAACTGACTCAATTGCACCAGAGATAAATCCCTTTGGGCTTCTTGGCTGCTGCTGTTTTAACGTCTTCGCTGGTGGTAAGGGGGAGGTGTGGCCAACGTGCTTATAGCGTTGCCTCCCCCACCGCGGTGCGGGCACCTTGGCTGCTGCTGTTTTACCGTCTTCGCCCCTCTTCCCTTGTGGCTGCTGTGAAGATCGTCTGGGCTGGGAGAGGCTCTGGAGTCCTGGTGACTGCGCCAGCTAGCGCTTCCTGCCACCAAGCGCTACAGCAAAAATCGACGGACTTCAAGTCCCAGTGTCCTTTGCCCTCAACTTTAGGTGCCGGTGGTCAGGGTGAGGTGTGGCCATTGCGCTTATAGCGCTGCCTCACCCGCCGCAGCGCGGGACGCGCCCGGGCAAAGCCCGTCATTGCCAGGAAGAGGCAGGGCAGGGCAACGCCTCTTGGTTTTGTCACAGGAGACTCACCGACTATGTAAACTTGCGTAATAGTATTTCCAAAATTTGTGCAGATATTGTGTGTACAGAGGTATCCAGTATTACTACCTAGGAACTTTTGTCCAGCATCCACGTGGAGAACTGTCTCCATCTAATTTGTAAATTGGGAAGTGGAAAGACTAGCACGATCTTTGTATGCTGTATGTTGTAAGTGGGTGGTTAGTAAGGTGTTTAGCCTCCTGCCCATAAGTCTAAATAGCGGAAATCTATTTTGTGGATGGAACGTAGGAGCAGCAGAGCACGAGTGGGTAGTAAAATGGGGAAAAAAGTAGGCACTGGCAGTAGTAAATGTGCCAGTACCCCAACGCTACCACCTACATCAATAGATAAAATGTTGCAGAGGGCAATTGGGGCGGTGAATACCGAAATTGCATGCACGGAGAACCGGTTGTCTCTTACTCCGGATATGCCTACCGTGTCACCAGACCCGGCTCCTTCATCTGCCATGCCCCAAACGATTTTAGTTGAGTCCATTGAGCTATCTCTTCAGGAAGTTCCCACAAAAAAAGTCCCTGCAAGGCTAAAATCACAACACATAACATCAAACCGGGCAAACGTAAATCAGTAGTTGAGGCGGGCTCTAAAAATAAGAAAGTATGTGAAGGTACATTCGAAGGAAAAGGGGGGGTGATGTGCATGATCTAAATCTGGTCAATTGGCAAGATGGTAGAGCTGACACAACTGGGTATTGAATCTGCTGGCAGACTTGCACACCAAAGTGCGAGACACTATCAGGGAAGAACTGGTTCCCTTATCTAGCAGGTTAGCAAAGCTGGAGAAAGCATTAGTAGCAAGGGACGTAGGAACATCGGTCCATTAAGTTGGCCCCACTAGCACAACAGTAGAAAGAAGGGATAAAGGTTGCCAGGTGGGTTTTACAAGCATAGTCCAGCCGAGGGCGGAGGGGAAACGCCTTTCCCTGGATCCTGCTAATATTTCAAGAGCAGGGGAACGTAGTACCCAAAGGGCGAGTGAAAACGTGCCACGTGGCCCTAAGTCTGGTGCAGGGATGTCAGCCCCTAATGATAGGCAGTATGTCAACCCTATTTTTCATGCCCAGGATGTAGCAAGTGCAAGAGGGAGGCAACCTGCAGAAGTCCATCTTGTAGAGGGGAACATGAGTGCTAATAACGATCTGCCTAATATCAACTTACTCCCGGCCTGTGCACCTTATGTAGCCATTCTGACTGTAGCCCCTCAAATCGCACCCAATACAAAGGAAACCCAACTTGAGCTCAGAAATAAATGCCTATTTTGGTTGGCCAGGTATAAGCACTTTGAATATGCTAGAGCTTGGGAGATTTTTACGGTTCGAAGAGTAGGGTAACTAGGACCTAGCCCAAAAACGGACAAAGGGGAGTGTATAATTATCAATTTTAAAAATACATTTACTGTTGGAAATCTTGTAAATACCACCACCCAGTGCCATAGTGTTTTAACAGGAATTCCCCTGCAACCTTTGAACTATTTTTATCCCCAACATCAAATGACTAGCAGAGAGGGTGCTATCCCATCTATATCTGTTTAGGCTCACCCCAGTGAAGCCAGTAGGGGAGCTCCCTTTAGGCGCTCCTCATTCAATATCTCGGTAAGCAATAGATATGAAAGTGTTGAGGTTGTGGATTGACTGGGGGGCGGTCCATCTATAGGAGATATGCCACCAATGCAGTAGTAGGACCCAAAGGGAGAAATAGGTTATGGTGGGAGGCAACAAGCTAGGGACAGTAATACAGATACCGCCTTGCACCAAAGATCTTGCAGCTAGAGGATGCAGGGGAGAAGGCCCCCCGATGCTACACCTAAAACCCCATTGGCAGGCAAAATAGGGAGAATAGATCAGAAGCTGTTTCTGCCAACATGCAAGGGCCCACCCTGGGCGAACTGTCCACTCCTCATGCTACTGTACCTGAGGCCATAAGAGAGCCTAAAGTACAGGACAGTGGATTACGGATATTGTCCTGGAACTTGGCTAGCCTAAATAACAAACTCCACTGTCCAGACTGGTGGCATTTAGTAGATAAACAGGACTTCTGCATATTCCAGGAGACTTGGACAAGGGAAACTGTCCACCGGGTTGGCTTTGCGTCCTTTAATATCTTGGCAACTATGGGGGGGAGAGGGAGAACATTTGGTGGACTAGCTATATGGGTAGGCACACATCTAAGCTATAGAGCTGAGCAGTTATCCTCACTCTCAAATGACATCCAATGTGTTTTGTTGGTGTTCCCTACCAAGATAAAAATAGCCATTAATGTTTACTTTAGACCTGGGAATAGTAGGCACAAATCTGCTACCTTGGACCATCTGGCGCACTTTATACACACCTTAGATCCTGCAACGTGGCTGATAGTGGGGGGTGATTTTAATTGCCAATTTGAACCTCTCATTGATTTCAATCATGCAGCTCCTTCAGAGGAAGACCTATTTTGGTTGATTCCTGATCCCTTAATTAATCCTATTGAGGTGTGGTTACCTCTGACCCTACAACTTTATTCACTCACCCTGGCCTACTCACTTAGGGCATGTAAAGGGAGGACCAAATCAGACCAGCCAGGCCACTTTACCTTTAACCGACCGGGGCAGGCCTCCTTATTGGATTATATTATGGTGGAACCTAGACTCTGAAGTAAAATTCTAGACTTTTATGTTGAACCTAGGCAAGGCAGTGACCACAACGCATTGATAGTGATCCTAAATGCTGGAGAGCTCAGCATTACCAAGCCACTACTCCCTCCCACTAATGAGTCTAGTGCTCCCAGGCTGACTAACAATAGAAGGAGGGTAAAATGGACTTATTTCAAACACTCTCCTACAAAATTGGCGAAAGTTTACCAAATAGTTACACCATTGATTTCTAGTATGTGGGGGGTAGTACAGGATCCACTAGAACAGGAACGAGATCTAGCAGGCAAAATACACACAGAGCTTGCCACTAAATTGTCTGACATATTCCATCCATTATAAAAGTGGAGAGAGCGGAAGCGCCCTACCTGCCCATGGTATAATGAAAAATGTTGTAGTGCCAAACGTGATTTTTTGGCGGCGCTGAAGGACAACGATAGGCCACTAATCATTCTTGCCAGGGCAAGGTATAAAGAGACCTCCCTTCAGGAAAGGAAAAACTGGGATGAGAGGTGGGAGGCCCTAAGGCTGGCTCTGAGTGATAAGGACCTAAAAACCTTTTGGGCTATAGTGAGTACACGGGTCAGGGAAGGGAGTTTGGCCTTAGAGCCCAACCTTGCTCCCAAGGCATGGGAGTCTCACTACGGGGCGTTGTATGACACTAAGGATGGTACTAGTGATAATATCAGCCCATATAGTCAACCTAGGGCCTGTCAGCAGGTAGGGGATGGGGAGATCACTATAACTGGAGTAGCAAACTCTATTGATAATCTCCAGTGTAACAAAGCACCGGGTTTAGATAAACTCCCAGGCGATCTTTTCCGGGAGGAATGTGCTATTTGGGCTCCATTATTTGTGCGCACTGTTCAACACTATTTTGAATGGTATGGACCTCCCGGACACATGGTTAGGGGCCGAGATAGTCCCCATATTTAAAAAAGGTTACCCCCTACTTCACTCGAATTACAGACCCATCAGTCTGATCGACACCACTCAGAAACTGATGGGCTGGGTCCTTCTAGAGCGATTACAGAGTTGGATAGAGGAGGAGGAGATACTAATCCCATTTCAGGCCGGCTTCAGAGCAAAGATGTCAACTGTAGACCAAATATTTAGGTTACAGTTGCTCTTTTGGAAAACAGTGTTAGCGGAGGGTGGCAGCCTGTCTAATGTTTGTTGATCTGAAGTCGGCCTTTGATTTGGTTCCCAGAGAGAAACTTTGGGAAGTATTAAAAGAGTTGGTGGATTCCACCCTACTTACTCAATGTGATAGCAAGGCTCCATTCAGAAAACTATTCCCAAGTAAGGTGTGGAAAACATGGGGAATTGTCTGCACGCTTCCCTGTCAAAAAGGGGGTACGCCAGGGATGTGTCCTTGCCCCTACACTATTCTGCCTCTTTCTAAACGGGCTAATTGAACACTTACTAAATATAAAGGATAACAATGCCCCTAAGTTAGTCACAGGGAAGGTACACGCACTTATGTTCGCGGACGATACCCTTTTGCTGTCAAAATCACCAATGGGTATACAGCTTATACCTGATGGTTTCGCGAACTTTTGTAAATTGCGGGCCTTGGAAATCAATCTAACCAAGACTAAATTTATGATTTTCAACCCACCCCGGACGACACTCCCTAATCCTGCCTTAAATGGCATACCCCTTGAAAGGGTGAGTACTTTTGAGTATTTGGGAGTCACTCTTTCTGAGAACTTTGAGTGGGGTTTCCAGCTGGTCAAGGCAAACCTTAAGCTTACGCAGACCATGGGTGGTATTTTGAAAATGATCAGAGCCTCAGTATTTAAGCCAGCAGCCCCGGTTATGGAAATCTACAAAGCTCAGGCGAGGGGGGCCACGCTTTATGGGGCAGAACTGTGGGGTTTTTGCTCAACTCCTGATCTAATGAAGGTTGAGAATAATTTTATGAGGCAACTTTTAGGTCTCCCCTGCAGCACGCCTCTAATTCCACTTCGCTTGGATTTGGATATGAGGCCTATTGAGGCAGAGGTAGCTATTAGACCTCTTACATTCTGGCGGCGGGTTTGGGTGACCCCGGAGTTGTCCTCTTACAAAGCCGAGCTTGAGGAGATTTTGTCACTCATTGCCTCCAAGAAAATACCCTGGCTTTGCCATATCAGGGACCTTGCACTGAGGATGGGCAGGTCGAATTTGTGGCAATCTCCTGAGGCCGTCCTGCCCAACTCTAGCCAGGACTGAACTGATGAGGCTCTATAGGTTCGCTAACATTATGGCCATCCAGAGAAGCTCATCTGGAGTTTGCCGGATGACTGCTGAGTTGCTCCAGATAAAAGATGTATACAGAGGCGAACCCTTCCTGGATCTGATCCACTGCCCTGTGGCCAGAAAACTGTATATGCAGTTTAGATTAGGCAATCTCCCACTAGCCACACATACAAGCAAATGGGCTAAAGAGTCCATGGCTGAGTGTCCCGTCTGTAATTACAAGCTTGAGTCTGAGGCACATGTTTTGTTTTTCTGCCCTGCATACCAACTGCCCCGCAAACGCTGGTTAATTCAAATTTGCAGAAATGTGGGCTTTGTGAGACATGCCCAGGCGTACAGAGTCTTAAAATACAACACATACCCCCCAGTCATGTTCGCTGTGTCTCGTTTTTTTAACCATATGTGCCACAAACGCCCGGGAGTGATTAAGACTCAATTTCGGCAAACAGGGTTATAGGAAGTTTAAAGGGTGTTTTTGGTTATATGGTAGTGGCTCTATGTCCGGCCAATACCTCCCTCTATTTGTAATTTTTATGCATACTTTGAACCATTTTATATCTCAAGTTTTTAACTGATATTAGGAGTGTGTGAAGACAACTGTGGCCCAATTGTGATAGTTGGTAACAGTGGGAGAACTTTGCTTTTGAATGGTATTTGTAATAAGTGGATTTACAACTGAAAGTGTTTATACTTTGTAGTGAATTTTATCTCTTTGTGATTTTATATTTCTGTACTTTCATGGCCCTAGTGGCCAAATTAAAGTTTAACTGAACTGATAAATCCCTTTAGATGTGGGCCAGCAAATACATTTGACGGTCCTTTACTCTAGGCAAAGCTTCCAGGAAACAACACTGTTTATTACGGAGGTACACCATTGCAGACACACTCATAAATGAATGCCGATGAGGCTCTTATGTTTTCTTTGCTCTGGATCCATACACTGCTCCTTTCAGCTCTTGGGCTGATCATGCTCCTAACACATTTTCTTTCTGGCTCCTGCAGTCCCACACTTTGGTTAGTCAGCACTGATTACTACTGGCACTCTTCTTTGATAGGGCACTGTTTACATGTGCTCTGGGACGAATAGAGCAGGGCGTATAACATGGCAATCTCCTTGTGATTTAGAGTTAGAGTGGATACAGACGGTCATGTGGCAGGCCCCATAACCTAACTCAGTTTGGGTTTGGGACTTATTATAAGGCTCTGCTATTGGTTTGATTAGCTTTCACTCCAATTATTTTTAGATGAGTGGTGTTATCTTCTTTAATATGCATTGACTCTCTGAGATTGTATTGGCTTGTCTTCAAATCGGAGCGCTACTTTCAGGGTGCTGGCGAGCTACCAGTAGCTCCTGAGCTACTTGTTGGAGACCCCTAAGTATAACCTAATTAACATACCTGTAAAATCTCTTTGCTGTTGTCCAAATTTAGTGTAATATCTAACATCTTTTTTCCACTGCAAATCTCAAGTCAAAACTATGGCATTCCTCCTCCACTTTCATTAGAAATGTACGTATAAAGCCCACTCTTCCTCATGTGCCGTTACTCATACTCCTATACTTAACACATCACAGACATCCTTTCATCTTTTGTTTTAGTTATGCCACTCATAAATGGTCACTATTTTTAACGCTTTCCATCTTTCCTGCAAAGAAGCCCAATTTGGACGGTTTTTCATGGATCTGCGGATCTACTGCGGCGCTCAGCTTGGCCTCCCATGTGAATACTCAGCAGATTCACGATCCACATGGAAACCCTTGAGAGCATTCAACAATTTGATAGTGGTTTTCATTTTTGTTTCATTTTGTAAAATATTGTTAATTACAACACACACTCCCTACTGAGCAGTTTATGTATACCAGTCTGCTTTTCAGTTTCACACTGCAGTCTCCTTTGTTCTCTTCCCCCAAAGTCTTTCACCCCTGTTTCCACAGTGACCGTGTTTCCAGTAGTTTCTGCATACCCGTAGGTGAAAAGTTCACAGGACTTTCTCTAAACAGCATACTAGTTTCACATTGACGGTAGCAGGTGTTTGCTAACTGCTAGGCAATCCAAGCATATCCAAAACAACATACCTCTTTTTTATTTTTCCAAAGCCAATAACGGAGGTAGTTACTTTATTTGTTAGTCACTACCTAATTTGAGTTCCCTGCACAACTCCACCACCAATCAAATAAGTTCTTTTTTATTGTTTTCTTGCTGTCCTCCATTTTAGCTGCCTTTCATCTTCACATCTGCCTTATTCTGCTGCAGCCTTTTCCTGTGAATTACTCCTGCTTTCCTCCAAAATGGTCAGAGTCTGGAACTTGCACCGTGATTTTGTCTTTTGGGCCAGAGAGAGCTCTAGAAAGAGTAGCATTGACAGGGGCATGGGTTTACCTAATGTAGACATTACTTGGGTTTGCCGGAGAGGGTTAAAATGGCATCAAATGCTTCCTTTGGTTAAAAGCATTGTGGATTGCCAACATTAAGACCTTATGATTGCACACTGTGGTGGCAATGACCTAGGCCCAATTACTGGGGTAAAGCTGGAAATCCTAATGGAGGATTACCTTTGGTAAATTAATGTCACTTTTCCCACATACTGCCTTGGTGTTCTGTAACATTTTGCCAAGAACAGAAGTGTCAGTGGGCAACCCAGTTTTGTCCACAATTCGATAAATCCAGGAAACATGCCAATAAAGCTGTTTCTGCATTTGTCCATGACCACAACATGGGCTCTGTATACCACAACATCTTACGCTTCAACATGGACAGAATATATTGAAAACATGGAGTCCATTTCACAGGCTACAGGATGTTCCTTAACAACTTAAAAGACTGCATCCTGTCCTACGTGTAGTTATGATCTACATACCATAAACACAAAGGCTGTTTTCAGAGCCAACCCTTTTCCCAAACACAGGTTTTTTTGTTTTCAAATCCTTTTTTGTAATTTCTCACTCGGATCTATGGGTCCTCAACCAATTAAGGGATATGTCTGCTGTGCTGCTTGTGGATCTGCAACGGATCCATCCCCAACTTAAAGCCCACATTCAGCACAAAACAACAACACATTTAATACAGTGGGTGTGTTTGTGGGTGTGTGAGTAGTTGTGATGGGTGGGTGTTTGACTGGGTAAGTGCTGTGTGGGTCTCGGAGTTGTGTGTGAGTGGCTCAGTAGGTGTGTGAGTGGCTGTCAGTGGTTTTGCAGTATGGGTGTGTAAATGGCTGTGTGGTCTGTGAGTGGGTTTGTAAGTGGCTGTATGGGTGTTTACATGGCTATGTGAGTAGGTGTGTGAGTGCCTGTGTGGATCTGTGAGTGGTTCTTTGAGTCTGTGAGTGTATGTGTGTGTGTAAATAAAGGAAATATACTTTCTGACAATTTCGGATTCCTAGCGTTCAAAAGCCACTTTTTCTATTTTACTTGATATGCCAGAGCGTGCGGCCACTGCATTCTGGGAACGTAGGCGGGCACGGGAGTTGCAGCGAGTCTAGCATTGGGACATTAAATCCTCATATTCTTATCTCTGTGTCCGTGTAGTTATTAGGAGGAGATTGCTATAATTCTGTTTTTTTTGTGTTTTTAGTTTTCTATTTTTTTTTGTGTTTTGTGAACAAGTTTTTTTTAAAAGCAAAAAAATTGAACTGGAACCTCAAAAATGTCCAACAGGATCAAAAAAAAGAAGAAAAAAAAATTATGTCGAGGACAGCGATGCTCCTGCTTCCTGCGTTTTATCAGGTCAATAGACTGTTTCCCATAACACAAAAGTTTATTGCAATAAATTCATAGAATTTTAAGTTTAGCAAAATCTGGATCAATTTGTGGGTGTGGACTGCTTGCTGAAAATGCTGGTGCAGCAGTTGATGTGGTTGGTGCTGCAGCAGGTGGGTTGTCCTGCAACCTCCGTGTTGCAGCTCGAGCAAAGTTGTTGGGGTGCAAGTTCTTCACGTGTCGCTCCATATTTGCTGTGCCAAAGGAGTATTTTTTAGACGGATCACCCCTTGAAAGAGTTGTTTGGCAAATTTTACAGGTTACTAACGGAGCATTAACCTTTTTTTGCCCTTCAGTGAAAGTAAAAAAACTTGCAAATCAGAGCTTCTTTCCTCTTCTTTGGAGGTTCTTTAGGAATGAAATATTCCTCTGAAGAATGGGTGGAAGATGAGTCCATTGGTGTTATTATGGTAATTTTCCTTCTATTTGACAATATTCTCAGAAGAGATGCTTCTTCTTAGAAAGTGAAAGTAGAATGATTAAAATGGGATGGAACTTTCAACAGTTGGAATAGGAAGTGTTATGAACCAATGAAATCTCTTCTTTTAAAGTCTCATGGCTTTGCGTACGCTTACGATGTGGGTTTGTATGACGTTCCAGCGAGATTTGGGTAATTGGTTTTAAAAGTAATATACGATTGTTCAAAGTTTAAAAAAACTATTTTCATAAGTATCCTAAATAATGTATTCTATTAGTATGTTCATTAAATACATAAATATATGTTTTTAAACAATTAAAAACATTCGCGTCTTTCGTGTACGGGGTGCAGTACGTGACATACGTAAGCTTTGATGCGACGCGTTACCTGAAAGCGTATTCGTAGCGTATGATGAGAATGATTAGCAGACAAACTATGGTGCAATCACTCTCTCACTGTCAAATCAGAGCACAAGGCGCGCTATGAGAATTGTTACAAGTGGTCACTCATTGGAGATCCGATTCAGCTGTGTGGCTTTTCCACGGTATCATAATGTTACTTTTTAAGACTGTTTAAGTTTGAGGTATGTATGAAATACTATGCTATAGGCAGATATTGATCTTTAGGGAGCGCTTATCTCCATGAAGGTTGGTTATTACCATTTATATATAGGTGCTTGAGGGAGGGAAAAGAAGTTTGTCAGAATGGCGAGGATTGCTCAATAGCACCAGATCACTCCTTACTTTGTGGACACATAAAATTGTATGGCTCTTGTAATCAAGATGCGGCTGATTTGGCCTGAGTTTTGAAAGGCACTCCGACATCTGCTATCATAACAATGTTCAGTTTGCTGGCAAACGGAAGTTATTTACTTTGAAATAAGGCAGATTGTTGTGCGATGTTAGCAGGCATAGGTTACATGATTACGGTAACTGAGCGTGTGGTTTGCTATAAAAAAGTTGTATTGACTCCTCTGCTTGGGAAGCTTGATGTTTCCCTCTGGCCGTCGTTTCCGACCTAGAAAGCAGAGTCAACCAAATGAGCTGTATAAGAGCGCTATTGTCTCAAAAAGAGGTCGCTCTTACATCTGCTAGAGAAACATTTGTCCTTCATGTAGCAAACACCTGCACAGATGTGCATGCTTTATTAAATACAGACGTGCCCCGGAATTTTAGGGAGTTAATTTAGACTATCTTTAATGCGTCCTCGAGTAGGGGGTTAGCTTACTTTTTTTAAGTTATAAGCAGTGGCCTTGTGACTTCTGTAGAAACTATATTTGGTGTCTTGTCGGTGTTTTTTCATTCGATTTTTTCCAGCATCTTTGGTGGGTTGTCCTTAATGCTCACATTAGTTGCCGGTGTGCTTGTATTAATTTGTTTACTTAAATATGGATGCACATCTTGCAGCAGACGACAATATGTCCCGGCTGTTGCGCAACTGAATGCTTAGTTATTACGGAGTGCTGCCTCAGGCTACATTGAGCGCAGTTAATGGATTATCGTTTTGCTTCTCCTTTTTCACATGCATTCAACCTGTCTTTCATTGCCTGAGCTGCGATTTCGACAGGGCCCTGGATTTGTGTCTCTGCAGTACGGTGTCTCCCAACGCTGATTAAGACCAGCTGATGAGCCCCTTAGTGGTTCATGACTTCCTCTGTTCTTTCGGCAGGATTATGGCCTTAGCAGCGATACATTGAATAATGGGACGTTGGAATGTTTTTGCAGCGGCACATGACTTCTTGGCACGCAGTTACATTGAAGATGACCCGAGTTTTCCTCTGAGGGTGATAGAGGCTCCGGTCGTTGAGGAACATGTATGTTCATTCCCACTATTGAATTGGATGGCTGAAATGTTTTCAGATGAGAACAATGACTTCCTCTTGGAGGCTGTTGCTACATACTGTGCTTATACGCTGGTGGAATAAGACTGTTTGATTTTTCTACCTATTCTTTATTAGTTAGTTACTGCTTTTTTATCAAAGATCGAATAATTTTTTTGCAAAATTGAACTTGACTCTGCTTTTTAGGCTTGGCCTCTGTGTTCGTAATTTGCCCACGTTTATATTATGTGCTTTGGTCAAGGAAAGGTGTCGTGGGCTGAGCCTTGCACTTACACCGTGTTAAGTTAGCATGGGTTTATTAGAAGCTTAAACTCCATTTTTGTTTTCCTGCTCTGCTTTGAACACAACACGCACTTGCAATATTGTTTAGAGAAGGGTGAGTATTTTGCTTCATATGAGAATAATTTGATATACTACATTTGTAGACTGCCTCGCTACTTTAGTGTGTATAGTGAGAGCATGAAACATCAAGGTTATCTTGGATACTGTGTGTGTTATTCGGAATGATCTTCGCACGTTTGAGCCAAAAGACATATGCAGCTGTAGTATCTCTGATACTGACGCGTTTAGTAATGCACTGTGCAGGCATGATTACACACAGTTGGAGAACATTCGTATCTTGACAGTTTGTTTAGAACTCAATGTGATCCACTACTGCTGAGTAACAGAGGTATGGGTCTGCCTATGTAGTCGTATGAGATCTTCTGTAGTTATAAACTAACCTGCTAAGTAGGGAGGGTGAAATCTAGGTATATTTTAAATCTGTTTCCCTTTTGCATTATAGGATGCTTTCTCCCTTTGTATTTTATGGAATAGTAACAATGCTGACAACTTTGTTTCTGATATATCTGCTTGTATTATCTAAGATACTGGGCATGAGATTATGGTGTTAGAAATAAACATTTCAAAGTTGAAGGTGTCTTTATTTTGTGTTTGTTTTGGACTGGTGTAAGACTGTAACGAAAGAGTGCTCTTGTTATCTACCTTACCTGAGGTAACCTAAGTCGCATGTTGTGGGTTGACTAATAATTGGTGTTTTTGCTATAGGACGAAGAACCAATGAGTCACTGATTGCTAGTCTGTTAGGGGGTTTGGGTACTAAGGTGTGGTTTGGATCACCGTAATTCACTGAGGTCGTAAGTCTTTATGCACAGTTGTGTGTAGGAGCAGAATCACTGCAACAGTAGTTACAACAAAAAGGCTCGATAAAGGGACTTGAGTTTGAATCAAAATATGAAATTGAAGAATAATTGATAAGTGCAGCCAAGAAAGGGAGCAAGTGTGCAAATTTCATAGTGCCTTCGGCCGGGGTAGTTGTTTTAATAAAAAGCTTCGATAAAGGGCCTGCACTTTGTATATTAATTAAAGAAGAATGATTGATAACCCCAGCCAAGAAAGGGAGCAAGTAGGTGTGTGTATGTGTGGATGATGTGTTTATTGAGCAGAAGATGAATAAGGTGAAAAATAAGAAAGGCTGCAGACTTGCAAACTTTGTACTTCTTTGTAAGGGAAGTGGCTGTTTGGTTTTCCTGTATGTATATATATATATATATATATATATATATATATATATATATTCACTGAAAAAAACATAGGTTTTTCATACGTTATAGTTAGGAATTGGCATTTAAAAAAACCTTAGAAATTCACTGAAAAAAAACATAGGTTTCACACACGTTATAGTTAGGAATTAGCATTTAAAAAACCTTAGAAATTCACTGAAAAAAACATAGGTTTCCCTCATGTTATAGTTAGCTGGACATTACACTCATACAAAACCATTGAAATTCCCCCATTATAGTTAGTTCAGCTAACTATAACTCGCGTGCCTGCAATGCACTGCTGATGACGTCACATATAACATCACTCATGACATGGTCAGTGACATCACTCATGACATTACTGATGACATCTCAAATGACATCACTGATGACATCACTGATGATATCATCCTAGTGAAAGAGTGGCAGACCTCCTCTCAGCGTAATATAACCTTTGATACACACCTTCAAAAATAGAAAGTAAAAATATTTTAAAAATGGAGATACCAATACCACTTACCAAGAAGCCATTCAGTAATTCCGCCATCTACATCCACATCCACCCATTCACCAACCGTTCTATATAGTCACTTATACATGTACTCACTCATCATATGTACTCATACACTTATACATCCTGTTACACACCGGCACTCATCCATAGACTTACTCACACACATACTCGCACATGCAAATAAACTATCAAACATCCATTTACATATAGAGGATATATACACAGCACTACACTTACTTTTACAGAAATGTACATATACTTACTCTCTTAAACAATCACTTACAGAAACACATATTTATTTATACAGGAACTCTTCCAATTGCTCACTCTCACATATAATCACTTAATACATCAATACTCATATATAGTAGATTAAACATATGTAGTTACTCATAAAGATACTATTGAGACAGTCAATCTCTCACTAACACACCCATACACACACTCATGCTCCCATACAGTCCTGCATATATGCTGTCTTCAAAACACATACAAACAGTGAGTCACTCATTCATGCATCTATGCGCTAAGTAATACTCCCCAACAAACCATACAGACACTCATACTGATACTCAAAAAGCCAAGAGAGGTGGGGGAGAGGTGTGGCGCCACGGCCAAGGCGACTGATGCTGGACGCTGGGGATCACGGTTCGATCCCCGGCTCCAGCGGCAGGGGTCTGCCCAGCACCATGCGACTCTGGGCAATAGCTCGCTTAATCTTCCCAACGGCCCCCAGCGCCTTGAGACCCTTTTGAGGGTGATTTGTACGCTATACAAGTACAGTAACTAATAACTCATATAGACACTCCTGTAGCTACTCACGAACCCATGGAGCCAATTATAGACAAAGTGAGACACTGATACAGATATTTACATATTTAAACATTACTTGCTAATACATGTATTCACTAAGATACACTTAATAAGTCAGTTATGCAATCATTTAAAAAAAAAAAAATCCATTGAGACATTTATTTATCCATTTATTCTTCCATCGACTTGCGATACACATATAGAAAACATATTTAAATTTCAGAAAAAAACATTCACTGGATGATCTCATCAGTGATGTCATTTGAGATGTCATCATTGATGTCATGAGTGATGTCACTGACCATGTCATGAGTGATGTTATATGTGACGTCATCAGCAGTGCATTGCGGGCACGCGAGTTATAGTTAGCTGAACTAACTATAACGGGGGAATTTCAATGGTTTTGTATGAGTCTAATGTCCAGCTAACTATAACATGTGTGAAACCTATGTTTTTTTGAGTGAATTTCTAAGGTTTTTTAAATGCTAATTCCTAACTATAACGTGTGTGAAACCTATGTTTTTTTCAGTGAATATATATATATATATATGTCAAAACAAAACCCTTTCAGGCATAGAGTGACGCATAAGTTATGCAAAAAAGAAGGAGAGAACTCTGGGTAGGTCTCAGTTTAGGTGGAAAGCAGCTCCTGTTGGAGCACTCTCAACACCAGCGACACTCTAGATCTGCTCACCTCAAATGTCTGTTTTTCTATCAAAGTTTTTAAGCATAGGATTAGACAGTGCTATCCATGCCGAGATAGAAAATGACAAAGTCTTTCGCCATTTAAACAGCAAAGTCTTTAAGCATAGGACTAGTACAGTGCAGTCCTTGCCGAGCTGTCAAATAACAAAAGCCATTTATCACTCCAGGCACAATATTACAGCTTTGAATTGGTAAAATACCAACTCAAGCCAACCTGAAATGATTAAAAGCAACCCCTGACACAGTGTTTCGCTCTAATTAGAGCTCTTCAGAGAGGTATAGCTTTGTCCAGACACAAGGGAGCACCCAGTATTAAGTCAAAACAAAACCCTTTCAGGCATAGAGTGACGCATAAATTATGCAAAAAAGAAGGAGAGAACTCTGGGTAGGTCTCAGTTTAGGTGGAAAGCAGCTCCTGTTAGAGCACTCTCAACACCAGCGACACTCTAGATCTGCTCACCTCAAATGTCTGTTTTTCTATCAAAGTTTTTAAGCATAGGATTAGACAGTGCTATCCATGCCGAGATAGAAAATGACAAAGTCTTTCGCCATTTAAACTAAAGGTGCTCCCTTGTGTCTGGACAAAGCTATACCTCTCTGAAAAGCTCTAATTAGAGCGAAACACTGTGTCAGGGGTTGCTTTTAATCATTTCAGGTTGGCTTGAGTTGGTATTTTACCAATTCAAAGCTGTAATATTGTGCCTGGAGTGATAAATGGCTTTTGTTATTTGACAGCTCGGCAAGGACTGCACTGTACTAGTCCTATGCTTAAAGACTTTGCTGTTTAAATGGCGAAAGACTTTGTCATTTTCTATCTCGGCATGGATAGCACTGTCTAATCCTATGCTTAAAAACTTTGATAGAAAAACAGACATTTGAGGTGAGCAGATCTAGAGTGTCGCTGGTGTTGAGAGTGCTCTAACAGGAGCTGCTTTCCACCTAAACTGAGACCTACCCAGAGTTCTCTCCTTCTTTTTTGCATAATTTATGCGTCACTCTATGCCTGAAAGGGTTTTGTTTTGACTTAATACTGGGTGCTCCCTTGTGTCTGGACAAAGCTATACCTCTCTGAAGAGCTCTAATTAGAGCGAAACACTGTGTCAGGGGTTGCTTTTAATCATTTCAGGTTGGCTTGAGTTGGTATTTTACCAATTCAAAGCTGTAATATTGTGCCTGGAGTGATAAATGGCTTTTGTTATTTGACAGCTCGGCAAGGACTGCACTGTACTAGTCCTATGCTTAAAGACTTTGCTGTTTAAATGGCGAAAGACTTTGTCATTTTCTATCTCGGCATGGATAGCACTGTCTAATCCTATGCTTAAAAACTTTGATAGAAAAACAGACATTTGAGGTGAGCAGATCTAGAGTGTCGCTGGTGTTGAGAGTGCTCTAACAGGAGCTGCTTTCCACCTAAACTGAGACCTACCCAGAGTTCTCTCCTTCTTTTTTGCATAATTTATGCGTCACTCTATGCCTGAAAGGGTTTTGTTTTGACTTAATACTGGGTGCTCCCTTGTGTCTGGACAAAGCTATACCTCTCTGAAGAGCTCTAATTAGAGCGAAAGACTGTGTCAGGGGTTGCTTTTAATCATTTCAGGTTGGCTTGAGTTGGTATTTTACCAATTCAAAGCTGTAATATTGTGCCTGGAGTGATAAATGGCTTTTGTTATTTGACAGCTCGGCAAGGACTGCACTGTACTAGTCCTATGCTTAAAGACTTTGCTGTTTAAATGGCGAAAGACTTTGTCATTTTCTATCTCGGCATGGATAGCACTGTCTAATCCTATGCTTAAAAACTTTGATAGAAAAACAGACATTTGAGGTGAGCAGATCTAGAGTGTCGCTGGTGTTGAGAGTGCTCTAACAGGAGCTGCTTTCCACCTAAACTGAGATCTACCCAGAGTTCTCTCCTTCTTTTTTGCATATATATATATGTGTATATATATCGAACACCAGTCCAAACTTTCCAAGATTTCTTTATTCCAAATGCAACAGCCCAGACGCATTTCGGCGGATTCCACCGCCTTGCTCACTGTATGTATATATATATATATATATATATCTCACTGACAAAACCAAAGGTTAAAGGAAGTTTATATTTAGGTGTGATGTAAAAAAAACAGTTTTTGTCTAAATAAAAAAAACAACTTGGAATTTGAAAGTGAAATATATATTCAGTGGAATATGTCAGTGTCAACATTAATGTTTGAACTAAAAAAACACTGAAGTTCACCAGTTAACTTGCGCCCTGCCATGCACAACTTATTAATTCACTCATGACATGGTGTATTTCATCAATCATGATGTGGTGTATGACATGAATGAATGAATGAGGGTATTTCTATAGTGCACAGTTACTCGTAAGAGTGTCCTGGCGCTTTTAGTTCTGCCAAAGAGTATACTACAGAGGGTTTGTCTGCCCATGTTCACAGCTAGAGCCTGAATGAAAATGTTTTTAGTGCCTTTTTGAATTTACTAACCTCAGATATAAGTCTCAGATGTTCAGGGAGTTTATTCTAGGAGCTTGCTGCTTTCACAGTGAAAGAGGAGCCTCCTCTCCGCTGTTTCTGAAAGCAAGGAATCACAAGGCCCACAGAACTGGAGTGCAGGAGCATCCCAGGGCAGTATGCCTTAATGCGTTAATTTAGATACCTCAGGCCCCTATTGTGGAGGGCTTGAGGAGTTCGCGTCAGAGCTTTGTACGTAATACGCTGACGGACTGGCAGCGAGTGAAGTCTATGTCAATAAGATGACTCAAGGCAAAGTTTGTGATTTTAAATAATAAACAGACTGACATGTTCTGGCATGTTCTGTCATGTCTGACCTGTAACCGGTGGATCAAATAATCCGGGAGACCAAAGTATAGGACATTGGCATAGTCTAACCTGGATAAAATAAATTACCTGGCCACTGTCTCTTGGGCCTTATAGGATAGGAGGTGAAAACATTTCTTCAACATGCAAAATATCCAGAAACATGATTTTACCACTGCTGATACCTGTGCTACAAATGAAAGCTGGTCTTCAAACAGCACACAGAGATTTCTGGCTACCCCCATTGGAGGGGGTAGGGGAAGTTATCCGGCCAAGTGCCATGCCAGCCCGGGAAAGGATCCTGTCCAAACAATAAGTCTTCTGTTTTATCCGGATCATACTGTAATCTGTTAGCCTTCAGCCAATCTATCAGTGCAGCCAGGCAGCTAGCAAACACAGCCTTTGCATTCACAGGATCCCCATCATACTTGAGTAGCAGCTGGCGATCCTCAGCATATGAGATGATCTTGATGTTAAAGGATTCCACTGAATATGCCAAATGAGACATGTAAATGTTGAAAAGCGTGGGACTAAGGGAGCAGCCTAGCAGAAACCCCCCATTTCAACACTTTACCTCCTTCCTGAGGCATACAGCTTCATCCATACCTTCTGCTCATGTCCTTTGAGGAAAGAGCCTAGCCAGCTCAGCGCAGAGCTTGTTATTCCCAAATGCTCTACCCAGTGTAGCAAGATGTTGCGGTCCATCATATCAAACGCTGCTGTCGGGCCTAGCAGCACTAGAATCACATTGAGTCCGGCATCTAGAGAGAGCTTAATGGACTCAGATACTTTTAATTGTGTGGTCGCGGTGCTGTGGCGGGCTCCAAACCCAGATTCGGAGGGGTGAAGTAAGTTGTTCTCTGTCAGAAAGGGAGTAAGTTTTGATTTACCAACTTTTCCAGCACCTTTGAGGCTACTGGTAAGAGCGAGACTGGCCTAAAACTAGCTAAGGAATCTGAAAGAAACAGGTTAGTGTTAGATTCCTTACCTTAGAATATCCCCAGGCATCAGACTGGATCCGGAAAGTTTTGAGTAGCAGTACCCCTGAGCGTCGGTAGGCGTCGTCTGCGACTCCGCGTCCGTCGTCGGCGTCGGCGCCGGGATGACGTCGTCGGAGTACTTAGACGCCGCCCTCGCGCGCTGACGTCAGTTCTTCTTTTTTCCGCTCCAGCAAGCGCAGATCCGGAAAAAGCAGTACTCCTTAGTCACTTTTTTACTAACTTTTTCGATCTTTTTTATCCTGTTTTGAGTCGTTAGACTATCGGTGCCGGTAGGGATGCCTGGGTTCAAGCCCTGTGCCGATTGCAACCGACTGATGTCAGTTACCGACCCCCATCGCCGGTGCCTGTATTGCCTTGGGGCCGACCATGACGACAAGTCGTGCCCCGACTGCCGGCAGTAGGCCCCGTCCAGGTCGAGGAGAAGGTCGAAAGACCGGTCGCGGGGTCACAGTCATCACAGCTCAGCGAGTCGACACCATTCGTCGGGCACCAAGTCCTCAGATAAGAGGCACAAGAAGTCGAACAGACGACCACACTCTTCCGACTCCCCCTGACGCTCGTGCGATGCGGCCGGGGGTTCAGGTGACACCGCCCACGGGGCTCCGCCGGAGCCGCAGGCGCCGCTGCCAGCCACATACCTGCCGGTCCCTGGGCTGAATGCGACGCCGGAGGAGATTGATGCCTTCCTCATGGCCATGAGGTCGCTCTCTCCTCCGTCAGGTCCCGCTGTGGCGCCTTCGGGCCCCGCGGCCTGACTGGGAGCCCAAGCGGGCCGGGGGCTTTGGCCCCAGCGCCGTCGGGTGCTTTGGCCCCGGTGCCGTCGGCCACTTCGGTCCTGACGCCGCAGGGCCCCACCAGATCCGGGTCCGGATCCGGGTCGCTGCTGGTCGACCTTACAACCCCGACGTCGTCCCCGGTCCCTCCCTCGGTCTGGATCCGGCGTCGAAGAGAAGAGGAATTCTTCTATGATCCTGTCCCGTCCTTTGCACCTGACTATCAAGAGATGGGAGACGAGGAGGATTGGGAGGGGTCTGAGGACTCTCTGGCACGGGAGTGCCAGTCGTATCAGGACTGGGCAGTGGATCTAGGGGAGGCCAGTGGTTTGGACACTTCACCCGACACTGGCTTTGTCTCCCCTCCTACCGTGGCTAAGGAGGAGGGGGCTGCTTACAGCGTGGTGCTGACGAGGGCGGCCAAAGCCTTGGGTCTTGAGCTCCCCGTCGCGGGCGTGAGGACTAACCTCCTCACCGAGGTCCTTAAACTGCAGGCAAGCTCTTCGGAGCCTCTACTGCCGTTTAATGAGGCCCTTTCTGACGTTCTGTTGGGCACTTGGTCCAGGCCCGCTACAGGTCCGCCTGTAGATCGTAACATGGCCAGGCGCCACCGCCCGGCTCCGGGCGACCCTAGCTTCTTGTCCACCCACCCCACCCCTGAGAGCCTGGTTATCCAGGCCTCTAACTCCCAGACCTTATTCCCGACTGCTCCACCTGATCGGGAATCCAAAAGGTATGAGCAGTTCGGTAAGAAGCTGTTCTCCTCACTTAGTTTGGGGTTGCGGTCGGTCAACACCGCTTGCCTGTTAGGCCGCTATACCCACTCTCTGTGGGAGACGGTCGCGGACGTGCTGCCAGCTTGCCCGGAGGAGGCCCGGGTCAAACTCGCTCAAGCCCTTGCAGAAGGGCGGTATGCAGCACGGTCCTCTATCCGATGTGGGCTGGATACCACGGACTCGCTGGGCAGGGCGATTTACACGACGGTGGCGGTTCGCCGCCACG
Organism: Lissotriton helveticus; assembly: GCF_964261635.1. Classification (NCBI taxonomy): domain Eukaryota; kingdom Metazoa; phylum Chordata; class Amphibia; order Caudata; family Salamandridae; genus Lissotriton; species Lissotriton helveticus. Next base: position 1,213,784,188 of record NC_136067.1, on the reverse strand, counting down.
CCTGGCTGAGGTCCGCCAACTTTTCGGCTGATGTCCAGAATTCCCTCATGGACATGCCGTTTGATGGCCGTCGCCTCTTTGGCGACAAGGCAGATAGTTTGCTTGAGCTTTTCAAGGACTCCAGGGCTACGGCCAAGTCCTTGGGCCTGTCGGGCCAGACCCAGCAAACTTCTGCCTTTCGCTCCTTTCGTGGCCAAGGAAGGGGCGCCCCCTCACGTCCTGCCAGCCACGGGCCGCAGACTAACATCCAGCACGGCGGTGGACGTGGTAACCGCCGTGGCGGTGCTAGGGGACAGCGGCGGGGCCAGTCCACATCCACCCCCGCAGCATCCGCCTCAAAGCCTTCCTAGTCCGAGCTTTCAGGCCCATTCCACGCCAGTGGGGGGCAGGGTTCGCTATCACCTCCTCCACTGGCGCTACATCACTTCGGACAGGTGGGTGCTGCAAATCGTCCGAAGGGGCTACTCCCTCCCCTTCGAGGCGACCCCTCCAGCCATGCCACCGCAGTACCACCGCGTGTCGGGGGATCACTTGCAACTTCTGCAAGAGGAAGTTACGGCTCTCTTGGCCACGGGGGCCATCGAGCGCGTTCCTGGGCCAGAAGTAGGGTGTGGTTGTTACTCCCACTACTTTCTGGTTCCCAAGAAGGGCAAAGGGGGCCGACGCCCTATCTTGGACCTGCGGAACGTCAACGGCTTCCTCCAGAGGTTCAAGATGCTGACTTTGGATCAGGTCTTAGCTGCCCTAGACCCAGAAGACTGGATGGTGGCGTTGGACTTGCAGGATTCATATTTTCACACCCCCGTCCTGCCGGCCTACCGGCGTTACCTGCGGTTCATGGTACGCCGCGAGCACTTCCAGTTTACCGTGCTCCCCTTCGGCTTTTCCAGCGCCCCTCGGGTGTTCACGAAAGTGATGGCGGTGGTCGCAGCTCATCTGCGCAGATTAGGGGTGTCAGTCTTCCCCTATCTCGACGACTGGTTGTTGAAGGAAGGCTCGCCCCAGACAGTCATCAGCCACCTCCTGACTACGGCCGACCTCCTGCACCTGCTGGGGTTCTCCATCAATGTGCCGAAGTCACACCTGTGTCCCTCTCAGAAGCTCCTCTTCATCGGAGCGGTTCTGGACTCGCCACAGTTTCGGGTTTATCCTCCCGAGCAGCGGGTTCGGGATATTCAGGCTCTGATTCTGATATTTCAGCCCTTATCCCGAGTCTCGGTCAGGTTGACGCTGCGGCTTCTGGGGCTGATGGCCTCCTGCAACCTTCTGGTGCATCCCGGCAGGTGGCGGATGCAGGCTCTGCAGTGGGACCTGAAGTTTCAGTGGGCCCAGCATCAGGGCAACCTGTCCGACCACATCCAGATCTCGGAGGGCACTGCGAGACAGTTGCAGTGGTGGCTCAAGGACCGCGATTGGGTCAGCAGCAGATCCCTCTCCCTACCCCAACCGGAGCATGTAGTCGTGACGGATGCGTCTCTCCTGGGCTGGGGGGTCCACATAGGAGAGGCGGAGATCAGAGGCCTCTGGTCTCCGGCGGAGTCCCGGCTCCATTTCAATCTTCTGGAGCTGCCGGCGATCCGACTTGCACTGAAGGCATTCCTTCCCTCTGTCTGGGGAAGTGTAGTGCAGGTGTTCACGGACAACCCTACCGCCATGTGGTACTGCAACACACAGGGCGGGGTGGGGTCGTGGACCCTTTGTCAGGAGGCTCTGCGCCTGTGGCAACGGCTGGAACACCAGGGCGTCACCCTAATGGTTTAACACCTGGCAGGTTCTCTGAATGCCAGGGCGGACAAACTCAGCCGCCGGTGCATGATGGATCTCGAATGGCATCTGAGCTCGGACGTGGCTCAAGGTTTCTTTCAGCGATGGGGAGAGCCTTGGTTAGATCTATTCGCCACCAAAGTGAATGCGCAATGTCATGAGTTCTGCGTGTTAGTATTTCCAAGGCGGCACTCGCTTGGAGACGCTTTTAGTCGCGAGTGGAGCTGCGGTCTATTGTACGCCTTTCCGCCTATACCACTACTGCCCAGAGTGCTGAAGAAGATCAGGCGCGACTGGGTTCAAGTCATCCTTGTGGCTTCGGACTGGGCACGAAGATACTGGTATCCCGAGCTACTCAGCATGTCAGTAAATCCCCTGATCGTCTGCCTCTTCAGTAGGACCTTCTGTCGCAGCAGTAGGGGACGGTCCTCCACCCGAACCTGTCCAGCCTCCACCTCCTTGCGTGGAGATTGAGCAGCAGCAGTTGATGCCATTTGACTTGCCTCCTGAAGACTGTAATGTCATTCTGGCAGCCAGGCGTCCCTCCACAAAAACGGTATATGCCTGCAGGTGGAACAAATTTGTGGCATGGTGCACAGCAAAGGCTGTGGATCCACTCTCTGCCCCCCTTTCAGAGGTTCTGCTCTTTCTTCTTTCTCTTGCCCTGCAGGGCTCTGCTCTGGGCACTGTCAAAGGCTACCTCTCTGCCATTTTAGCCTTCTTAAGGCTTCCTGATCAGCGATCTCTTTTCAAGTCCCCTGTTGTAAATTGATTCTTGAAGGGCATCACTCACATGTTTCCTCCTGTCCCTTTCGTGATGCCTCAGTGGGGCTTGAATCTTGTTCTGACTTATCTGATGTGCGCTTCCTTTGAGCCACTTCACAATTGTCCTCTTCGTCTTCTTACTCTTAAGACTGCATTCCTGGTTGCCATCACCTCTGCCAGGAGGGTGAGTGAGCTCCAGACTCTATCTTCTAAGCCTCCTTTCCTTTTTGTCCATCCGGACAAAGTTGTCTTGAGAACACGTCCCTCTTTCCTGCCCAAAGTAGTCACAGCCTTCCACATCGGGCAGTCCATCACCTTGCCCACCTTCTTTCCGCCTCCGCATCCCTCGAAAGAGGAAGAGAGGCTCCACCGTCTGGACCCAAAACGTGCAATCCCATTCTATCTGGACCACACTCGCCAGTTCTGGGAGGATGACCAGCTCTTTGTTGGTTACATGGGCGCTAAGAAGGGACGCACGGTGCACAAACGGACCATTTCTCGATGGGTCGTTTTGTGCATAAAGGCTTGTTATTCACTGGCTAAAAAGAAGCCTCCTGTGGGGCTGCGTGCCCATTCCACTCGGCCCACGGCGGCTACTACTGCCCTGGGTCGGGGAGTCCCCTTGCAGGACATCTGTCAGGCAGCTACGTGGGCCTCGCCTCACACGTTCGCTAGACACTACTGCCTGGACAGCCAAGTCCGGAGAGATGGCTTTTTCGGCCGTTCTGTTCTCCAGGACTTTCTGGTGTGATCATTGGTTCGCAGACCCACCACCAGGGTTGGTATTGCTGGGGTATCTATTCTAAGGTAAGGAATCGAACACTAACCTGTTTCTTTCAGATGCACAAGTTACTTACCTTCGGTAACAATATATCTGTAAGAAACAGTAGTTAGTGTTAGATTCCTTACAGCCCCACCCATCCTCCCCGTTCTGCGAACCGATATCTAGGGTTAAGGTATTCCCTTTGATGGCCCTAGTTTCATGGCACCAGTGTTGGTTTTTTATCATGGCTCTGCGTTTCTGGCGAGGAAAAGCTGTGTATAAGAACTGACGTCAGCGCGCGAGGGCGGTGTCTAAGTACTCCGACGACGTCATCCCGGCGCCAACGACGATGGACGCAGAGCCACAGACGACGCCTACCGACGCTCAGGGGTACTGCTACGCAAAACTTTTCCAGATCCAGTCTGACGCCTGGGGATGGAGCCAGGAGTGAAGCACTCAGTACACAAAGCCTTCTGTTGGTCCATCTACTTACCAGTCTATTCCGGTGGTATATTGAAAGTCTGTGCTTCTTTCTTTCAAGAGGCTGATCCTTTTATCGGCTTGCCTGAACTGAAAATGACAGCCGGATAAGAATATTACTTCAATTTGCTCAGCTGAAAAGGGCTTACACACACAACTATTGCTCCTCTATGCCCTTAGGACAATATTGCTAAGGAATCCACCAATTATTCTAGCTTGAAGTGGGGACGTCGTTGTACAGAAGCTTCACAGTACTCTGCTTGACCCTAAAATGGAGCCCACACATGAGGTGATTTGAGCTTCTGACCCATTCAGACCAACTCAGCATGCCTGTTTTCCTCGAGGGATTTTATCAGGTCTCAATTGCTCCACGCGGTTATCACAAAATCCTAACACATCTACTGTGTGCTGCTCTGTTCTGCTTTGTATTAGAGGGAGTGCAATAACTTTTACCAAGCCCTATCCATATAAAAGACTCTAAAACTGGCATCTACCCAGCGCTGCAATACCTGCCTTTCTGTTATAAAAACCATGGGCGATAAAGAGCTGAAGCCAAACAACAAGCGCACCAAACCTGAACCATTATTGCCGTACTCCCCGATTAAAGGGAAGTCTGAGTTCAATAACACCATGGACATCATCCTTAAAAAGTTAGAGAAGGTACATGACCTCGCCAAATCCACCAAAATCAACACTGATACGATGCAACTGGAACTGGCTGCAATCAGATCTGACATAACTAGCATCAATTCTAGAACATCAGAGACAGAATCTTGCATCAGCACCCTTGAAGACAACTCTACTACTTCATCCAGAGTCTAACCCTTTGTCTACCACTAAATCCCTTCAAAGAGAAGTTTCTGATCTTGAGGACAGGAACCACTGAGGGGACCTACGCATCTTCATCTTACCGGAAGGTTCAGAGGACTCAGCAGACTCCTGTATTAGCTTCTTGGAGAAGTGGATCCCTCAAAGGAATCTCTTTTAAAAACAAATTCGAGCTGGAAAGAGCACACTGTGTTCCCTCATTCAAGTCTACACGCAGAAACCAAATCCGTCAGATTGTCTGCCGCCCACTAAGATATCAACACACAGAATCAATCCTGAACTATGTATGCAGGAACCAGCATATTCTATGGAACGGCCAAAAAAGCTTCATCTCGCACGATTATTTGAAATCTACGATGGAAACCAGATAAGGCTTCCTAGCCCTGCGACCCAGACTGAAAAACTTCAACATACAGTTTTCGTTCATCGCTCTGGATAAATTAAGAAATTCTGGTGGATGGCAGACACCATATCTTAAGTGACCATGGAGACCTACAAATTTTCTTAAATGAAAGTGAGGGTGAGAGCGGAAGATCTGTAATGGACACACATCTGGCTCTGTCAACCCAGCACCACTGACCAGTCCAAGTATTGACCCAAGAGCTTCTCATTGTCTTAATCCATATGGTTTTGTTCTGGTGGGGTTAATTATTTGACTCTGGGTTCATGCTTACTACACTGCCGTGCTTTGTTATGTGCTGTATTCCACCTATCTGTGTCACCAATTGTGATATGTGTAGGCTTGTTAGCCATTATGGATCAATTATTGTTCATTGCTTGGCGCTATATAGCGCTCTGTTCCATTAATCTGCTGTTAACTTATGTTCCACTAATATGCTGTTACCTCTGTTTTCTAATTTGCTGATTTGTACACACTGAGGGTGCTTGTTAGCCATACTTATCTATTTTAGTCATGCAGGGTTTCTATCCCGCAGGTCTGGTTTAGTATACATCGCTACATTAATCATAGAGCTAGATATAGACATATATGTGTGGTCGATACTAGGCTTCTATCTAGAATCCTTCCCTGGTGTTTTGGAGAAGCTTGTGAATTAATACTTAGAGTTGGATCCTTCTAGTTATTTCACATATAACAGCTCTGTTGTATACCACAGGGCTAGCTCTGCAACGCTGTCGCCAGCCTCACAATCATGTTCCTGGGGTGGGTGGGGAGGGAAGGAGAGAAAGTGGGTTTTGGTGGGTGGGGGGTATTCTTCTTTTTTATCCTAATTTGCATTTGTATTTGCTTGTTGTGTTCAGTGACCTTTTGCTTCTACCTTCTCATGTTTTTCTCTGGTTCACGTCCACCTCTGCAGACGAGCATTACCTCTTTACCGTAGCTCTGGTCCGTCCTATGGTCAGTCCTTCCTCATTAACTTCCAGCTTCTGTGTCTCAAATGCCCTTAGTTCCACAGGGGCTCCGTACTGGGCCTTCTCTCACTCTCATACATGATGACTTACTCCAACACTATATTCTCATAGGTAGACATCCTCATTATTAGTATCCACACACACTGATATGAATCTAAAAATCGCCTCTCTTAATGTCAGAAGTCTTAACCATCCAGTCAAGTGGAAGAAAATTGAAAACTATCTGTACAAACTCAAAGCAGATGTGCTTCTCCTTAAGGAAACGAAAGTATCAACTAGTAAAGTGTCCTCATTTGGGAACAGCTGGCTCTCTGATGTCCTTTGCTCCCTGGCCATTAATAAGATGGGTGGGGTAATTACGTTAGTCACAAAAAATCTGGCCTCCCAGTCGACTCTCACACCACAAATGGCAAGGGTGGATGGGCCCACATAAAATTGTCTAGGAATAACAAGTGCCTTCACATTCTAAATGTGTACGGTCCTTTCAACGACGATCCAGATCTCTGGGACTACCTAACTCCGCATTTACACCCAATGCCCTCCAACTCTCCTATCTTAGTTGGTGATCTTAACCTACCAATGGACTTAACACTAGACCAGCAGTTTAATTGCGGGTTTATATAGCGCTAGGAATCGACTCCCGGAGGAGTATCTCCACGCTTCGACCGCTGGGGAACCCGTCCTGGCTCACCCTGAGCGATGGTCCCTGATGGGTATCTCTAAGGTGCGACCAAGCATCCCCGGCGGTCTGGGGGGGCCGTTGTGAAGATGAGGCAAGCTGATGCCCAGAGTTGCCGAGTGTGGTTTCTGACTAGAGTAGGCACCGAGGCGAGAATTATCGAGTCCGCTGACCCTGGTCCACGACCCTGCCGCGTCGGGAATCGAACCCTGGTCCCGGGCCGTTCTCTGCTTACGGGTCTGCCGCCTCTAACCAGTGAGCCACACTTCTCCACTCAGTTCAACTCAGTACTGCACTCCTCTAGGTCGCATAAAGCATTTCTCAAACTTTGTGACAGATTCCACCTCCTTGACACGTGGAGATTACAACACTCAGACACTAGAGACTATACTTTTTACTCTAATCCCCATACATCTCATTCCAGGATCATCTACCTATTGATTCTAAATCACACTCACACACCTTCTGGACCAGACAGACATCTTACCCAGACTACTTTTAGACCACTCGACTATCACCTTGTCCCTCTCGGGTATCAAGGAAAGAGTTTCTAAAAAAAATTGGAGATTCAATGATAAATCTATCAAAAACACAGCTTCCAGAACTACTATTAAAACAGTGATAGAGAACTACCTGAGTGATAACTTGGTGTTGGAGACTTCTCCTACTACACACTGGGATGCACTTAAGCTTATATGAACAGACACTGCAACATGGTAATCAATTAGGCCCTTGGCATAATACATTTGTCATATTCAAGTGGTTAAAAAACAGTACAACAAAGACAAATACGCAAATAATATATCAGGTGCAAATCTACAGTAAAACAGAATAAAAACAGTAAGCACTTCATCTTAATAACAAATTGTTAATATGCTGAGTGTTTTAATTTTTCCTAATTGTAATAAAAAAGAGCTAGCTATACTAGTAATGCTCATGTAGTGCGTGTCAGAAAAAACTATTTGTTTTTATGAAGGCCCTCACCCACCCACCAACGTAGTTGGTGGCATGCTTCATCATCGGGCCCCACCCAAGGCACCGAGTGTTCCTCTGGTGTGCTGCGATGTCTCTTTACAGTGGAGCGGATAGTGTTAAGTGAGTGTTCAGTGATGGTGTTCGAGTGAAATATAAAAACTGTCCTAAGGGTCCCAGTATCCAAGGGATGATTTATTCGTGGGCCCTTGGCAGTATTAAAAGCCAGGCTAATGGACGTGGTCGGAGAGACCTATGGTCAACTAGTTTCAGCCAGGCCTCGTATTAAATCTAGCTTTCTTCAGGACCTATGTGTGAAAAGTGAGTTAAAAAGGAGCTATATATATTGTATATGCAATGCTAGGTGACGCACTCGCTAAGGTGCGATAGCTGTAAGAGGAGGCTTTCCTCTAAGTTTGTACCTGTATGGAAAGGTCGACAAAACAAACACATAGACACATGCACATAAATGAAGACCTCTCAGGCACATTTGTTACAGTGACTTCATTGCGTTGTGCCTAAGTGGTAGGCGTAGGAAAACCAGCAGTGTTTAGCGATTTGGTTTCAGCGACTGAGACTATTCCAAGGTATATGGTCATTTAATCCTTGGGTATGGGTCGAGAGGCGGTATATCCAATGCTGTTCTTTAGCCAGTAGAATTTTGTCATTGTTGTTAAGGTGATAAGGCATGTGTTCAGTCACTGTCCAAGACATGTCATTGGGGGGTGTGTCCTTCTTGTAGGTAATGGTCCATGAGTTTGCTGTTCATCTTTTTGCAGTGAATAGGGCTTCAATGTTCCACAATTCTAGTCCTCAGTTTCCGGGTTGTCATGCCCACATACCTGAGTTTGCAGGGACACTTAATAAGGTATATTAGGTTGGTTGATTTACAGTTTGTGTGTTTAAGTTGGTGCCATGTTTTACCCGGTTCTAGATTCAGTGTTTTGCTGGGCTGTGTCAGATGGCAAACACTACAGTCACTACATGGGTGATGGCCGACCAAACTTGGTAGGGCCCAAGCATTCTGGAGTGTGTTGGTCATGGGTTTTGCAATTGTTTTTGGGCGGGTGGACACTAGTCAGTCTTTCAGGCTGCTTGCTTTTTTGTAAGCAAATAGTGGTTTTGTCCAATTTCTATTGCGTATGTTGAGGATCCTCCAGTTTTTTCGTATTATTTTTGCCACATGAGGTTGATATTCCGTTATACGTTGTGACACAGGTCAGTGGTGTGGGTGTGTCAGGCTGTGCGTTGTGTTCCAGGAGTGCCTCTCTATTCCAGTTCTGGGCACGTTTTTTGGTGGTTTTAATAATTTTGTCAGGGTTCCTGTAGTTTTAGCGTTGGGTCTGCTGATTGTTTTTGGTAGTCTGTCTTGGAGCTACAATGGCTTCTGATGCTTAAAGATTTTCAAAACGGTAAGTTCTCCTTAGGGAGGCGTGGATGGAAGATCTCAAATTGGCACAAGAAGTTTCTGGCCGTAGGTTTATAGTTAGTGGAAGTTTTCAGGGTTCCAACCTCTGCCTCTATCATGAAGTCAAGAAAAGGTACGCAGCCGGGCTGCAGTTGTGAACCGCAGATATGGATCGCGTTCATTTAGCTAGTTGAGAAAGGAGGTCAGTGATTCCTCTGTGCTAGTCCATATCATCAGTATATTGTCGATGTATCGACGCCAGGACCCAATGTTGTTGGTGTAAGTATTGGTTGCCGGTAGGATATGTACTAGTCCGAATTGATATACATATAGTCCTGCTACGCTGGGGGCGAAAACGCTACTCATAGAGGTGCCGTTGGTTTGGAGATAGAAGTTCCCCTCAAACTCAAAATAATTCTCCTTCAGGGCAAGTGTGGCACATTGTAGAATGAATTCTCCCGGGTAGAGTGTTCCCACGGGGTCCTTGTCAGCATGTCATCGAGGACTTTCAAGGTGGCATTTTGGGGAAGGCTCGTATATAGACTTTCAATGTCTAGTCCCACGAGAAGCTGTGTGGTTGCATCGAAATTCATGTCTTTGATCCAAGACAGTAAATGTTTGGTGTCTTTGATGTAGGTTGAGACTTTCTGGACCAGAGGGTTTAGAAAGTAATCACTGTACCTGGACAGGGTTGCCAGGAGAGAGTTAATGCCAGACACGATGGGTCGTCCAGGTGGAGGTCTGGTTTCCTTATGAATTTTAGGTACTGTGTAGAAATAGGAGACACTAGGGTTTTTCATGCATAGTTAGCCTGCCTCCTGTTTGGAAATGTGATGGTGGTTCTCAGCCTACTCTACCATCGTGATAATGGTGGTCTGTAGCGTATTGGTTGGATCTTCTTTTAGGCGTCTGTAGTTACGATCATCGCTGAGTAATCTGTGACATTCTGCAGTGTAGTCTGGTTTGTTTTGGATCACTATGCCGCCCCCTTTGTCTGCGGGCTTGATGATTATATTTGGTTTTTCTTGTAGTCCCCGTATGGCATCCCTTTCATTCTGTGAGAGGTTGTTGTATGTGCTGGGTTGCTTACATTTTTCCTAACATGGCAGCAAATATTAACAGGTAAAGTGCTTGTGCATGAAAATTGGTCTTATATTTGGCCATAATGCAAAGAGAGTACAAAGTTCCCCGGGAAGAGTGTAGGAGTAGAGGTGTGTGAGCTAGGAAGTGGGGGGAATCCCCTAGTTGGGACTAGAACCCTCACACACCCAGCAAGCTAGGTGTCATGCTTCATCATATGGGTTCTGCTCCTCGTCAGACTGGCGCTGCAATGTCTGACGGGCTCCCGAAACCGGGGCTCTTTATCGGAGATCTTTTGTCCCGGCCATATGGTACATGCGTGTGAGAGGGTGGGGGGAGTGTGGTCGTGAAGTGAATGGTAAAGTTAAAAAAGGTTAATCAGTCCACAATCTATTTTATTCTTGTGGTAGATTTCCTTGGTTAAAAGGGGGTGGGAAGGGAGCTAAATGCCCTGGAGCTATCCTAGCAAGTTAGCTACTACCCTCTTGTATGGTCGACATGTTTCTTGCCGGAATGGCAATTCCTCAGGACCTCGGTGTAGTGTACCACACAGTGAACAGATATTAATTAAAGAAGTGATAAAAGTTGGGAACTTGCAATATGGTATACAACCGTCTGTGGGCGGTAATACCGAAGTGCAGGCCGATTGGTCCTGCTCAAGTTTCTAGACCTGTGGAGAATAAAATGAACACAGTTCTCAGATGGCATTAGCGGAGTGCTGATCCCATCTGGTGGATTTGCACCCATATAATCCATGCACACACACACACACACATACAACAACCCTAGTGAGAGAGAAAACAGGCATACATTTTTTTTTAGCAAGTTTGGTGATAAAATCACACAACCAGTGGTTTGTGCACATGAATATACTATAAAGTAGCGATAATATTGGAAGAAGTCAAAGACTGCTAGTTAGAGGAAGGAGACCGGGTTAATCATGCTCACCTCAGGAGGTTCCCTGAAGTGCTTCTCAGTCTGCTTCCGATGAACAGGTGGGAAAAAGGGTATGGTACCTAATGGGGGAGATTAGCGGTACAGTAAGCCTTGTGAACGTAATCACAGTGTGGCACGGGAGTGACAAGGACCCCTATGAGGGCGCACACCAGGAGGTAGACGAGTACCTCGCATCTCAAATTCCCGCGTGTCACGGTGTGTCATCGTTCCATAGCCTGAAACGATGCGGTCATTGATGGCCGCAGAAAGGCGCAAGCACCGCCACCCGGCGCCCGCAACAACGCGCGGCGACCCCGCTGGTAAGCAGCATGACGAAACAGCGCGGCGGAGCAAGGAGCCCGGTGACGGGCGAGCACCACGGCGGCCCATCAGACCCCCAGAAAGCATCACGGCCAGGCAACTGATGGCCACCCGGCACCCAACAACTCAGGGGTAGTCGAGAGTGCTTACAGCCCCACTCACTGGTGACGGGATGTCCTCTGCTACGTGGGGCAGATCTAGATCGGGCAACTATGGGGGAAGTTAAAGTTAAAAGAAGTTAAAATAGCAACCTCACCTTCGGCGGCCCACGGTCCAAGCCGTTGCACCTACCCCCCGGACAGCGTCTCGATCGAGGCGCTCAGCAGCTGGTAGCTGAGAGCCGGGGAACGCCATTATTTAAGCATGATGATCGCCTCACTCAGCCCGGTCACCTGAGCTGCATGGGTAACGCCCCCCTCCTCTCTCTCTTGCCGCAACTGCGCATGGGCGGTAGCCCGAAGCCCAGGACTATAGGACGCGAGTGGCGGCCATCTTAGAAGGGAGTTGGGTAAGTTGTTAGAGCGGGGCAATTAGAAGGAACCCACTCTGTACAGGTTTATGTAATTTGATTTCCATGGATCATGCGGGATTCGCCTCACTTAACCCGGTCAACTGCTCTGTGTGGGTAAAGCCCCCCTCTCTCTCTTTCTCCCTCTGCATCCGTGCATACAAGTTAGCCTGGAGCAAGGGGTATTAGATCCAGGTAGTGGCCCTCTTAGAAGGGAGTATGGCGCAATGTAAGTGCGGGGCAATGTAGGCGAAACCACTCACTTTGGACTACCATATCTTGACTACCCTAGATAAAGGGGGGTGCCACCCTGTAATGTGTGATTATACAGAGTGAAGGAGGGGTTGGGGCAAAGGGAGAGAGACACACACAGTCGGGATATGGAGGGGTTTGTTCGTCTGACTCGGGGTGCAGTGTGGGTATAATTCCACTAGTTTTTCAGAAAAAATTGTGAAATAAATGCCTGACACACAGACCGTTCAAAAAATGAGGTGGTGACTTCAGCTCCCCAGTGCAGTCCACGGGACAGAGTCGTTTAGCCCCAGTGAGTCCAGTTGGAGTCGATGGACCCATCTCTGTTCAATCTTGAACAGTGCTAGTTTTGTGATTGCTGGGTGGGATTCCAAAACTAGCCATTTGAGGCTGTCGGCAGGATGGTTATTCTGAAAGTAATGCTCGTACAGTTTGGTGTGTGTCTTCAGGCACCTAATGTTGCTTTTATGCTCCATGATCCTCACTTTAATTTGTCTCATTGTCATGCCTACGTAGTTTTTCCCGCAGGGGCAGGTGATCATGTAGATACAATTGGTGCTATTACAATTGGTGTGTTTGCGCAGCTGCCACAAGAAGGTATCTGTGATTCTTACTTCTTTTGCTTGTAATGTCTGTGGACAAACCGCACACCCACCACAGGGAAAATGGCCCACCACCGGGGGGAGTCTCCACAAGGTACTCTGGTTGTCAGTTGTGTTTTTCTTAGGGCGTGTATGGATGAGAGCATCTTTGAGGTTAGGGGTCCTTTTAAAAGCGAACCTGGGGCGTGGAATTTCTAGGCCCCCTGTGTTCACTATGGACCAGTGTTTATTTATAGTTTTCTTCAGAAAAAATGAGTTTGGAGTAAAGCTAGTGACACATGTTATCTGGTCATCTCTGCTTTTTGGATGCGACTCTAGTAGGCACTCTCTAGGGTTGTTAGATGCTCTCTTGTAAGATTTTTTAAGGAGTCATGTGGGGTATCCTCTTTCCTGTAGCTTGTGTTGCAGGAGCGTGGCTTCTTTTTGGAAATATGCTTTAACTGTACAGTTTCTCCGGACCCTGAGGAATTGTCCAAAGGGGAGGTTATCCCTCAGGGCGCGAGGGTGGTAGCTCTGGTATAGAAGGAGACTATTTCTGTCAGTGCTTTTACGGTAGAGCGTTGTGCTCAGGCCTGTAGGATCGAGGTTGATGCACAGATCCAAAAAGGGGATGCTGTCTGCTGAGATGTTACCAGTAAACTTTAAATAGGGGTTCTGCAAGTTAATCCACCTACAGAAGGCTTCGCAGGTAGCCCGATCACCCTTCCATAGGACAAGGATGTCGTCAATATACCTGCGCCACAGGGTAATGTTGCCAAAGTAGGGATTATGTGCAGATCTGATGATGCCCTCCTCAAAGGTTGCCATGTAAATGCATGCCAGGCTTGAAGCAAATGTAGAACCCATTGAGGTCCCCTGGATCTGGTGGTATAGTTGTGTGCCGTATTGAAAAAAGTTTTCTGTCGGGGCCAGGGAGGCACACGCCATGATGAATGGCACTGGTGTGGAAGAGGACCATTCCTCTAGCAAAAGGGTCGACTCAACTGCCTCCAAAGTGGCTTGTTGAGGGATGTTGGTATACAACGCCTCGACATCCATAGTGAGGAGAAGGTCAACATCATCCCTCCCCTCAATGGATTCGACGAGGTGGAGAACATCTCTTGTATCTTGTACGAAAGACGGAATTTTTCTGACCACTGGTTGGAGGAAAGAGTCACAAAATTTAGATAAAGGCTCAAGTAGAGAGCCGATACCTGAGACAATCGGCCTTCCCGGTACTGGTAACACCCCTTTATTTTAGGGAGAGTGTAAAAGTATGGGATAACCGGGTCTGTAGTGATCAAGAAGGCTGCTTCATTCTTCGAAATCCACTCGTTCGTTTCGCCCTCCAGCACAAGGCTGGTGATAGTAGTAGTCAATCTCTTTGTGGGGTCTGTTGTAAGTGGTCTGTAATGATTGACATTGGAAAGTTGGCGTTTACATTCCCTGTCATAGTCACAACTATTTTGAATGTCTGTGGCCCCACCCTTGTCTGCTTGTTTGATGACTATGCTGGTGTCATTCCCCAGGGCTAGGACAGCTTGTTTTTCATTCGTGCTCAGATTTTTATAGGAGGAGGTATTAGGTCTGTTGTCCAGACTCCTAAGTACTGCTCGTTCGAAAGTTAGTATCTCAGGGGGAACCATTGAGTCAGTAGGAGTGAAGGTGGAAGGTTTTCGTAACCCAGTATCAGTTTTGTCTTGGTCTTATATTTGGCCAAACAGATTTGGAATTGTGACGAATTTGTAACAACCTTGTTTGAACTATACCATTCTTGAAAGAGCTTTCCACCTAACAAGCCATGCCTGTCCTAAAAACTTTGCTGCGCAACATGCAAAAAGAGGCCTTAGATCAGACCTAAGCATGCGCAGTGCTGTGTGATGATCTTGTGTGCCCAGTTGCTGGCAAATCAATTTTAGCCATTTGGCCCGCGAGGTGTTCTATGCCGGGCAGGCGAACATTACATGGGCAGTGCTTTTTGTCGGGGCTTTGCAGCATGGGCAATCTTTTCCATTACTTGAGTGCCATTTCGCAGTCATCTCGCGAACAGGGAGAGTTCCAAACCTAAAATGTATATACAACATCCTGTCCCTAGGAACCTGGATTATGTCGAGAAAGGGCACAAGATATCTAGTTTGTTTATGGTAGTAAAAATCTGTTGCTAATTTGCCCACATTAGGTTTGTGGTTCACCCATTGATCCACCTATTCCCAATACAATCATTTGAGCTCGTCTCTCCTTGGGGATTCCTGGCTATCCCAATAGGTCTGGAGTCAAATGGCTGCCAACTTTTTTTTTACATTAGAAACCCAGCCTATTTTGCCACCAGTGTCTAGGCGGATGATCTCAGTGAGAGCTTCGGCATAAGGAAGAAGCTCAGGAGTCCGCCTAATGCGAGCCCAGAAGAGTAATGGGCGTAACTTAGCTATATCACCGATCGACTGCCTGCCCATGTCCAGCAATAGAGGGGTAAAGGGAACATATTTGGGTAACATTACCAGATCTCTTAAAAACTTATGTTTGGATCAACAGAGATCATCAAGCCTGTCGAATCCTCAGACCCCTGCTCCGTAGAGAGCAGGGCTGACTGCTTTGGCGTCATACCTTGAAGGGGGGGGGGCTACCGGCCTAGTATGTGAGAGGTGGTGGTCTTTCCCTATTGCTCCAGCCACTCGCTTGTGCCCCAACAGCATCTTTGCTAACTGGGGTCTCCAAGAGTATCTACCCTTTTCAGGGGTACCCCACCCAGCAGAGGGCTGTTCCTATAAGACTTGTGGCAGTTGAAGGCCATATATTTAGTTTTTGAGCTGTTTATGGCCAATCCCCTATTGTCGCAAAAAAGTTGGAATCTGTCAAGGAGGCGCTGCAACCCAGCTGGGGTCTTAGATATCAGCAGGGTAAGCTAAATTAAATAAAGCTGATTCCAAAGAGGTAGACACTCTAGAAAATGAGATTAAAGCACTAGAAGCCGTCCTCATCTCTTGTTGTGATGCACATACTTTCTATATTTTAACAAACAAGAAATATGACTACAATAGATTATTGGGTGACAGAGCAGAGGTCTGGCTCAATAAATACAATAATTTAAAACTGTGTGAAGCCAATAAGGCAGGGAAAATTCTGGCTTCCTATCTAAAACACAAACAGATTTGTAAGGGTATTAACTCACTCAAAGACAAGAATAACATTCCTCACTTCAACCCTGATGAAATAATTGAAATTCTTAAAGGTTTCTACATATCTCTTTACAAAGAAGGCTCTGTCTCCCCAGCAGAAGAAGGTAGATCATACCTTGAGGAATCATCTCTCCCATCTATCTCGGACCATGACAAACTATTACTGAGCACACCAATAACGCTTGAGCATGTGAATAGTGCTATTGACTCACTTAAGAAAGCTCCAGGCCCAGATGGTTTCAATGCTAAGTTCTATAAAACATTCGCCCACACTTCCATCTACTCTCCTTGCCCTGTTCCGGCACTTCTCAGACACAGGATCCATTACTGGTTCAACCAGCAAGGCCACTATTGTGGTTATCCCAAAAGAAGGCAAGGACCCTCTGTTGGTGAAAAACTATAGACCGATTTCATTAATAAACTTAGACGCTAAAACCTACGCCAAAATACTGTGTAAGAGACTTGAACCATGTTGCCATCTTTAATTAATCACGCAAATGGGCCTCATGAAACACAGACTCTCAAGCGATAACACCCGCCTTCTTTGTCACATCATTGAGAAAGCAAAACTCGCAACATAAGACACTGTAGCCATCACCCTTGATGCCAAGAAGGCCTTCAATAGGGTCTCTTGGTGCTTTCTCTGAGAAACCCTGCTGAAATATAACCTCTGTGACACCTTTACGAGAATGTTCATGGCCTTATATAGTGCCCCTTCAGCTAGAGTATGTTGGGATAGTTTTTTATCCTCAGTCTTTAATCCTGAGACGGGGACCCGACAGAGTCGCCCCCTTTCTCCATTAGTTTTCATTTTAACACTAGAGCCCTTACTGCTCAGGATCACAGCCAACCCAGATATTGCTGGAGTTTCTTTCAATAAAGCGAAAATAAAAGTGGCTATATATTCGGATGATATATTAATCCTGTCCGAAGATGCATCTCACTTAATCTCTGCCTTACTAAAGTCATTAGAGGTGTCCGGATATAAATGTAAGTACGACAAGTCTGAAATCATGGGTCTGAACAACCTTTGTACTGGGGATCTGTTCAAATTCACATGAACAATTGTCAACTATCTGATTAGTATGCTACCCCTTGTTCCATTAGAGGAGTTCCATCACAAGCTGGACAAAGTAAAAAAATAATTCTTATGGCAAAACAAATGTGCAAGAATTTCGCTCAGGAAATTACGTCTACCTGTCCTCCTATGCGGCATTAACCTAGCCAATTTCAAAAAGTACCAAACCGCCTTCCTAGCCAGACATGGCTCCCTTTGGTTTTCCCCTCCCCCTGACTACACTGCCTCCTGGCTATTAGTTGAAAAAGAATTACTTGGTGTTCTTCAACCCTTAGCACTTTTATCCAGTAACATACATAATTTCCAATACAAAAAGTGCTCTGATAAAAATGTATAAACTCCCAGAGACCCCCCTCATTCATTCTAACATGATATCGCTATGGAACAACACAAAGACCAAAATCAAAGGGAAAACCATATTCTGGAAATCATAGGCATTCAATAGCATCCATTTCCCAAGACAACTGGGCTCCTTGAGTGCCCCTCTCTCCTTCAGAGAATTTAAACAGCTCTACGATTTTTCAGACATAGACTTTTATGACTTTCTTAAATTCAAAGCAAGCCTGTCCAAATTAAACCCCCTGATAAAGATCCCTCCATCATCAAGACAATAATGGCCTTTAACAAATCAGGCCCCCAAGCCTCTAAGTTTTATCACCTCATATTACCTAAATCCACATCCTCCATGAAAGCTGTGTTGGAAAAAGGAATAGCCATGGAACCATCCCCCCGATAAGTGAAAACCTATTTGGAACTCAGTCGTCTCCCATAAGTTCTTCCATGCACTCTCCCTAACTAAGTATTGGCTTCTGCATAGATCCTTTTGTACTCTGTCAAGGCTTCATAAAATGTCTCTCAAAGATAACCCTCTATGTTGGAACTGTAATGCTACTACCGGGGACCTCTGTCATGTTCTATTCTACTGCACTAAGGTTTCCTCCTTTTGGGACAGTGTGTTTGACTTTATCTACACTATTTGTGTTGTCTGCCTTAACCAGGATTTTCTATCATTAATTCAAGGTTTTCTAGACCCTCAAATCCAAACACAGAATGATAGGCTTTTAGTGGACATATTACAGACATTGGCATGTAAGTCGATACTAGCCAACTGGAAAAAAACAGCCGCCTCCTCCTTTAAAGCCTGGCTCAACTGGATCTCTTTTTTAAGAGGCGCAGATAATATCACTCTTCAGAATTCCCCCTGGAAGCGTCAAAATAACAGGGTATGGTCATCTTTGGACTCTTACTTCTCAATGACAAAACCTCCCTGAACCTCCATAGATCATGGTCTATCCCCTTCCTTGTGCTCTGAGTGAGTGTGGTCTCCTGGTTTTGGATGTTGGATTAAGTCAAGCACCCACACATATTTGTCTCCGCAAATGTGTTATTCTCTGGTTGTATTCTCACTATACCTGACCATTGGAAACTGACCCTATTATTGGACGGCAAGAGGTCCTTCAGTGAACCACTTTATAATTTCCTTCTGGTTTCCTTTGTATATTTGCAATCCTTTGTATATTATACATTGTTTCTGCTTTACCTTTGGTGTGTTTCCGTCTCATGAGAGAATCTATAGGGGATCATCTGACTCTGCACATGTTGTCTGATCATTAGGTTTCTTGCTACATTTCTGTATGACAATTGTTTTCCCTTTCTTTGTTTTGTCCTGCTTTGTTTTTGAAAACCTAATACAAACTTTTTGAAGAAAAAATAAAGCCCTATCACTGAACACAGCCAAATTGTATATATGACCTTTTCATTCTCTAAAAATAGCCATTTCCCAATCATATACTGGCTTGTCATCGCCATGCACCTTGGTGTACTGCAAAGTTAGCACTGAATACCATGGCCCAATATATAACTATGGCTTTGCTGTATTATTGGATTGCAGTAGCCTTTCGTCACTCATGATGCCACATGGGCAATGCAATACTTAAGTCAGATTTACAAAGCAATGCAAGGCCTCCATGCTTGGCCCTGCATGTCTTGGTAAATCTGGAGAAAGGCAAGGCAATCCGATTTTTTGCGTTAATCTGCACACCATAATCTACACTACTGTTAAATTTCACATACATCCTTATGCCACGCCACTGTAACCATTCCACTATACGCCTCTTCAGTGTATGAGACCCCACTCTATGCCACTCAACTCTACGCTATAACACTGTACAATGCCACTGTACACCACTCCAGGCTACTTCATACCACTGTATGCCACGCCACTGGACGCTGCTCCTCTATACCCTTTTCAACTCTACTTCATTCTACTGTATGCCACTCTACTCTTCTCCACTGTATGCCACTTGACTCCACAGCATTCCACTATATGCTTTTCCACTGTTTGCCACTCTACTGTACACTACTCCACTCTGTGCCATTCCAGTGTATGGGACTCCACTCTATGCCTCTTCATTCTACGTTATTTAATTGGAACCCACTCGAATGTAGGCCACTCTACTGTGCTATTACACTTCACCCCACAGCACTGTATGCCTCTCTAGTCTATACCACTCTATTACATGCCACTCCACTGTATACTACACCACTATACAATATTACACTATACGCCACTCCGCTGTACAACACTCTATACTCTATGCCACTCACCTCTATTACACTGTAAACACCTCCACTATATGTCAGGCCACTCTATACTATTACACTTTATTCAACTCCCCTCTATGCCTCTTCAGTGTATGCCACTTCAGTCTATGCCACTATGCTATACGCTTCTACAGTATTCCACTTCACACCATTCCACTGTTATCTACTCCATTCTAGGCTATGTACGCTGCTCCACTCTTTTCCATTCCAGTGTATGGTACTCTGCACCACTTAATTCAACGCTATTTGATTGGACCCTACTCCAATGTATTCCACTCCACTGTATGCTATTACACTCTACCCACGCCTCTGTAAACCACTCCTCTCTACAACACTCCATCATATGCCACTCAACTGTACACTGGTCCAGTAATCACTATTATCTTCTACGCCACTCCACTGTACAAGCCTACTCTGTACGCCACTCCACAGTAGGCTATTACACTGTACACAATTCCACTCTATGCTATTAAACTGCATGCAACTCCACTCTACGCCTCTTGAGTATACGCCACTCAATACGCTACTCCATTGTATGCTATTCCATTCTACTGTAAGTCACTCCTCTGTATGCTATTACAGTCTATCCCGTTCCAGTGTACACCACTTCACTGAACGCCACTATTCCATATGCTACTTTGTGCTAAGCCACTCTGCTGTACGCCACTCCACTCTTTGCTGGTCCACTGTATGCCACTCCACTATACGCTTCTCTAATCTATGCCACTCTACTGTACACCACGCCACTCTCTGCCACTCCATTCCTCACTATTCCATTGGACACCACTTCACTGAATAGTACTCCAGTCTACACCACTCCGCTGTACGCCACTCCACTCTATGCTATTCTGATCTACACTATTCGCTATTCTACTCTACACCAGTCCACTGTACTCCACTGTACGCTATTCCACTGTGCGCCACTCATTTCTGTGCTATGCAGCTTCAATCTTTGCTGCTCTACTGTATAGCATTCCATTCTACCCCACTTCACTTGACGCTATTGCACTCTACCCCATAATACACTGCTCCAGTCTAAACCATTTCACTCTACGCTACTATACGGTATTACATGTACGCTACTTCAATGTATTCTACTACACTATGCTCGTCCACTCTATGCCACTCCACGGTATGCTACTCCACTCTACGCCACTCCAGTGCACTCTCCTCTGCTCTATATAGCTCCATTATAGAAAACTCAACTACATTCTATGCCACTACACTAGACTCTACTCCACTCTATCCCCGTACATTCCAGTGTCCGAATTTGCATTCAGCTCTATGCCCGTACACTGTATTGCACAACACTTTACTCCACTCTACAACAGTTTTGAACCCTGTACAACACAGCACTCCACTCTACTGTATGAAACACCTCTCGAATGTATAAGTGTCCTCGACTCTACGCTACTCTACTTTAACGCATGCCACCCCACTGTACGCTAATCCGCTGTACCCTACTCCACTCTACTCCCCTCCACTTTTCTACACTGCACAGTATTCCACTGTATGCTACTACCATTAATGGAAATCCACTGTATACCACTTCAGTGTATGTCACTCTGCTGTATGCCGCTCCTTTGTATGACACGCTCCTCCACTCTATATAACTTCACTCTATAAAAGTCTACCACACTTCATGGCACTCTATGACATTCTACTCCACTCTATGCCTGTATACGTCACAGTCCAACTCTATACTTCACTCCCTGCCTGTACATTCCAATGTGTTTAACATTCTTTTCCACTATAAAACTCTTTTCTATACGACACAGCACTCAACTCTACTGTACGAGACCCCCTCCCACTCTACTGTGTGAGACCCCACTCCAATTTATAACAGTTAACTACCTATGCTACGCCTGTACACTCCATGCCATGTCACTCTACGACACACCAATGCACTCTCTTGTGCTTTATTCCACACTACGTTACACCACTCAACTCTACTCCACTGTATGAGACTTTACCTCACTCTATGCTACTGTACAGCAATCCACTCTACACAGCTCCACTGTTTCACACACTACTGTACTCTATGCCACTCTGACATTGTACTTCTGTCTAAACTGAATGCCACTGTACAGCACTTTACTCCACTCTATAACACCCTAGTCCACTATTCAAGACTGTACGCAACTCTTTGTATGCCATTTCACCCCACACGGACAGGGTTCCCCACTCTACTCCTCCACTGTACGCCACTCCGCTCTATGCCACTCATTGCCACTTTACTCTATTACACTGTATGTCATTCCACTGTACACCACTCCACTCTACAAAATTCAACTAGATTATATGCCGTGCTACTCTACTGCAGTCTCCATCACTTTCCAATACTGTACGACTCCCCACTACACTCTACTACACAAGATGGTACTCCACTCTCTGACACTTTACTTCACTCTACACTACCCTCTCCATTGTATTCAACTCCACTATACTCTACTACACTTTATCCCACTCTACACAACTGTACTATACTCAGATCTATGCCTCTCCACTGTTCGATACTCTACTCCAGTGTTTGCAACTCCACTCTACAACACTGTACTCTATGCCACTGGGCTCCACTCTATGCCCATCCACTCTACGCCACTGTAATATACCGTATGACATTCGACGACACTCAGTGTCTCTCTACGATATGCCACTCCACTATATGACATGGCACTCCACTCTGACACTCTCTTCCACTCTGCCAAACTCTTCCACTGGACTGTACAGCACACCACTTGACGATACTCCACTCTGACACATCATTTCTCCCACCAACTCTTCTTTCTACCACAATAACACAACCACACAACACTTGCACTCCACTGCACCACACATATTACCTCTTGCAGTTATCAAGTTTAAGACACTCCTAACTCTGTTTTACCCCTTCTTACACATAACATACACTCTACTCACAAACACACCACCACCCCTTTCAACTTTCACTCACAAACAAATCCATCTCATAAAACAAGTATATCAGCACCTCATTTCACTACTCCTCAAAAACAAAACAGAACACGCACACCAACACAACAAAATCTCTCATGTGCAACACCTCATAACACTTTCCATCACAAATTACAAACATACAAACACCAATGCCAAGCTTTCTCTCAGCCCCCACACCTAACACATATACAGCAACTCTCTTTTAACCACCTCTCATCCATTGGACACTTTAGAACCTTACTGCATGACCTATATGCTGAACCACCTCCCCTAACTCATACACCTTCTGCCCTAAACAGACACAAACAAAATAAGCGACATGCCACACCTCACACCTTTGCTTCTTCATTTCTACTACACAACAGAGTAACACCACAAAAATGACAAAACCCTCCAAATCACTCTTAAGCTCCGTCCCCACCACCAACTCATGCAGACCTATCAAAATGCCTTCTTAGCATGCTGGACGAGGAACACGACACAGAACAGCTACACAATTGCTATCCTTATACAGCTAATACCAACACTAAGGATAGACCTGATGCAAGTCCACAAAATACTGCTCCTTCATCTACAAAACAAAGTCACACTATCACCAAAGTGCATTCTCTAAACTGTCTACTGATAAATGCTCGATCACTCTCTTAAATCAAACATCACACCTATGACCTTCTCACTGACACAAAACCTGACATACTATTCATTACTCTGTCATGGTTGGGAGACAATAAGGCTCCAGTCCTGCATGAAGCCGTTCCTCTAGGCTATTGAACTATCTCCCAAAATTGTATAGGCAAAAGAGGAGGTCGCCTAGCTGTTGTGTCCAAACATTTCATATCTCTAAAGCTGATGACGCCTCCATAAAAGATTGTGAGGCCCTTTTCACCTGATGCAATCCTACATCATCTTCCTCCTGTAACAAACCCAATATGACCCATCCAAAAACAATAATCACTGGCCTAGACGCACTGAACCTGCATCAGATTGTCCACAAACCCACACACATCGATTGATACATCCTAGGGGTCTTTTTTGCTAATACAGAACTAGTTACCTTTCAAACAATGGCTCCAGTCACATAGTCAAACCCCATTTTGCTTGCTTTCCGACATAAAACAACACAAAGTGGCACATCTAAAACCACATTACGTGCATCCACCTACCGACTTTGGAACAAACTCCATTTGGAACACTTAGAATCACAACTAACATCCATTAAAGATCTAGACACAATAAATTCTGTTAAAGAACTACATGAGTGGCTACAGGAAGCTTTTGAGATCCTGATACCACTAAAAACAACACATAAGAACAAAATAAAACAGGCACCTTGGAGAAATACAGAGATAAATGAGATAAAACAACAAATTAGAACGCTGCAATGTGCCTAGCTCTAAACAAACCTCAATCAAGACAAACTTCGCCCACAGAACTTAACAGATTATCCACGTCAGCTACAAGAAAAGGTACTATTCAGACAGAATGCAAAATGCTAAATGTTCGAATCAAGAATTCTATAACATTCTCAATGTATTCCGTAAACCAAATTGCCTAGAAGGAGCTCATCCTATCACTCAAGATTTCACAAAAACACGGACAAATCATTAAGCGGCCAAAGCAGACATGTTGGATTCATATTTAAAACAAAGACAAAGCAACAGCACCAGCCCTTTTCCAAAACAATAATCAAAGAATACTCTAACCCAGCCTCTTCGTTCCTTCCCACACATTTCACTCGATGAATTTATGGACCTGGTCAAAGCAAGTAGGCCTGCTGGCAGCCCTTCTGACCCATGTCCACAGCAAACCTTTAAGAGAATTCTGCTAACAAAGTCTGCTGCCACGCCAATAAGACGAAGCATCAACAATTCCTTAACTACTGGAATATTTCTAGAAGAACTCAAAAAGACATACATACCCAATTACTGAAGAAAACAAACTTGGACCCATGGTACCCTGACAACTACAGACCCATTACAAATGGACCTTACCTGGGCAAACTGATAGAAAGAATAATATGCACTCAGATGTCACAATTCATTGACGACGATGCCATAATTTCAGACTTCCAAATGGGATTCCGTCCAGGAAGAGGCACAGAATCTGCCCTTGTTTTCATCTGGGATGACCTGAAGAACACAGTTGACCATAACAGGGTTGTTGCGCTACTTGTCCTGAACCTCTCAGCTGCCTCTGACACTGTTGACCATCACACTGTGATACAAAGACTGTAGAAAGCCAGCATAGAGGCTCTGCTCTAGACTGGATCACATCCTACTTTCGCAACAGAGCTAATGTCATTCATACCCCTCCTTTCTCGTCCAAACTATACTCAAGGCTCTATCATCTCACCCATGCTTTTCAGCATCTACATGAAGTCATTACCAGCACTGATCAATCAATTTCACCTTGTGCTAGAACTATGCAGATGACGGGCAAATGCTCCTTCAACTGGAATTCCCCAAAGACATTTGAAAGTTTCCAATTTTCAGTTGTCTCACAACCGTGGATCAATTGGTGACATGGAGCCATCTCAAACTGAATGCTTCCAAAGCAGAAATACTCACATGTGGTGATTGGAAAATGATGACCCTCCTCGCCGCCTGGCCTGATGATGTGGGAAAACCACCAAAGGTATAGAAGGAAGTAAGAAGCCTTGTAATGACCAGGAACTCCAAGCTATCAATAATTGCCCAAGTGGACAAACTAGCAAGATCAAACTTTGTTACTATGAAAATTATTCAATGAATTTTCCCCCATATGGGATTTCCACACATGGTCCAAGCTATCATCTCTCTTGTTCTGTACAAACTCGATAAGCCAATAGCCTCTACCATGGATCACCTTTAACAACTATGAAAAGACTATGACGGATTCAGAACTCGGCTGCCAGACTAACCTTACATATAGAGCTACAGCACCACATCTCTCCTTCCTTGAAGGCCCGCATTGGTTACCAGTTGCCATAAGATCTACGTTCAAGCTGCTTTGTATCACCCGCAAAGCGATACATGGAACAGGACCTCTCTTCATCAGGTAAAAAAACACCAAACACATTTAATAAAGGAACCTCTGCTCTAGAGTGGCACCTTACCTCAGAGTCCCAGCGTGCAATCAAAAAACAATGGGTGGCACAACCTTCTCTGTTCAAGCAGCCAAATTATGGAACTCTTTACCCCCAACATAAGATCCATGGATAATTACCTTATCTTCAGAAAACTACTATTTCCCATATAATCACCATAACTAAACATAAATATACATTATATCCTTCTGTATATAAGCATTTATTTGCACTATAGATATGTACCTATTTGTGTATTGCTTTGTATAAACATGTACAATAATTATGTTCTTAAAAATACAGATAAGTACAACACTTGAAATCAAGAGTTTATGAAATGCATCTTTAATCTATATATACTACCTTTGTTATGCATACATATACCTTCCATATACTTATGTATCTATATACTTATTACTTTTCTTCGAATTCAGCATAACCAATGCACTACCCTAATTTTCACCATATACTGCTCTCAATATATCCTCTACCTCAACTGTCTGACTCATCTCAAACTTCATTCTACTACTTTTCCAATGCACCCTATACCCCTATCAATATATCCTCTACTTCTACTCTCTCATTAATCCCATACCACTATATTGATCCCAAAAATAATCCTTTCTAGACTCTTCCCTCCTCTACCCCTCCTTGCAACATCTCATACATCTTTTACTATCCAGATCTTCCAAACAAGCCTTTCTAAACCCTTACCTCTGATTCTTTCCCTACACCTCCCTTTTACTCATCTCAAACCTTCTCCTATGGCTATGAACTAAAAAAACAAAGATTCTAGACCCTTCCCTCTTCTATCCCTCCTTCCCTCTTCTATCCCTCCTTCCCTCTTCTATCCCTCCACTATTCCTTTTCAATCAAAAAAACTGAATTCAATTTCCACCACTCAAATTAATTTCATATTTCCCTATACTGACTCCCCTCCACCTCCCCTTTACTCACCCCTAACCCCCTCCTACAGCTATACCATCCCCAAAAATGAAAATTGTATACCCTTCCCTTTTCCTTCTCAATCCAAATAGCTAACATATCTACCACTCAAATTACCTTCATATTTCACTATACTAATTCACCACTAATCCTTTATGGGTTCTAGAGTAGCGTGCTACTCGCCATAAAAGAGCTTCAACACCCCATCAGTGGTAGCAAGCGCTATATAAATGCAAACCTTTTTTCCTCTTCTATCCCTCTAATATCCTTCTCAATCTAAATAACTGACTAACATATCAACGTCTCAAATTACTTTCATATTTCACTGTACTTACTCACCACTAATTCTTTGTGGGTTCCGGAGTAGCGGGCTACTCGACGAAAAAGCAATTCGATGCCTCGTCAGGCGTAATAAGGGCTATATAAATGCAATTACAACTACTTCACCCTGCTCCACTCTAAAAAAATAAATAAATAAATAACACTATTCCACTCTGACTGTCTAAGACACCCTACCCTACCATACTCTACTGTTCAACACACCATTCTACTGTACAGCTGGCTGCTCTAGTCTACAATACATAACTCCACTGTGTGGGACACCATGCCACCACAGGATATAACACTTTACTACACTGTATAATACGCTACTAGACTCTACTCTATTCCAAATGACAATCCTCCAGTCTGTTACAAGACTTTACAACACTCTTCTCCACTGTACTGTAAGACACTTCACATAACTGTCCACTTGAGACACTGAACCCTACAAGTTAAATCACATTTTTATTACAAATTTTAAAAACCCATTGAAATTAAATGAAAACACAAAAGTTAAAGCTTTGTTATAGTAGGGAAAACATATTTCCCTATACAAACCAGGTTTAAACTACACAAACTTTAAAAATTCTAAAGTTAAAGTTTTAACTTTCATTTAAGGTTCATCCACCACCTTCAAATTATTATATGTAGTGGACCTTGCTACATACTCTTTTCAGCTCTCTATCCAGACAACATTAACTATAACTCGCCACTAATAAAGCGTAACTAGTAATCCACTATACTAGGTGTGTCTCATATAACAAAGGATGTGCCCTAAAAATGTGAACAAGAATCTAATGTTTGGCACTGGGGGCCACCTGTCTAGTATTTGGGTCCCTCTATGACTTTTCTTTTGGTGCATTCAGACATATCATATAAAACGGACTTGACCTAAAACAAGTCCAGACCTATTGAAATTGCCTTTGCTTGTTCCTACCGATTTATTTATTCAATATCTGTTAAGTGATAAATGAGTAACAATAAAGATATTGCGAAAATATGGGCGACTGTGAATTGAGCTTTACAAAGGTCTTTGTAAAGGAAGGTGGTTTTGTCAAGTGTCACGATTGCTCTAGTTCTCATCTTCACATGAGTTTCCTCTGTAAGGTCAATGTTGGTCATTTACCCTTTTTCTCCACACGTCTATTTTTCTGATATCCCTCTCTCTGAATGCCTCACACTTCATCTCCTTCATTTTCAACTCTGTCTGTTCACACTACGCATGCAAATAACGCCTTACGCCAGCCTCTGCGTATACTGCATTACATCATCCACCCGTTCACTATACTCTTTCTGTCTCTCCTTTTTATTTTCGTGCATCACTGTGACTGTTTCAAAAATTGTGTACACCTTCTTCACTCACTGTAATTACATTTGTCACATATGTGGCTATCACTCACTGCTGTCTACAGAGAGGCAAAGGATTGGATCCGTATGTAGTTGGGTGCCAGGTCTAGGTGAATGATGCATACCCATGATACAAAAGAGCCTCTGCAACATTATCAGGGTTACCTGATCCCACCTATGATCTGTTTGAATGTTACATATTTCGGTAGTTCCTGCAGTTCGGGGAAAAAAGACAAGCACCAGTCATGCTCTAAAGTTTGACAAGTTCTTCAGTGTTTTCATGTTGTGATCCCACTCTTTGTAGAAGGTTGATACCCTGAAGTCCTCGGGTGAAAGGATTCTCCAGCAATGTCACCGGGGTGCTGAATCTTTTGAAAAAATATATATATTTTTTTTATTAACATTTAGATGCAAAACAATCAACTATTGCGGTGGATCTAGTCTTAGTGACAATACAGGACAGCATTAATGTGCGAGAATCATCACTATGAAGTCGAAACTGGTGATTTATGCAGTTGAGTGACTCAACACAATGTTCATGACAAGACTTTCTTTTCTTGACGCCCTCCCGGGTGAGAGGGGGTAATCGGCGTACACAACACACCACGTACCTCATTCGCTTTGCCCAAGATATTAATGCACTTCCCTGGGCAGCCTCTGTTAGAGTAGACTGTCTTTTCTGTTATCATACATGTGTCCATATCTGCTTCCCAGTCCCTGAGGCACGGTGGCATCCCCCCCGCCCAATTACAAGCTATATTTCTTTTGGCAACAATTAATCCCAACGTCATCCAAATTTTCCCCATTGTTGTGAGTGTCACTTCGTCCCAAATATTTAGGAGGCACCATTTTGGCGTTGAAGTTACCAACACCTCCTATACCCCGTTCATTTTGTGTACTACCGCCTTCCAATTGGGTTGTATGGCTGGGCATTCCCACATAATATGAAAAAAGGTACCTCTTTTATTACACATACAGCGAATATTCTCAGAGCGGAATCTACCCAATTTCAGGAGTGTAGTGCAGGCATAGTAGACCCTGTGTAGTGTCTTAAGTTGGATCAACCTAAACCCCGCCCTGACTGCTACCTCTCTAGTTGAGGCAAGTGCCGCTGTCCATTCATCCTCTTCGAGCCCCCCCACACCTAGTGTCCACTTTTCCCGTGGTTGTAGGAGCGTATTAGGTAAATTGTTTGTTAGCGTTTTATATGTGAGGGCAGTGGCTCTACAAGTCATGTTACCATTGAGCAGACGGTCTTCAAGAGGTGAGTACTCTGGAAGTTCGTCCCCTGTGGGAATTGCAGATTGTAGTATTGAAGTTCATGTCTAATTTGCAGGTATCGGGAGAATTCTGAGCCCGCTAAATCATATTCACTCTGAAGTTCTGTTAAAATGAGTATTGCGCCCTTGACCAAT
Source organism: Lissotriton helveticus (assembly GCF_964261635.1). Taxonomy (NCBI): domain Eukaryota; kingdom Metazoa; phylum Chordata; class Amphibia; order Caudata; family Salamandridae; genus Lissotriton; species Lissotriton helveticus. Next base: position 1,213,754,575 of record NC_136067.1, on the reverse strand, counting down.
AGGTCTCCAATTTTTGAGAAGCCCATGAATTCCCATTTATCAAATCCTGGGTATCTTCCTAGTGTTCCTAAGATCTGCATGCCCATAAGGGGGTGGATTGTGTCAATTTGTTATCTAACCCCAACGCTTTATGTGCTGTCTGCCAGATTCTAAGTGTAGTGGTTGTGCTGCTGTTGAGCGTGCAGGGGAGAGACGCATATAGGGCTCTTAGATACCCACCTGGGCGCATCCTCCAACAATCCATTCTGATTGAGGGCTCGCTGTCAGGTAGGTATGCACATGGATTTATAGTGGTGTGCGGCCCAATCCCCCCCGTCATAACAGCGCCGGGAAAACTTCTTGAGCACAATCTGGACGGCTCCTCCATCCCATAGTAAAGTTGATAGCTCAGAATGTATTGTTTTGTAGTATTTCTCGGGGAACGGATATGCTGAATTACGAAGGGCGTAGAGGAAATGCGGCAGTGTCATCATCTTAGAGGGCTGCCCTCCCTAACAATGAAAGTGAGAGTGACCTCCAGTGTTGGACATCTGTCTTTATCCGTTCCAGCTGCAGTATGAGGTTTTTAGCATAGGATAAGGAGGGATCTGTGGTAGCAAAGATTACCAGGTACATGAAGCCCTCTGAGGTTACTCTAATTGCGTGGCCCTTTGAGAGGAGGGGTACAGCTCCACCTAGTATGAATAGTTGTGATTTCCCCAAGTTGATCGTGTATCCTGATACTCTGCCAAAACTTTCAATTATGTTAATGTCTCTGACTAGGGAACGTCTGGGCTCCGTAAGGTAGATGAGAACAGCATCTGCTTAGAGCGATATTCTGTCCTCCCACTGTGGGGCCCATAGCAACGTGTCCAACGTATCCAAGCAGCGAGTGGTTTCAGAACCAGGGCAAAAAGGAGGGGGGAAGAGTGGGCAACCCTGACGGTTGCCATGCCATAATGGAAAGGTTTTAGAGCTATCTCCGTTTACTGCCACCTGCGCGAGGGACTCATAGTATAGGAGGTGTATCCAGCCAAGGAACTGTGGCCCAAACCCCAGTTTTGCCAGCATTTCAAATGAAAACGGCCATTCTATAGTATTGTAACACCAGTCTGGCGTCTAAGGACAAGATCACTGCGTCTTCCTGTATATATCGTGCTCTACTGAGCACGTCTGGGCTCCGTAAGGTAGATGAGAACAGCATCTGCTTAGAGCGATATTCTGTCCTCCCACTGTGGGGCCCATAGCAACGTGTCCAACGTATCCAAGCAGCGAGTGGTTTCAGAACCAGGGCGAAAAGGAGGGGGGAAGAGTGGGCAACCCTGACGGGTGCCATGCCATAATGGAAAGGTTTTAGAGCTATCTCCGTTTACTGCCACCTGCGCGAGGGGCTCATAGTATAGGAGGTGTATCCAGCCAAGGAACTGTGGCCCAAACCCCAGTTTTGCCAACATTTCAAATGAAAACGGCCATTCTATAGTATTGTAACACCAGTCTGGCGTCTAAGGACAAGATCACTGCGTCTGCCTGTATATATCGTGCTCTACTGAGCACTCTGTGAAGATTCCTGAGGTTGAGCAAGGTCTTCTCTCTGGCAAGAACCCTGATTGATCTGGATGTGCCAAGCTAGTGATTACTTTCACCAGGCGGGAGGCTAGGAGTTTTGCAAACACTTTGGTTTCAACGTTCAGCAGCGATATAGGTCTGTGCGAGGTGCAATCCTCTGGGGGCTTTCTCGCTTTGTGGATAAGTATTATTGTGGGAATGCATTGATCGCTCGGAAGTACACCCGTTGCCTACTTGCTTCCCACATTTTCAGCAAATATGTAGCTAGTGTTGTGGCGTTATTCCTGGATAGCTCAACCGGTAAACTGTTAGCTTCCAGTGCTTTGCCCGTTTTTAGGGCTCGGGCCTACCGTACCACTGCGTCAGCAGTGGGCGTGGCCCAGAGTCCTATTATCAGGGCTTCGAAAAACGTACCTACGAATTCCAGGCTGCTCGTGCTTTTTTGTGCTTTTTTTTTGGTATGTGCAATGCTATTGGTCTTCGCGTGCGTGTGCTTTAGAAACAGAACACGCAATAGGCCATAGGAGGTTGAGTAGCTTCGCCTATGGCCCATTGGTGTCTGTTACGTGCACCAGAAGGCCATATGTTTTGAATTATCGCGGCTTGACAGCCGAGATAATTCAGAACATATGCTCGCAGTGGCGCGCGCCTGGCACAACTCACAAGGTTCTTTGTTAGGTCTCGTTATCTGCTTGTTTATATAACAAGCAGATAACGCATTCTTTGAGGCACGGGAGAGCCTTACACCCCCCACCCCCATCAAATTCTCAGCAACACGATATTTCAAGCATCTAAAAATACAAATAGATTTCAAAAATCAGAAGAGTGGGCAAAATATAGTTGCAATACAAAGATTTGTTTATCCACTGCCTACAAACGTATGACAAATGCCAAAATATCTATCAGCTGGTATTTAAGTTACCATCGCACTGTCAAGATAAAATGTATCTTACGGTTCTAGCATGACCATTTTGGGTGTGCCCCAATAAATAAATAAATAAATCAGACCGCGCTGGTCACCACCTGAGCTTAAAAACAAGCCAATGAAATAACAAGGCAAACCCCGTTAATTGGAGCAATGGTGTGACATCCAAGTAAATACCAAATGGTGCTTCATAAGAACACGAATGCCCATAAGCCGTGCGCACACATGTCTGTCACATACAAAGGAAAGAAACCAAACCAAAATATCTCACTGTCTGCCAAACGTCCTCAAGGCACAAAACCCGTGTGCGGAAAAAGGGAGCCTCGAAATATGGAAATACTTATTCTGTGCGCTTTTCCGTTACGTGTAGATCAGCAGCAAGGTCTACTCACGTTTGTAGTTTATCAAAATGTCCCTAGGCAGTTGAGCACCTACTAAAGCGTTCTGAGTCGGCTGTACTTCCAACATGTTAGAGGCCATCTCATTTTCAGGGTCAGCAGCATTTGATTTGTTGGTGGTAAAAGCGGTCTGCTGTATTTTATTTCTCAAAAGGTTATTTCATAAAATAACACTGTGGCAACGGTGAAAACGACATCATATATTATAGTATTTTGCATAAGCGCTAGCATGCCACAATTTACTGCTGACCTATTCAAAGAGTGTTCATTTTTTCGTGCACGTGATGTGGCCAATATCGCCAATCAATTCAAATACAGCAGACACAAAATCAATTGACCCGATATTGAATCATAAAAACACGCACTACAAGACATCAGCGCGAAAGGTCACATCTGCACATATGCATAGCGGTCTCCTTCGAGACTGAGTAGAAGTAAACTGGAAATCCGTAAGGTTTGTGTAAAATGACACGGGTGCCCTGCCCATCGTGCCAGGCAGACATAACTCCAAGTCAGGCTGCATCCCTAAAAAGACAATGTTTTCCAAACATTTACTTTTCTCGTAGGCTCGAATATTCTTATCATCAGAAGAACTGGGTGCACAAGCACTTCTAAGGCAAGAAAGACCCTAAGGGTCCAGCAGCAGAGGGCACAAAGCTGCTCCTACAGTCAGCAAACCCGGACCAAGTGCATGTGAGGGGTTTTGGCCAACATAAACCGTCCTTGTATCACCTTTTCCAAAAGCCCTCTGCAAATGGAGGCCAAGGGGTGGCGCCAATATAGGCCACGCTTAGGGGGCGGGGGGTGTCCTGGCTTTACAATAAAGCAGAGTGTGAGTGCAGAGTGTGAGTGCAGAGTGAGTGTGACTGCAGGGTGAGTGCAGAGTGAGTGTGAGTGCAGAGAGTGTGAATGCAGAGTGAGTGACTGCAGTGTGAGTGCAGAGTGAGTGTGAGTGCAGAGTGAGTGCAGTGAGTGTGACTGCAGTGTGAGTGCAGAGTGAGTGCAGTGAGTGCAGAGTGAGTGCGAGTGCAGAGTGCGAGTGCAGAGTGCGAGTGCAGAGTGTGTGCGAGTGCTTGTGACTGCAGAGTGGGTGTAGAGTGGGTGTGACTGCAGAGTGAGTGCAGAGTGAGTGCGACTGCAGAGTGAGTGTAGAGTGAGTTTGAGAGCAGAGTGAGTGTGAGTGCAGAGTGAGTGTGAGTGCAGAGTGAGTGTGAGTGCAGAGTGACTGCAGAGTGAGAGTGACTGCAGAGTGAGAGTGACTGCAGAGTGAGAGTGACTGCAGAGTGACTGCAGAGTGCGAGTGACTGCAGAGTGCGAGTGACTATAGGGTGACTGCAGAGTGACTGCAGAGTGACAGTGACTGCAGAGTGAGAGTGACTGCAGAGTGACTGCAGATTGAGTGACTGCAGAGTGAGAGTGACTTCAGAGTGACTGCAGAGTGAGAGTGACTGCAGAGTGAGAGTGACTGCAGAGTGAGAGTGAGAGTGACTGCAGAGTGACTGCAGAGTGAGAGTGACTGCAGAGTGACTGCAGAGTGAGAGTGACTGCAGAGTGACTGCAGAGTGAGAGTGATTACATAGTGACAGCAGAGTGAGAGTGACTGCAGAGTGACTGCAGAGTGAGAGTGACTGCAGAGTGACTGCAGAGTGCGAGTGACTGCAGAGTGAGAGTGACTGCAGAGTGACTGCAGAGTGCGAGTGACTGCAGAGTGTGAGTGACTGCAGGGTGACTGCAGAGTGCGGGTGACTCAGAAGTGTGAGTGTTCCAGAGAGAGCAGGGTATGCTTGTGCGCTTACACGGTGCACTGACACACAGGAGCTAAAACAAAGAACAGCTGAACACGTGTCTTGGGAGCTTCATTGAGGCAGCCGGCCCTCTGTGAGGGGAGCAGCAAAGAGGGGACACCCGAACCAATCAAGCGCAACTACTCACTACCTACTGTACGATTACAACACAGGCCGAAGGGCAGAGCTAGGTCTTTTTGCATTACGTAGGGTGAGCAGTATGTGAGTGTGTAGGGTGAGCAGTGTGTGAGTGTGCAGTGTGTGAGTATGCAGGGTGAGCAGTGTGCAGGGTGAGCAGTGTGCTAGTGTGCAGAGTGAGCAGTGTGTGAGTGTGCAGGGTGATCAGTATGTGGGTGTCCAGGGCCAGCAGTGTGTGAGTGTGCAAGGTCAGGAGATTAGAGCTGCGCCCAGAGTTGAACAGATCATCGCCAGTGGGGCTCCCTTATGGCATTTACAGCAGGTATTTACCGGATCCATTACTTGCCTGCATCCTCACCGGAATATCTGTCTGCAACTTTCATTCCCTACTGAGATTTCAGTTTTGAAAACTCCCTGCTGACCTCTGAGTGCCTTTACTTTTGTCCTCAAAGGGCCTGGTGTCAGAGCACCGTTTCTTTTGCCCAGAAGAAAACCACACACACAGACCCACACACACAGCCACAAACACAACACACACACAACCAGACAGTGAGTGCAGAGTGAGTGCGAGAGTGACAGTGAGTGCAGAGTGAGTGCGAGAGTGACAGTGAGTGCAGAGTGAGTGCGAGTGCAGAGTGAGTGCAGAGTGACAGTGAGTGCAGAGTGAGTGCGAGAGTGACAGTGAGTGCAGAGTGAGTGCGAGAGTGACAGTGAGTGCAGAGTTAGTGCAGAGTGAGTGCAAGAGTGCAGAGTGACAGTGAGTGTGAGTGCAGAGTGAGTGCGAGAGTGCAGAGTGAGTGCAGAGTGACAGTGAGTGTGAGTGCAGAGTGAGTGCAGAGTGAGTGCAGAGTGACAGTGAATGCAGAGTGGTGAGAATGTGTGCAGAGTGAGAGTGTGTGCAGCAGTGTGATTGAGTGCAGAGTGAGAGTGAGTGCTGTAGAGTTTGAGTGAGTACAGAGTGTGTGCAGAGTGAGTGCTGCAGAGTGAGAGTGAGTGCTGCAGAGTGAGAGTGAGTGCTGCATTGTGTGAGTGCTGCATTGTGTGAGTGCTGCATAGTGTGAGTGCTGCATAGTGTGAGTGCTGCATAGTGTGAGTGCTGCATAGTGTGAGTGCTGCATAGTGTGAGTGCTGCAGAGTGTGAGTGCTGCAGAGTGTGAGTGCTGCAGAGTGTGAGTGCTGCAGAGTGTGAGTGCTGCAGAGTGTGAGTGCTGCAGAGTGTGAGTGCTGCAGAGTGTGAGTGCTGCAGAGTGTGAGTGCTGCAGAGTGTGAGTGCTGCAGAGTGTGAGTGCTGCAGAGTGTGAGTGCTGCAGAGTGTGTGTGAGTGTGAGTGCAGAGTGTGTGTGAGTGTGAGTGCAGAGTGAGTGTGAGTGCAGTGTGAGTGCAGAGTGAGACTGCAGAGTGAGTGCAGAATGAGTGCAGAGTGAGAGTGAGTGCAGAGTGAGTTCAGAGTGCAGAGTGAGTTCAGAGTGCAGAGTGAGTGCAGAGTGAGTTCAGAGTGCAGAGTGAGTTCAGAGTGCAGAGTGAGTGCAGAGTGTGAGTGAGTGCAGAATGATAGTGAGTGCAGAATAACTGCAGAGTGAGTGCAGACTTAGTGCAGAATGACTGCAGAGTAAGAGTGAGTGCGCAGGAAAAGACCACACACATAAGACCACACACATAAGACCACACACATAAGACCACACACATAAGACCACACACATAAGACCACACACATAAGACCACACACATAAGACCGCACACATAAGACCGCCCACATAAGACCACACACATAAAACCACACACTTAAAACCACATACATAAAACCACACACATAAGACCACACTCTCACCACCGCACACGCAACCACACACGCAACCACACACGCAACCACACACACCACCAGCCGTCACTGCACACTTTCACCGGGCACAAACACCACCAGCCGTCAGTGCACGCTTTCACCGGGCACAAACACCATCAGCTTTCAGTGCAGGCTTCCACCAGGCACACAACAGCAGACATCAGTGCACGCTTTTACCAGGCACACACGCCTCCAGCCGTCTGTGCACGCTTTTACCAGGCACACACACCACCAGCCATCAGTGCACGCTTCCACCAAGCACACACACCTCCAGCCGGCAGTGCACGCTTCCACCAAGCACACACACCACCAGCCGGCAGTGCACGCTTCCACCAAGCACACACACCACCAGCCATCAGTGCACAATTTCTACAGGCACACACACCACCAGCCATTAGTGCACACATCAATTGTTAACGCATCCACAATTAACTATTGTAGCAATCGCAGTATGGTGCACTTTACTTTTAAACATATTCATCTAAAGCACAGCATGCCACCATTGCTACAATTCCAATCCAACCCACATAATTCCACTACACACCACATGCATACACTCCATAACACATGGCTAAAAGACATTGCCATTTACAATGCCATTAGCTCTAACTCAAATAAATCCGAGACCTATTGCATTTCTAATGCTTGTTAATTCCTGGATTGCCTGCACTATTTCCTCTTGATATATATCTTCCTCAAGGGTGGTTTTTTTCTGCAGCCGCCAGAGAAGGGAGAGGAATGAATGTCCTTTACAAATTCACGGCAATGTTCAGCTTTTACGTCGCTGGATGGGGAGTAAAGCCATTTGTAGGGTGTGGCAAATTATTCCACTATTTCTATTTTACCAGTTATGTCTTTACCTTCTGATTTTTGCAGGCAGTGGACTCAATTCTTCCCTTTTTCCCTCCTATCTAGCTAGGCAAGGAATCTTCCAGTCTTGTCACCGTATTCATAAACACAGTTAAGTGTCTCTCTTTGTTTCCCTATGACTTCTGACCTTGTCAGTTCCCGATATTCCATGTGTTTGAGGGACAGCCTACGAGCCACATCGGCGGTGTCTGTGAGTTGGGCCTCCAGTAGGCTAATACCTGTCTCAATGGCTTCCACGTGCTCTTTTTTTTCTCTTTTGTGCCCAACCCTTAAAGAGATACCTTGGCCTCTGATGACCGGTTTATGTTCCTCTCATAGTACTGTGGCCAAAGTCTCTGAGGCCTCGTTTTCGGCAAAATAAGGTTCGTGGCTACTTCTATCGCTTCTTGGATGATGGGGGTCTTGAGGAGGCAGGGGTTAATGTCATGCCCTGGCAAAGGTGTATATTTGCCCCTCCGTCCCATATGGGTGAGTGGTCCTATATGTCTCTTGGTAAGTGTTGAATGACTAGGGTGCTGAATTGGACTGGAAGATGAGTTCCCTAGCTGGGCATCCATAATACAATATGTACAAACCAGTACGCATATTACAGTTATTGAACCAGAGGTTTTCATTTTAACAAGAAAAGTGAATCCCAAGCATAACGTGCCCTTAACGTTAAAAGGATGTTTAAAGTGACCAGGAGTATGACTTTTTTGAGGGCGTAGGAGTAGGGATGAAAGTGATCATGGGGCAAGGAAAGCTCTGCCACATTGTCCCTGTCTATTTCACTCCTGCCCTTTGACTTTCTTTCCTCCTGGTAGACTAGACAATCAGGGAGTCCACAATGCTCCGCTGCAAAGGGGTGAGCCTTAGAAGAAGGGAGAGCTGTACTGCCTGATGTGAGGAGAGGAGAAAGTTCCTGCAAAGATGTACAAAGAGCAGTGCCCAGCATGCTGAAGTCAGCAAGTGGTATATCAAGCAAATGTGCCACCAAGGAGCCACAGTGTTGAAAGCAATAGGGGGACCCAGTATCCCTCAGAACCTGGGCATGTATATCATAAACAACAATTGGTTCAATCAGGTTAGAAACATTTCTTTACAATTCAAAACATTTGTGATATCCATGTATCTTTGAAGCACATGGAACAGATGAAACTAGAACAATTTTTTGGCGTTCTCAAAAATCTTTTTACTTTCTTTTTATCAAAACAACGCATATAATCAAAACTACAAATGAGGGCTGTCTAATTATTCAAGGGGCGGAACGGTGCAAGTGACAAATTTACAGTGAATAAAGTGCCCATGTGAAGAATAGTGACTGAGTGTATGTACATGGACGTGAAGAGATTTGGCATAAAAAAGAAAGGAACTTTACAAGTCCAAACAATATATGTTTCCAGTATCTCTAGTCCAAACAAAAAATTGCTGAATGATTCAAGGACGAGATCTAAAGATGATTGGACAGATGTATCTGGCGACGTTTCGACACTAACAAATGCAAAAGTAAGGTAATGCATTGGCGGGTCTTCTTCAGGACAGGGAAACAGAAGTTGACAGCCTAGAGGGGAAAGAATTCAAATGAAAATGTGTTCCACAGAGTACTGGTAAAAGAAAACCGTTCGGATGTGCCAATAAACTCACCCAATCCATATGTATTAATGGATTCTGATAACCGGAATTCAAGGCGCCATGCTGTTCACGAGGTAGGCTGGAGGGATGCGGCCCTTAATTTGATTAAGGAAAGGGGGGGGGCGCTAGTTAGTCTGAGCTCAACCAGATGAACCATGATCAAGGAAACACGAATGCCAAAGAATCATACCTGAAAATTGGGATTCCAAGTGATTGTGTGGGGTGAAAGTGCTGTGTCGTCAATCACCTAGAGTTAAACAATGAAGTACGTAAGTGCCTAGAACACGCACTGGTGGTGATATGATAAATTATGCCAGCATCCAATGAATCATACATTGTTATGTAGAAAAAGCCCAAAAACTTTGTCTTGAAAGTTGTGGTGTGGATTAATTCATAATGTGTTACTTCGATGCTTTTTATCAATTAGAAGGCATCTCTTTGAACAATATCAATTTCTGTGAATTAAATTAATTTAAGCCATCAAGGATTAGGCTAAAGGTTGCGTGCGCTCATTAAAAAGGAACCGTGTGCTCATTAAAAAGTAAGGAATGTCATATTTTTAAGAGCCACCGGGTAGCTAATGAAGATCGGGCCAAGGTTTCACGCACTCTTTAAATCTTAGGTAAAAGATTACAGGAAAAGGGAATAACTGCGCACGAGGTAGCTATTAAGGATTAGGGCCGGGTTTTCACTAGCTCTTTAAATGTAGGGTAACACATTCCCTAAAGAGGCAAGTTTGTGCATACCCACATTCAGAGGATTGGTCCCAGACGTAATGTGGCAAATACTGTGTACCTAACGACAAACTCCCCATTACATATAAATTACGTCAGGCATAAACAGTGAGTTTGAAAAAGAAGATGGAAAAAATGCCAAGAAGGATAGTGATGAATAAGTGAATGACAATTCTTACCCTTTGCAGCTAAATAAAACATGCTTAGTCCTCATCAGCGGTCACAACAAAAGGCACATTGTCGCATACCTCTGAGGTGATACAATCTTCAATGAGAGAACTGGCGACATTTTCACTTGAAAAAGATGACATGTCAACCATGATTGTAATACATTATGAGTAAATGTCAAAAGATGAAACTTGAAAGTAAATAAAATCAAACCCAATTGCGGCCAGCACGTTATGAATGTTTGGACATATGATAAGAAAGAGTGCCCACCTATGTGGTCTTGTGCCCAAGGGTGAATACAAATAACATTGAGTGGCATTGCCAGGAGGATAGCGGCAGCACGTATCACTTGGTTTTCAGTTTTTTGAGCCCATGTAAACAGACGTGTGTCTCAAACAGATAGGAGGATGGAAAGTCAAAAAGGATCAAAAATAGGGACTCTAGTGTCATCTATTGCTCAACTGCCCCATTTATTTATGTGTTTCCTCCATTTCGTTCAACCCACATGTGATCGTTTTCAAAGAATGTAGTAGTAGTGTTTATTGTTTAGTTAGTTAAAACATAACAATTTAAAACAAGTAGCAAAAAATACAATGTTACAGTAAACAGTTAAAAAGCAGAAATTTAACTATAAAATCATTTTGTTTCTTAAAAGTTCAATGTAGTGAGTTAGACCTTGTTTGCCCAACTTCCGACCCTTTTAGCAAAGCTTTTTAAAGGCTTTAATAAATTTGATCAATCTGCCATGCAGTGGGGGGTCTGAGGGGCTTAGGCACGCTATTATTGCGGCTCTGCAGGATCTAATACCTCTTTCGTTGAAGCTTGTCTTTAGAAGGATTACACGTTCAGCCCGCAGTTTTTTACATGTGCAAATTATATGGATGAAGTCTTCTTTGTGATGATTGCACAGCCGACATGATTTAGGGCCTGTGTGCCGCCAAGCTGGCTGCTCAGCCTGGGATGGTAGTGATCCAAAACGCAGTGCCATAAGTTTTTTTTTTTACGTAGATTGAGTAGCTTTCGTTTAAATAAGCCGCCGGTGCGAGGGACTTGTAATGGTTTATCACCATCCAGGCGTGCGACCTTGATCTTAAGATATTTTTGTCCAATAGCAATGAATGGGTTTTTGATACTTTATTGACAGCTTGTTTAAACGATTGGTATGGCAAGTTTTTGTTCCATAATTCCGTCGTACATGTGGCTGAAAGCGATTTGCAAAGGTATTGATTGAAAGGAGAAGATTTGTCTTGGTTTAATTCAGTCCAGATTGCCTCATTGATTTTTGATGTTGCGGCATTTAGCTTGAAGCGGTACCAAGTTTTCACCGTCGCGTACATTCTGCCAACTTCTTCATTTGTAAGGCCAAATTCCAGACGAACCTGGGCTTGGGAAGCTGATCTTGGAGCCTGAAATACTTTTTTGTAGATGGAGGCTATCAACTGGTTTAGGAGCTCTCCATCCTCGCCATGGAAGGCCGCGCTGGCATATGTTAGAGTTGGCAGGGTTTTGCCTTCATTATGGCGAGCAAAGGTTTATATGAAGGGCCCTTCAGCTTTTTAGCTAATAGGCTGAAGGCAAATGTTAGAGCACTTGATCTCTGAGCCATATATTTTTTGTGCTCTGTAAGGTTTTTTGAGTTGTCGATGTAAATACCTAAGTATTTGTATTTTTTTACCTCCTCAAGTTGGATACTGTTAAGCCAGATTGTCTGTTTTCTTGGCTGTTTTGTCCCAATCACCATAGTTTTCGTTTTGGATGTGTTGATTTCAAGTTTATTTTCTGAAATGTAAACTGACATTTTGTTCAGGCATCTTTGCAGGCCGATCTTTGTTTGGCTCATTAACACCACGTCATCCGCGTATGAGAGATGCGATAGTCTCAGTTCACCAAGCTTTGGTGTATGGGAGTTGGTACAGTCCAGCCTTTGAGAGAGGTCGGATAAAAACAAATTAAAAAGATGTTGGGCTAGAATACACCCTTGTTTTAAGCCTCTGGTGGTTGATAGCTTCCTCGAGAGTCTGGACCCATCTCCTTTCTTGATCCTTAGCCAGGTGTTTGAATAGAATAACAGAATGCCTTTTAAAAGCCTTTCAGGGATATCCCAGGCTCGCAGCTTTTTCCACAGAAGATGGCGATCAACACTGTCGAAGGCTGCTTTTAGGTCTATAAAGTAGAGGTAAAGTTGCAGTTTCCTCTGCTTACACTTGTTTGTAATTAGCGAAAGACCTAAAATGTTCGTCGTCGTTCCAAGGCCTTGTCTGAAGCCAATCTGGTTTTCCGGAATTAGGTTAAGGTCGTCAGACCATGCCTTAAGCTCTTCAAGTACGAGGGAGGCATAATATTTGGCCTCTACGTCCAGCAGGGCTATCAATCTGTAGTGAGCCAGATTTGCTCTGTCTCCTCCTTTAAATAAAGGTGTCAGAATCGAACCTTGCCAGTTGACTGGTATGATGTTTAGTTTCTCTATTTCTTGGTATAAGTTAGAAAGATGATTGCCCCAACACGGGATATCGTATTTGAAGATTACTTGGGGAATTCCGTTGGGGCCTGGTGCGCCGTCATTTCTGCCTTTCTTAATTATACATCTAACTCCTTCAGTCGAAGGGGACGAGTAACTTATGGCTGGAATCGGGGATACATTTTCCTCCATTGGATTTATGACTACGTTTAATTGCTCCTTCTCTTTTGAAGTTGCGGCATCTTCTGGGTTGGTTGCTTCTAAGAACCCGGTGTGCTTTACATGAACTGCCCCTCGGTCATAAGTGTATCCCAAGATTGGTTCTAGCAGGGGAGGTTCCCAAATCCTCCCTGATAGAAACTCCGCCCATTCAGATTCTTGTATGTTTGAGGATAACACTGTAACCGGTCGGTTCAAGTTGTTGATGATAGTCCAGAACTGTTTTGAGTTGGATTTCTTTGAGCTACAGAGTAGTTCGGCCCAGAATTTGTCGTTACTCTTTCTTTTTTCTTCCCAGAGGTCTTTTTTATAACATTTCCTGAGCGGTCTTGCACTATCCCATGCTGCTGTGTCAGGTGTTGTTCTTTTTAGCATCCTTATGCATTTTTTGAGTTTGCCTTTCAGGGTTCGCAGACCTGCCGTTGTTTTTTCCCGGGCACTGGGCTGCTTTTGTCCTGACGGCATTAATGTTTTTAGCTCAACTGTGAAATTTTCCCATGCTTGAATTTTGTCCTGGGCTCCAATTTTGCTAGTAATTAGCATTTTTTTATTTTTAACTGCAATGTTTCAATTGTGACGTTTGACCATTTTAGGCGTTTTAGGTCCACTGTGTGTAGGTTACCGTCAACAGATGTATTTACCTGATGTTTGGCAATGTTAGTCCTAAAATGTATCAGCTGATATGAATGGTCACTCCTAGTTGTGTACTCTATCGAGACGTGCAATAGGGATGGCATCAGAGATACTGAGATTGCTGTGTAGTCCAGTCTTGACCTTGACTTCCCCCCATGGAATGTAAACTTCGGGGGGAAGTCGTCTGGGGTTTGACCGTTCAATACTCTTAGCCCAAGAAACTCTAAGGCATTAACCAACCCTTGTCCTACTAGATCCACTTTTGGCCTCATTGGCTGGAATTGATGTATCCATCTACATTCTTTGAAATTCAATGAAGAAGACAAGTTGCCTCCTCCTGGATGTGGGCAGATTTTTTCTATAAACAGCCACTCTAGTCTGTCTGGTGGGTGGGTGCGACTCAAAAAATGTTCAACTAAGGTTGCCCCTGAATTTTACATTTAATTTTACTGACATGCTGTAAAATACTAGCCTTAACTTTTTGGGTGGTTTGACCAACATACAACTTATCACAAGGACATTTTATCACGTAAATTACATTGGTGCTATTGCAATTTGTGTATTGTGATAGAGTGTAGGTGTGGTTAACATGTATGAAAGTGTTTCCTTCAATAGTCAGATGGCAGGCTTTACAATGTCCACATTTTTGAAGACCAGTCAATGGAGGGATGCTCAGTTGCGTCCTTGTATCAGGTGGTCTTGGGGTCTCTAAAAAGGCACTCACTACGAAGTCCTTGATGTTATTTCCACGCTTGAAGGCGAATAATGGATCTTCAGTTGCCCCAATTTCTGTTGCCACCAAATTCCAATACTTTTTAATGATTTTCTTGATCTTGTGGCTTCTGGTATTATATGTGGTTACACACACAATCTTGTTGTTTTGATTTTCCTTGGGCTTCACCTCAAGCAGTGTTTCACGTGGGCAATACCATTACCCCTGTCCCAAAGCAGACCCGCCATGACATGTTCTTACTTTTGCGTTTGTTAGGGGCAAACATAGACGGATACATCTGTCCAATCATCTTTAGATCTCGTTGCCCTTGAATCATTAAGCAATTCTTTTGTTTGGACTAGCGATACTGGAAACATAATTAGACCACACTCATTTGTAGTTTTGATAATGTGCATTGTTTTGATAAAAAGAAAAGTAAAAAGATTTTTGATAACACCAAAAAATTGTTCTTCCTATGTGTTCCATGTAAATCGAAGATACATTGATATCACAAATGTTTTGAATTGTAAAGAAATGTTTCTTACCTGACATAACCAAGGAGCCCTAGACATGTTTAAGGCAGTATGCAAGAAGCAGTACATTGGCACATGTGTTGACATGGAAAGACTTTGAGCGTGATGAGATTGCTTTTCAGTCCATGAACACCATTCTTGGCTTTGTGGGAGGCTTTGTGCATCTTTTGTAGCAAGAGGAGCACAGGTTTTTTTTTCTCTGCCTTATGTCTTCTTCTTTGGCTCAGGACAAATGCCCTAATTCTGAACAGATTGAGCCTTTGCTGATCCAGAATCCCAGTTCCAGTTGGTGAACTGGTGGGTTCAGGTGATACCCTATAGCCCTTAAGGGTCCAGCCAACCAGAAATCTCACCTGGTAAAGTCTCATTTTCATGATACAGTCCCTTGCGGTATGGCGCACCCATTATCCTACCTAGGGTGCTGCATCATACAGCATTGATAGTTTTCCCTTCAATAACATTGTCAGAAGAGATTAGTTGCAGCTGGTGCAGTAACTGGTCCCATCTTCAGATGACACAGAATCTGAGTTCAAAGCCCCCTGCGACTTGCTGTAAAAAAATCTTGACTGTACACCCTTGCTGCAGTTGGAAAGTAAAGTGCATAAGGGGAGTAACTTGATTTGCAGTTGGAGTACAGTAGTGCATGAGAACTGTAGTAAAGTGGATATGGTATTTGGAAGTGACACCTTTTCAGCTGGGAAACTGGGTGTAGTGTGCATTTTATAAGAATTTCCTTAGCCCTCACATAAAAAGACAGTGCTCAAGGGAACTTGATTGCTATAGATACAACACCAGTGTGAATGTCCTGAGTACCATCTGAGGATCATTCAAAATCACACAGTCAGACGGAGTAAGCCCCAAAAGGATTCGCTTGACACGCACCTTTCAGTACCTTCTGAACAGCCAGCAAAATCCACAACTGCTAGGAATAAGAAATATCCTCTCAGTATAAACGTACCCAGTGTCAAGGAACATGAAAATAGATCCTCAAAGCTGTATAATGGGGGCATTTCAAATGTTTCCTGTACTTAGAGACAGGCATAAACGTAACCACAAACTTAAAGCGTGAGAAAATGAAACCAACATATTTGTGTAGAAGAAATGGTGTTGTTAACAATAGTCCGCAACAAAAGGTGACGGTGAGTGTTTTTGGGTAGTCACAATAGAATGAGCTCAGAATAAGTACCTGAGCTATTCCTTGAACACGCTCTTATCAGTAACTGCTTTTTATCTCCAATGAAGTAAGTCTCTTGACAGAAAGCTGTGTCCCGTGACAGCTGTCCCATTCTGAACCACATGTAATACAATATTTGAGACGTCAGTCTGCCTCCACAGTGTATGAGTTGATGAGCATTGGAATGGCAAGTTGCCGTCTTAAAGGCATGTTACACTTAAAAGGGGTTTTGGCCTCAGAGGCACATGTAAAAAAGGGTGGGGTTTAATTTAATAATAAAAAACAATTATGCTTACCTTCCTGCCGGCTTGCTCCAGTGATGTCTCTGCTCTTCTCCTGCTTCCGGAAGGAACAGGAAGCAGGCAGCCGGGCTCCCAGTCCCACCCCTAAGCCAATCACAGTGCTGCAAGCAGTGTTGTGCTTATTCGGGACGCCGCCCAGCCAGGGCCGACCAAACCAGTCATGCGCACTCAGACGTGGGCACACCAGTCCTCCCCTGCCTAGCCCTGCTTGCAGATCAGCCCTGCCCACTCGCAACCAAACCCATCTGCTTTCTTGCAGTGCGAGCTGCAGAACCATAAAATGATAGTTATTACCAAGGATACTAGAAGTGATTACTACTTCTGGGGAGCGCGAAGAATGCTAGCTACTGCCTGTCATCTGTAATAGTCGTAATTGATACGAACTGCCATTCTTTTTAAATTGTTATAATCGCCGCTGTGTGTATACCGCATTTTTAACATCCCCACTTACCCGCACTTTACATTCATTATTGGCACCCACCGCTTGAGCGGAACACTCACTCCCTTCACCCGGCCATTCCATCTTGGCTGAGTGAGGCAGGCCTTTCCATCAGTGGCCGCCATAGGTGGGGAGGCGCTCTAGTGGTTGGGACGGGCTATCAGCTGACTGTATTTAGAGCAGGAAATGCTTGCGCGTCTTCAAGGATACTAGAAGTGATTACTACTCCTGGGGAGCGCGAAGAACGCTAGCTACTGCCGGTCATCTGTAATAGTCGTAATTGATACGAACTGCCATTCTTTTTAAATTGTTATTATCGCCGATGTGTGTATACCGCATTGTTAACATCCCCACTTACCCGCACTTTAAAATCATTATTGGCACCCGCCGCTTGAGCGGAACACTCACTCCCTTCACCTGGCCGTTCCATCTTGGCTGAGTGAGGCAGGCCTTTCCATCAGTGGCCGCCATAGGTGGAGAGGCGCTCTAGTGGTTGGGACGGACTATCACCCCACTATATTTAGAGCAGGAAATGCCGACGCACAGCGACGGCGCGCGGGAGGCTCGCCAGAGGCAAGCCCGTCTGCGCCTGTCCGTGCCAGTACGGGTCAAGGGGCAGGAACCCCTGCCCGTGATCCCCCAGAATTAACATATTTTAGTAGGGATGAACTATTGATGATTCGGGATAACCTGCCGCACAGTTGTCTGCATACTATTCCCCTGGATGATGATGACAACTATTGCCCCCATTGCCCTTATTGTGATTTCACATTCATCCCCTGTAAAATTCCTCACATAGACATCAAAGAGAGTGTCCCCTTCTCCATGCTGTATTTGAACTGTCGCTCTCTGCCTAAGCACTCGAATGAAATCTACATGTTGCTTGAGGACAGGGAGCCGGATGTCCTTTTTCTCACGGAGACATGGACAAACTCAGCCTCAGGCTCGGATGTGGTCCTGGCCCTTCCTCCTGATTATACTCTGATTAAACAGGATCGAGATTCTGGGCGGGGAGGTGGTATTGCTATTATATTCAAAAAATTCTACAGCTGCAGAGTCATGAAGGGTCCCTGTCAGACTGCAGAAACTGTACTTTTGCCATTTCCTTCACGCCCACCTGTACTTTTTGTGGTATTCTGTTCTATCGCCCCCTGGGGGCTTTTTCCGCCTTTTGTAATGATCTGGTAGGCACTGCCATAAACCTTGCCAGTAGCTCCCCTAACTTCTCAATACTTGGTGACTTTAACCTTCACCTAGATTATTTAAATTTACCCTCCTCTCGAAAATTGGTCGCAGGAATGGAAGCTTTTCAGTTTAACCTCATTGTACCTGGCCTTACCCATAAAGCTGGCCACTTACTCGATCCTCTGTTCACTAACTTAGATGATCTTATCCTGAAGGAGAAGATTGCAGTACCCTGGTCAGATCACTTACTTCTTTCCTTTGTGTGGACCCCTGTGATTGCCCCTCAATCCTCTACAAAATCCACTAAGTCGGGCCGGATTTGGTCTAAACTTGTGGTGGAAGAGTGGGTAATCCACCTTAATAATTCCATCCCTGCCCTCGCCACCAACCCTATTGAAGCAAATGATGATTTTAATATTTGGTTGGAAGCCTCCTTAGACCTTGTTTTACCAAAGAGGAATTTTGACCTGCGAGCAGGTACTAATAAGAAGCCATGGTATACGCTTGGACTTAGGAGGCTTAAACAAACTTGTAAGCAGGCCGAACGAAAATGGAGGAAAAACTTCTCTACATCAAGCAAGGACAAGTATAGATTAGCACTTAGACAGTATAAAGCTGGAATTAAAGATGCTCAATCTAAGTACTACCAGGGAAAGATTATGTCGGCCGCCAATGCTCCTAGGGAAATATTTAAAATTTTTAAATCCCTCACCACTCCTCCTGACCCTCCCCCTGATGTCTCGAACGCCCAATAGCGTTTTGATGAAATTGCTAATTTCTTTCTCTCTAAAGTTACTAACATCTATTCGCAATTTCCTCATTCGGACACTGATCTGCAACCCCCTTGCGTCCCCTCATATCCTAAGCTTGAGGTGTTCCCTCTTCTTTCTCTATCTGACTCATAGTGTCTTCTGGAGAACCTTAAATCTGGATCCCCAGCCGATGTGGCGCCTCCCTCCGTACTTAAGTTAGTATCGGAGACTATTGCACCAGTCATCCAGCATGTTATCAATACTTACTTGGCAGCTGGACAGGTTCCCCCTTTATGGAAACAGGTACGTGTCAGAGCATTGTTAAAAAAACCTAACTTGGATCCAGGGGAATGGGCAAATTATCGGCCTATTTCCCTTCTCCCTGGCATTAGCAAATTAGCGGAAAGACACGTGAACACTACGTTGGCGACATAGCCTTACATCCCACTCAGACAGGATTCAGAAGTAAACAGGGCACCGAGACGGCCCTCCTGGCAGTGGTGGAAGACGCCAGGAAAATTGTGGACACCGGAGGCTGCGCTGCGATCATCCTGTTAGACCTCAGCACAGCCTTCGATACGGTAAATCACCGTATTTTGATACAAAGACTGATGTCGGTGGGAGTATCGGGGACTGCTCTGGAGTGGCTTCGGTCATTTCTAGCTCACAGATCATTTGTGGTCTGTGAGAGTGAGGTGTACTCGAAGCAGACAGGGTTGTAGTATGGTGTCCCCCAGGGATCCGCGTTGAGTCCCACCATGTTCAACATCTATATGCGGCCCCTGGCAGACATTGTACTTCCCTGGGGGGTCCAACTGGTAACCTACGCGGATGACACCCAGCTGGTAGTGTCTCTTAGCCAGTTGGACCAGAATAATAACAATCTTAAATCCTGCCTGGTTAACATAGCTGAGTAGATGGATGCCTCTTTCCTAAAAGACGGAAGTCATGCTACTGGGTCACGCCCCTCCCACTAATCTTGATCTTAGTTGGCCAACAGTGCTGAGCCCTAGCCCTTTGCCGAAGAGCCAGATCAAGAGTCTGGGTGTGTGTATCGATCCTAGTCTAAGCTTTCTGGTACGGGCTCGCAAGGTGGCGGCCACATGTTATGGTTTGATCAGAACGCTGAGGAAGATCCTCCCTCTTCTCCCGTTTGATGCTAGACGCCTTTTGGTACAAGCCCTTATTCTATCGTGACTTGACTATTCTAATGCGATTTATCTGGGCGCTCCATAGGGGACTATCAAGATCCTACAGCTGGTCGAGAACTGCGCGGCCCATCTACTTTTAAAGGTTGCGAGACGCGACTCTGCTAAGCCAGCACTTCGTCAGCTACACTGGCTTCCTGTGCAACAAAGAATTGTGTTTAAATCTATGTGTACCGTACATAAATCTCTTACCGGTAATGGTCCATCGCTTCTTCTCCCGATGTTTCAACGCCTTCCGGTATTACGGACTCTTAGATCCAATCACAAAATGTTGCTGACAGTTCCGAGGTTTCGCCGGGCCCGCTCTGGCGGACGCAGATTTGCGCTTCACGCAGCAAAACTCTGGAATCAACTCCCTGAATCAATTCGTTTTGAATCCAACTATTTACAATTCAGGAAACAGCTGAAGACCTTCCTTTTCCCTTGAGTGGTTTGGCGTTCTAGTTATCCTAATGCGCTAGGATGCCTACGGGTAACCATGCGCAATATAAGTGTATATTCCATTCCATTCCATTTTATGTTTCTGCTTCACATAAAATTATAGTTATTACCATTTTGTGTTTCTTCTTCTCGCACTGCGAGAAAGCATCGGGCCTAGCTTCTCCGTCCTAGTGGAGGAGACTTCCCTGTGTAAAATGAAGACTTCCATCTTCAAGTAACTTGTGACAGGAGCTTACAAGCTAAACAAAATGTATGCTGCAAGCACAACAAGAGTATGTACAGCCCTAAAGCACTGCACTTACTTAACTAGGCAGCGATAGATAATAACGTGTGCCTTGGATCTTCTCGAGTGGGAGAAATTACATGCCAAGGGAATACACTATAGTGGTGTGAAAATGGAATTTCCCCAGCTTGGCTAATTATCCATTTGTTGGCATTAACACACTAAACCCACTGCACATGTACATTATTACACTCATAAGAAAGAGAAAAGTTAGAATGACCGTGTCAGCGCAGCGGGCATACGAGGTTCTGCCTTCTCCTGGATCACCTCTTTCCTGACAGGGCGTTCTCAAGCCGTTCACCTTCCCGGCTTCTCTGCTTCTCCCCTCCCGGTGCCCTGTGGGGTCCCCCAAGGTTCCTCTCTCTCTCCCCTTCTCTTTAACCTCTATATTCACCCTCTTATCTCTTCTCTTCTTGAGCTGGGGGTCTCTGTGTATAATTACGCTGACGACCTCCAGCTCGTCTTTGATCTTTCCTCTACTTCTCACTCTCTATCCTTTTTTCACTCCACCATGGTCTTTATCTCTGGGTGGATGAGCGCCAATCACCTCAAGCTCAACCCAGATAAGACTGAGCTTGTCTTGATTGGCGGCTCATCCAGTCCCTGGTCCCCTGCTTTCTGGCCTCCCATCCTTGGCCCCCCTCCCACCCCCGTTCCCTCTGTTAAAACTCTGGGCATCAAGGTCAGACAGGACCTGTCCATGCATGGCCAGGTCAGTGCCGTGGTGTCCTCCTGTTTTCTTTCCCTCCGAATGATCCGGAAAATCTCTCGTTTTTTTTCTCTCGACTCCCTTAAAATTATTATTTCCGCCCTTATCACTTCCCGCCTTGATTATGGCAATAGCTTGTTCGCTGGCATCCCTGCCTATGAAACCCGCCGCTTACAAGCTATCCAGAACCAGGCCGCCCGTCTCATCTTTCATTTGCCCAAAACCCATCACATCACTCCCGTCCTTAAATCCCTTCACTGGTTGCCCATCTTGCAGAGATCTCTGTTTAAACTAGGGTGCCTTGTTTACCGGGCCCTTGATCACTCTGCACCGGCTTTCATTAATTCTTTGATTTCCCGTCACACCCCTGCCCGCACTCTCCGTTCATCATCTTCTGCCCTCCTCACTGTTCCCCGCTTTCACAAATCTCGCACTGGTGGAACCCGTTTCTCTGTTCTTGCCCCCCGGTTCTGGAACTCCCTTCCTCTTTCTATGCGTTTGATCCCTATTTTTTCTCATTTCCGTAAAGCGCTGAAAACTTTTCTGTTTGCCCTGGCCTACCCCTGCTAAACCTCCTGGCCCTGTCTGTTCGGTTCTTCAGAGCTCCCAGCGCCAGGAAGCCGTTTGGCCATCGTGCGCTCTATAAATATTTTTCATTCATTCATTCATTTCATTCATTCTATTCAGGTACTTGCTTAGTGTATGGGAACCATAGATTTGTTTGGATATATATACCCAAAAACAGATGTTTGTGCTGTGCAGCGTGGCCCTTGGTGCTGTTACATTTCAGTTTCACATTGCTCTAGGTTGTTAAGGAAAACTGCAGGACTGCATTCGCTAAATAAAGTGCCAGTATTTACCTCTTGTTAAATACAGTGGCCTTTTTGGTCTAACGCCAGTCTCTATGGAAGTGGTTTCCAGAGGCCAAGACATTACAATTCCATTTATGAACGCACAATAATTTGTCTTCCATGTTTTAGCAAATAGCTTGCTACCCAGTGACACAAAACTAATCTTTTCAGATGATTGTATATGCACAAAGGTAGACACTATGTTGTTATATAAAGCATGGCTCAAACTACAGAGAACCCGCCCTAGTAAGGTTATTATTATCTGTGAAGGGACATTGTCTATATAAAAAGTGAAATGACACTGAGTGAGAAAAATATGACCTTTACGTGCATGAACATCAATTTGCCCATGGGGCTGTTGGTGCGGCTCCACCAACAGAGGTTGAAAAACCAAAGTTGGTGGGGTTAGGAGCTCGATGGATGAAATGGAAGGAGGCAAACTAAATGTTATAGTGTTTTAAAATTTATGCTATAATAATGTTTTTTTATAGCAATACAATATTATTTGTACACCACACATTCAACCTTGAACCATCCTTGATAGCACTTGGTATCACAAGGTTGCCTTCAGAAGTGCTGTATACAGCAAGTGTTTCTATTACTCCGTGTAATATTGCTCAGTTTACCAACTTCAGACCAATGGAAAACTGAGTTTGCACTTGAAGGAATTAGAATTGTGTCCTGCAGATCATAGCACGTTACTGATTGTTTGAATCTCAGCCATTCTTCCAGCTTGGAGCAAAGAGATTCCTAAGGAGCAGAGGAGTAGGCAATGGCTGAGAGCAGTCCAGACCAACAAGCCTATTCATGTTTCCATATAGAGCTATGGTGTCGGCTCCTGCTATATCTCTGTGAAAAGCTAGAATCCCCTACCAGGGTGCCACCATCTCAAACAAACTTTTCTAGAGCTTTTTCTCCAAACTGGTGGTGTGTTGAAGCTCCTGGGTCCATGCTTATCAATTCACAGAAGCAACATGCATACCACAGTCTGTCAATGAAAAGTCGAGCAGTGATTCCTAAATGTTTTGGAACCACTCTTTTCAGAATGACAAACTGTTGTGACCCACCTATCTTAAATGAACATGAGAGTTGGTGATTTTTAAATGTAACTAAAGCATCTTTTGGTTGCACATTTTCATTTACTGAAAGCACATTTTCCATTGAAATGGCCGTTAACTTTGCACAGACATACAGTTTTACTAGTTAAATTATATGGCATACAGCAATCATTTGATAATGTGTGGGAATTGGGTTTCTGTGAATATTTATCATTTGCGCTTCACCAATTAAAGTGGTGCTAATTGTTTTTATCCTATTCAAATCTCTGTTTCCAACACATTTTCTCAACATTTTCTGATTCACCTAAGGGAATGATAGCCGACCCGGTCTCCTGCACTAGCACAGCCTCAAATAGAAAGTCTAATCTCGATCTTACCAGTTTCCGCCCTCTCTCCGAAGAGGACACTTACAATCTTCTGGTTAAAACTAAATCAGGGTCCCCCTATGACCCTTGTCCGATAGAAATATTAAAACTAGCTGGTCACACGGTGGCGTGCAAACTCACCTCCATGTTTAACCTTATGTATAAGGAAGGATACTTTCCTAGAGAATGGAAACAGGCCTCCATTCTGCCGCTGCTAAAAAAAACTAATTTGGACTCGAATGATCCAAACAACTTCAGGCCCATATCTAGACTTCCCCTCCCAGCTAAATTAATAGAGAAAGACATGAATAAGCAACGTAACCAGTTTCTCAATCACACTCAGGCCCTTGACTCCACCCAATATGGATTTAGAGAAGGCCATAGCACTGAAACGGCGCTTATTAAGTCCACGGAAGAAATCAGAGCTACGCTAGATCAAGGAGGCAGGGCTGCCCTGATCATGTTGGACCTATCAGTGGCATTTGATACTGTCCACCATGCAGTATTGGTGGACCGTTTAGATGAGATAGGAATTAAGGACAATGCCCTAAAACTTTAAAAATCCCAAACTGTCAAACTAAACAAATGTGAGGCAGATGCCTTTTCACTACCATGTGGAGTCTCGCAGGGGTCTTCATTGAGCCCGACACTCTTTAACGTTTGTGTCCTCTCTTGCACCCCTCATTGAATCCTATGGTTTTAATTTAACATCTTACGTTGACGATACCCAAATGGTAGTAACCATTCAACCAGAAAGACCCCAAGATACCGCGGCCAAATTTCCTGACTGTATGTACGCTACAGGAAACAGGATGGCACAAAACTGCCTGAAGTTAAACTCCAGTAAGACCGAAGTTGTGTTATTCGGGAACAATCCAGCTTTCTGGACACCCAACTGCTGGCCGAACTCACTAGGACAACTACCAGTCCCGACCAGGAAGGTGAAAAACCTGGGTATTTCGATAGACGACACTCTCAGTTTCAAGGACCAGGTGAACTCAGTGTCATCCTCTACCTCGTTCACCCTTAGAGCCGGCAAAAAAATTATGCCACTTATTCCTAAAGAAGCACAACAAACGGTTGTAAATGCTTTAGTGATGTCTAAACTAGACTACTGTAACAGTCTTTACCTCAAGCTACAAGAAGGCCTAATGAATAAGTTACAGATTCTGCAGAATGCAGCCGCCAGACTTCTTTCAGGAACGCCTAAATATGCATCAATTACAGGTGTAATTAGAGGGTTACACTGGCTACCGATGAGGAAGCGCACCAAATTCAAGGCCTTGTGTCTGGTCTTCAAAGCATTGCATGCAATAGGCCCTAAATTCCTAAAACAACACTTCCAATGGTACTCACGTAAAAGAACTCTCCGTTCTTCGGATGCCAAATTGGTTGTTACACCCCGGACGAAGAAAGCCAATTGGGGCGGCAGAAGCTTTGTCGCTAATGCAGCCATAGCCTGGAACTCCCTCCCCTCGCATCTAAGACATCTGACCAACTTGATGGCCTTCAGAAAGGCCTTAAAAACATGACTTTTTACCAATTCGGCTCAATTTAGTATACAAATCACTCTCCTAGCGTCCGTCAGTAGGCACCTCACCCTAGCGCCAGGACACCTTTTTTGGTAACAGCAGCGCTTTACAAATGCAACTAACATTAACATTTACATTAACTTCAGAATTACAAAACAGTGTACTTCATTTTTGCTTTCCTAACTGTTGAATGCATACATTTCATTAACTTTTATTTACATTTTATGTGTTGCAAAAAACCGACATCCTAAGATTGTCATATAATTCACTTTAAAACTCCTCTCACAATGCAGTCGAAAAAGAAAAGTAAATGCCGATCCCATGTTAAATGAATAAGCAGCAGCTTGTCAGAAGACATACACTGACATTTGACCTCTGTTGCCTAGTGCCATTGAAGCGCACTACATGTGACAGGATAAACACATAAATCTGAAAGAAACAGTTAGTTATAGATTCCTTACCTTAGAATCTCCCACTTGCATCAGACTGGATCCGGAAAGTTTTTCGTCAGCAGTACCCCTGCACGTCAGAAGGTGGGGTAGGTCGACTCCTCGTTAGTTGTCGGCATTGTGGTCGCCGGGATGACGTTGCAGTAGCTACATAGACGCCGCCCTCGCAAGCGCAGATCTGGAGAGAGCGGTACGCCCAGTACATTTTTGACTGAACTTTTTTCTCGACTTTTGTCGACTTTGTTGTTGTTAGAGTCCTTTGACTCCTGGTGCACGAGGGATGCCCGGCTTTAAGGTTTGCAGTTCCTGTTACCGTCTCATGTCGGTCACAGATCTGCACTGCGTGTGCCTCTACTGTATGGAGTGCGACCACGAACCCGAGTCGTTCTCAGACTGCCGGACCATGGCCCGAAGCCTTTGGGGGAGTGGTCCCGAAAGCTACTCCAGGCCCGGCAGTCTGCTTCGCACCGCTCGAGGTCCCGGTCGCGGAGGAGGTCGAGGGACCGGTCACGGAGCCAACACCACTCTTCGCCGAAGTCTTCGCACTCGTGGTGAGGTAAGTCGAAGCACAAAAAGAAGTCGAAGAAGCATCGATTTCTGAGCATTAAGGACCGAGCCTCTGTGTTGAGGAGGCCCAACACAGAGGCTCCTGTGGACAGGACGATTGGCCGAAGCCACCACCCGGCCCCTGGCGACCCCACTTTCCTTTCCCAACACCCCACCCCTGAGAGCTTGGTAGTCCAAGCCTCTATGTCCAAGGGCGCATTGCCTACTGCACCCCCGGAAAGGGAATCTCGACTTCTCCCCTTCCTTAGGCCAAGGCGATAAGGGATGCAGGTGGTGCCCCTCCTGCAGCTCCGCATGCGGAGCCCGCTGGGTCGACTCCGGATTTCCCTCCCTTCCCGGGACTCGGTGTGACCCCTCTACGAAGCGATGCATGCCATCTTTGGCAGCCCGACTCCGCCGACATGCCTTCGGGCCCCGCAGACTCGGCTGGAGGCCTTGGGCCTTCGACGTCGGCTGCTTCGGTGCCGCAGGGTCCCCTTGTATCCAGGCCTGGATGAGGATCGGCGCCGGTCGACCTCGTTACGCCTCCCTCGGTGTCGATCTCAATGGCACCACGTCCGCCACCGGCGTCTGCTGTGTCCCCAGCTGATGCCGATCCCGGCCTCCACCTCGAGGTAGACACGGAGTCATAGCCGCATCGACCGATGCCGGAACCAGCGCCGACGGGTACTTTTGGGCCCCTGCTCCACCCTGGCTCTTTGAGACCAGATTGGCAGCCAGAAGAGGGTGAGGAGGACTGGGAGAGGAATGGAGACCATTTGACAGTCCAGATGGAGTATGAGCAAGAATGGAGAGAGGAACTGGGGGATGCCAGTGGTTTGGATACCTCACCAGACTTTGGCATGTTCTCTCCTCCTACCATGGCTACGGGGGAGGGAGCATTATATGCAGTGGTGTTGCTTAGGGTGGCCGAGGCTCTCCACCTCGAGCTACCTATGGTGGTAATCAGGACTAACCTCCTGACAGAGCTTCTTCAACCCGCAGCAAGCTCTTCGGAACCCCTGCTGCTGTTTAATGAAGCCCTAACAGACATCTTTTGGGCACTTGGTCCAGGCCCAACACAGAGGCTCCTGTGGACAGGATGATTGGCCGACACCACCACCCGGCCCCTGGCGACCCCACTTTCCTTTCCCAACACCCCACCCCTGAGAGCTTGGTAGTCCAAGCCTCTATGTCCAAGGGCGCATTGCCTACTGCACCCCCGGAAAGGGAATCCAAAAAGCTGGATCATCTTGGGAAGATGTTTTCTTCCTCCAGCTTGGGACTGCGGTCGGTAAACACTGCACGTTTATTGGGCCATTATACCCATGCCGTGTGGGACACAGTAGCGCTCGTGCTGCCTCAGTGCCAGTAGGAGGCCCGGGCCGTGCTCTCTCGAGCGGTTGCTGAAGGGAGAGACGCAGTGAAGTTTACCATCCGCTGTGGGCTGGATATCGCCAACGCACTTGGCAGAATGATTACCACGTCAGTAGCCCTTCAGGGCTACGCCTGGTTGCGTTCAACTGGTTTCTATGGGGATGTCCAATTCACACTTATGGACATGCCCTTTGATGGCCGTCGCCTTTTCGGCGACAAGGCAGACAACGCGCTAGAGCTATGCCCAGGTCCTTGGACCTCTCCACCACCTGCCCTGTGCAGTCTGCCTTTCGCCCCTTTCGTAGCTACGGAAGGGGTGTCCCACTACGCCCCGCCGAGAGCCACAGGCCGGCGCAGGCTGTTCTCCCCATCACGGCAGGGGTGTCCCACTACGCCCCGCCGAGAGCCACAGGCCGGCGCAGGCTGTTCTGCCCCATCACGGCCGGGGATGTGGGAACCACCGCCGTGGTTTTGGGGGCCAGCGAGCGGGTCAGTCCAGAACAGCCCCCTCTGCAGCAGTCTCCAAACCCTCCTAGTCCGACTTTTCAGGGCCACCAAACACCATTGGGCAGCAGGATCTGCCATCACCTCTCCCACTAGCGCACCATCATGTCAGACTGGTGGGTTTTGCAAATAGTCCAAAGGGCTACTCCCTCCCCTTTGAGCCTACCCCTCTCTCCATGCCACCTCAGTACCATCGCAAGTCGAAGGATCTCCTGGCCTTTCTCCAACAGGAGGTTCCGGCACTCTTGGCCAAGGGTCCCATTGAGCGCATTCCTGCCCAAGAAGTTGGTTGTGGTTGCTATTCCCACTACTTTCTGGTACCCAAGAAGGACAAAGGCCTGTGTCCTATCTTGGATCTCAGGGACGTCAACTGCTTCCTCCGGAAAGAGAAGCTCAAAATGTTGATGCTCGCTCAGGTCTTGTCTGCCCACAACCCTGGAGACTAGATGGTAACGTTGGACTTGCAGGACGATTACTTTCACATCCTGCCAGCCCACCGGCGTTACCTGCTGTTCACAGTCGGCCACGAGCACTTTCAGTTTACCATGCTCCCCTTTGACCTTACCAGCACCCCTCGGGTGTTCTTGAAAGTGAAGGCGGTGGTCGCAGCTAATCTGTGCCGATCAGGGGTTCCAGTCTTCCCCTATTTTGACGACTGGCTGTTGAAGGCGGGCTCGTCCTAGGCTGTCGTCTCCCCATCCGGACTACGGCCGACCTCCTGCATTCTCTGGGGTTCTCCATCAACGTGCCGAAGTCACAACTGACCCCTCTCAGAAGCTCCTCTTCATCAGAGCGGTTCTGGAATCTACACAGTTTCGGGTTTATCCTCCCAAAGAGCGAGTCCAGGATATTCGGGCTATTATTCCGATCTTTCAGCCCCTAACCCGGGTTTCAGTCAGAATGACCCTGAGGCTGCTAGGCCTCATGGGCTCCTGCATCCTGCTGGTCGATCATGCCAGATGGCATATGCGGGTTCTGCAGTGGGGCCTGATGTTCCAGTGGGCGCAGCATCAGGGGAATCTGTCCGATTGCGTCCAGATCTCAGAGGGCACTGCACAACATTGCAGTGGTGGCTCACGAACCAGGATTGGGTCAACGGCAGATCCCTCTCCCTTCCCCAACCAGAACACACAGTGGTGACAGACGCAACCCTTCTGGGATGGGGCGGCCACATGGGCGAGGCGGAGATCAGAGGCCTCTGTTCTCCGGCGGAGTCCGAGATCCACATCAACCTTCTGGAGCTTTGGGCGATCCATTTTGCACTGAAGGCATTCCTTCCCTCTGTCCGGGGAAGAGTAGTGCAGGTGTTCACAGACAACAACACCGCCATGTGGTACTGCAACAAACAGAGTGGGGAGGTGTCGTTGATCCTTTTGCTCAAGAGGCCCTCCACCTCTGGACATGGCCGGAACATCAGGGCATAGCTTTGGTGGTTCAACACCTGGCAGGTTCACTGAACGCCAGGGCGGACTAACTCAGCCGCAGGTGCACGATGGATCACGAATGGCATCTTTACTCTGAGGTGGTGCAAGGTCTCTTTCAGCAGTTGAGAGAGCCGTGGTTAGATCTATTCGCCACCGAAGAGAACGCGCAATTCTGCAAATTGGAATTTCCAAGGGGCACTTGCTAGACAACGCTTTTCGTCACAAGTGGAGTTGTGGTCTACTATACGCCTTTCCTCCTATACCACTTCTGCCCAGAGTGCTGAAGAAGATCAAACGCAACCGTGCCCAAGCCAGTCTTGTGGCTCTGAATTGGGTAAGAAGAGTCTGGTATCCTGAGCTGTTCAACATGGCCTCGATCCTCTGATGCGACTGCCTCTTTGGGAGAATCTTCTGTCGCAACAGCAGGGGACGGTCCTCCACGCGCATCTGCCCAGCCTCCAGCTCCTTGCGTGGAGATTGAGCGGCGGTAGTTGATGTCATTTGACCTACCTCCCGAAGTCTGTGATGTAATCTTGGCAGCCAGGCGTCCCTCCACTAAGACCGTATACGCCTGCTGATGGAATACATTTGTGGCATGGTGCATAGCAAAGGCTGTGGATCCCCTTTCTGCCCTTCTTTCTGAGGGTCTTCTGTTCCTCCTTTCTTTCGCCCAGCTGGGCTCTGCTCTGGGCACTCTTAAGGGCTACCTCTCGGCCATTTCAGCCTTTCTCAGGCTACCTGATCAGCCTTCTCTTTTCAAGTCCCCTGTTGTAAATAGATTTCTTAAGGGCATTACTCATCTTTTTCCTCCTGTTCCCTTCGTAATGCCCCAGTGGGATTTGAAGTTGGTTCTGACATACCTTATGTGCGCTCCCTTTGAGCCACTGCTTAACAGTCCTCTCAGACTTCTCACTTTGAAAACTGCCTTTCTGGTGGCCATCACCTCTGCACGCAGGGTGAGTGAACTGCAAGCTCTGTCTTCTAAGCCTCCCTTTCTGGCAGTCCATCCGTACAAGGTCGTCCTAAGAACTAGACTTTCCTTTCTTCCCAAGGTGGTTACTTCTTTCCACATTGGCCAAACCATCACTCTGCCCATTTTCTTTCTGCTTTTGCATCCTTCGAAAGAGGAAAAGAGGGTCCACCGTCTGGATCCAAAACGTGCGCTTTCTTACTACTTGAATCACACCAAACAATTCAGGGTGGATGACCAGCTCTTTGCTGGTTACATGGGTGCTAAGAAAGGTTGGGCCGTGCACAAACGGACCATCTACAGGTGGGTCGTTCTGTTCATTAAAGCCTGCTATTCTTTGGCTAAGAAAGAGCCTCAAGTGGGGCTGCGCCCATTCCACCAGGGTGAGCAGCTACTACTGCTTTGGATGAGGAGTCCCCCTAAATAACATCTGTCAGGCAGCTACGTGGGCATTGCTGCACACGTTTACGAAACACT
The DNA here is from genome assembly GCF_964261635.1 of Lissotriton helveticus. NCBI lineage: Eukaryota > Metazoa > Chordata > Amphibia > Caudata > Salamandridae > Lissotriton > Lissotriton helveticus. The sequence goes on along the minus strand of NC_136067.1, from coordinate 1,213,723,961 downwards.
ACTGCCTGGACAGCCAAGTCCGGAGAGACAGCTTCTTTGGCCGTTCTGTTTTTCAGGACTTTCGGGTGTGAACTTGGTTCGCAGACCCACCTCTGGGGTTGGTATTGCTGGGGTATCTATTCTAAGGTAAAGAATCTAAAACTCACTGTTTCTTTCAGATGAACAAGGTACTTACCTTCGGTAACAATATATCTGTAAGAAACATAGGTTAGTTGTAGATTCCTTACCGCCCCACCCATCCTCCCCGTTCTGCGAACTGACTTGTAGGGTTAAGGACATCCTTTCAGGGCCCTAGTTTTGTGCACCAGTGGTCAGTGTCTTGTATGGCTCTGTGCTTCTGTCATGGAAAGTTGTGTATCGAACTGACGTCCGCGCACAAAGGCGTCGTCTATGTAGCTACCGCAACATCATCCCAGCGACCACGATGCCAACGACGAATGCGGAGTCGATCAACACCACCTTCCGATGCGCAGGGGTAGTGTTGACGAAAAACTTTCCAGATCCAGTCTGACACCTGGGGGAGATTCTATGGCAAGGAATCTATAACTAACTGTGTCTTACAGATATACAGTTACCGAAGGTAAGTAACCTGTTCTTTAAAGCATCTTTATTGATTGCTCAGTCTTTCCAGACTCACCAAATATTGGCTCCTGACCCACCAGTTGCTCGTGACCCACAGTTTGGGAAACATTGCTCTGGAGAACTGATGTGCTTTCAAGAGGCTAGAGCACAATAGTATAGCCCAATCTTACTCTTTTGCTGCTGTGCAGGTTATTAAAGGTGTTGAAGCTTTAGAAGAAGCTCTAATAGATATTTTCTTAAAGTATTGTTAAAGTGTGTGATGGAAGATATGGAAGTTTGCTATATAGGAAAGTAGGGCAGTAGCTCTATTACATGCTTTGATGTACTGGCACATTGTTTAATGGGGGTGTATGAGCAATTGTCATCCCTGTGATGACTGTAGAGAAGTTATAGCAAGAACTCTTGGATATTCAGTAAAGCAGCTAATGAGCTTCAACAAACTGTTTTGTTGCTTCTGTCTCATTTTATGTAGCAAGTAGTCAAATTCTTGTAATTGGCTGTTAGCCAACTGTCTGCAATTGTAAGCGTGGTTTGTTTTGTAGATTTTTCCTTGGCATATAATTTCTTACAGCTTAACTGACATGTATTCCTCTAGTGGCGGTTGGCTATGAAGGGAGATAATTCCAAGCTACTGCAATCGTTGTTTGGTTTGGCGGGGTTAGACTTTACTGTGGAGCTTAAGTCAGGGTTACCGCAGAAGAAGTCAGATGTACATTTTCCTAGTTTTCCTAATCCAATGATCAGGCTTCTCCAATGGTGGACTACATCCCAGGCATTCAAATCTTTTGGGGGAAGGCTTCTCTTGGCATTGTAAAGGTCCTCTGCAAGGATCTAGAGACCCTACCTTGAGATAACCATGATGTTTTTCTGGTTGTGTTTGATTTTTTAGCTCAACACACAACAGTAACACGCATGCTTTGAGGGCCCAATGTGCCACCGAATGTGATGAGCTTGAATCCCTGCTCTAGAGGGGCCTACCATCTGCACAACCTATTGCAATTATGATTACTGTCAGCTCAGCAGACTGTGGAGTTCTGACTGTGGTGGCATAATTATTTGTGTAAGCATGCACAAGTAGAGTTGGGCTACCGGCCTCATCATTTTAAGTTCTCTTCCTGTCCCCCAAAGCTGTCTGCTTCACAGCATCCATATGGGAGATGAATGTTGTATGCATTTTTATGAACCTATGTATGTGTGTGACCTTATGAGAGGGGAGAGCATACATGCCATGAGTGGCTCTTGTAGTATTTCCGATCTTCTGTGGATGCTTTTACCTAAAATGGAGTTTGGAGAGATCCTATGAATTGTAGGGCTTCGCTAAAACCTTCCATGAGTCTTTTGAACTGTACCAAACTGAAGGGTGTGGAGGATGTGAGGCAGAGGACCGCAATGAAGTGTAGATACAGCTCTTGCTCCCTCCTCTGTGCTTCATTCTCCACCAGAAGTGTTACCACTAGGTTTGAGAGGTAGTTAAATGGGGTGATCTCTTCCTCTTTTGTGCTTTCTGTTTGGGTTACCCTGTCAGGAAGTTCCCAGACCCACCCCCTCCTTACTGCTGACATCGGAGAATAAATGCTCTGGCTTTTCCAGTCTGAGAGAGATGCACATTCCACAGGAAGTGCTAAAACTGGGTCTTGCGCTAGATCTATGGAATACACAAACTCTGTCAACAAACTTGATATACTATGGGCAGAGGCCTCAAGCCTTTGTCCCTTAATTTCTATTCAACCAGTGCAAGGTTCCTATAGCAGTGGAGATAGAGACAGAGCACAGAGCATTGAGCATTATATTTGGGGTCATTGATTGCATACTCCCCTTACCAATTATGGAAATTGGAACCTTGAAGTTCTGCATCATGCTAGACCGAGCTGCTTTGCATCCACCTTGAAGGAAGAAGCTGAATGACTGATGAGAGGGGAGAAATGGAGGTATCCCTAAATGAAGGAAACGGTGTCAAGAGGAAGGAGGGCTTCAAAGAGCGTGGAGGAGGAAAGGACCAATGGACGACTGTAACACAGGGAAGGATCTGCACTGCTAGGCTGTGTTGCGAGTCCGTGTGACCATGGTTCTTCGGCAGCGTGGCCCACAGTCAAGTGACTTGCTCACAGAATTTGTGCTCGCTTGTGAATTCCCAGGCTGTCTCTGTCCCTTAATCAGAGAGCTACCATGAGGTGAAGAATTAGGCCGACAGAAGCTAGACTTACAAAGAATCGCCTCTGATGGCTCTGCACTGTGGAAGTGGAACTTCTTTTGGCACTTTCATCAGATGAAGCACCTGTGACAGCCTGCTACAAGGAAAACATGCAAACACGATCAGTAATTTCCAATTGCAGACCCTCAACTAGGGTCACAGTTGAGATGAATGGTGGTCACTTTACTTGTTTGGGTGGTGAATTTGTGGCAGAGCCTGAGGAAGTTCCAACAACGAAGATTTCCTTTCCTGCAGCACCTTAACTGAACTGTACCCACATGGCCCCTCCTCTTCAGGACTGGAGGTACAATGCTGTGCATTACTGGGCTAGAGTCAGCAGGAGTGAGGGTCAGTATGCACTGGTATGCCTCAACATCTGAGTCTCTACCCCATACAACCTCCCTGAGAAAGTCTTGGACTGTTCCACTTTGCTGCCGTGAGGGTCAAGTGCTCAAAGAGTGTACTCCTCTCAGTTGCTGGTACAGTGGTAAAGCAAAGCCCCAGTACATCAGTGGCAAAAGGCACTCATTGTTGCAGTCAGCCTCCAGTAATCACTGCCTCCAGTTGTGTGGTCTTTTACATGTAAGTGTATATTTATTTTAATACACTTTTGGGGTTTACTCACTCCCCTCTGTAAACAATTGATAATTTTATGACCTGAGGTTTTGTTCTCTGGCAGTATAAGTAAACCCTGTCTTTGGGCCATTTGGAATGCAGAAACATACTTCCTCTGCATTCTCGATCAGTGTGTTTAGCTGCTGGCCAGGTGGTGGGAGGATTGATTGATTCCATTTCAGCTTCCTGTTAATTTCTGTATGTGTTTTCTAGAGTAAGCCAGCTCACAGTTATTTTGTACCTGGCTGTGTACATTGAAAGAACTGGCTGATACCCTTGTAGTGTTTTGATTTATACTGCAGACCTTTGAGGCTGTCACAAGGAGTACTATAAAATTAGAAATGTTGGCAAAAAGTGAAAGTTTTTATCTCAAAATGAAATGTTAGTTTTTGCCAACAAGAAAGGGGTATACATTGAGTAACTTTCAGGACATTGTTTGAGACAATTTTAGGTGAATCTATATAGCTTGGTCAGATGCCGAGAGACACAAGCCCTGCCCGAAATTAACAGGTCTACGATGAACTCACACGCCCGACGTCGCCTTCATCACAGAGACCTAGACCAACACCATCTCCACCCCCGACATTGCAACTGCCATACCGTCAGATACAAGATCCTGGGAAAAGACCGCCCCAACTGCCCAGGAGGAGGCCTTGCCAACGTCCACAAAAGCTCCCTCCATTTGATAACCACTGACTCGGGCGACACCTCGCCCTCCCCCCATGGAGCACCACCCCTTCCAGATCCAACCCAACCCCAGAGCGACGCTCCACGGAATATTCGCCTACAGGCCAGAAGGCCAGCGCACCCCTTTCACCCCATACCCTCGCCTCCACAGACTGCATACTTTTTGGAGACCTAACTCCACCTGGACAGCCACAGCGACCCCAACACCACCGCCCTTTAGAGAACCTCACCATCCTAGGGCTGAAGCAGCTTCTCTCCGCCCCCACTCACACAGCAGGACACACACTCAACCCCATCTTCGCAGGAAGAATCAACATCTTCGGAAACACAACGGAACTGCTCTGGACCGACCACCACTGCATCCATTTCTCCTTTACTAAACCCGCCGCACACGAGCAAGCGCACCGCCTCCCACACAGAATCTGGAACAAAGTCTCCGAAGAACACCTCCCCTCCGCCCTCAACTACGACAGACACCAACACAGCGGCAAGCAACCTCCACCAATAGATCAGCAACTGCGCCAATACACTTGCCCCCATACAGAACTCCATGAGACGACACAGCAAGAAAGCTAACTGGCTCAGCATGGCACTCCAAGAATCCAAGTGCTCCTGCCGACGACTGGACAATGCATGGAAAAACAGCAAAACTCCGGAGGCACAGTTCGCCTACAAAACAGCCACCACAGCACACCACCAACTCATCAAATCCACAAAGAAAAACTTCCTCCATGACAAAATCCTCTCCAACGCCCGAAACCCCAAGGAACCCTTCGCCATCATACAGGAATTTGCCAAACCCAACAACGAAACAACTGAGGTCCCTCCCTCTCAAGACCTCTGCAACAGACTCAGCTCCTTCTTTCACTTCAGGATCAAGACGCTCTATGACAACTTCAGTGACCAAGACCTCTGCACTGCCTCAACGCCCACCCCAGCGATGCCACCCAACCGACCCTTCTTACCTGGACCACACTCACGACCAAAGACTCCCTAAAGACCTTGAAGAGCGTCCGCTGCCATCGCACCTTCTGAGCCCTGCCCGCCACACAGCTTTCACAGGGCCACCACTGCCATCGCACTCAAGCTACGCCAAACCATCAGCCAAGGTCATAGAATAGGCCATCAACACCCAGCTAGCACACTTCATCGAAACCAACAACATCCTGACACCTCTAAAATCCGGATTCTGCTCCAACCACAGCACCTTGACCACCCTCCTCACAAACGACTTCAGTGCCCTCCTCATCCACGGCAAAACGGCAACCCTCATCCTCCCGGACCTATCAGCAGCCGCCAACACCATCTCCCTCTACACACTACCCACCAGACTTCACAATGCCAGCATCCAAGGAAAGACCCTAGATTGACTACGATCACTCCTCACAGGCAGAACACAAATTATAAGACTCCCACCGTTCCTCTCAGAACCAACAGAGATCAGATGCGGATAACCCCAAGGATCCTTCCTGAGATCCACCCTCTACAACGTCTACATGGGCCCCCCCTCGCAACCATTGTCAGAAACCATAGGCTCAATATGGTCTTATACGCCGATGACACCCAGCTCATCCTCTCACTCACCAAAGAACTGAACATCCCCAGACACAATTTCCAGGAAGGGATGAAAGCCATTCCAACCTGGATGAGGAGCAGCTGCCTGAAACTCAGCTCAGAGAAAACAAAAGTCCTCATCCTAGGCTCCACCCCCTCCGTATGGCACGACACCTGGTGGCCCCCCGCCCTCAGAAACTCACCCACCCCGATGGACCACGCACACGACCTCAGCATCATACTAGACTCATCACTTAACATGAATCGACAGATCAACGCCGTCTCCTCCGCATGCTTCAACCCCCTCTGCATACTACGCAAGACATTCAAGAGGGTCCCCCCTCCACTCCAGGAAAACAGTCACCCACGCACTCGTTGCCAGCTGACTGGACTACGGCAACACCCTCTACTGTGGAATCGACCAAAAACTCCTCCGCAAACTCCAGACCGTCTAGAACGCCACAGCTAGACTAATCCTCGATATCCCATGGCACAACCACATCCCCCAACACTTCCGTGACCTCCACTGGCTCCCCGTTGAAAAACAGAATTACTTTCTAGCTTCTCACGCAAGCCTACAAGCCCACCCACAACCCCGGGCCCCAATACCTCAACGAACACATCTCTTTTCATGCCCCCGAGAAAAACCTCCGTTCAGCCGACCTCTACCTAGCCACCGTCCCACATTTCTGCAGTTCCAGAGCAGGTGAAAGGTCCTTCTCCTACCTCACAGCCAAGACCTGGAACGATCTCCCCCTTCACTTTCGGTGAAGCCCGACATTGCACCAATTCAGAAAGGATCTCAAAACCTGACTCTTCGAATGACCCCAACGGAGCTGCCCTCTCCCACCCCCCAGTGACTTGAGACCCTAATGGGTGAGGAATGCGCTTTACAAATCCGTGATTGATTGTTTTCATTCTTAAAAACAGAATGGAATGCGAGGTTGGCTGTTTAAGGTGAATCTATTGCAAAGGCAAAGCTTCTCTTAATTGAAGTTGCATTTGTGTGTTTTGGGTAATTTATGTACAACAGGTACTCCAGCTCCTACTAGGTTAAGAATTTGTGTTAACTAACCATATAATGTAAAATAGCAATGTATAAATGAAACGCCTGTTGTACATTTTTGGGCTGAGTGCGTATACTCTCCGCCCCATCGCTCCAGGCTGTTCTTCCTCCTCATTCAATATTTCTTCTGTGTGACCTTCCTGTGACAAAGATAATAAACATAGGGTGCACTGTTACTGAAGCGTTTAAACTTTAAGCATAATAGTGTCACTGATAGGTGCTGTTTTGTGTTTTTGTTAAAAAAAAAGGAACCCAAGCAGTTATGTTTAACTTACGTTTGTTTTATGTAACAAATAACACAGCAGTTATTGATGGTTTCTTTTCTTACAAAATGCTTTAATATTGAGATTGTAATATATTTTTGTTTATATTACATGCAGGATGAAGACCAGCATGCCCACCTCACGGATTACCAATACCAGCAATATAAAGGTCACAACTCATTCCGGGAGAAGTATTTCAGTGGTGTAACTAAGAGGATTGCGAAAGAAGAGAGAGAAAACCACACCTAAGCAAATGATTAAGTGGAATTTCATAAATTCTCTAAAGACACTGATTCGCCATTGAACTGAATACTGCAGACGGAAATTGTTTACCCCCAGAGGAAGAACCGCCAAAGCCACCACTAAACCTATAGAAACTGTTCCTAATCAAAAGAATACATCCGAGCTTCCAAACAGACATTATACACCAGGGAAGGAGAGGAATTGCGATTTCATCCCATTTCTAATAGCATATTATCACATTTAGCTGTATTCTTTTTTTCTTGGTCTCGCAGGCCAATGTGATAACATTTACTATATTGAGATAGCATCTGGTGAACGATTTGCCACACTTTTCGAATCTTAATAGCTGGACCAAAAAAAAACTTGCTTACCAGGGCAGCTTGTTTTTTACTCTTTTGTTTTATAAACTATTTCATTGTAAATAAATCTTTTGAGTTTTACTTAGGTGTTTAATTGCGGTGTCTGCTGCTTACTTTCATAACTGAAGTAGCCTTGCTTGCTTTTTTAAGCGGTAAGAATTCTGAAATGTTAGGACACTTGTAATGGCGACTAAGCCATTTGGTAAATGGCGTTCATTTATTTGGGTTTGCAAGTGATACGCGTTAAACCAGGCTAGTTTGTCTTGAGTCCTTACAACTGAATTACATGCACAATTGACCCTTTGGTTTGCCCTGGGATAAATGTGCAAAGCCTGTCGGTCTGGAAAAGGTTTGTGGAGAGGTTATTAGATCCACAAAACCAGTCTGCATCTGAAATTCATCTGTACTTTGAATTTCCCTTAACATTCCTGAATCCTGACTTCTGGGCAAGCCACTTGCTACAGAGTTATGTACAGAAAATACCGTATCCTTTTATGAGGTTAGAAACGATGAAACGTGCACCCAGTGGTGCACAACACCTTCTAGTCAGATTGGAACCTTGAAGGCTAAGTTGCATTTTTTTTAAACTTTTAAATTAGCAGTAGAGTGAAAAGAGCACATTATATGTATATAAAACGAAAACAAAATAGGGGATCCCACTCCCATATCACCAATAAACAAGGAAAACAAGCAATTCCCCCAGGGCCTGGGCATTCTGTTGGTATTTAGTGATGGCTGGAAAAATTTTACAATGTCATTGGCTAGTAGCGAACCAATGATGGTCTCGAAATTAGGGGTGAGGGTAGTTAACCCTCACCCCGCCATTCCTGGCGAAACTAAATACCAGGTAGGTTGAAAATAAGGTGAAAGCTGCCCCTGTTCAAATTTCTAACGTAGTCAACCCTAACCAACTCAGCATTTCAACTGAGATGTCCCCAGCTCTGAAGACTTTCATTTTTAATGTTACATGGGCCAAACGTAATAACCTTAAATGTTTGGACAGTAGTCCTTAGTCACAAAGTGCCTTGAAGGTTACATTCCTGACCTTTCAGCCCATGTGTGAAATGGGAACAATATCATCTGTGTATAGTAGTAGCAGGTAGCGAGTGTCCACTTTTCCAGGAGGGCCTGCAGGTACCTCCTTATGATCATTCTAAATCTCATTTATACAAGGGTTGAAAAGAAATTGATCTAATGTGAACTGGCAGACTCCACTTTGTGGTCTAAAAGATGTAGTGCACTCCCCTCTGACTTAACACAATGTTGAATTAGAGGGGGACAACTTCTCTAGAAGAACCACTCTAGTTCCTCCTCAAGCCAAAGTTTGCACTTGTCAACCAGAACGAATGCAGTCAATAGATCTATGAATGATATTCTCTCAAACTGCTTGTGTATGCCATTCCATTGATTTATCAGTTTTACAAGAGGCTCAAGAGTGGAAGACGGCAAGTGTGGGGTTTGTGTGGGATACACTATATGTAGGATGGGAAATTATGGGACCGCGAAGCTACCAAACTCCGTACTAAAACGGTCTACGGGTTGCAAGGTAGGTGGGTGAAATGAGAGAGGATAAGTAGGAGACAATAGTTCAGGAGTATGTTGGAGTGGAGATAGGTGCCATTGGGGAAATATCATGGTGCATTGAGGAGCTGCGCAAAAGAAGTGTTTCGAGGCATATGAGCTGTAGATCGTATACTTGTGCATAGATCGCCATCTGGAGTTGGGCTTGGATTTTTGCACTTTGTTTTTGTCTTGGAAGAAGTCTTTGTAGTCATGAGGTAGGTGACTCCTCCTTAGGACGATAGTGCACATGGGCATTGACTCCATCTCTAGATTGTTTTTTTCCGCCATCGGGTTCGGATGTGATTTGCTGCGCTCCGGGTCGGTGTCGTTTTCAAACCCCTTTAACGCGCAATATTTCACCACTCGACAGTATTGCCTCAATCACGTTTTGTTTTGTATGTGTATATTCGGGTAATATAAAATCCTCGACCTCGATCTTTGACGCAGGCCGTTGGGCCTATCTGCGCTGACCACGCCAGCAGTCAATGGAAAGGACTCCTTTCAAAAAATGCCACAGTATGGTGCTAAGTTCCCACACACAGACTTACACGAGGTTTGTAACCTCTGCCTCTCCCCAGAGCACGAAGACAAGAACTGCAAGGCCTGTGAATCTTTTGGGTCAAAGAAAACCATCTGTGACCATCTGGCTCGACGTTAAAAAATGTCTTGCGGAAGCAGCTTGATTCAGGACATCTTTGGAGCAGATCCCAATCTCCAGGCGCAGCAACAGGCTGATGAAGGAAACATATCTGTCTCCGAAGCTCACGACTCTGACGTCGAAGATGAGACAGTCACCATGGCTCAGCGGTCTGTGAGTACTGAGACCCTCTCCCAACCAGAACCAAACCTAAGGCTCCGGTAACACCTTCGCCCTTGGGCTCAGGTCGACACCGGCAACACATTTCAGAGGCCCCGCCCTCGGTCCCGGCTTTGAAACCAAAAGAAAAGCCATCTAGCTCGGGATCGAGCCAACCCCATTCCGGTGCTGGAAAATCACCTCCCACACCAAAGTCCAAAACCAAAGAGATGCCATGCCCTTCTTCGTCGGCACCGAAAAGAGCCTTGACACCATAACCCTCGGCGCCGAAACAAACAAAGGACAAGCATTCGGAGCCGAAAAAATCTTTGAAGCCCAACAAACCTTTGGAGCCAAAAAAAGTCTCTGAGCCACAAACTCCTATACCAAAAGCTAAGGAGTCCAAGACCCTACAGAAAGCTTCAGAGACACGGTCTAAACAACATTCTGACTTTGGCACCGAAAAAGTACATTGTACCCACACAATAGCCTCTGCCAAATTTTTCAGATCCAAAGCAAAAAACTCTCTACATTGAACTAGAAACTGGCGAAGTTGTCGCCAAGCCTCCTAAAAAGAGAAAATTGGACACTTCAGAAGACTCTGAAATACCCATGAAGCCAAAGGAGATAGGTACTAATACTTCTCCAGCTGTCTCTCCTTCTCCAGCTGATCCAAATCTGCTAATTTCTCCAGTACACACACTCCCCACAACATATATTTTCACCTCAACAACAGGATGATGAAGATGATTATACTGATGAGGGTGGGGATGGAGATCCAGAGCGGTATGATGACGCACATACCATCCCACACAATACAGATCCTTGGGATGATTACAACACAGATCACAACCCACACAATGACCCGGACCTCTATCCCTTTAGGCCATCACTACCAGATACCCACAGGGTACAATTACACTCTGATCCTTTAGAGGAAGACTTTTTATTGGAAGAATTTGCACCCACACAAAAGTCCATGCACACCCTGCCAATGTTAAAAGGCATGCTAAAACATACACCAGAAGTTTTTAGGACCCTGTCAGAGTCAGGATTCTTAACACCGGGGAAGACAACAAATATAAGGCAGCTCCCAATGACCCAGTGTACATTAAAGGTCAGGTCCCTTTAGATTCTCTTGTGGTGTGTAATACATGCAAGAGGGCAAATTCACAAAGCACAGGCGTCACAGGCTGCACATCATAGGCGGATTGCCAATGCCCAAGCTTTGTTGGCCAGATATGACAGAGCTCACTATGATGAGCTTGAAAAGCTTATGCAACATCTTCCTGACCAATGTTAAGACAAAGCTAATTAACTTATACAGACAGAAAGGAAAATTAATAACAAATACATCTATCAAATGTGCGCTTGATGAGGCTGATACGTGCTATTAATACCAGGGTTTTGCTACGCAGGCATGCTTGGCTCAGAATCTCCAGATTGAAGCAGGAAGTGCAGTCTGCTATTCTTAATTACCTATTTGACCAAGAGCATCTTTTTGGGCCTACAGTTGATACATCTTTAGAGAAGATGAAAAAGGATATGGGCACTGCCAAGTCTATGGGGGCCTTGCAATTACCTTCCCCTAGAGGTTCATTTTGTTGCTCCTTTTACAGGGCTGGCTCCAAAACTATTGGCTCGCAGCATCCCTCTTCTTCCTATAAAAGCCCCAATCCAACTAATTCCTCCAGAGTATACTTTCCTGGAGGATACAGAGGCAACAGTGGTATGGGAAGAGGTCGCGGTATCAATACCCGCAACTCCCCTACCACCAAGCAGTGACTTCCCTTCACTTCCCCCGATCATCCCACTCCTGTCGGGGGACGCCTCTCACAGTTCCTACCTGTCTGGAATTCTATCACAACAGACAAGTGGGTAAGACAAATGTTTCAGTATGGTTATTGCCTGGACCCATGCCCACACCACATCTTCAACAAAGCCAGCACAGTCATCGCACCCCTTCTCCGGCAAGCTATCAACATCTCCTTCGACAGCAACCTTCCCGGAAAGCTGGAAGTACGCCGAGATCAACGCCTTACTCAAGAAACCCAAGGCGGACCCCAAGGACCTCAGGAACTTCCGACCCATCTCCCTGCTCCCGTTCCCAGCGAAGGTCACTGAGAAAATAGTCAACAAACAACTGACTCGCTACTTCGAGGACAACAACATCCTGGACCCGTCCCAGTCGGGTTTCCTCAGCAACCACAGCACCGAAACCGCCCTCATTGCCGCCACTGATGACATCAGAGCCCTGCTTGACAAGGGAGAAACAGCAGCCCTCCTCCTCCTGGACCTGTCAGCCACCTTCGACACGGTCTGCCACCTCACACTACGAACACACCTACACGAGGCCGGGATCCAAGAGAAGGCCCTGGACTGGACCACATCCTTCCTCTCCGGCAGTACTCAAGAGCGTCTGCCTCCCACCCTTCCGCTCCAATGCCACCGAGATCATCTGCGGCGTACCCCAGGGCTCATCCCTCAGCCCAACGCTGTTCAACATCTACATGGCACCCCTCACCCACGTCACCCGACAGCATGACCTCAACATCATCTCCTACTCCGACGATACCCAGCTGATCATCTCCCTCACCAAAGACCCTAACACCGTCAAAACCAACCTTCACGAAGGAATGAAGGCCGTCGCCGAATGGATAAAGAACAGCCGACTGAAGCTGAACTTGGACAAAACGGAGGTCCTCATCCTTAGCTCCACCCCTTCCGCCTGGGACGACTCCTGGTGGTCGGCATCCCTGGGAACCGACTAGACACCCACCGACCACGCACGCAACCTAGGAGTCATCCTCGACTCCACCCTCTCCATGACTAAGCAGGTGAACGCCGTCTCCTCATCCTGCTTCAACACCCTCCGAATGCTCCACAGGATCTTCAAGTGGATCCCCACCGAAACGAGAAGAATAGTCACCCAGGCCCTCGTCACCAGCAGGCTGGACTACGGAAACGCCCTCTATGCAGGAACGTCGGCCAAGCTCCTGAGACGACTGCAAATAACCCAGAACGCCTCGGCATGTCTGATCCTCAACATCCCCCGCCACAGCCACATCACACCCCTCCTGAGAGACCTACACTGGCTCCCCATCAACAAGAGGCTAACCTTCAAGCTCCTCATCCACGCACACAAAGCCCTCCACAACGCGGCCGCATACCTCAACAGACAACTCAGCTTCTATACCCCCACCCGCAAGCTGCGCTCCACCGGCCTCGCCCTCGCCACAGTCCCCCGCATCCGAAGAACTACCACCGGTGGCAGATCCTTCTCCCACCTCGCCGCCAAGACCTGGAACACCCTCCCCATCAACCTATTGCAGACCCAAGACCTACTGGCCTTCAGAAGACTCCTCAAGACCTGGCTCTTCAATCAGTAGCAGCGCCTACCCCCCTACCCCTCCCAGCGCCATGAGACCCTCGCGGGTATGTAATGCGCTTTACAAGAGTCCTGATTGATTGATTGATTGATTGATTGGAACTCACCTCCACTCCCGAAAATATCCCTCCCAGACAACGTCCAATGTCCTTGGAACATCTGACTCTTCTGAAACAAGAGGTTCTCTCTTTATTACAAAAACATGCAATAAAACCAGTCTTCTTACCTCATCAAAGCACAGGGGTTTACTCCCTCTACTTTCTAATCCCAAAATGGACGGATCTCTCAGGCCAATACTGGACCTCAGATCGTTAAACCTCTAAACCACTTCCACATGGTCACTCTCCAAATGGTGCTCCCACTGCTCCAACAAGGCGACTTTCTCTCCACTCTAGATCTAAAGAACGCCTACTTTCATATTCCCATTCACCCCTCTCACAGGAAATATCTCAGGTTTGTGGTTGACGGTCAACACTACCAATTCAAAGTCCTTCAGTTCGGGGTAACTACAGCACCCAAAGTCTTCACCAAGTGCCTCGCAGTAGTGGCGCCCCACTTACAAAGACAACACATTCAAGTGTTCCCTTATCTGGAGGACTGGCTCATAAAAGCCAAGTCACAAAGCAGCTGAGTGCAACACACACACAAAACAAACCTGCTGCTTCACAACTTGGGATTCACGGTGAATCTCATCACATCCCACCTCCTACCATCCAGCACACAACAATACCTATGAGCTACCATAAACACTTCAAAAGCTTTAGCATACCCCAACCCTCTCTGGATAAGCACTATGCAAGCTCTAACATCAAAATTACAGCCTCAACATGTTGCGGGGATTCTGCTCATACACAGAACAATGCACAAGAAAACAGGACCTCAGTAAATAGGGGTGTAACTCCTACCACTTTAATACCCATAATCCCAACCGACTAGCAATAGTATCTCATTTGGTCTCCTACAAATATCAAGAAGTACAAAATGTTTTTTTTGACTATAGTGATTCATAAAACAGTATGCGAACCACAACCAGCAGCAAAATGCATAAAGTTAGCATCACCAGCATTGTTACAATACCATAGAATACAAAATGAGTCCTCATTTTATAAGGACTGTGAAAAAGGCAAAACAAGTAAGCCTAATCACCCTCCCCTTGGCAGTAAGAAGTTATTTTATATAATAGAAGATCTCTAGTCGTTGTTAGCAGACCCCCTACCTGAGAGCCTAAAAGCAAAGGTTTACATCATTGGAACAGCAGACCTCAGCTCCATGGAACGGCTTTCTTCGAGTGTGTTTTAAAAACATGCAATAACGCTATATCAAAGCACTATTCTTCCATATTGCTGCTGTTGGTAACATATTTTGTCTAGGTAATAGGGACTGAACAGAACAGAATAACAAGAGACATTGTTGATCGACCTTGCACATTATGTTCAGACAGAATTGAAGGAAAAGCTGAGAACGTGAAAAACAATCTGTTATCATGTACAGGGCAGAGGCAAAGTGTCGCAAAAACAGACTCTAGCAGAAGCGTGCGCAAAAGCAGCAGCTTAGGGTAAGCAAACTCATGCTAACTTAGCAATGTCAACAATGTATCTAAGGGCCACATAACCCCATATAACACCCTCCCCCTGGTAAATCAGTAGGACATAGACAGAAGAACAAAAACTGAGTTAAAAAGTCAGGGGCGGCGCAACAATATTTTTCTATGACGGTCTTTCAGATCCTGATAAAAATACAGCGTAGGACAAGGCACCGCCTATTGACGGAATCCCCTTTCCCGCTCCTCCAGGTAATTTGCTTAATGGAATTTTTCAACTTTTAGTGTATCCACAGTATTTTCCCTCCTTTTTAATCCAATTACCTTAAAACCTTTAAATTTCACCCAATCTTTACCTTTAACTAACAGGCCCTTTCGTTACTTTCTTTTCTAGCATTTCGGGACTCTTTGGAGACCGGTTTAATTAATGAGTTTTTTTTATATTTTTTTGCGTAGAAAAAAAGCCCCACTCTACCCCCCACTTCCCTTCACGTCCTGACGAAGACCCACGCAGTAAGGATCCACTATCCTACATTTTCCGGGTCGAAACGTAGACATCTACAACCAAGAACTCCTAACCCCAGATTGATATAATAATCATTATAGGAGTTTCTTTCACGTGAAATGTTTTGTTTGATATATGCCGGTTTCTTTGACCTCTCCTATGTGGATCAATGTTAATTATGATTTGACTAGAGTATTTATGCTCAATGTTTTTCTGAACTTTGACTAGTGATGTATAACCTATTGAAATGTATTCCCCTCCCTGCACTCCTTCCCTCCCCTTGTGGGCGCATTGAATTTTGTGTACTTTACCTCTGATTTTTCAATCATTTAATGTTTCATGGTGCAGTGAAAATAAAAACACTCGGCACCCTCATTTGCTTTGTTTTTGGATCTATTCAAAAAATATGTGATTACTAAATAAGATTTGTTTGTTTGGTCTGGGACCCCCCATATATACCTGAGTTAAAAAGTCAGGCAGTGTTCAGAATATTGGTGAGGAACTTTCTGAAAAGCCAAATCGGAGAAAAAGGGAAAGTTCAAATAAAAAGCTAAAGGCACTTTGAGCTTGAAAACAGAGACTGTACTCAGACAGCGTAGTTGTGACGACCTAAGCAGTCATCCATGAACGTATGTGTGCATAGAAATGCAATTCCCTCCAATAGTTCATCCCTGTCAATGGTAGAAAAAAGCGATGATATCCAATTAAGTAAGTCGAAGGAACAATCATGTTCCTCATAAGCAGGAACATCCAAAAGTAGAATAGGGAAACATGTGTGATATTCAATGAAACTACGATGTAGGAAAGTCTCCCATTGAGCCAAGATTCCAAGTAAAGCTGTACGCATCATTTGACCATCCACAGAACAAGCCTCGTCATGTGCCTCTAAGGGACCCATCAACCAGCCAAAATTAGGGATTGGACACCACATGTTCGATAAGCAAAGTTTCATAACCCAGTAGAAAGGACATCTTTTGCAATTAAGTACTGGTTGCACGCAAGTATAGTAGGCAAAGC
Source organism: Lissotriton helveticus (assembly GCF_964261635.1). Classification (NCBI taxonomy): domain Eukaryota; kingdom Metazoa; phylum Chordata; class Amphibia; order Caudata; family Salamandridae; genus Lissotriton; species Lissotriton helveticus. The sequence continues at coordinate 1,213,707,592 of NC_136067.1, read as the reverse complement.
GAAAGGTCAAGTCGTAACTTACATCATTGCTAAAGGCAAGCATCCAAAAGCCTCATACAGGCGTTACGGTACAGCTGTAGCTGGGACGGCCTGTGCAGAGCCACAAAGTGATCAGCCATTACGAAGCATGATGAAGAGAAGCAGGACACCAGCTGCCAGCGCCAATATTAAGGGGAACCCTCCGAAAACGCTGGAAAATATCTAATGAATAAAAGCCGGTATTACCCCGAATATAGTTTGAAAGGAAGAGACTAGGACAGATACCACACATTTAAAAAATTGTGCAAGGCCTGTCGTCTCAGATGCATTAAATATTTGGTGAATTAGTTCCCTAAAATGAAGTGGGAGGTTAGTATTAAGAAGCGACTGTATCTCACTTGAGGTCCGAGCCACCTGCAATCTGAATGTTTCTCGGGCGGAAGTGAGGGCCACCTCTTGTTGGAATAAAAGGGCTTTGAGCCTGCTCAGCTTATTGAAGTCTGCTTTCAAAGTCGAAATGGAAAGCCAAAGTGAAGAATCTAAACTTCCTTGCAGCTGCAGGAAAAGGATATTGCTACAGCAAATTACGCACTGGGAAACTGTTACCAAGTATGGGACTCCTGCCTGAAAACCACAGCAGTCTAGATTGTTTAAAAAAAGATAGCTGCCATTAGTAAGCAATGTAAAGACAGGTGTGATGGATGGTACTGGGGTCCCTTTTAAAAAGCAAGTGAGATTCTGCGCTGAAACGTTACACTCGTTGTGCAATTTAACGTGTTTTCACACAAGAGAGAGTGACCACTGTCGAATCACACGTCTCCCCTGTAAGGAAATCTTCTTTATCCTCCCTCAAACACCAATAAGCAAAGGACAGGGCCCATAATTCATGCAGAAATCACTAACAAGCTGTTCAAAGCGGCCAACAGGATAGTGTTGCATACATGATTCAAATTGAAAAAGCGAAACGGGCAAAGTGATAATCCCATGAATTAACCAAACAGCAGAGTCCATTTCCGCCACTGACAATGGCAAAGGCTCCAATTGTTCAATATGTAACAGCATGTATACAGCATCTTACATGGGCATAAAACCCTATTTATCAGTCGGGTTAAAAGGCAAAAATAAAGCAGTGGCATTCAAATAATCCCAAGGCACTTTACCAATTTTCAGTGTCTGCAATGTCCAAGCAAATTGCATGAGTGACTTTACCTGATTTTGACTATGGTATAACAGAAACATCGCTTTGCACAATATCTATTACAGAAGATACAATATTGTCTAAGGTGTAAATGCGTGAAGTAAGCGTGTTAATGATGTTGTCCACTACAGCAAGGACTTTTTCCAAATTAGCCTGATCAATTTGATGCAGACGGAAGGCTGCTTCCATCTGTGAAAGTTTCCAAATTTCATTATAAGCGGCAGAAATAAATCGCTTGGCTCTTTGATTACTTGGGCCCAGGAGAAAATCAGTCAAATCAATATTGTTCGATAAGAGGGAAAGATGTTGTTTCACATATGCCAGGGTAGAGTGTTGTAACCATTGCTGGCATAATTTACCTACCGAGTATGTAGTCTCAGAATGATGAGATGGATAACGAGGGTCAGGCTTAGTCTGAATGGAACGCAACTGGCATGCATTTTTATTAGTTTGCTACACGAGCCATCCTGATGAATCCATTTCAGAAACATTAAAAGAGGCATTTTGAGGCACAGCTTGCAAAACCTCAATGTTGTAGTTATTAATTAACCGCCAATTGTCAGCTAATGAAGGAATGGAGGGGATATTCAGGTTTTTTACAGTTGTGAGGCCATAACAAAATGTTTGGTAAATGGTATAATTTAAAAATAACAGTTGAGTCGGGATCAGGGAAGCACAATGTAATGCCTTAGTGCCCTGAACCTGCCATGGCTTTGTGCCCTAGATTGATTTTAAATCTATAGTCTGTTTCCAATGGTCATAACCGTGTGTAGCCAACTGTGTTCTAAACAAGTTGGCGTAAATCAGTTTAGTTTGGGATAACAGGAGCTTGGATCCAGGGGGTTTTTGAAGCCTAAAAAATAGGATTCAGGATTAGTTAATTCATAATAACCTATTTCTAAGAGTTTCAGAACTCCCGTTTAAGGGAGTAGGACAATGTTGCCATTGGGTAAAATTAAAATCATGATATGGGACGATGGGTGAGGAGCCAAAGTACCATCGACCATTTGTACTGCAGAGCGTTCAGGGAGATAAGGGCCATTTATGAGTAAAAAGAACAGTGTCACAAATCCAATTGACATGAAGAGGAAAATTAGGATAAGCACCAACCACATGTAGGTCCATGGAGGAAAGAAGTATGTCTTTTTAAACCAGGATTAAAAAATACGCAATTTAGACGGTGGTGCATCAGACAAACTGGATCATGAGGAGGACGAGCCAGAAGAAAGGTTTTCCGGTTCTCCAACACAGGCACTCACTGGGCTTGCAAGCAAAGGTGAAAGCGTTGAACCGTCCATTTGTACTCGTTGGCTAGATGCATCACACTCACGGAATCCATAGCCGGAAAAGGGCACCCAATATCCATTGCAGAAGGTGTTTGTCACAATGGTTGAAGATCAATTACAGTGTCCATCATATGAGCTGACATCTGTGTGGCAGCAGATGGCGACAAAGTCAATGGTGCTAAGGAAATTGCGTTGCACGAACCTGCAGGTGTCACACTATTCACAATCGGCCACACGGTGTAATTTGACATTGTCCACTGAGATGTACCTGTTGTATTTGCGACCTGCCAACGGTGGTAGAATGACTGTATAATTACCTTTCAGTCCAAGTACTGAAACAGGAGCACCGTAAGAAGGACCAAATTCTTTTTTGGTTTTAATCTACTCCCGTACCACATCCCCAATTTTAGGAAGCTCAGTTGCAGAGTATTACGTGTCTTTTGTAGATCCTGTAACATAGCAGAATGGTTATCTACGTCAAACTTAGAGGCAGCTGCCACAATGTCCAGACCATCAAGTCAGGAACAAACATGTGAAAGCCAAAGAGCATTTCGCAAGGGGTCCGCCCACCCAGAGATCTTCTAGGGAGATTATTTAGTGCACGTTGTACCACATACAAGTGGGACAGCCAGTCCCTGCCAGTACCTAAGATTCTAGCTGTTATCGATTACTTTAAGTCACGGTTCATTCACTCCACAACTGAATTGCTCTCGGGCCTGTATGGAGACGAAAACTGCAGCTGTACCCCCAACCACTTCATCGCATCCTTGTAAGCCTTAGAAGCAAACGCTGAATCTTGATCAGAATGGAAGGTACCACAGGCAAACATCCCGACAAAGACACACAAATCCCTGATGACATTTCGAGTGTCAGCACTACGATGTGGCCAGATCCACAGGAATCGAGTTCACAAATCAACCACAACCAAGATATATTTGTATGCAGTATCAGAAGAAAGAGGACCGCAGTGATCAAGATCGACACAGCCAAAAGGTCTATTAGAAATACATAACTGAGTTTGCGGCGGGCGTGGGATCGTAGAAGGCTGGATATGTTGGCACACATCACAGCAAAGAACATAGTTACGAGTCTGTTTATATAAACCACTCCACCAGTAACATTGCTGAAGAATAGAGACTGTTGCTGACACACCAGCATGTGCCGAAGCAATGCCTTTGTGTGCGGCCTTGATCAAAGCATGTGTGCGGTCATAGTTGGGAATCAGCCGATCCCCAACCGAAGGAATGGTAGCATAAGAAACTTTTTCGGGAATTACATGATAAGAGTACTTTGAAGGGAAACCCGAAGGATAATTACCTCCCTCCCTAGTTGCAGCGACCGCTGCCAGAATCTCATTATCTATCTTAGTCATAGATCTTTTAACTGCTGCTACGGAACACGTGGCTACTGCAGATGTGGCTACTTTAACAGCCAAAGAATTACCAAGAGCGTGCGTTCTGACAAGCTGGTGGCTAAGAGTGTGAATAACGTGTGATAGGCAGACGTTGTTTAAGATCTGCCACTCAAACCTAAAGCGTTTTATGCTTATTTACGCTGCCTTTAGAATTGCGGTAATCATTTTGAGACCAAAAGAATAAGTTGTCATTGAACGACTAGACACAATAGTAAGAATCACACACAATAAGAGTATTCATAAGCGGATCAGTAAACTCTAGAGCTAGAACAAGAGCATGCAGCTCCTCCAATTGCACCGTACAGTCCCCTAGTGCCTGAGTGTGCACAATGGAAGGCTTAAACTCCCCATCTTCAATGGAGCCAGTCACAATAGCGCAAGCTGCTAAATAAGCATGGTTGGAATCCATGGCTGGCTGCGCCGAGCCATCGGTATAAATTGAGGTACTGGGTTTTTCAGAACCGGTACCGAACCGGTAACCCAGCGGTGTCAGGGTACACCCTAAGACCTCGAGTACTTTCCTGATTCAGACACAGAAACTCAGAGTCTTCTAGGTGAAGTCAAAGATCGAATTTATTGGCTGCAACAAAGTAACAGGCGTCCTAGAAGTACAACAGCACGGTGTGTATATTCTCAGGAGACTGCTCAATCTTACAAAACCAGGCTTCTCTTTTTATACGAAATATTGTGCTTTAGGCAAACATTCTTCACATTTTAGTATACCATTCACATGTTTTCACTACAAAGGAAAAGCAGAGTCATGATGACAAGCCCACATTACAGTTCGTCCAGCCCATAACAAATCACCCGGCAAGGCCCAACATTTTCATCAGATATCGGTGGGCCCCCAATAAAAACGGGCACCTCCTCATCATAAAGCAAGTGAGAGAAAAGAGCAGGGACAGGTGTGAGCAAGATTAGGCAAGGTGTGTGTGCGATGAAAAGAGTTTTATGGCATGTTGTGCCTTGATGCTATCTCGTTCGGCCACTGGGAGAGGAACTGACCAAACAGGTTTGGCCTGGGGCAATGGTTTCAGCTTGCCCAGGTCAGAGAGAAGTCAATTAAGGTGTATGTGTCCTTGGGAATCGAATTTAGCTGTATTATAAGCCTATGTGAGGGCAACCCACAAAATGGCTGCCGTACACAAAATGGTAGCCAAGGGTTCAGGACGAAAATGACGATTTCGAGGTGAAATTGTTACTGGAATATGACGAAAATGCTTGTACATAGTGTACAAGCCATTTTCGGTCATGTTACGATGAAGTTTTATTCACGTGTTCAGAATTTTCAGAACTACAAACCCTCCTTTTGCCCTTACATAGGCAATTAACCTATCCTCATGCTAGTCTGAGTCCAGGTCTATATTCCTAAAGTCATTGAGATGTTGCTGTAACATCATCCTAGTACTTAGCTCGTCTCTTGATACAGGTTTCCTTACACATGATGTAGCACAGAGGCCACATATTGCAGGAGCACACTGCACGCACAGACAGAACAGGAAAAGAATGGCTAAGACCATCCCAATGACCATCAGAATTTTCCAACCCCAGGCGGATATCAGTTCCCAGAACCATCCCATAAACGACCAATCTCCTTTATCCACATGAATAGATTCGGAAATCTTATGTAGTTTGGAGATGGCCTGGCACACTGTTGGAGCGTTATCTGGAATGAAAACACAGCAACTCGATTGGATCAATTTACATACCCCACCTCGGTCTGCAAGTATGACATCTAATGCGACCCTGTTCTGAAGGGTCATAAGACGATCGGACTGGAGCTCAGCAGTCAAGTTACTAAGGGCACCGGCAGTTTCAACCACGGTGGATTCAACCACCCTTGTCAATTGCCTTATGTTCCTGCTGTTCGCCATCGGTCCCCAGAACGGCAGAAAACCCTTTACGAAGTCCCCAAATTCTTGTCCTGCAGTGTCTTCTTTACTCAAGGCACCTCTAACTATCCTTGTCTTGTGGTAATCTGCCGCTGCTGTGTAGGTGGGAGGCAACAGGAACGAAACAAAACATGTGCCCGAAAAGTCAGGGGGCAACCATGTATAGGCTCTATCATGGCAGATGAAATAGGTACCCTTAGCTGCTAAAAACGAAGGGGAAGTCTGGGCTGCAAAAACATACGTTTTAGTGCAGATACTCTTCCCTAACTGAGCTCCGGGATTCTTGCCATTACCTTGTAGACACAGGTGACCCTGTTGGGGTACAATCCAAATCGGGGAAGATCTCTTAGCTTGCTGTTTCTCACTCAGAGTAGCTCCATATCCGGTTACGTTCCATCCTATGTATACTAGTGTCTCATCTCTCGGGATAGTCTCATAAGAAATGTCTTCCTTTATCATATCTACTATACCCTTAACTAGAGCACTATTCTTAGGATTGTCTGTTACAGAACGTAGGGGATAGACTTCATGTGCATAGATGAACATTGTTCTGTATGCCCACACAGAACCATTGTGGCTGAAAGGCAGGACCAGATAAGGGATACCTTTATCCGTTGTGTGAGGCATAAGACCACACACCCAACAGTTAGTCGTGTTCATTACTAGTTGGTGTTGGTGTAAAAGCTGAACAAAGGAGTTATTAATAAACTCTAATCTCCTAGCGGATTCATGTTCAGGAAGGGGTTGAAAAGAATGAGAGGAAACAGTAGAAAGAGGAGGTATAGGCGATGTAGTGGGTGCAAATGTTACTCGAAAAGAGAATAAAACATACCCTATTAAAAATATCATCACACTGAATAACATGAAAATGCACAATATCAAAAAGCTTTTCTTTGTCATCATTTTACATATTCTGTTTTTGAAGTTCGTTTCCTTGGCAGGTCTCTCCATCTCGAAAAACTCCATCCTCTATACAATGCTGCCCGCGGTGGGAGGTTGTTTCTGCTAAGGAATGCTTCTGTCAGTCTAGGGCAACTCCCTTAGACCAACCAGAACTGTCGACCTAACGTCGTCAGCTGCACCCCAAAGACTTTGGGCAATCGCGGCCCTAGCAGCGGAACCTGGATGGCGGTTCGAAAAACAAAAATAAGCAAGTTTCTCAGATGGGAGAGCTGCGCTTTCAAAAATAGCAAAAAAAGGAAAATTTTATTTATTTGCCCATAGGTCTCGGCCTCAAATTATAACGTTTTCTCCCAGGTACTGTTTGGTCTTGGAAAAGGAGTTCAGGTTCTGTAGTGTCCAATCGAATTGACGGTGATACAGCTGGTTGCAAAATATTGTCACTCTCCTGTTCAGTAAGTGTTCCTTTTACACATGCATCACTGAAAGGCAGAAAAAGTGGCACAGTTTCAGTCTCTGAGTCGGGGACACCCTCCTGGACCCACCGGTCGTATGGCAGAGGCAGAGGGATCCGCTTGCAGTGGATCCCGTGGATCCAGTTTTTCTTCCCCTCCACTCGAACAGCTGATCTTGTTGAGAGAAGAACGAAATGCGGTCCGGTCCACCTGGGCTGATCGTTCTTTGTTCGCTTGAAGTTCTTTACTAGAACCCAGGATCCAGGGTCGATCTGATGACCTGGAGTTTCAGAGACAGAAGGCAGGGTGTCATGGACCTGTTGGTGTAAAACACGCAATTTAGCCGTCAATTCGTACAAATAATCAAGCAAAACAGGGTGTTCGATTTCACTGAACTTTGTGGGCCTTGGCACTCCCCATATGTTGGCCGAGCGGCCAAAAACTATCTCGTAAGGACTAAGTCCCACTCGCGAATGCACAGTCATTCTGGTTGATAGGAGTGCTAGAGGGAGAGCGTCAGGCCATTTAAGACCAGAGCTCGCTTGAATTTTGGCCAATTTAAGTTTCAATGTGCCATTGTAGCATTCTACCAGTCCAGCTGATTGGGGGTGATTTGCAGCGTGGAATTTCTGATGAATGCCTAGCCCTTCGCATACTTTCTTCATCACTCGACCCACAAATTCACTTCCATTGTCACTCCAGACCATTCTAGGCATTCCGAATCTGGGGAAGAACTCTTTCACAAGGGCTTTAGCTGTGGATAAGGCAGTGTTGTCTTTTAGGGGGTAGGCTTCCACCCATCTTGAAAAGGCACAAACAACGACGAGTACGTATTTTAAATTGTTGCACCTCTCCATGTGGATGAAATCTAGCTGCAAAACCTTGAACGGATACGTTGGAGGTGCAAAATGACCAGCTGGAGTTGGGGTTCCCCTACCAGGATTGTACTTCAGACACACCATGCAATTCTTGACAACATTCTCTGCACACTTAGGAATTCCAGCATTTTGCCATACTGGAGCCAACAACTTGCAAATCCCTTTCACACTGATATGAGCCATTCCATGAGCCATTGTAACCACTGCAAGCACATACGCATAGGGTAGCAACCATCTCTGATGCTCTGACAATTCAATCCAACAACCATTTGCATCCATTTTACCCGTACTTTCTCTCCACACACTCAATTCTTTCTCTGTAGCTTCAGCTTGTGTCTTCACACATTCCAACATCACCAATCCATCTTGCAGGGCCCGCAACATACATTCGACTCATCACATTCCTTGCAGTTTCTTTTGCTATTTCGACAGCAAATGCATTACCACGACCAACAGCATCAGTCACTTTCTTGTGCGCACTACATTTCACAATCGCAACTTGCAGGGGCAAAGTCAGTGACTCAAGAAGCTCATTCACCAACTGACCATGCTGTATCTTAGCTCCATGCGAAGTCAGGAACCAACGTTCTTTCCACAATCGTCCAAAACTGTGAGCCACACCAAATGCATACTGGCTGTCGGTATAGATGGTCACTTTCATTCCTTTTGACAACACACATGCTCTCGTAAGTGCAATCAATTCTGCTGCTTGAGCTGAATTATGTGGGATACGTGCAGCTTCAACAAGTGTACGCAAAGTCGTGACAGCATATGCTGCAGTCTTATCACCATTCGGAAGCTTGAAGCATGAACCATCCACCCATAAGGTACCATCACACTTTACAAGAGGAGTGTCCTGGAGGTCTATTCTCCCTTTTGTTTCTTCTTCTGTTCTAAGAAAACAATCATGCTGTTCTGAAGCATCTAATTCCTCTACACTCGGCAACAACGTAGCTGGGTTAAGAATGTTGCATCTTTTTATGTGCACATGACTCGCTAACAATGTCAACTCGTAACCTGACAATCGAGCACTAGTTAAGTGCTGCGTCTTGGTTCTGTTTAACAACGTGTCCACTGCATGTGGAACCATCACAATTAAGGTGTTATTCATCACTAAACCAGCAGACTGTCGAATAGAAACAGCTGCTGCCGCTGTGGCTCTCAAACAACTTGGCAATGCTTTAGCTACCGGGTCCAAAGTTGACAAAAAATACGCGCATGGACGCTGGTTGTCTCCAAAAGACTGAGTCAACACTGATAATGCACAACCTTCTTTCAATGTAAAGGGCTTGCTGTAGTCGGGGGTACCCAACACAGGAGCCAAACATAATGCTGTGCGCAATTCGCAAAAACTTTTCTGACACTCTTTAGACCATGGAACGGTATTCGGTGTATCTTTACAAGCTAATGCCACCAAAGGTTTGGCCAGCAAGGAAAAATTTGGTATCCATTGCCTGCAATATGATGTAATGCCCAAGAAAGCACGCACTTCTCTCTGTGTTCTTGGCACACTCAATTTCGCTATTGCCTGAATTCTTTCTGGGGTCAGTTTCCTTCCCTCCTTCGATAAGAGATGACCTAAGTAGGTCACTTCTTGTCGACAATATTGCAATTTGGAAAGTGACACCTTGTGATGCAAATCACACAGATGACGCAACAATGACAACGTGGCTTTTTTACAGATTTCCTCAGTATCTGCAGCAACAAGCAAATCATCAACATACTGAATGAGGGTAGCGCCATCAGGTAAAACAATTGTATCAAGCTGTGTTTTTAAAGCTTGACTATATATTGATGGACTTTCACAGTAGCCCTGGGGAGCGCGTTTAAAGCAGAAGCTTCGTCCTCCTAAACTGAAGCCGAAAATATCCCTACTCTCCTCTGCAATCGGGATGCTGAAGAAAGCATTCTTCAAGTCAATCACCGAAAACCAGGTGGCAGAAGCTGGAATCATAGTCAATAGGGCCGTAATGTCAGGAACAACTGGAAATTGTGGCACAACTATTTTATTCACCTCTCTAAGATCAATCACGAATCTGTAAACAGGTGGCTGGGAAGGGTCAGTTCGTTTCAAAACAGGCAGAACAGGACTATTGCAAACGTTGCCTCTTGTCTCTTCAATCACATCTTTTTCAATCAGATCATAAATGATCGCTAGCAAAGCTTTTTCACCTTCACTAGAAATTTTGTATTGGGGAATGCGTGGCATTTTAACATTGGCTTTCAATGTTACAACATATGGCGGTATTTCCAAAAGACCTACATCATTAGGACCAGTAGCCCAAAGAATATTAGGGAGAGATGACAATTCTGTTGGAAGTTTGTCCCTTGACAAATACATTGGAGAAACCACTTTCTTACCCAGTGTAAGTTGTACTCCAGAAGGAGAACAGTACAAAGTTGCATACAATCTTTTCAGCAAATCTAATCCTAGCAAGTTTTCACCACAACCTGTTGTCAGAATAAGGGGTGCTTCGAATTCACAAGGACCAACAGAAAGAGACATAGGACTAGAAACTGGGTTTCTAACCGGGGCGCCAGAAAAACCTACTGATACATTCGTTTCGCCAGACAAAGGTGCGCCAGGGAGTTTGGAGTGCATAATAGAACTCTTTGTAGCACCAGTATCCAACAGAAAAGGTTCTGACACACCTGATGTAATTACCTCAACGTATGGTCCACTCTGATCTACTGGAACTGAAACAACTCCCTCTCTTTGTCTATGGCTGTCCTAGCAATCATTACCTTCCATATGCTCATCTTCTGCATAGTAATCATCAGCATAGTACTGAGCCGTCCTACCAGACGCGTTATTCTGCTGATCAAACCTATTCATTGAATTCTGAGGCGGAAAGGAACGTGCGTTCTGGGGGACATTTCCACGTCCTCTACCTCTAGGTGCTCGTTGAACACCTTGACCTCTTGAGCCAGAAACACCATTTGCGCGCTGTAACAAAATAGGGCAACTATACTTGAAATGACCCTCTTCCTTACAATATGAACACTGATTGGGACCTACAGGGACACGTGGTGGAGTATACTCGACTCTTTGCGAGTTCCTCTGAAACTGTTGAGGCTGCTGATAATTATTCTGATAGTTACTCTGAGCACCACTATTTTGACTACCACGTGGCGGGTACGCTTGCTGTAACAGAACCTTCGTTTTTAACTCTTTAGTTTTCTTCTCTGCTCTATCTTTCTCATCTTTGTCTCGATTTTCGTAATATTGTGCAGTAGCCAATATCTGTGCTGAAGAGGAAACTGCCCATGAACTCTCTGAATCTTTTAACTTCTTACACAACTCGGGAAGTAAATTATGCACAAATTTATCGACGAACAGTCGCTGACCACCTTCTGTACTCATATCTTGACCACTGTGGTCGACAAAAGTCTCTTCAAACCTGGTGAAGAAATCAGACACCGTTAAATCTTTCTTCTGCTTACACGCAGACAACTTATCCCAATTTACACGCATCGCAGGCATTATAGTTTTCATGTAATCAATGATCTTACCAGGAAGTTCTGCTACTAAAGGCTCAGGTTTAGCACCACCAATTTGTAGGGCATCTGCAGCAGCAATATTAGCCCATGAGTCACCCAACTCCTGATCATGATCTGTATGACGAATCTTTCCCCATAAAGGCTGTGGAACAACGTTCCCAAACAACATGTCTATATCCGCTAAATTCATGATACATGACTGTGACGGAGTCCCGGCGTACCCCCCCCCCCTGGATTCTTTCCCCCTGAGCCTTTACCTCATCCCGGGGACGTCCACACGAACACTTGCCGTCCAAACCCTCGGGTCCGCAACCGGGCCGGAACAATAACATTGACCCACAGTCCCCCGCCTCTCTCTCTATTACAGGAGCCAATCACGGACCTGCAATCACCGGAAGCACTACGCCTTGACCCCGGAAGTCCCGCCTTGGAGGAAGCGTCGGAACCGGTGAAAAGCAACCCGAACAGTGGAGGCGGGGTCGGAGAATCGTGGCAGGATACTCAGGCTGGATCTGGAGACGGAGGAGAGGAGCCAACCGAAGCAGACGAGTGGTCGGAGGAGTGGTGGAACCCTTAAGGAGGAAGCTGAAGAGCGGCCGTGGCTCACCTGGAGAGCTACGGCAGACCGCGTGAGTACCGTTAACCGCCCCTTGAGCGCGCTAGGTGCTCTCTGTACATATTGTAAATAATCTCCACACTTGTAGGCACCAATCACTTAGAGTAAACACTGTAACGTACTGTACAGCAATATCACCGTACACGGCCCGGTCCCCCGTCACGTCCTGAACACCCTTGTTGATTCACTATCTTTGTCCTTGCCTACCGACCCTCTTTCCCGTACCTCCTTCCCTCACCACTCCTTCCGCTCCGCCCTTTCACCTCCCGGTGTTGGTAGTGGCATACTCGCCGAGTCCCTGTTCGGACTAACGGTCCCTCTCTCTCTTCTTGCCCTCCGAGGTCTCTCCACCAACAACGAAGATCAAGTACCCGGCAAGGACCATCCGAAGGGAGCTACACCCCCGCAGACGCCGGATCCGAACATCAGGAGTCCGCTGTATTCATCTCTTGCGTGACTGTTGTACTGCGAATAAAAACCCTAACTATAGCACACTATCTCCGGCCTCCTTGCCTGATTTACCGGCCCGCGGACACCCCACGACCACATCTGGTGTCAGAAGTGGGATCTGCCGGTAGCATGGAGGCCGTCATGAAGAGAATGGCCGAATCCCAGGAGCAGCTGGGGAAGCTCATGGAACAATTTTTGAAAACTGCTGAAGACGACAGGGGCCAACTCCATGACGTCCTGAAAGGACAAGGAACAGTGCAGGAACAAGCATTGGGGAAATTGACTGACGTCCTGGGACAACCCCGACCCATGACCTCTCTCCCTTCCGTGGTGTTACAGAAATATGTCCCCGGCGAAGACCCCGATTATTTCTTTACCAATTTCGAGAGGTTATCCCAAGCCGCGAACTGGCCTGTGGAACGATGGGGCCAGTACCTGGGTCCCCTGCTTACAGGAGACCTGCAGGCCGCTTACCAGCAGGCCAACATCCAAGGCAACACCCCGTATCCGGACATAAAGAAGTGCATCCTTGAACGTCTGGGAGTAGACGATGATACGTATAGGATGAAGCTCAGGCAGACCAAAGAAGGGCCCCAGGAAAACCCTCGGGCTCTGTCCTTCCGGATCAGGGATCTTGTCAACCGGTGGCTCAAACCGGAGGCGTCCACAAAAGAGGACATCATAGAAAAGATCTGTCTCGAACAGTTCCTAAACTCCCTTCATCCCGCCACGCAGAGATGGGTACGACAACATACCTGGCTCACCCTGGAGACGGCAGTAGAAATCGCTTGTGTGTATGGACGAGCTCAAGACCTGCAACGTGGTAAGGACGAAGCCACCCACAGGTCCCACCCCTCCAACACCAACCGATTCCCCAGGCCTCCACAACCCCGAAGACAAGAACCGGCTCCTCTCTTGCCCTCCCCGATCCTATACCGTCCCCCCAACCCTGGACCCCAATGCTATCATTGTGGGAACTACGGACACATAGCCCGCCTGTGTCCCCAAAAGGAGGTACCGATGGAAATCGGACTGGTACGGAACTACGTCTGCCACACGCCCGGGGCTGCTCCCCCTCCGTTTCATTGTCCCGTGGACTTAGATGGACAAGAGGTTCTGGCCCTCGCAGACACCGGGTGCCGACAAAGCGTCCTCCGTCCACAGGACTTGGTTCTCCACCAGAAGACCCCAACAGGAGCAGTGGCCATCCAGTGCGTGCACGGCGACACGAAACGGTACCCCACCACGCGGGTTCGGGTGCAGCATCCCGGCGATCCAGGAACCGACCTCACGGTTGGCCTCATACCAGCTTTACCGGAACAGGCCATCCTGGGGAGCGACTACCCCGGTCTCCCGACGCTGCTCCAGGATACAACGGACTCCCTGGCCCAGTGGTGGAAGGAGGCCCCCTACCCTCAGACCCCGACCGGAACCCCTACGGATCCGAAACCCCACAAAAGCAAGAGACAGAAAAGACAGGAGAAGATGTCATACGCCTCTGCATATCCAGTTGAGGTGGAGGAACACCCATGGCAGACGGACCACGAGTTCCGCGGGGCTCAACAGGAAGATCCGCTCCTACAGGAAGCCTGGGGAAGGGCCCTAGAAAATGAAGACCCTACACAAGTAGGTCCATATTTCTTTAAGAAAAGGGGTTTGCTGTACAGAAAGGGTGGTCCACAACAACCTCCACAATTGTTGATTCCTAGCCCCTTCCGGGACAAAGTCCTTTTCCTGGCCCACAGTCACCTGTTAGGAGGACATTTCGGGGATGAAAAGACGAGCCAAACGGTCCTTGACCGTTTCTACTGGCCTGGAATCTATCAGCACATAAAAACCTATTGCCGTGAATGTGCTATTTGTCAAAAGAACAGTCGGTACAGACCCCCTAGGGTACCCCTGTGTCCCTTGCCCCTCATCGACATACCGTTCAGCCGGGTGGGAATGGACATTATAGGGCCCCTATTGCCCTCCCGAAGCGGTTGCCGATATGCTCTTGTCATCGTGGACTATGCCACGCGCTTCCCTGAAGCCTTTCCGCTACGCCAGCCCACAGCCCAGAACATCGCCAAGGCGCTTATCACTCTATTTTCCCGTGTAGGCTTCCCCCGTGAGATCCTCACTGATCAGGGCACGCCCTTCGTTTCTGCCCTGATGAAGCAAGTCTGCTCAAGGCTAGGGATCAAACAAATCAGGACCTCAGCCTACCACCCCCAAACAGATGGCTTGGTCGAACGCTACAATGCCACCTTAAAGCAGACCCTAAAGAAGATGTTGGGACTGGAGGCTAAGCGGTGGGAGGAGCTCCTCCCGCTGGCCCTTTTTGCCATCAGGTGTAAACCCCAGAGCAGTACTGGTTACTCCCCATACGAGTTGCTGTATGGAAGACCCCCTCGTACCCTGCTGGAGATGGCACAGGAAGCCTGGGAGGCTGACCCGGACCGCACACGCCCTTTACCTGAGTACGTCAACAACTTAAAGACCCATCTAGCACAGATCCGAGACATAGTCAAACAAAACATGGAAAAAGCCCAAGACAACCAGAAAAGGCAATACGATAAGGGCGCCAAGAATAGGGCGTTTTCCGTAGGAGACCTGGTCCTCCTAATGATGCCCTCTTCCGACCATAAACTCCTGGGTCAGTGGCAAGGACCCTACGTCGTCCTGCGGCAGGTGACCCCGGTCACTTATGAGATCGAGCTCGACTCCACTAAAGGCACAGCCCAGATCTACCATGTGAACCATCTGAAGAAATGGGAGGGACCCCGTCCTGTCCTGTCGGGACACAGTCTCCCGGTTCCCTTTCCCTTTGATCCCTGTCTAGACCCTGCCCTGACCCCGGGACAAATCCATGCACTCCACAAAGCCCTGTCCCCCGTGAAGACGGTTTTCTCATCGTACCCCGGAAGAACCACCGTCACCGAACACGCAATAGACACTGAACCAGGGAAAGTGGTGCGGTTGCGTCCTTACCGTGTCCCTGAAGCACGAAGGGCAGTCATAAGAAGAGAAACCGAGGACATGTTAAAGATGGGGATCATCGAACCGTCGATCAGTGAGTGGAACTCCCCGATAGTTCTGGTGCCGAAACCTGACGGGTCTGTCAGGTTCTGTATAGACTTCCGCGAAGTGAACAAAGTGTCCAGATTTGACACATACCCCTTGCCGAGAGTCGATTAAATGGTCGAACGGATAGGGAAGGCCAAATTCATCTCCACCCTCGACCTCTGCAAGGGTTATTGGCAGATTCCCCTCCGAGACCAAGATAAGAAAAAGACTGCCTTCTCCACCCCGGAGAGGCTGTTTCAATTCATCGTCATGCCCTTTGGACTCCACGGGGCCCCCGCCACCTTCCAGCGTGCGATGAACCAGGTCCTGCGGCCACACACAGAGTATGCAGGAGCCTACCTCGATGACATCGTCATCTACAGCGACAGCTCGGAACAACACCTGGTCCACTTACATGACGTTGTCTCTTCCTTGGGCTCCTTTGGCTTTTCCATTAACCCCGCCAAAACCACCCTGGCTGCCCAAACCGTCCAGTACCTGGGGTTCCTGTTGGGCGAAGGTATGATCAGACCCCAGAAATCCAAAACCGAAGCCATAGAGACCCTTCCCTTTCCGAGAACGAAAAAGGATCTCCGTGCATTTCTCGGGCTCCTGGGTTATTACAGGAGGTTCGTGCCCAACTTCTCTCAGAGAGCCGCACCTCTTACGGATCTTCTCAAAAAGGCTACTCACACCGAGCACGCCCTGAAGCACCCTAACCCCCTCATATGGCAGGCGT
Organism: Lissotriton helveticus; assembly: GCF_964261635.1. Lineage (NCBI taxonomy): Eukaryota > Metazoa > Chordata > Amphibia > Caudata > Salamandridae > Lissotriton > Lissotriton helveticus. The sequence goes on along the minus strand of NC_136067.1, from coordinate 1,213,691,236 downwards.
TCACTGACCTGAAGGGAGCCCTAACCTCCAGTCCTGTCCTGGTGAGCCCTGATTATACCCGGCCCTTCATTCTTCAGACAGACGCCTCCGACCAGGGATTAGGGGCTGTCCTGTCACAAAAGGACGAGCAAGGAAATGAGAAACCCATTCTATATCTTAGCCGAAAACTGTTCCCCAGGGAACTTAACTATGCGGTAGTTGAGAAAGAGGCCCTTGCCATCAAGTGGGCTATCGAAACCTTGAGATACTACCTGGAGGGTCGTGACTTCACCATATATACGGACCATGCCCCCTTGGAGTGGATGGCCCGGAACAAAGGACACAACAACCGGGTCCTCCGCTGGTTCCTTTCTCTCCAGCCCTTTCACTTCCGTACCCAACATCGAAAAGGGTCCGAACAAGGCAACGCTGATTTTTTGTCCCGGTACCCCCTCTCGCCCTCTCCTGCCCGTACAAGAAGGACAGCTAGGGGAAGGGGATGTGATGGAGTCCCGGCGTACCCCCCCCCTGGATTCTTTCCCCCTGAGCCTTTACCTCATCCCGGGGACGTCCACACGAACACTTGCCGTCCAAACCCTCGGGTCCGCAACCGGGCCGGAACAATAACATTGACCCACAGTCCCCCGCCTCTCTCTCTATTACAGGAGCCAATCACGGACCTGCAATCACCGGAAGCACTACGCCTTGACCCCGGAAGTCCCGCCTTGGAGGAAGCGTCGGAACCGGTGAAAAGCAACCCGAACAGTGGAGGCGGGGTCGGAGAATCGTGGCAGGATACTCAGGCTGGATCTGGAGACGGAGGAGAGGAGCCAACCGAAGCAGACGAGTGGTCGGAGGAGTGGTGGAACCCTTAAGGAGGAAGCTGAAGAGCGGCCGTGGCTCACCTGGAGAGCTACGGCAGACCGCGTGAGTACCGTTAACCGCCCCTTGAGCGCGCTAGGTGCTCTCTGTACATATTGTAAATAATCTCCACACTTGTAGGCACCAATCACTTAGAGTAAACACTGTAACGTACTGTACAGCAATATCACCGTACACGGCCCGGTCCCCCGTCACGTCCTGAACACCCTTGTTGATTCACTATCTTTGTCCTTGCCTACCGACCCTCTTTCCCGTACCTCCTTCCCTCACCACTCCTTCCGCTCCGCCCTTTCACCTCCCGGTGTTGGTAGTGGCATACTCGCCGAGTCCCTGTTCGGACTAACGGTCCCTCTCTCTCTTCTTGCCCTCCGAGGTCTCTCCACCAACAACGAAGATCAAGTACCCGGCAAGGACCATCCGAAGGGAGCTACACCCCCGCAGACGCCGGATCCGAACATCAGGAGTCCGCTGTATTCATCTCTTGCGTGACTGTTGTACTGCGAATAAAAACCCTAACTATAGCACACTATCTCCGGCCTCCTTGCCTGATTTACCGGCCCGCGGACACCCCACGACCACAATGACCCAGCAGTCTGTGACAACTCTTTGTAATACCCTGCGGGATTTTTACGGGGATCAGGTAATGTCTGCTTAAGGGCCAAAACTTCAGCTCGCTTCCATGGGACATGTACCCACACACGCTGGAAATGAGGCTGAATAGGTGGGTTATGCTAGGTCCCCTTCCCTCCATTGTGGGGGAACTTCTCTCATGGGATACTGTCTCCCCTTCTTCTTAACAGAGGAATCAGACTCAAACAACGACCTAGAAACACCTTCAGTCCTAAGCGACAACAACGTCGCAACTGCTTTCTTAACATCTGAACCCACAATTGCGCCTTTTGAAAACTCGAACCGTACATAGCTCAACTCGGACGGATTAGAGTCCAAATCATTTTCCTCTAAATCTTCACACAGAAAAGCACACATTTTCTCAAAAACGTATCTCTGTTTTGATGCTTCCCACTGATGGAAGACATGTGCCAAATGATTTAACGTTTCTTTCTCCCTAGAATCAGGCTGTTGACTACGCAACTGTTTATGCTCAGAGACAGGAGCCGGACTTGCCGCTCCAAAGAAAGGATATAGAATACTAGTAACAGTACTAGCCACTCTCTGACAAACAGAAGGAGAAGTCGATGAAAAGACAAGCGGAAAAGCAGGGTGAGGCAAGGCAGATGCAGAGGCAGTGTCAGGAGGAGTACCAGGAGTGGTAGTCGTTATAGTAGTTAAAGTTGTAGGAAGTATAGGAGGAGCAGATGTAAAAGCCGGTGGCCCCTGAGGAGGCTGCACCGGAGGAGCAGGAGCCAACTGAAGAACAGCTGGTGGGTGCTGTAGAGGAGCAGGAGGCAATGCAACCAAAGGTTGCGCAACTAAAGGTTGCGGAGGTGCCGTAGCATTTTGCGCATAAGGGGGTGGCGAACTTAACAAATGCGACATTAGGGGATCTTTTTCAAGGTCTTTTGCTGCATCTTGCTGAAGAGGCGGCAAAACTGGATAGCATTTATCTGTTACCATTTTGTGTTGCCTGTGCAACTGCTCACTCATCTGTTCTTCTTCGTTATCTTTAAACTGCATAGCAGCTTGCATTATCGAAAGACCCCTTTCTCTCTTATTTTTCTTTGCTAATTTAATTTCCTTCTGTTTGGCTTCCTTACGCCATAGGCGGAAAGAGTCAAACATCGCCGGCCGGGCTTTCTTCTTAAAAAGTTTAACTTCAAGGTTATCTAGGATTTCTGTGTCAAAGCTACCGTATTGGGGCCATTTTAAAACACCATCTTTTCTGGTGTAACGGATCCACACTTCATTATATGTGATGGGGCCTACTCCATGTTTCACATACAGTTCATAAGTTGGAGTTCCAATCGGAGGAACCAGACACGAGTCCTCCAATCGGGAATCCCTATTTTTACAACCAAGACAAAACAAATTTCCAAGTCTACTAAGACCAGGCATCTTCGCTCTCTAGTCTAGCTTCAAACTTCAAAGGATTATCGATTACGATATTCTCGTGAATACACGAGTCCTTCGGCTTTGGTACTTGCAAGTTCCAAATCAAGGATCCCAAAGTGATACCCAAAACTAAGAACCAACTAAGGACTGGGAGACGCTCCACTTATACTTAACTAAGATATCGATGACGTCACCAGAAGACTCGTCTATCGTTTCGCTCTACCAAACATCAAAGGTCCAAATCAGGGCGATAGCCAGGGCCGCAGTCCTTCGTAGCCGTCGGGAAGCGGGGAACCTCGCAGCAAAGACTTTCGGACCACGTCGACATGCAGGGGTCGATGAAGTGGCGGCCTTCCTCCAGAATTTTCACACGAAGCTCCTCACGAACCTCTGGCTTGGACCGGTACCGTTGGTATCGCCCCACGTTGGGCGCCAGCTGAGGTACTGGGTTTTTCAGAACCGGTACCGAACCGGTAACCCAGCGGTGTCAGGGTACACCCTAAGACCTCGAGTACTTTCCTGATTCAGACACAGAAACTCAGTCTTCTAGGTGAAGTCAAAGATCGAATTTATTGGCTGCAACCAAGTAACAGGCGTCCTAGAAGTACAACAGCACGGTGTGTATATTCTCAGGAGATTGCTCAATCTTACAAAATCAGGCTTCTCTTTTTATACCAAATATTGTGCTTTAGGCAAACATTCTTCACATTTTAGTATACCATTCACATGTTTTCACTACAAAGGAAAAGCAGAGTCATGATGGCAAGCCCACATTACAGTTCGTCCAGCCCATAAAAAATCACCCGGCAAGGCCCAACATTTTCATCAGATATCGGTGGGCCCCAAATAAAAACGGGCACCTCCTCATCATAAAGCAAGTGAGAGAAAAGAGCAGGGACAGGTGTGAGCAATATTAGGCAGGGTGTGTGTGTGATGAAAAGAGTTTTATGGCATGTTGTGCCTTGATGCGATCTCGTTCGGCCACTGGGAGAGGAACTAACCAAACAGGTTCTGCCTGGGGCAATGGTTTCAGCTTTCCCAGGTCAGAAAGAAGTCAATTAAGGTGTATGTGTCCTTGGGAATCGAATTTAGCTGTATTATAAGCCTATGTGAGGGCAACCCACAAAATGGCTGCCGTACACAAAATGGTAGCCAAGGGTTCAGGACGAAAATGAGGATTTCGAGGTGAAATCGTTACTGGAATATGACGAAAATGCTTGTACATAGTGTACTAGCCATTTTCGGTCTTTTGATATAAAAATCGTCATGTTACGACGAAGTTTTATTCACGAGTTCAGAATTTTCAGAACTACAAAATGATGCATTTGTATTCACTCAGAGGAAGAAGCAACAAAGGAGGTGGATGGACAAATTCATACTGTAAAAATTCCCGAGTCAGAATTGATGGATCAAAGACAAACGTGACATCCGAAGATGTCAAGGAAGTAGCTCACTGAATCCAATGTGGGTGTAATGCCTTCGAGTTAGGTGCACTTGCTTTAGTCCCCTCTTCCAAAGCAGGGAAGGGGGTGACCATAAGAATGCATTTGCACAGTGCCAGTGAGCGTTACTTTAGAATTGCCATCTGCACTGCCGTCAAGATTTTTTCAACAGAGGTCAAAAGCATTTCAGCTGCAGTGTACAAGTGTGATTTGTATGCAATAGGTATTGTGTCTCCTTAAGTACGTGAAACCCACTGCCCCTACGTGTTACCAGGTTGGTGGTGTTATCACGAGTCATTAAGAAGTTAGTCGCAAGCAAATCTGCCTGCAAAGACTGCAGAAGGGAAGTATGTCCTGGAAGCCAGCTGGCAGATGTAAGCTTTGGTTGCATCAACGCATAAAGCGGTTTGATACACTGGGCATAATCTGGAATGTAAGACCTCCCGAAATTTAAAAAAAAACTGCAGGGATTGTAACTTTTTCAAAGAAGAAGGAGGTTGCAACTGTGCACATTTCTCTAGAAAGTGAGGTGCTAAACCCTTTCCCTCATCATTGAGCTCATAGCCCAAAAAGAGCACAAATGGGCAATGTGTGACTTTGCAAAATTGAACTTATAACCATAGTCAGCAAAAGACAATATTATGTGGTCGACTCGGTCAAGATGCGGCACGAGGTCGTCGTCAGTCAAATAGATGTCATCACGGTACAACAAGGCTTCAGGGTCAATGTCTTGCAACAAAGACACAATGCGTGCCGCAAATGCCCTGGGGCTATTCTTACACCCCATAGGCAATTGTGTATATTTTTTCTGATTTCCGACGGCACTGAATGCTGTCAAGTCACTACTCGCACGGTGGAGATTGTGACTATAGAAACCATTGGAAATGTCAAGTGTCGTTTGGTATTTTTTACGAACAATATTATTCACCAGCGAACAGCTGTGTGTGTTTTGCACCTCAAAGTTGTGGCAATGGCTGTTCAAATATCTATAATCCAATACAATCTAAAATAAACCATCAGGTTTTGGGACAGTAAGGAGAGGATTATTCAATAGGTGATGTACATGACTCAATTACCCCCTGATTCTTCAACTGTCACAGAATGTCACAGACTGAAGATTTTGCTTCACATTTGATAGGATATTGAGGTTGGGGTTGTGGCATAGAGCGCATCAGTATATCATGAGCCGGTGAATCAACATCCCAACCCACCTGATTGCGATACACCACTGGGGCCAAGGCCAAAGCCCCTTCCTCCGCGAAAGCCTGCGCTTGGTCCTCAGGGACACAGCATGAAAAACTCAGAGGTATCACATCTTCCCCTCGAGAAGAGGCTAACACAAAGGGTGGAGGCCAATCCCTCTCTGCCAACAAAATGTCATATGAAGCAGTCAGATTCTCCCAGAAAACCACCTTAATGGAACGCTGTATATCACCTTCAATTTGGAAAATGACTTTGTAGAGTCTATCTGGGGGGAAACCCGGGTATCTGCAGTCTCAATAGTAACAAATGTGTCAGTAGCTGTCACATCCAGATGGGTATACATAACCTCCCTGACTATGGTAACTTCTGCTGCGCTGTCGAGCAGAATCACTGCCCATGTCCAATCCAGGAGTCGCGTTCTCAACGTCTGTGACATATCTCTCGCTGTTAAAGGGGCAACCTTTTTCTTTTGAAAAGGAGGTTGGGTTCGAGGGAAATCGCCCTGCTTGTCCTTGACTTCAAACTGTTGAGGCTGTTCATGAGGTTGTGTCACAGGTTGACTTCTACCCTGATTCTGGCGATCACTTCCACCGACTTGTGAGCCTGATGTTTCCTGTAAAGAACAAGGAGAACGCTTTTAAGGAACCTGAAATCTATCAGGAGACTTCATTTTAGCGTGGTTGCGCAAGTCATAAGAATGTTCACAAGCATCAGGGGTCAGTGAACTCACATGCGAACCCTGCTTCTGCTGTTGGAAACCCTGTTTCTTATTTCTTTGTCAATTCTTCTTAGGAAAGAAAGGGCGCCCATCCTTAGACTGGGCTTTCTGTTGATTTAGAGACTGCATTTGTGTTTGATTCGTAAGCTTATTTCCCAGACTATTGCAGCCTCTGGTTTTATAAGCCTTTGCAATTATCTTAGGTAATTCTCGTAGTTTGTCAGCCTCCGCAATCGTTTCTAAGCGGTTCGCCACTTGAAAGCTAACGGCATCGCCCTTGACATTCGCAAGGGTCATATCAGCAACCACGTTGAACACCCCGCCAGTCTCATCGACAGCCGCCTCTACTCCGTGTTCATCTTGAACGCGCTTAATCACAGAGGGGAGTACGGTCATGGAGGGAGTGCTGAAACACAAAGAATATACCGCTGCAAACATCCTGCTCCAGGTGTTCTAATCAGCCAATTCGGGAATTAAGTCTTGAGGTAAACTAATAATTAGGATCCTCTGTTTCTCCACAGGAGTGGTATTAGGAAAGACAGCTTCTATCTGTCCAAATTTCTCGGCAAGCCGATAAGGACATTCATCCTTATTCTGTGGGCACTTGCCCATGACAAAATTAACCAATAGGGGGCTGATGGTCACGTCAACGGGACCTGCAGGTTGTACAGCAGCACCAGGTGGTCCCACCTGGACGGTGCAGGTTACGTACTGTATTACCACTCTATATATGCGTATCAACGAAGTGTGTAAAACGCGGAGCTCTGCCAGAGTTACAGTTGTAAAAGCACATGGGTGTGGGGTAAACCCTGCCAAAACGGGCTGTGTGATCCCATCTATAGATAAAGGGCCTAAATGAACTGCCGTTAATGGGTGAGGAAGGGCACCATTAAACCACATACGGTGTTGCCAAGCCGTAAGCAGAATCTCAAGAGCTCTATAAGGCTGATACTGCTGAGGAACGGCAGTGGGAGCATTGTGTGAAACATATCAGTTCCAACCACCACTGGTAAGGTGACCCAAGAATAAAAAACTTCAAACTGGTGAGCCGGAGCGGCTTCAACCACGAAAATAAATGCAGCCTCAGCATCAGGGACTGCATAACGAGTCAAGTGCGTCCTCAGTGCGGCTCTGCTATGAGCCGGAATATCAATTACAGCCAATAGAACAACTTAAAGAGCGGTAGGTCAAACTCCGGTTATAAGAAAAGAAATACCTTTTAAAACTTCAAGCTTGACTAATCCTAAAAAAATGTCAATATAGGAGGTTATTCCATCACAGCTGTGTCGGGAAACAGAAGTGAGGGGATTGTGGACCAGCAAGAGCACTTCTCAAGCGCTTTGCAAATAAGAACCAGACCAAACGTTGGCGACGCCATGTTGCGGGGATTCTGCTCATACACAGAACTATGCACAAAAATACAGGACCTCAGTAAATGGGGGTGTACCTCCTACCACCTTAGTACCCAAAATCCCAACCAACTAGCAATAGTGTCTCATTCGGTCTCCTACAAATATCAAGAAGCTACAAATGTTTAGACAACCCAAAATAAGAGCACCCCTGACTCACCTCAGAGTCGCAAAAACAAGACAATCTTTCTCTCTCTTGTACTTGTCCACAGTAAGAATAATCAGAGTCACTAAATAAGTTCAAAATGTTTATTTTTACTATAGTGATTCATAAAACAGTATGCGAACCACAACCAGCAGCAAAATGCATAAAGTTAGCATCAGCAGCATTGTTACAATACCATAGAATACAAAAGGAGTCGTCATTTTATAAAGACTGTGAAAAAGGCAAAACAAGTAAGCCTATTCGCCCTCCCCTTTGCAGTAAAAAGTTATTTTATATAATAGAAGCTCTCTAGGCGTTGTTAGCAGACCCCCTACCTGAAAGCCTAAAAGCAAAGGTTTACATCATAGGAACAGCAGAGCTCAGCGCCATGGAACGGCTTTCTTCGAGTGTGTTTTAAAAACATGCACCAACTCTATATCAAATCATGATTTTTCCATGTTGCAGCTGTTGGTAACATGTTTTGTCTAGGTAATAGGGACTGATCAGAACAGAATAATGTGAGAAGTTGGCCTGATGTATGATGTCCACAGTTCTGTGGGCACCTTGTATCAGTCCAAACAATCCCTTATGGTGGTGGTTGTAAGTCAACCTTATAGACAAGCTATCCTAGGGGTAGCATGGACCTAAGCAGTCTTAGGCTTAACTCAAGAGGGCATGTGAAGCCAGCTGTTTTACCATATGCAGTCCTGTAATATCAAATGAAAGGACACCACACAAGTTATATATTATAAAAATATATGTATTAATTACTAGAATAATCATCTGTACTCTTTGAGTGCAGAGGCACAAGCGTTTAAACGAAAGCACAGTTAAACATACAAAAGTTGCACGATTATGAATAGGCCCGGTGGCCACTCAAACCATATATTAAATAAGTGGTATAAGAACCGCTTTTCGAACAGTGGTAAGGCCTAGGGCCTTGGGAATCGCTGGGACTACACTGGACTAACTGTAGTTAGGACGGGAGTAGCCCGCGGGATTCGGGTGCAGCGCTAAAAGCACACGCATGCACCAATGCAAAGTCAATGGTGCGTAAAAGTTACAAAGTTACTATTTTAGAAGTCTTCCGACTGGACTAGAACGTAGCCACTTAAAACTAGGACACTAGAGGTGTTAACCACTACAGGAGCACCGGTGTTCAATCGTTACCTCACCCACAGGAAGCGGGTGCATAGGTGCCAAAGTGGGTCGGGTTTCGTCGTGGAGTTCTATGGAGCCTGCAGATGTAGATGCTGCAGGCAGTCAGGAGAGAAGAGTCCGGTTGGATCCAAGGGTGGATCGAAGATGTAGAGTACCTGAAAGCAGAGGGGACAGAGTCTGGGTCACTAGCCAGGATGGAACCAGGAAGGAACCAGGCGATGTTGGGCGCAATCAGGTGGTTGTTGAGAAGTTTGTCTCCGCTGCCACGTAGACTCTGGGGCACCGAGGATGTCCAGGAGTGGATCATAAGCTGTCCCACAAAGGCTCTCGCTGTCGGCGGTTTCGGCTTCCGGATCGAAGTTAATAGGCCTTGGCAAATGCAACCCATGCAGGATTTGAAGATCGCTTCTTACTCGGACCAGCAAGGTCAGAGAGGTTGCTCCTTTTCAGGGGAGCGAGGGCCATTCTGGAGCAACCAGACTAGCAGAGTAGTTTTGTAGTTTTGTCGTCGTAGTGGCCACTAGCCAACAGGCAAGTGACTGGACAGATGCGTTGAGCAGGAAAATGCAAAAGGGCCCCACGCAGCACTCGGTGAGTGTGGAGGGGTGATCTTCGGTGCACGAGCTGCTCGGGGCTGGGGATTCTCAAACCCCAATGCACAGCTTCGAGGGTGCCTCGGGAGCTGCACGGCCAGCACTTTGCAGTCTTTTCAAGATGGCCGGCCTCACGCTTCACGTCACCTCCACGGGTCTCAGATTCGCTGGGATTGTGGATCGGGCTGTTAGAAGTCAGGGAAGCTGGGTCTTGTTGATCTCTGTTGCTCGAGCTCCGGCTGGAGCTGCAACAAAGCAAACCGTTGGGCGCTGGGTGGTGCCTGTTTGCACAGGGTGGTCACTCCTTGATCACAAGGGAGATTCTTCAGTCTTCCACGTCGAGTGGGATGTCGAAGGGTCCGGAGTTCTGTATCAAAGTTTCAGTCAGGATTATCTGTCTTCAATGGGCACAGCTCCTACCTTTATTCCAAATCAAGGGGCTGGATATCCTGCTAGGTCCCTCCTATGGTTGGGACCAGGGAAGGGGGTGGTTACACCCCTTTCCCTTTGTCCAGTTTCGCGCCAGAGCTGGGGCTGGAGTGCCCCAGAACCGGTTTGACTGGATTTTGCATGGGACACCTTGTGTGCCCCAGGCAGTGTCTAGTTTCATTCAACCCTCCCTGCCCCAATCCACTATCTCCTGTCTGGGGTGGTGTAACACCTCCCTGTGACTGGACACCTTTTGTCCAAGCCTCCCCTGCCAAGTTTCGGTCAGCAGCAGGAGGCCAGACTTGTGTCTGTGGCAGCAGCATCCATTTTGTGATGCTGAGGCTCTGGTTAGTTTTAACCGCATTTACTGTTACCCACATGTCTTAGCCCTCTAGAAGGGTGGAATGCTACCCCCTTCACCAGAACTGGAGAGGGGGTAGTATTCCAAAGTGTATGACACCTTACACAACATGTTTTGATAAAGCCAAACCAAAGTTAGCAATAACCGCGAGGATTATAATGCACTTAAGAGTATATGGTATGGCAATATCCCAGAACAGCTATAAGGACATGGTTCTGAAAGCTGCAGACAGGCTCAGCTCATGCTAGAGCACCATCTCACATAAAACCAAGCACTCTGCCTCCAGGATTGTTAAGGTTAAGGATTGTTAAGGCCTGCCATAGGAGTGACTTATAGGTATATATGTGTCCAGATATAGGTTTAGATATAGGTATACTATATCTAAGCAAGGGGTGATTACACAACCTTGCCCCAGCTGAGTGATCAGCCAGTTGTGTCAGTTTGTATGGCCAGCCAGGGGTGGCAAAAGATAGGCTGCAGCCCCTGGTAGGCATTGGATGCACCTATGCCCTGGGTACCTATAGTACACTGTACAGGGGCTCATAAGGTGACCCAATCCAATTAGTTATGCACCTATGGTACATGGAGTCCATTTTAAAGAGAGAGCAGATAGCCTGGGACCCTGATTAGCAGGATCCCAGGCCAACTAAGTCGAAAACCAGCTAAACACAAGGAAAAAAATCTGGGGTAACCATAGTCGGGTATCCACCTTCCTACATACCCCCCCCCCCCCCCAAACGAAAGGAGATAAGGCTATCCTTGGCCAGGTAAGCCTATATTGCCTAAGTGGCCATATAAGGATGTGCCTGCACTAGCATGGTTACCCCCTGTCTCATGGTCCACTAAGCAGTCCCTCACCCTGAGGTTCCGTGATTTCGAACCAGACTCCATTTTGTTTGAGTTGTTCAAGACGCCATTTTTATGTTGCCCTCACGTAGGCCTTGGAAGTAAACGAACGAACAAAGTTGCATGGGCTTCGCTGTCCATGTACATATTAACAGGCCCTTTTCGACTTGTGAGTGAACTGCAAGACGCTGACTTCTTCACCTGAAACTGACACTTTACGAAGCCAATTTCTCTGGCTGATCGTTGTCTGAGATTCCCAATCAATGTTCAGGACCTCGTCAACTTTTAGTTTCCTTGCACATATCTTATCCTAATCAGCATCTGAATTGTTTCTTTCCTTACGACTTTACATTACATGGGTTGTGCTTTCAATTATACGTTTGTCCGGCTTGTGGAAATTGAATTTGGGACAGTCCTAATAATTAACTTTTGGGTTGGGTTACTGTAAATTGGGTTTTTGTTAATGTGATACTCAGTTAGAAAATGTGTCCTATTGGTCAGAATTTTGCGCAGTGGGTGTACATTTATAATGAGAATATTGTGTATAAAAGATGATGTCTTGCTCTATGAAAATTTAACAGTTTCTTGAGTTGTACACCGTGTTGTATTGCTGAGATTACTGTTACTAGCTGCAGCTAATAAATTTGATCTCTGACGCCACCTAGAAGTATTCCGTGTCTCTGTTTGCCAAGACAGGTGAACCCGAAGACTTTGGGCGTGTCCCTGCCGCCGCTGGGTTCTAAAACCCGGTTCTTCAGTTGGCGCCCAACGGTGGGGCGACTTCAGCGGTACCGGTCCAAGTCCGAGGATCGTGAGGAGCCACGTGAGGAAATTCTGGAGGAAGGCCGCCACTTCATTGACCCATGCATGTCGACGTGGACCGAAGGTCTTTTCTGCGAGGCTTCCCGCTTTCCAACGGCTACGAAGGACTGCTGCCCTGACTGTCGCCCTGTCTTGGACCCTTGATTGATCCTTTGTAAAGCGAGACGATAGACGGTCTTCTGGTGGCGTGACAGATATTTGGTTAAGTATAAGTGGGTCGCTCCCATGACTTTGTTTTGGTTCTTGGTTTTGATTTGATTTTTGCAAAAATCGAAGCCGAAGGGCTCGTATATTTACGAGTGTATCGATAGTTGATAACCCCTTGAAGTTTGAAGCTTGATTAGTGAGCTATAAGATGCCTGGTCTTAACAAAATTAGGAAATGGTTTAGTTGTGGTTGCAACAGGGATTCCCGATTGGAGGATTCCTGCCCGATACCTCCGGTTGGAACTCCGACTTATGAGTTCTATTCAAAACACGGAGTGGGTCCTATTACTTATAATGAAGTGTGGGTCCGCTATACTAAAAAAGATGGTGTTTTATGATGGCCCCAACATGGTAGTTTTGAATTAAATATTTTAGATAATCTGGAAGTTGCGCTATTTAAGAAGAAAGCCCGGCCAGCAATGTTTGACTCTTTCCGCCTTTGGCGAAAGGAAGCCAAACAGCGAGAAATTAAGCAAGCAAAGAGAGATAGGAAAGATAAGAATATGTCAGTACTACAAGCTGCTAGGCAGTTTAAGTCAGATGAGGAAGATCGAGTGTGTGAAGTTTTAGATAGACAGCGTTGCATGGCCATAGATAAATGTTATCCGGCCTTGCCGTCTTCTCCTCCGAAAGTTACGTAAGACCCTGAAAAAGATCCTTTGATGTCTCATTTACTGAGATTGCCACTCCCTTATGTGCAGGGTGCTACTGCGCCTCCATTACCCCCGGTTGTTCCACCCTTTGTTGTTCAACCTCCTGCTGTTGTTCAGCCACCCGGTGTTCCACAGATGGTTTTGCCTCCTACTGCGCAACCCACTCTAGGGTCGCAAGCTTTGCTTCCAGCTTTGCCTCAAACTCCTTTGCCTTCTGCTTCTGCATCTCAGACTCCTACTGCTCTTGTTCCTACTTTGTCTCAAGATTTTAACTTTCCTGTTTTTACGCCTACTTCTTCTCCTTCTGCTCGAAAACGAATGACAGAAACTGTTGTTAATCTGTTGTCTCCATTGTTTGGGCCACTGAGTATGACCCCTGTTTCGGAATGTAAGCAGAGTCGTAGTCAGCTTCCTAGTTCCAAAGAGCGAGTAGTGTTGGATTTGTTGGCTCGTAGATGGATTTTAAATGCTTCCAGGTATAATTTGCCAGCAGTTATGGAAGTTTTTCTTTCAGTGGGAGCCGCCTAAGCAAAGGTATGTTTTTGATGTAATGTGTGCTTTTCTGCGGCAGGAATGGGAAGATAATGAGTTGGGTCCGATTCCGCAGGAAGTGCTTGATGTTCAGTCAGAGTTTGCTAAAGGGACGATAGTGGAATCTGATGTTACTGATGCTGTAGAGACGATGCTTGCCTTCAGAACTAGACTCCCGTCTCAGCCATTGTACGAGCCTGATCCTTCTGTTAGGAGGAAAGTGAAGCAGTATCCTATGAGAAGTTCCCCCTTTATGGAGAGAGGCAGTTGCTGCTAATGTTAATTTGGGTATTCAGGCTGCAGAAGCCCATTTTCAGCGAGTGTGAGTACATGTCCCTTGGAAGAGAGCAGAGGTCTTGGCTCTTAAGCAGACCTTACCTGACCCTCGTAAGAATCCTGCTGGTTATTACAAGGAGTTGTCCCAGACAGTTGAAGCGTGTATTATGAATTTATCTGACATAGATATGTTAATGGGTAATGTAGTTCCTCAACCTTTGTGGGCGAAGATTCGTCATGAGAATCATGCGGCAGAATTAGGAGATACGTGGGCTAATATTGTTGCTGCAGATGGTCGACAGGTTGGAGGTGCCAGACCTGAGCCTTTAGTTGCAGAATTACCTGGTAGGATTATTAATCTAATGAAAACTATGATGCCTGCTTTACGAGTGAATTGGGACAAGTTAGCAGCATGCAAACAAAAGAAAGACCAGAGTGTGTCTGATTTCTTCACGAGGTTTGAAGAAACGTTTATCGATCATAGTGGTCAGGACATGAGTACGGAAGGTGGTCAAAGGTTGTTCGTGGACAAATTTGTCTTTAATTTGCTTCCTGAACTTTCCAATAAGTTAAAGGACTCTGAGAGTTCATGGGCTGTTTCTTCGTCGGCCTAGATATTGGCTATTGCACAATGTTATGAGAATAGGGACAAAGAAGAGAAGGATAAAGCAGAGAAGAAAACTAAAGATTTAAAGACGAAGGTTCTTTTGCAGCAAGCTTATCCGCCTCGTCAGAATCAGCCTCAGTTTCAGCAACCTCCACAGTTTCAGAGATTGTTACAGAAACCTGAGCCTTATGCTCCGCAATTCTTTCCTGGTCCTAATCAGTGTGCTTATTGCAGAGAGGAAGGTCATTTTAAGAATAGTTGCCCGGCTTTGTTACAGCGTGCGAATGGCGTATCTGGTCAGAGAGGTCGTGGTGGTTTCCAGCAAGCTCCTAGGGGTAGGGGACGTGGTGTGTTACCCCAGAATGAGCGTTCCTCTTCCCTTCAGAATTCTGAGAATTATTTTGACAGACAGAATGTTCCGAGTGGTCAGTCTGCACAGTACTATGTTGATGATTATTATGTCAAGAGTGAGAGTGCTGGTTATAATGATAATTAGGACATCCATGGGCAAAGAGAGGGAGTAGTGTCAGTTCCAGTAGACCAGAGTGGACCTTATGTTGAAGTGACTACATCAGGTGTGACAGAACCTTTTATTTTGGATACTGGTGCGACAAAGAGTTCTATTATGCACTCTAAACTTCCTGGCGCACCTTTGTCTGGCTTGACCAATGTTTCTGTAGGATTTTCAGGCGCCCCAGTTTGTGACCCGATTTCTAATCCTTTGCCCCTTTCTGTTGGCCTTTGTGAATTGGAAGCTCCTCTTATTTTGACGACTGGTTGTGATGAGAATCTGTTGGGTTTGGACTTCCTGAAAAGATTGTATGCGACATTACATTGTTCTCCTTCGGGAGTACATCTTACCCTAGGTAAGAAAGTGATTTCTCCGATGTATGTGTCTAAAGATTGTCTTCCACTGGAATTGCATTCTCTTCCTGATACACTTTGGGCTACAGGTCCTAATGATGTTGGTCTTTTGCAGATTCCACCTTATGTTGTCACCCTCAAATCAAATGCTAGGCTACCTCGTATCCCACAGTATAAAATATCTAGTGATGGCGAGAGAGGTCTATTAGCGATTGTCCATGATCTGGTTGAGAAGGGTGTAGTTGAGGAAACGAGAGGTAATGTGTGTAATAGTCCGGTTTTGCCTGTCCTTAAGCGTACTGATGCTTCTCAGCCACCTGTGTACCGGTTTGTGATTGACCTTCGAGAGGTAAACAAGATTGTGGTGCCACAGTTTCCTGTTGTCCCTGATATCACTGCTTTGTTGACTCTGATCCCTGCTTCGGCAGCCTGGTTTTCTGTTATTGACCTGAAGAATGCTTTCTTTAGCATTCCGATTGCTGAGGAGAGTAGGGATATTTTTGGCTTCTCTTTAGGAGGTCGAAGCTTCCGGTTTAAGTGAGCTCCTCAAGGTTATTGTGAAAGTCCCTCCATCTATAGTGAGGCGTTGAAAACTCAGCTTGACAGCTTTGTGCTGCCTACTGGTGCTACTCTTATCCAGTACGTTGATGATCTGTTGGTTGCCGCTGATGACAAAGAGATTTGTAAAGAGGCTACTCTTTCTTTGTAACGGCATTTGTCTGACCTTCATCATAAAGTGTCACCTTCCAAGTTACAGTATTGCCGACAAGAAGTAATCTACTTAGGTCATCTCTTGTCGAAGGAGGGAAGAAGATTGACCCCAGAACGAATTCAAACGATTGCGCAAATGAGTGTACCATCCACACAGAGAGAAGTGCGTGCTTTCTTAGGTATCACCTCGTATTGTAGACAATGGATCCCTAATTTTTCCCTGCTAGCGAAATCTCTGTTGGCGCTGACTCTTAAAGATACTCTGCATCCTCTCCCTTGGTCTGATGAGTGTCAGAAAAGTTTTTCTGAATTACGTGATGCATTGTGTTCGGCTCCGGTATTGGGTACTCCTGACTACAGTAAAACTTTCACGTTGTATGTTCACGAGAGAGAAGGTTGTGCATTGTCAGTGTTGACTCAACAGTTTGTAGACAAGAAACGCCCATGTGCGTATTTTTCAGCGACGTTAGATCCAGTAGCTAAAGCGTTGCCGAGCTGTTTGAGAGCTGCAGCGGCTGTTTCTATCCGACAGTCTGCTGGTTTGGTATTGGATAATACGTTGATTGTGATGGTCCCACATGCAGTGGATACCTTATTGAACAAGACCAAGACACAGCACCTTACTAGTGCACGTATGTCAGGTTATGAGTTGACTCTTTTGGCTAGCCATGTTCACATTAAAAGATGTACTGGCAGATGCATCAAAGTTATGTTTTGTGAGTCCTTAATAGTGAATTTTAAGGAATCGCTATTAAAGACTCGCAAAACGGGATGCATGTAGGAATCGCAATGTTATTAGCGATTCCTAAAGATTCCTTATTAGCGATTCGGTAATAGCTAATCGCTAATAAGGAATGGCTTTCCCATTCATTCCTATGGGCCCATAGGAATGAATGGGAAAGCCATTCCTTATTAGCGATTAGCTATTACCGAATCGCTAATGTTCCGCTATTTCAAGGGTGCCAGGGTGTCCAAAGGACACCCTGTTGCACCCCTGAAATGGACCTGTGCACAAATGTTACACACACACATGCCCTAAGGGCATGTGTGTGCGCAACATGTAACTTTGAAACATGCACAAAAGTGCATTTTTCAAAGTTTTAGCAAATTACCACGAAGTGCAACTTCATGGTAATTTGCTCCCCCTATTAGCGAATTCGCTATTTTTGGGGGTTTTATGCATTGCATTTTAGGAAACTCATTTTGGGATTCCTTAAATGCAAGAGCAATTTAAGGAATCGCTATTTAGAGATTCCTTCAATTGCGATTTCTGCATTTGGGATGATGCATCCCAAATGCAAAAATACCGGGAGCAAACGGCCAGATTCTGAGAATCTGCCCGTTTGCTCCCGGTATTTACTTTGATGCATCTGCCTGGTAATGTGTTGAATCCAGCTACGTTGTTGCCGATCTCTACAGAGACGGATGCTCAAGACCAGCATGATTGTTTTCTTCGTACAGAGGGAGAAACGAAAGCTAGAGTTTACCTAAAAGATACTCCTCTTGAGAATGTTGATGGTACTTTATGGGTGGATGGTTCGTGTTTCAAGCTTCCGAATGGTGAAACGACTGCAGCATATGCTGTCACAACTTTACATACAGTTGTTAAGACAGCACACATAGCACAGAATTCTGCGCAAGCAGCAGAGTTGATCGCATTGACACAAGCGTGTGTATTGTCAGAGGGAAAGCGAGTGAATGTTTATACTGATAGCCAGTATGCATTTGGTGCTGCCCATAGTTTTGGACGTTTGTGGAGAGAAAGAGGATTCCTTACTTCCCATGGCACAAAAATTCAGCATGGGCAGTTAGTGAATGAACTTTTGGAATCTCTTGCTCTCCCAAAGCAGATTGCAATTGTGAAGTGTAGTGAGCATAAGAAAGTTGTGGACGATGTAGGTCGAGGGAATGCGTTTGCGGATGAAGTTGCGAAGGAAACGGCGAGAGACATGATGAGCCGTATGTATGTGGCAGGTCCTGCAAGATGGGTTGTGGAAAGTGGAATGTGTGCAGACACAATAGAAAGTGTGAAGATGATTCAGGCTGAAGCTACGGAAAAAGAAGTGAGTACGTGGAGAGAGAGTACGGGTATGTTGGATTCGACGGGTTGTTGGGTTGAGTTGTCAGAACACCAGCGATGGTTGTCGCCTGATGCGTATGTACTCCCAGTGGTTACTATGGCTCATGGAATGGCTCACATTAGTTCGAAAGGAATATGCAAGTTGTTGGCTCCAGTATGGCAGAATGCTGGAATTCTGAAATGTGCTGAGAATGTTGTGAAAATTGCAAAAAACGCAGTTGATGTACAGAATGTAGATCAAAGTCATACATTCACCCCAGTACAAGGATCTGGGCCTAAATCCATCGTTTTTTTACACTCCACACCACCCTGGGTTAGACACTGGCTATATGCAAATCAGCTCTGACCCTGTGCCTCATGGGAACAGTCTAGTCCGAACTACCAAGCCATGTCTTTCCCAGACCGGAATCAAGCATCCAAGGACCGGTTTCTGGCTATCAGCCTTCATCAGCCTGGATAGCTTGACTCCAGTGGTGTGGAGAGCCTGGGACTCACGTCTGAGCATACCCAGCCCACTCTGGGTGAAAATTGCAAAAAACAGTTGATGTACAGAATGTAGACCAATGTCATACATTCACCCCAGTACAAGGATCTGGGCCTAAATCCATCGTTTTTTTGCACTCCACACCACCCTGGGTTAGACACTGGCTATATGCAAATCAGCTCTGACCCTGTGCCTCATGGGAACAGTCCAGTCCGAACTACCAAGCCATGTCTTTCCCAGACCGGAATCAAGCATCCAAGGACCGGTTTCTGGCTATCAGCCTTCATCAGCCTGGATAGCTTGACTCCAGTGGTGTGGAGAGCCTGGGACTCACGTCTGAGCATACCCAGCCCACTCGGGGTGAAAATTGCAAAAAACAGTTGATGGACAGAATGTAGACCAATGTCATACATTCACCCCAGTACAAGGATCTGGGCCTAAATCCATCGTTTTTTTGCACTCCACACCACCCTGGTTTAGACACTGGCTATATGCAAATCAGCTCTGACCCTGTGCCTCATGGGAACAGTCCAGTCCGAACTACCAAGCCATGTCTTTCCCAGACCGGAATCAAGCATCCAAGGACCGGTTTTTGGCTATCAGCCTTCTTCAGCCTGGATAGCTTGACTCCAGTGGTATGGAGAGCCTGGGACTCACGTCTGAGCATACCCAGCCACTCGGGGTGAAAATTGCAAAAAACACAGTTGATGGACAGAATGTAGACCAATGTCATACATTCACCCCAGTACAAGGATCTGGGCCTAAATCGATCGTTTTTTTGTACTCCACACCACCCTGGGTTAGACACTGGCTATATGCAAATCAGCTCTGACCCTGTGCCTCATGGGAACAGTCCAGTCCGAACGACCAAGCCTTGTCTTTCCCAGACCGGAATCAAGCATCCAAGGACCGGTTTCTGGCTATCAGCCTTCATCAGCCTGGATAGCGTGACTCCAGCCCTTGTACTGGGATGAATGTATGACATTGTTCTACATTCTTTCCATCAACTGTGTGTTTTGCAATTTTCACCCGAGTGGGCTGGGTATGCTCAGACGTGAGTCCCAGGCTCTCCACACCACTGGAGTAAAGCTATCCAGGCTGATGAAGGCTGATAGCCAGAAACCGGTCCTTGGATGCTTGATTCCGGTCTGGGAAAGACATGGCTTGGTAGTTCGGACTGGACTGTTCCCATGAGGCACAGGGTCAAAGCTGATTTGCATATAGCCAGTGTCTAACCCAGGGTGGTGTGGAGTGCAAAAAAACGATGGATTTCGGCCCAGATCCATGTACTGGGATGAATGTATGACATTGTTCTACATTCTGTCCATCAACTGTGTTTTTTGCAATTTTCACCCGAGTGGGCTGGGTATGCTCAGACGTGAGTCCCAGGCTCTCCACACCACTGGAGTCAAGCTATCCAGACAGATGAAGGCTGATAGCCAGAAACCGGTCCTTGGATGCTTGATTCCGGTCTGGGAAAGACATGGCTTGGTAGTTCGGACTGGACTGTTCCCATGAGGCACAGGGTCAGAGCTGATTTGCATATAGCCAGTGTCTAACCCAGGGTGGTGTGGAGTGCACAAAAACGATGGATTTAGGCCCAGATCCTTGTACTGGGATGAATGTATGACATTGTTCTACATTCTGTCCATCAACTGTTTTTTTTGCAATTTTCACCCCGAGTGGGCTGGGTATGCTCAGACATGAGTCCCAGGCTCTCCACACCACTGGAGTCAAGCTATCCAGGCTTATGAAGGCTGATAGCCAGAAACCGGTCCTTGGATGCTTGATTCCGGTCTGGGAAAGACATGGCTTGGTAGTTCGGACTGGACTGTTCCCATGAGGCACAGGGTCAGAGCTGATTTGCATATAGCCAGTGTCTAACCCAGGGTGGTGTGGAGTGCAAAAAAACGATGGATTTAGGCCCAGATCCTTGTACTGGGATGAATGTATGACATTGTTCTACATTCTGTCCATCAACTGTGTTTTTTGCAATTTTCACCCGGAGTGGGCTGGGTATGCTCAGACGTGAGTCCCAGGCTCTCCACACCACTGGAGTCAACCTATCCAGGCTGATGAAGGCTGATAGCCAGAAACCGGTCCTTGGATGCTTGATTCCAGTCTGGGAAAGACATGGCTTGGCAGTTCGGACTGGACTGTTCCCATGAGGCACAGGGTCAGAGCTGATTTGCATATAGCCAGTGTCTAACCCAGGGTGGTGTGGAGTGCAAAGAAACGATGGATTTAGGCTCAGATCATTGTACTGGGATGAATGTATGACATTGTTCTACATTCTGTCCATCGACTGTGTTTTTTGAAATTTTCACCCCGAGTGGGCTGGGTATGCTCAGACGTGAGTCCCAGGCTCTCCACACCACTGGAGTCAAGCTATCCAGGCTGATAAAGGCTGATAGCCAGAAACCGGTCCTTGGATGCTTGATTCCGGTATGGGAAAGACATGGCTTGGTAGTTCGGACTGGACTGTTCCCATGAGGCACAGGGTCAGAGCGGATTTGCATATAGCCAGTGTCTAACCCAGGGTGGTGTGGAGTGCAAAAAAACGATGTATTTAGGCCCAGATCCTTGTACTGAGATGAATGTATGACATTCTTCTACATTCTGTCCATCAACTGTGTTTTTTGCAATTTTCACCCAAGTGGGCTGGGTATGCTCAGACGTGAGTCCCAGGCTCTCCACACCACTGGAGTCAAGCTATCCAGGCTGATGAAGGCTGATAGCCAAAAACCGGTCCTTGGATGCTTGATTCCGGTCTGGGAAAGACATGGCTTGGTAGTTTGGATTGGACTGTTCCCATGAGGCACAGGGTCAGAGCTGATTTGCATATAGCCAGTGTCTAACCCAGGGTGGTGTGGAGTGCAGAAAAACGATGGATTTAGGCCCAGATCCTTGTACTGGGATGAATGTATGACATTGCTCTACATTCTGTCCATCAACTGTGTTTTTTGCAATTTTCACCCCGAGTGGCCTGGGTATGCTCAGACGTGAGTCCCAGGCTCTCCACACCACTGGAGTCAAGCTATCCAGGCTGATGAAGGCTGATAGCCAGAAACCGGTCCTTGGATGCTTGATTCCGGTCTGGGAAAGACATTGCTTGGTAGTTCGGACTGGACTGTTCCCATGAGGCACTGGGTCAGAGCTGATTTGCATATAGCCAGTGTCTAACCCAGGGTGGTGTGGAGTGCAAACAAACGATGGATTTAGGCCCAGATCCTTGTACTGGGATGAATGTATGACATTGTTCTACATTCTGTCCATCAACTGTGTTTTTTGCAATTTTAACCCCGAGTGGGCTGGGTATGCTCAGACGTGAGTCCCAGGCTCTCCACACCACTGGAGTTAAGCTATCCAGGCTGATGAAGGCTGATAGCCAGAAACCGGTCCATGGATGCTTGATTCCGGTCTGGGAAAGACATGGCTTGGTAGTTCGGACTGGACTGTTCCCATGAGGCACAGGGTCAGAGCTGATTTGCATATAGCCAGTGTCTAACCCAGGGTGGTGTGGAGTTCAAAAAAACGAATGGATTTAGGCCCAGATCCTTGTACTGGGATGAATGTATGACATTGTTCTACATTCTGTCCATAAACTGTGTTTTTTGCAATTTTCACCCCGAGTGGGCTGGGTATGCTCAGACGTGAGTCCCAGGCTCTCCACACCACTGGAGTCAAGCTATCCAAGCTGATGAAGGCTGATAGCCAGAAACCGGTCCTTGGATGCTTGATTCTGGTCTGGGAAAGACATGGCTTGGTAGTTCGGACTGGACTGTTCCCATGAGGCACAGGGTCAGAGCTGATTTGCATATAGCCAGTGTCTAACCCAGGGTGGTGTGGAGTGCAAAAGAACGATGGATTTAGGCCCAGATCCTTGTACTGGGATGAATGTTTGACATTGTTCTATATTCTGTCCATCAACTGTGTTTTTTGCAATTGTCACCCCGAGTGGGCTGGGTATGTTCAGACGTGAGTCCCAGGCTCTCCACACCACTGGAGTCAAGCTATCCAGGCTGATGAAGGCTGATAGCCAGAAACCGGTCCTTGGATGCTTGATTCCAGTCTGGGAAAGACATGGCTTGGCAGTTCGGACTGGACTGTTCCCATGAGGCACAGGGTCAGAGCTGATTTGCATATAGCCAGTGTCTAACCCAGGGTTGTGTGGAGTGCAAAGAAACGATGGATTTAGGCCCAGATCATTGTACTGGGATGAATGTATGACATTGTTCTACATTCTGTCCATCGACTGTGTTTTTTGCAATTTTCACCCCGAGTGGGCTGGGTATGCTCAGACGTGAGTCCCAGGCTCTCCACACCACTGGAGTCAAGCTATCCAGGCTGATAAAGGCTGATAGCCAGAAACGGGTCCTTGGATGCTTGATTCCGGTCTGGGAAAGACATGGCTTGGTTGTTCGGACTGGACTGTTCCCATGAGGCACAGGGTCAGAGCTGATTTGCATATAGCCAGTGTCTAACCCAGGGTGGTGTGGAGTGCAAAAAAACCGATGGATTTAGGCCCAGATCCTTGTACTGAGATGAATGTATGACATTCTTCTACATTCTGTCCATCAACTGTGTTTTTTGCAATTTTCACCCAAGTGGGCTGGGTATGCTCAGACGTGAGTCCCAGGCTCTTCACACCACTGGAGTCAACCTATCCAGGCTGATGAAGGCTGATATCCAAAAACCGGTCCTTGGATGCTTGATTCCTGTCTGGGAAAGACATGGCTTGGTAGTTCGGACTGGACTGTTCCCATGAGGCACAGGGTCAGAGCTGATTTGCATATAGCCAGTGTCTAACCCAGGGTGGTGTGGAGTGCAGAAAAACGATGGATTTAGGCCCAGATCCTTGTACTGGGATGAATGTATGACATTGTTCTACATTCTGTCCATCAACTGTGTTTTTTGCAATTTTCAACCCGAGTGGCCTGGGTATGCTCAGACGTGAGTCCCAGGCTCTCCACACCACTGGAGTCAAGCTATCCAGGCTGATGAAGGCTGATAGCCAGAAACCGGTCCTTGGATGCTTGATTCCGGTCTGGGAAAGACATGGCTTGGTAGTTCGGACTGGACTGTTCCCATGAGGCACAGGGTCAGAGCTGATTTGCATATACCCAGTGTCTAACCCAGGGTGGTGTGGAGTGCAAAAAAATGAATGGATTTAGGCCCAGATCCTTGTACTGGGATGAATGTATGACATTGTTCTACATTCTGTCCATCAACTGTGTTTTTTGCAATTTTCACCCCGAGTGGGCTGGGTATGCTCAGACGTGAGTCCCAGGCTCTCCACACCACTGGAGTCAAGCTATCCAGGCTGATGAAGGCTGATAGCCAGAAACAGGTCCTTGGATGCTTGATTCCGGTCTGGGAAAGACATGGCTTGGTAGTTCGGACTGGACTGTTCCCATGAGGCACAGGGTCAGAGCTGATTTGCATATAGCCAGTGTCTAACCCAGGGTGGTGTGGAGTGCAAAACAACGATGGATTTAGGCCCAGATCCTTGTACTGGGATGAATGTTTGACATTGTTCTATATTCTGTCCATCAGCTGTGTTTTTTGCAATTGTCACCCCGAGTGGGCTGGGTATGTTCAGACGTGAGTCCCAGGCTCTCCACACCACTGGAGTCAAGCTATCCAGGCTGATGAAGGCTGATAGCCAGAAACCGGTCCTTGGATGCTTGATTCCGGTCTGGGAAAGACATGGCTTGGTAGTTCGGACTGGACTGTTCCCATGAGGCACAGGGTCAGAGCTGATTTGCATATAGCCAGTGTCTAACCCAGGGTGGTGTGGAGTGCAAAAAAACGATGGATTTAGGCCCAGATCCTTGTACTGGGATGAATGTATGACATTGTTCTACATTCTGTCCATCAACTGTGTTTTTTGCAATTTTCATCCCGAGTGGGCTGAGTATGCTCAGACGTGAGTCCCAGGCTCTCCACACCACTGGAGTCAAGCTATCCAGGCTGATGAAGGCTGATAGCCAGAAACCGGTCCTTGGATGCTTGATTCCGGTCTGGGAAAGTCATGGCTTGGTAGTTCGGACTGGACTGTTCACATGAGGCACAGGGTCAGAGCTGATTTGCATATAGCCAGTGTCTAACCCAGGGTGGTGTGGAGTGCAAAAAAACGATGGATTTAGGCCCAGATACTTGTACTGGGATGAATGTATGACTTTGTTCTACATTCTGTCCATCAACTGTGTTTTTTGCAATTTTCACCCCGAGTGGGCTGGGTATGCTCAGACGTGAGTCCCAGGCTCTCCACACTACTGGAGTCAAGCTATACAGGCTGATGAAGGCTGATAGCCAGAAACCGGTCCTTGGATGCTTGATTCCGGTCTGGGAAAGTCATGGCTTGGTAGTTCGGACTGGACTGTTCACATGAGGCACAGGGTCAGAGCTGATTTGCATATAGCCAGTGTCTAACCCAGGGTGGTGTGGAGTGCAAAAAAATGATGGATTTAGGCCCAGATCCTTGTACTGGGATGAATGTATGACATTGTTCTACATTCTGTCCATCAACTGTGTTTTTTGCAATTTTCACCCCGAGTGGGCTGGGTATGCTCAGACGTGAGTCCCAGGCTCTCCACACCACTGGAGTCAAGCTATCCAGGCTGATGAAGGCTGATAGCCAGAAACCGGTCCTTGGATGCTTGATTCCGGTCTGGGAAAGTCATGGCTTGGTAGTTCGGACTGGACTGTTCACATGAGGCACAGGGTCAGAGCAAATTTGCATATAGCCAGTGTCTAACCCAGGGTGGTGTGGAGTGCAAAAAAACGATGGATTTAGGCCCAGATACTTGTACTGGGATGAATGTATGACTTTGTTCTACATTCTGTCCATCAACTGTGTTTTTTGCAATTTTCACCCCGAGTGGGCTGGGTATGCTCAGACGTGAGTCCCAGGCTCTCCACACTACTGGAGTCAAGCTATACAGTCTGATGAAGGCTGATAGCCAGAAACCGGTCCTTGGATGCTTGATTCCGGTCTGGGAAAGACATGGCTTGGTAGTTCGGTCTGGACTGTTCCCATGAGGCACAGGGTCAGAGCTGATTTGCATATAGCCAGTGTCTAAGCCAGGGTGGTGTGGAGTGAAAAAAAACGATGGATTTAGGCCCAGATCCTTGTACTGGGATGAATGTATGACATTTTTCTACATTCTGTCTATCAACTGTTTTTTTTGCGAGAATGTTGTGAAGCATTGCATGATTTGTCTGAAGTATAATCCTGGCAAGGGAACTCCAACTCCAGCTGGTCATTTTGCTCCTCTGACGTATCCATTTGAAGTGATACAGCTAGATTACCTTCACATGGGGAGATGCAACAATCTGTGGTTGTTTGCGCCTTTTCCAGATGGATGGAGGCCTACCCCCTAAAGGATACTACTGCCTTGTATACAGCTAAGGTTTTGCTCAAAGAGTATTTCCCTAGATTTGGTTTGCCGAGAATTGTATGGTCGGACAATGGGAATGAATTTGTGGGTCGAGTCATGAAGAAAGTGTGTATTGGATTAGGGATAAATCAAAAGTTCCATGCTGCGAATCACCCCCAGTCAGCAGGTCTTGTCGAATGCTATAACGGCACATTAAAGCTGAAACTCTCTAAGATTCAAGCGAGCACTGGTCTTACATGGCCGGATGCCTTGCCGTTGGCTCTTTTGTCAACAAGGACGACAGTGCATTCTAGTGTGGGACTTAGCCTATACGAAATAGTTTTTGGTCATCCAGCGAATGTTTGGGGTGTGCCTCGTCCTAAAAAATACAGTGACCTTGAGTACCCTATGTTGGTGGATTACTTACATGACTTGACTGCTAAATTACGTGTTCTCCACCAACAGGTCTATGACAGTTTGCCGACAGCTACTGCAGATCCAGGTCACAAGAGTCAACCCGGTGACTTCATTTTGATAAAGAACTTTCAGCGCACCAAAAATTTGGAACCGAGATGGATTGGTCCCTATTTAGTTCTGCTAGTAACTAGAACTGCTGTTAGAGTAGCTGTCAAAAAGAACTGGGTGCATGCCACCCACTGTAAAAAAGTTCCTTTGCCCTTACCGTATGATAAGTGGGTGAGGGATGGAATAGCTGACACAGATTGTGAGAAAGTCCCTAGATTCGTACCTTTTAGTGATGCACATTTGACATGGACTCAGTCGGAACGCGAAGATGATGATGTTCTGCAAGCCGCTGTGCCTCCGTCTCGGAGACTCGACACGACGAATCCGGAACTCCTCTTTAAGGATCAGACTGTGCCTGGCAAAGAGTGCTACAATCTGAGATCGAAAAAGGACGTTTGAAATGGACAAATAAATCTAACTTTTTTTATGTAGTGAATTACACCTTGTCAGATCAAGAGACTTTTTTACTTTTTCTTTTTCGAGTCACCATCCGGATTCAGCTGCAGGGTCACGGTATAAGTTCTTAAGGGGTGAGCTGCGTATTGACACAAGGTCTGTGGTTTAGGGTCGTTAGTACGATCTTGACGCACACTTAAGTGAAGAAGGAAAATTGCTGTGAGCAGCACGTTAGAGGATGGAGTCTTTTGAGTCCGACAAGGGTGTTAAAAGAGTTGATTTCAGAGTGCAAATGTGTATATTGGTTCGTAGCAAATGTTTTTTAATAATGTGTTTTCTTATGCTTTTGAACATTACGTTGGTTTGTGTGGGTTGGATTTTCTATGCATCACAACAGACACTTGCATCTACCTCCCAACCTACTCTTTCTTTTCCTACTGTTTCCCCACATGAGTTTCATACGTTGCCTGAACATGAACAGACACGAAGATTAGAATTTGTGAACAATTCATTTATACAGATGTTACATCAGCATCAGCTAGTTGTAAATACCACGAATTGTTGGGTGTGTGGTCTTATGCCACATACGACTGATAAGGGAATGCCATATTTGGTTTGGCTTTTTTCGCCTAATGGGTCAGTATGGGCACTCCAGTCAATGTTTATCTATGCGAATGAAGCATCTCCTGTACGTTCTGTCAAAGACAATGCAAATAATAATGCCTTGATGCAGGGAATAGTAGATATGGTCAGATATTCATGCATATAATGCTATCCCTAAAGATGAGGTACAAGCATATGTTGGTTGGAACAAGACGAGATATAGTATTAGTCTGACAGAGAAAGAGAGACAGAAAAGGTCTCCTCCTATTTGGATTGTACCCCACCGAGGTCATTTTTGTCTGCAAGGTAATGGTCAGAATCCGAGAGCTCAGCTTGGTAAGAGTGTGTGTGTTCACACCTATGTTTATACGTCCCAGAAATCTCCACCGTTCGTGCCAGCTAAAGGCACGTATTTTGTTTGTTATGATAGAGCATATACATGGTTGCCTTCTGACTTTTCAGGCACATGTTATGTGGCATTGTTGCTTCCCCCTACATACACAGCTGCTTTCAACTACCATAAGACAAGATATGGTAGAGGTGTTATCGATGCGAAAGACACTGCGGCACAAGAAGTTGGAGACTTCTTTAAGGGTTTCCTGCCCTTTTGGGGTCCTATGGCTAATGGTAGGACAATTCCTCAGCTTACGAGAGTGGTCGAGGCCACTATAAATGAGACTGCAGGTGCCCTTAGCAATATTACAGCCGAGCTTCAAGCGAATCGCCTTATGACATTACAGAACCGCTTTGCTTTAGATATTATACTTGCAGATAGAGGTGGAGTATGTAAATTGATCGGGTCTAGTTGCTGCGTTTTCATACCAGATAACGCCCCGACAGTGTACCAAGCCATCTTGAGGTTACATAAGTCCGCTGAGTCTATACATGTAGACGACGGGAACTGGTCGTTGATGGGATGGTTTTGGGAACTGCTGTCCAAATGGGGATGGAAGATTCTGATGCTTCTTGGTATGGCTTTAGCAATCCTTTTCTTGTGTTGCTTATGCATCCAGTGTGGTCCCGCCATTTGTAGTCTTTGTGCTACGATCTGTGTGAGAAGACCGGTCCCGAGAGAAGCGAAGGATAATAAGATGATGTTACAGCAACACCTTGATGACCTGATGAGAATAGATATAGACCTGGATTCAGATTGACGTGAGTTTAGGTTATTGCCTACGTAATGGCAAAAGGAGGGCCTGAGGTTCCGTGATTTCAAAACAGACTCCATTTTGTTTGAGTTGTTCAAGACGCCATTTTTATGTTGCCCTCACGTAGGCCTTGGAAGTAAAGGAACGAACAAAGTTGCATGGGCTTTGCAGTCCATGTACATATTAACAGGCCCTTTTCGACTTGCGAGTGAACTGCAAGACGCTGACCTCTTCACCTGAAACTAACCCTTCACGAAGCCAATTTCTCTGGCTGATCGTTGTCTGAGATTTCCAATCAATGTTCAGGACCTCGTTAACTTTTAGTTTCCTTGCACATATCTTATCCTAATCAGCATCTGAATTGTTTCTTTCCTTACGACTTTACATTACATGGGTTGTGCTTTCAATTATAAGTTTGTCCGGCTTGTGGAAATTGAATTTGGAACAGTCCTAATAATTAACTTTTGGGTTGGGTTACTGTAAATTGGGTTTTTGTTAATGTGATACTCAGTTAGAAAATGTGTCCTATTGGTCAGAATTTTGCGCAGTTCGTGTACATTTATAATGAGAATATTGTGTATAAAAGGTGATGTCTTGCTCTATGAAAATTGAACAGTTTCTTGAGTTGTACACCGTGTTGTATTGCTGAGATTACTGTTACTAGCCGCAGCAAATAAATTTGATCTCTGACGCCACCTAGAAGTATTCCGTGTCTCTGTTTGCCAAGACAGGTGAACCCGAAGACTTTGGGTGTGTCCCTGGCGCCGCTGGGTTCTAAAACCCGGTTCTTCAACCCTAGGGGTATCAGAGGGTCCCTACCATAGGGAATTACTACCTGTAGTGTGTTTTGGCAAAGTAAAAGGCTGGTGTTGAGATGGAGTACTGAAGTGAGGCTCCACTAATGTAGGGCTCAACTTTCTCCAATCACAATCCACCATGGCTGCCTTTCTTTCCATGACTGAGTTACACTGTGCTCTCAGGGTCAACCTCTGGCTGCCTACAGCTGGAGGCTGGGTCCCTTTGGTTGGCTTACTGGAGGGACAGGTCAGGTTTGGGGCCTTGGGGTCCCAGGTTTGGCTGTGCCCAACAGTGTCCATCCGGGGGAGGTCCCTAACTAGTTGTAAGGGTGATCCCTCAGGAATTTCTTTTAGTTTTAACCTTGCTAGGGCTGCTAGCTTTGGTGCCCCTAATCTGCTGATGGGGGTGTTTTATTGGACAGGGGGCCCTTTGGAGTCCACTGACCTCCTTGATCTCTGCAGCCCTACGCTGACTGAGGCAGGGTAGAGAGGGGCAGGTTACCTGCTCCAGACTGGGTCCCACCTTGGAAGGTTCCACTGACATCAGGGGCTCTGCCAGGCTAGGCCTGACTACCTCTGGGGCAGTTTCTTCACAAG
The DNA here is from genome assembly GCF_964261635.1 of Lissotriton helveticus. Taxonomy (NCBI): domain Eukaryota; kingdom Metazoa; phylum Chordata; class Amphibia; order Caudata; family Salamandridae; genus Lissotriton; species Lissotriton helveticus. The sequence continues at coordinate 1,213,661,376 of NC_136067.1, read as the reverse complement.
GGGTAAGATCAGTTCCCTGAGGAGGCTGATCCTTTCCTAAAGTCTGGTGGGAGGGAGATTTCTCTTCCTCCTCAATGCTCTCTGTTTGTGTGGAGTGATCCATAGTTTCAGGCTTCACAACACATGAATCTGTTTGAGTTTGGGCTGTGGCCATCACAGCCCCACCAACCTTTTCAGGAAGGGACTCAGTTTGGGTATGGGCTGTTACCATCACAGCCCTGCTAAACTTTTCAGGGAAAGAATCTGTTTGAGATTGGGCTGAGACTGGCCTTCACAGCCCCACTAACCTTTCCATGGAGATTTACCATTTAAGAATGGGTTTCTTGTTCTACCTCAGCCCAGGTTGAGATTTCCAAATATTTCCCAGTAGACAATCTACAGGCAAGTTTGTTGACACTGCCACTCTCTTTGGGCCAGTGACACCTCCCCAGCTGAGATTTACTACTGCCATGGGATGATATTTCTGCTCTTCATCAATATTGGTCACCTGGTATGTGGCACCAGGTAAAGGTTGCCTTGAGGGGACTAGATTCTCAGTCACCATAGTGATACTAGCCCCTGTGTCTCTATAGGCCTCAACTTTCTGACCATTGATGAGGGGCTCCTGTCTGTACTTGCTCAAAGTGTTTGGGCAAGCAGTGAAGTTGGCAAACCCCATGCCATTTTCACAGACAAGAGTAGCTGTAGTTGGGGACCTGGTTAGGCCAGAGTCCACATGAGTTCCAAAAGTAAACCCAGCCAAATTCTTGGGGGTGCTCCCACCACCTGGGGGATTACTACTAATAGTAACAGGAGGTGTTGGAGCTTTACTTGGAGGAATATTTTCTTTATTGTTATTCTTTGGACAACTGCTATCAGTCTTACAGTGGCCAGGCTGCTTACAGACATGGCAATAAGGTTTCTGTTTCTTTGGGTTAGAGGAAGTGTTTTGGGACCCACCCCCACCCTTGGAGTTTTGGGGCCCTGTGGGAGACTTGTCTTTTGATTTATCCCCACCTTTCTCTTGAGCCTTGGAAGTATCCTTCTTTTGGTCACCACCCTGATTCTTAGACCTAATCCTGGTTCTGACCCATTTGTCTGCCCTCTTAACCAATTCTCGTGGAGAGGCCAGATCTGAGTCCACCAGGTGCTGGTGCAAAAGCTGGTTGTGACAATTACCAAGGATCTGCTCCCTCATAATCAAATTATACAATCCTGTATAGTCATGTACTTTGCTGCCAAGTAGCCAACCTTCCAGAGCCTTAGTAGCACAATCTACAAAATCAGTCCAGTCCTGAGTCTGAGCTTTTTGGGTATCTCTGAACAACAACCTGTATTGCTCAGTGGTTAAGCCAAACCCATCAATAAGAGCTCTCTTCAGGACAGTGTAGTTTTTAGCATCCTCAGGTCTAACAGTGAGGAGCTTATCTCTCCCTTTCTCAGAAAAGGAGTACCATAAGATTGCTGCCCACTGATCTTGGGGAACCTGCTGTACCATGCAGGCCCTCTCCAGAGCAGTCATCCATTTGTGGATGTCATCCCCTTCTTTATAGGGGGGCACAATCTTTGTCAGGTTTCTATTGTCTTTATCTCTAGGGATATTGCTGCCACCAGTGGAATCTAATCCACACAATTGTTGTTCCCTTGCCAAAGCAAATTTAGCTTGGGCCAGGGCTATCTCTTCCCTCTCTATCTGGAGTCTGACAGCTCTCATCCTGGCCTGATGCTCTTTCTTCTGAGGGGAAGTCATTCCCCTTTGAGAAGCCCTTGAGGCATTAGAAAGGTTAGAGTCCCTGGAAAGGGATCTATCTCTTCTATTGCCAGGGAGTATTCTGCTATTGAGTCTGGGGAGGTGGTTACCCTCTCCATTCCCATGTAGGCTCAAGTTAGCTTGGCTAAGCCTTCTAACCTGGACCTGGATGTCCCCCCGAGTATCTGACTCATGACCAATGTTCCCTCTAATTTTTTTCCTCTGTGTGCGGCAGTGTAAGGTCTCTGTGCGCTGCAGCCCAGGCTATGTGCGCCGGGAACCAGACCGCAAGTGTGGGTGCAGCGCCAACTATCACTCCAAATTTTTGCTTAAAAAAGTGAAAGGGCATTTCCACACCTGTAGCGGCACATAAAGTGTCTAAAGGCAGGTGTTCAATTTAGACTCCAACGATGGTACCTTAAGATTTTACTTAAGATCCTCAACTCGAGCACTGTTCATAGGGTGGAAAAATGTTAGGAGCCTATACAAGATCACATATATACAATACGCATGGATATGGCACCAGATGAATCTGGAAGTGTACGGCTTGGAGAAGCCTATAACACCTTCGCTGCTGGGCACATTCCCCCACTGTGCTGGGGGAAGGGGGGTCACGCACAGCGGCCCCGTGCTCATGACGAGCTCAGCTCGTCATGCAGCACAGTGCTCGTGTGCTCATGACAAGCTGAGCTCGTCATGACCACACCCGTTTTCATAGAACGCTCGCACAGCAGGGGAATTAGCCCAGCATGCGAGCGTTGTAATGGTCATAACGAGCTCAGCTCATCATGAGCACACGAGCACCGTGGCTCATGACGAGCTGAGCTCGACGTGAGCATCAAAGGAGTTAAATACACAAAGTGCAAGCACTGGGTCTAGCCTCAAAATGACCCTGACGCCTTTTCTTATTTTCCGGCTCCTGAAACTACTGAGCTTAAACACGGAGTTGCATAAAACCGTGTTCCAATTCTATCCCGCGCATTGTGTTGCAATGCCAAAGGAGTGTGTAGTAATTACAAGGTGACTGACCCAGCATCACCCAGCTTGTCAATGAGGTGCCTTACACAGTGTTTGGTTAAAGTTAGAACACCCTTTCAAGCAATAATGTAGTAAATTACTTATGACACAATTCTGTCCCGAATCACTATCAGGAAAGTGTATTTGTTGTGCTTGATCCTATTAAAATGGAAAAGGTTGAAATAGAGGCGGCTTTCAGAAAGGAAACAGTCTATTGTGATTTAATGTGTAGTTCTCTGCTCATATTAGTTTGTTTTGCTTAATTTTTATTCTTCTTGAATCTGTACATTTGTGAGCAATAAAAGGTTCACACCTTTCAATTGTTGTCTAGTACCAGTGATCACTCATGTTCAAGTGTTAGTAGTTGAACAGTGGTTTTTGAAGGTAGATGTAAAGACATCTTTTTCAAAGAAACTCTTTGCAACACCATGTATTGCAAAGGAATTGGTCACTCTTCGGTATGCTTGAGGTGTTATGTAGATGCATTATTAATTTCAGAACAATTTTATATGTAAAAAGGAAACATCATGAAATGCAATACAAGCTTTGTAAAGTATACACAGGCAACGCATACTAAAAGCAGATGTGAAATCACAAGTTCTACAGTTTAACTTGCAGTGCTAATATTGATTAAAGACTATGTTAATTCATTGTTATATTGGTTATTGATCAAAATATTGTTGGGAAGCAAAATATTGAGACGCATCAGACATAAGTATAGAAATGTCACACAAACACAAGGAAAAGGTGAAAATGTCACATAAGGAAAATTAAACTTGCCAGCTATCTTTTGCTGAAAAGAAAGCGGCACTCATAGTTGTTGAAATGTCACTAATAATTACACTGAAATCATGAAACGGTCACACAGAGCAATGTGAAACCTTGACAGCTATACATGTAATTTCTATATATGTTTCCCTCCTCTTTATTGCGTGATTTTGCTGGCGAGAAAGTGTTACTCACAACTCTGCCAAGTACAACGCTTCAGGTGTTAGACCAACGCACTTCAGTGTGGTGGTCCTCACTGAAATGCAAATTCACGCACAATAGCCATAGCACCTGCCTCGGCTGTCAAGCCATAATGCTGCTATACTGAAACTGGAGTGGCAGCGCGCATGTGCGAGAGCGCTGCTCCTGGTATGCTTTGCGGGCTGCTAGCTACAATGTATTAGTTAAAATAGGAAGTAATCCTCAGAGCTTCCTGAGCATTACGCAGGACCTGGCAATGCCAGAGCAGTACTTACACCGCAGTGCGGTAATTCAAACATAATCATGAATGATCCTTGCCACCGCCGAGATCCAAACCCACGGACCCGTGGTGGCCGTTGGAGTCCAGAGCACGCACTGTGCAGCTGCTGAGTCTGAATACAGCCCGGGTGGCACGTTTGCCGAGGGAGTCATTCGTTGTGGTCAGTAGGACTCTGCTTTCTATGATTTGAAAGTAGGCAAAGCTCTGATAAAATAGGCTCGTCAGTGCTAGTTGGTAATTGTGCTCGCTTTTAAGATGCATGCATTTATTGAATATGCATACTTAAGCTCATGGTATTTAGAGAAAAAAACGTGCCTTGGAGTTAAAAACATTCCCAACTTCAGCCTAATCAATATCTAATCACTAGTGTATGATTTTTATTGATCCAGCTAGCTCTTTAGTGGGGCGATCAGTGACCCAGTTGTACCCCAGCAGAGCCAGAGGACAGGGCCGCAAGTCACTGACTCTGTGTCCCCACCCCTGGAGAGCAAAGAAAGACTTTAACTTGTGAGGGGTGCTCCCTTTAACCTTTTGCAGTAACATTTCGATACCTGAAGCGGAGACAACATTTAACAGTATTTAACATTATTCCTGCAGTGGTGAATATTGTAATGTCTTTCTGTATCTCAAATCTTGCTGGCCACAGCCCACTTTCTCCACCTGTGGTGCCAGCAGAACCCCACCAAGCACCCTCTCTTCTTATGCTGCTGTCTGGCTGTTTTTTTGGCTGCCTCCAATGCCACCTCATTGCAAACACGTCCCTCAGCTGGCAATTACCAGAACTCCTCGGGTGATCCAGGTAGGCCCCCGTGTTATGACCGTTCGCCTGTATTGACCGCAACGCATCCGGTTCTGGCCAGGGGCTCTCAGGCCCCCAGGGCACGCTGGCAAAAAGATATCGCCCTCCACTGGGTCGGCCCTCCTACACACAGCCTCCACTTCAGAGTCTTCTCCTCAGGGGCCTCCGCACTAGTGCCTTACTGCAGGCCTCACACAACTTTGTTTCTGCCGCTAGCCCCCTCTTTCGGCTCTCTGTCCTAACCCAGGTGAGAGTACCGCAGATGCCCACTATTAGCAAAGGAATGCAGAGTCAAACAAAACATGTTCTTTCAGAATCATCTGAAAGAATATGTCGCGCTTGAGATTGCCACATTACTTTTCCTAATAGTGCACATCTGCGGAGCAGATTTTTTTAATTTTTTTATTTTTATTTATTTGATGAGTTTTATACAGCGGTGGCTAGACCCGGAGGTATCAGGGCGCTTTACATAAAAATCAGCGAGTTGCAAGTTACACAAATATAACATAAGTTGATATTTCATATTAAAAAAACCATTCTGAGCTGCAGGGGGAGTGATGAAGGACTATCTGCATGGAAGAACGAAAGAGAAAACAAGTCTGAGTTAGAGTGGAAGGGAGGGGTCAGGGACCAGGGTGTCATTCAAACGAGTATATTTGTAGAGCACTTCTCGTCACCCCTGAGAGTATCCTGGAGCTGAATGTAGTTGAAGGAATAAAACAGACTGATGCACCAGAAGAGAGGAAGAACAAAACCTCCATTTTGCAGCTATCAGCAAGAGGGCCTGTAATGCCGTACAAAGACAAACAGTGCGAGACAATCTGACATGTGTGACAGGGAGGCGCACTGGAACAAGCAGAAGGTAATATTTCATTGTTTTTTAAGGAATACCTACTATTTCTACAGTGGTCTGCATCATAGTTTAGGCCACAATAAATACGGAGCATGGGAAGAGGGCAGTTGTGAAGGGCGAAACGCCTGAGAGGTGCAATCTTCTGTTGCCTACAGTTTAAGTTTTTTTCATCCAGACAGCGGTGCAATAGGTGTGGTGTTTTGCAACCAGCCATACATTATATATACTCTTTGGAATCCGCTATGCAGGGGCTGGGTGCAACAGAGTGGTGTATGGGTGGAGTTGTTCTCTTAACAATGAGATGGGCAAACCATATGAATGAATGCACAGAGATGGCATTTGATGTCTGGGGTAGCACAAGAACAAAGTATGGGAATTACATTATGAAATCAACCACAGCACCCGTCTGAGGAGTCCACCCGAGTTTGATTGGTACAACGTATAGAAAAACACATTATACAAAAAGATTTGATATTTGCTCAAACGGGACCACTTAATGGAACAGCCTCTAAGAATGCGCCTTACACAGCCTGTCCATAGGAGGGGGCATTATACCAACAAAAAAAAGTGTGTTGCTGAGGAAGCTAATAATGGCGGTCTGGGGCTTTTGAGGAATGCAGTATTACAAAGTTCTAAGATGACCGTGCATAAAACAGGCAGACGTGTGAGAGTCTTGCGCACGGGTATATTTGTTAGCCAAAATTATACATCAACATCTCACACACGTTTAAATCGACTGCAATCAATGTTGTACTCCCCAGGTTAAATAGTACTCTAATACTTGTACTTGGGTTACCTTGAAAAGAAAATCCTCTAGACATCTGGAAATTCATTAGCACCTCACCGCAAAGATTCTGTGCCTTTGTAAGAGTATTCATGTTTAATTGCAGCGCATGATGGGTCTGCGATTCACATGAATACTTTCACAAAGGCCCACAATCTGCCCCCAGCTGTGCGCTATTAAGAAAAAAACGTAGCAACTGCAGGCGTCACTTGCTCGTGTACCCGAGCCCTCCCTAGCCATTCAGGACATGAGGGAGACACTTTCCTGATGCGGCGCGAATGGTCTTAAGAGCTGTGTTGTGTGTGTGCGCTGCAATTGAGACACTGCGCGCTCGGGGTGACTTCAGTGCGCGCGCACTAACCCGCGCACGATCTAGGGAACAGTGCTCATGACCATCCCCCTCTTCTTCTTCTTCTTCCTCCTCCTCATCTGGGGTGATGTTACCATCATCTGGGGGAGTTCACTCCTTCTCCTGGATTACCTGAGGGACCTGCACTAGCCTTCTCAAGATCATCCCTTCCTAGGACTCCTATCAGGATTGGAATGGTAGGGTTGTGACCCTTTTTCAGCCCCCTTGTAGTGCACAAGGCACTCAAGTCTCTGAAGCTGAGTTTGTCATAGCTGGAAGGTGCCTTGGTAAGGTCACCTGCCACAGGTAGAGGACTGGGTTGCTCACCTGTGCCAGACATGACTCTAGTGAGGTGTAAGTGGTGCACTTACCTACACTATTTGTTTTCCTACTAGAACCTTGCTAGTGAGTTGTAGTCAAGGTGTGCAAAGCCCTTTAATCTACAACTACTAAGTTCAGTAGAACTTAAGTATGTAAGCTTTGTTTATATGTACCTATAGTACTCAATGTGATCTTTCAAATGATTGCAATGGTAAAACAACAGCAAACTCAAATCCCAACCGCTGCACACCACTGTGAGAAGTTGGCCTGATGTATGATGTCCACAGTTCTGTGGGCACCTTGAATCAGTCCAAACAATCCCTTATGGTGGTGGTTGTAAGTCAACCTTATAGACAAGCTATCCTAGGGGTAGCATGGAGCTAAGCAGTCTTAGGCTTAACTCAAGAGGGCATGTGAAGCCAGCTGTTTTACCATATGCAGTCCTGTAATATCAAATGAAAGGACACCATACAAGTTATATAATATAATAATATATGTATTTATTACTAGAATAATCCTCTGTACTCTTTAGGAGTGCAGAGGCACAAGCATTTAAACAAAAGCACAGTTAAACATACAAAAGTTGCACGATTATGGATAGGCCCGGTGGCCACTCAAACCATATATTAAATAAGTGGTATAAGAACCGCTTTTCGAACAGTGGTAAGGCCTAGGGCCTTGGGAATCACTGGGACTACACTGGACTAACTGTAGTTAGGACGGGAGTAGCCCGTGGGATTCGGGTGCAGCGCTAAAAGCACACACATGCACCAATGCAAAGTCAGTGGTGCATAAAAGTTACAAAGTTACTGTTTTAGAAGTCTTCCGACTGGACTAGAACTTAGCCACTTAAAACTAGGACACTAGAGGTGTTAACCACTACAGGAGCACCGGCGTTCAATCGTTACCTCACCCACAGGAAGCGGGTGCATAGGTGCCAAAGTGTGTCGGGTTTCGTCGTGGAGTTCTATGGAGCCTGGAGATGAAGATGCTGCAGGCGGTCAGGAGAGAAGAGTCCGGTTGGATCCAAGGGTGGATCGAAGATGTAGAGTACCTGAAAGCAGAGGGGACACTAGCCAGTGACCAGGATGGAACCAGGAAGGAACCAGGCGATGTCAGGCGCAATCAGGTGGTTGTCGGGAAGCTTGTCTCCGCTGCCACGTGGACTCTGGGGCACTGAGGATGTCCAGGAGTAGATCACAAGCTGTCCCACAAAGGTTCTCGCTGTCGGCAGTGTCGGCGTCCGGATCGGAGTTAACAGGCCTTGGCAAATGCAACCCATGCAGGATTTGAAAATCGCTTCTTACTCAAACCAGCAAGGTCAGAGAGGTTGCTCCTTTTCAGAGGAGCAGGGCCAGTCTAGAGCAACCAGACTAGCAGAGTAGTTTTGTAGTTTCGTCGTCGTAGTCGCCACTAGCCACCGGGCAAGTGACCGGACAGACGCGTTGAGCAGGAAAATGCAAAAGGGCCCCACGCGGCACTCGGTGAGTGTGGAGGAGTGATCTTTGGTGCACGAGCTGCTCGGGGCTGGGGATTCTCAAACCCCAATGCACAGCTTCGAGGGTGCCTCGGGAGCTGCACGGCCAGCACTTTGCAGTCTTTTCAAGATGGCCGGCCCCACACTTCACGTCGCCTCCACGGGTCTCAGATTCGCTGGGACTGTGGATCCAGCTATTAGAAGTCAGGGAAGCTGGGTCTTGTTGATCTCTGTTGCTCGAGCTCTGGCTGGAGCTGCAACAAAGCAAACCGTTGGGCGCTGGATGGTGCCTGTTTGCACAGGGTGGTCACTCCTTGACCACAAGGGAGATTCTTCAGTCTTCCACGTCGAGTGGGATGTCGAAGGGTCCAGAGTTCTGTATCAAAGTTTCAGTCAGGATTATCTGTCTTCAATGGGCACAGCTCCAACCTTTATTCCAAATCAAGGGGCTGGATATCCTGCTAGGTCCCTCCTATGGGTGGGACCAGGGAAGGGGGTGGTTACACCCCTTTCCCTTTGTCCAGTTTCACGCCAGAGCTGGGGCTGGAGTGCCCCAGAACCGGTTTGACTGGATTTTGCATGGGACACCTTGTGTGCCCCAGGCAGTGTCTAGTTTCATTCAGCCCTCCCTGCCCCAATCCACTATCTACTGTCTGGGGTGGTGTAACACCTCCCTGTGACAGGAAACCTTTTGTCCAAGCCTCCCCTGCCAAGTTTCGGTCAGCAGCAGGAGGCCAGACTTGTGTCTGTGGCAGCAGCATCCATTTTGTGATGCTGAGGCTCTGGTTAGTTTTAACCGCATTTACTGTTACTCACATGTCATAGCCCTCTAGAAGGGTGGAATGCTACCCCCGTCGCCAGAACTGGCGAGGGGGTAGTATTCCAAAGTGTATGAAACCTTACACGACATGTTTTGATAAAGCCAAACCAAAGTTAGCAATAACCGCGAGGATTATAATGCACTTAAGAGTATATGGTATGGCAATATCCCAGAACAGCTATAAGGACATGGTTCTGAAAGCTGCAGACAGGCTCAGCTCATGCTAGAGCACCATCTCACATAAAACCAAGCACTCTGCCTCCAGGATTGTTAAGGCCTGCCATAGGAGTGACTTATAGGTATATATGTGTCCAGATATAGGTTTAGATATATGTATACTATATCTAAGCAAGGGGTGATTACACGACCTTGCCCCAGCTGAGTGATCAGCCAGTTGTGTCAGTTTGGATGGCCAGCCAAGGGTGGCAAAAGATATGCTGCAGCCCCTGGTAGGCCTTGGATGCATCTATGCCCTGGGTACCTATAGTACACTGTACAGGGGCTCATAAGGTGACCCAATCCAATTAGTTTTGCACCTAGGGTACATGGAGTCCATTTTAAAGTGAGAGCAGATAGCCTGGGACCCTGATTAGCAGGATCCCAGGCCAACTAAGTCGAAAACCAGCTAAACACAAGGCAAAAAATCTGGGGTAACCATAGCCAGGTATCCACCTTCCTACAAATAACAAGAGACATTGTTGATCGACCTTGCACATTATGTTTAAACAGAATTGTAGGGAAAGCTGAGAACATGAATAACAATCTGTTATCATGTATGGGGCAGAGGCAAAGCGTCGCGAAAACAAACTCTAGCAGAGGCATGCGCAAAAGCAGCGGCATAGGGCAAGCAAACTCATGCTAACTTAGCAATGTCGACAATGTATCTAAGAGCCACATTACCCCATATAACAAACACTGATTACCAGCTTGAGTGTTCATGCAGTTGATCAGGATGGCGGCCTCTTGCATTCTCATCGTCCCTTATGCAAGACTCCAAATGCGTCCCTTACAGGAGTGTTTGGCACGTCAGTGGAACCGGGCTCAAGGTCAGCTAACAGATCTGGTGTTGGTGGACAGCCACACGCATCGCTCTCTGCAGTGGTGGAACACACAAATCCTTTCCAAAGGGCGGCCGTTTCTCGACCCTGTTTCACAGGTAGTGCTAACAGGAGACGCATCGCTCACCGGCTGGGGATCTCATCTTCAAAACCATACCATTCAGGGCATATGGACCCCTCGGCAAAAACAACACTATATACATTACCTGGAGTTACTGGCAATTGTTCTGGCATTCAACTCCATCTTGTAGGCAAAGCGGTCCTGGTCCGTACAGAAAACATGACAGCAATCTACTACATGCAGAAACAGAGGGGACACACTTTCTACAGCTTTCACACCTAGCTCAAAGCATATGGAGATGGGCCATTTCGCAAAACATATATCTCCTTGCAGAACACCTCCCAGGGGTACACAGTCAAATTGCAGATCTGCTCAGTCATCAAACACAGCAGATCCACGAATGGGAACTTCATCCTCAAATTTTTCTTCCATTCTTCCACATGTGGGGCCACCCATAAATAGATCTGTTCAGTTCACACATCAAAATTCAAAATGCCACAGCTTCCCGTCCAGGTATCCACACCCATTGTCCAAAGGCAATGCGCTATGGATGAACTGGTCAGGCAAATTTACTTATGCTTTTCCGCCTCTCCCACTAATTGTGTTAGTGGTTTGGAAGCTCAAACAGCATTCCCTCACAATGATCCTAGCTGCTCCAACATGGACCCGACAACCATGGTTCACAACCCTCTTGGAACTATATGTACTTCCTCATTAAAAGCTATGCCTCTCACCCAAGCTTCTCACTCAGAACCATGGAGACATGGGACATCCAGATCCCAATCAACTCAACCTTGCGATCTGGCATCTGAAGTCTTAGAGTTTGGCTACCTCGATCTCCCGCCAGACTGCATGAACATCATTAAAGAGGCTAGACGTCCTACCACCAGAGCATGTTACGCTGCAAAGTGGAAACAATTTGTAATTTACTGTACAAATACCAAAGTCAATCCACTAGATGCTTCTATTCAAAACATTATATGTTATCTCTTACACATACACAAATGTAACCAAGCATATACATCCATAATACTACATCTCGCTGCAATAGCAGCTTATCTCCAAAGCAGACAACACTTGTCTTTGTTTAGAGTACCCGCTATCAAATCATTTATGGAAGGACTTAAAAGAATAATTCCACCCAGAGCTCCACCCCCTCTAGTACGGAATTTAACTAATGTTCTTACCAGACTTATGGGTCCCCCATTTGAACCTCTGCACAAATGCGAACTACAGTTCCTCACCTGGAAAGTAGCCTTCCTAGTCGCTATCACATATCTTAGAAGAATTAGTGAACTCCAGGCATTAACCATACAAGGACCATTTTTGCAAATCCATTATAACAAAGTGGTTCTTAGGCCTAACCCAAATTTTTTACCTAAAGTCGTTTCTGCCTTCCATCTTAACCAGTCTGTTGAACTCCCAGTTTTTTTCCATCAACCAGACTCAGTGGCAGAACGGGCTCTTCACACGCTAGATGTTAAAAGAGCAATACTTTACTACATTGAAAGGACAAAATCCTTTAGGAAAATTAAACAACTCTTTGTGGCTTTCTACCCACCTCATAAGGGGAATTCCATTTCAAAAACGGGGATTTCAAGGTGGATTGTTAAATTCATCCAAATATGCTATATTAAAGTCAAACGCACATTAACCATTCCCCCTAGAGCTCATTTCACACGCACACTAGGGTTTTATACGGCATTCTTAGGGAACATTCCCCTAGATGACATCTGCAAAGCAGCAACTTGTTCTACACCGCACACTTTCACAAAACACTACTGTGTAGATGTGCAAGCAAAACAACAAGCTAGTGTGGACCAGGCTGTATTAAGAACACTTTTTCAAACCACTGCCATGATTACAGGTAGCCACCGTTAAGGAGGTAACTGCTGTATAGTCTATGCAGAAGTATACGATCTACAGCTCATATGCCGCGAACGGAAATTGCTACTTACCAGTATGCATCTGTTCTTAGCATGTAAAGCTGTAGATTCAAATACGGCCTCCCACCTCCCTGGATACCTCTACCTGTTCCAGTACTATCTTACTTAGATATGTTACACAAGGACATCTCTCTATTTCGTACTAACTCCATCATAACCCTTCATGGCAAAAACAATCTTGAGATGGAGTCGATGCCCATGAGCACACTCGTCCTAAGGAGGAGTCACCTACCTCGTGACTACAAAGACTTCTGAGTTTTCAGTCCAAGGATAATCTTGTGGTGAACCACAGTATGAACTTTACAACCCTTCCCTGGAAGAAAAAAAACACTTTCAAACGTTTTCAGGCTTCATGGTCGTGGAAGAAACAGAAAAAACCCTGCCCACAAACTTTACATCCTTTTTGTATTTAGATGGAAATGAAGCATAGCTTAAAATAGGACCACACATATATTTTTTTAATTTATTTATGCGCATGTGTGCTTCTTTCATTTATAGCGTAAAATAAGTAAAGTATTGAAATGTTTTTAATGTTGGGTTCTTAAGAACAAAGTGTTCTTCGTGGTTCAAGGCCGCCATGTTTTACTCACTCATCTTCCGTTCATTATCTACTCTTACTTAACAACAGTGAAACAAAAGTTTTTTTCACTGATATGACGTCAGTCTGGTACAGGCATGCTTCCTGGTCTTCACCGCGATACCAAACGGGATGATGGACGGAGCGTTTAAGCAAATAAAACACTCACCCCCAGCCAACCGATCTGGGTTTAATCCATCATCATTCTTTAGCTCACTCCACCACCCCAGTTCAGACATGGCCATATGCAAATCAGTCTGACCCTGTGCCTCATGGCAACAGTCCAGCTGGAACTGCTAAGCCATGTCTTCCCTGGACCAAAAACAAGCATCCTGGGACCGGTTTCTGGCTAATCAGCCGTCATCACCCAGGCTAGCTTGAATCCAGTGGCAAAGTGAGCAAGGGATCCACGTCTGGGCATACCCTGCCAACTTAGGGCGAACAAAGCGATGCCAAAGGGGATGATGGACAGAGCATTTGAGCAAATCAAACACTCATCCCCAGTCAACCAATCTGGGTTTAATCCATCATCATTCTTTAGCTCACTCCACCACCCCAGTTCAGACGTGGCCATTTGCAAATCAGTCTGACCCTGTGCCTCATGGGAACAGTCCAGTCCGAACTGCCAAGCCATGTCTTCCCTGGACCGGAAACAAGCATCCTGGGACGGGTTTTCTGGCTAATCAGCCGTCATCAGCCAGGCTAGCTTGAATCCAGTGGCAAAGTGAGCAAGGGACCCATGTCTGGGCATACCCTTCCAACTGCCGGTCTTCACCTGCCTCATTCAGATCTACAGAGATTAGAGAAAAGCGCAAAGTGATTCTTCAGATACGGCTAATTTAACACTTTCTGTGTGGTTGGTGTGGATCAGTTTGTTGAAAATGTAACACGCGCCTACCTACTCTGAGATGCCACGGGTCAGCACGTGCTGGTAGACGGATACTTTCTAGAGTCTGATTGCTCCTTAAATCTTCAATATATGATGACAGTAATCTACACTGGGAGGATTTTAAACACTGCGGAATGCATGGGCTCAGTTGAATATTGCCTAAAGACTGGTTGCTGTGTCCTGTTAAAAATATTTTTAGAGCGCACATAAACCTTAGGGTTTCTTGGCGCTAGGAGTGCTAACTCCTTAAGCGCATTTTAGTCCCTTGTGTGAAGTCTACTAGATGTCTTCACTGTCATTTTATAAGATTCCTATAGATTTCATATCTACATGGGGTTACGATGCCATCGTAGAAGTGGCAGGTGACCTGTACTGCAATTCATGCTATACTCTCGCAATATTAAAAACACAGGATACAATATGACACTCTCATAAGCGAGTGAGACATCTTACCGCTCTGTAACTGACCGGAAATCTTGCTCTTTCGTTGGACTGTAGCACTGTTTACACACCTTTATCTGATGTTTCCTTTGGCAGGTTGCCACATGTTATTTACTTGTGGATCTTCGCTGTTCCACAAATTATTATGCTGGTCAGGGTTTGCCAAGTCCCATTCAAGTTTAATGGGATGGTTCGGATAGCTCTGTCATTCTTGACTATGCTGTGAGGGCAGCTAGCTGACCTATGAACTATAACCCTAGCATGATCATCCTGTCTTTGCTAATATATTGAAGCAAATTCTGGCGTGAGTAGATGGGAATTACTTGCTGTTCAGCCCAGGCAAAGATACAATGTTGTGCAGGTCACTACTCCGAGACAGCCTCATCCATAGCCATGCGGAATGAATTTTTGACTGGTTGATTTAATTTTTCTCTGTCCAGCCCATTTAGCTTCCCTGCTTCCATATTCCTTTAACTAATGGACTCTGAGATGTAGCATACTCAACAGTCTCCTGTCTCCCCAGTACTTTACAACATATATATTTAATCTCTGGGAGATTTTGATTCACAACTTTGGTTTACGTCTTCTGTCATACACTGATGACCAGTGGCAGCTGGTGACATTTAAAAGTGATGGGGTGCACAAAGCCAATATTTTGACCCACTGAAAGGCATTGTGAGAAACCAGCAATGCCTTTAGGCTAAAAGCCAAAGTTCTCAATTGTGGCTCGTTTTTTAATAGTGTTGAGGCTGAAGGCAATGCAAGTTTCTCAGAGTGCTTGTCAGTGAATCAAAAAGGTATTAACCCCTCCCATGCTCGTGACGGAACCGTTCCGTCACGAGCCTCGGGTGGGCTGTGCTGGTGACGGAACGGTTCCTTCACGGCCCCGCCGCCGCGCCTGCGCGGCGCTGTTTTCGCGCCTGCGCAGTGCGTTCTATTGAATGGCAGGGCCATGACGGAACCGTTTCGTCGCAAGCACAGCTCACCCGCGTGCCGTGACGGAGCGGTTCCTTCATGAGCACGGGACCGCCGTGCCGCCGCCCCGCCCCCTTAGCGCTGCGGCTGAATAGCCGCCGCAGCGAAGGGGTTAAAACACAGAGCTGACTCAGTTGAAAGTATGCACTAACCAAGGGTAATAATCTACATGGAAGAAATGAAGCACAACATGCTGGAAATAGCTAACACTCTTATGGGATGCAAGATTATGTCCCAGAGCCAACTCCCCTAACCAATCCAGATGCTACTCTTGTGCTGTTAATAAAAATTAACCAACATGAGAAAAGCACCAGGATTGTTTGGAGTGCACTGAGACAATGATGGCCTGTGTCTCACTCTCCACCCAGCTGTCTAACACATCTCGGGTTGGAGATGTTCAAAGTGCACACGTTGGACTGGCAGTTGCAAGACAGCCAGCCAAACTGACATGGTCACTTTAAACTGGAGACGCTACCACTCCTCCCTGCTGCCAATCAGCAGCAATGGTCCCGCCTTCACACTCCGATCTGGCTGGCAGGAGGAAAACATAAAATGGTAACAAAATAATTTTATTAGCATTTTAATTTTTGTGTTTGCTGCGCTCGCAGCAGGAGGGGGTGATGCTTCTCCACACTAATCAAGGAGTCTCTGCTGCTGGTGACACTTGGATCTGTCATAAGTTTGATCATGCAGTGGCTGACTTGGCACAGCCCCTTAAGAATTGAAGGGTTGCAGTCCATAGCTTGATGATTGCTAACTTTCTCAAGCTTAACAAAGACAAGATGGTGATTGTGGTGTCTAAAAATAACTTTGACGTGGCCAGATTCCTCCTGGCCACTATCTTTAGTCAACATTCCTTCTCCATCCAGCTCTGTGAAAATTACTGGGCTTTGGGCCTGATCAAGATCTGTTGTCTGACACACAAATACTTAACATTGGGCCACATGTGTTTTGCTGAAAATCTTGAATATTCTCCACAAAAACTGGTGTATGGTTATTAGTGCTACCATTTTTTCCCATCTAGACTATGGAAATGCTCTTTACCTCAGCCTGCCAGAATATCTTATTGCAAAGTTGGAGCATATTCAAAACGTGGTGTTTCAGCTTGCCACTGGGCTACATAAATTTGATCATGAGTCAGACTCTCAACATTGTCTCCATTGGCCCCTTGTGAAACAGAGGAATCTGATGGATACTTCTAACTGAAAGTTCCTCACTTTCGAAATTCCCCAGGCTCCACACTAGATTCGGAAAGTTTTCATAGCAGTGCTCCCAACAACTGCTAGGTGGTGCCATGCAGCTCTGTGTTGGTTTAGTGCTGGGGCGGAAGTGGAGCCACCCCTTCACGCTACTGTCGGTACCTTTCTTTCCCTGTAAATCACGAGTGTCTCATCCAGTTTCGTTGGCCTTCTGTCAACTTCCATAAACAAAATCCAGTGTGCTAGGAAATGATGATCCCACCCAAAACTGCAGGTTTCCAACCATTCTGCAACTGCAGAAATTTGATGTCTCTGACGGACTTTCACGAGGTGTGTTTCTGGTATTGGGACATGACATGAAGTTCTGTAATATGTATGTGCCCTCATGCACCTGAAGGTTATCTGGGACCAAAAGGGGAAGTTTTACATTGGCAAATAGAAGAAGAAGCCATGACCGGCACACAAGTTTCATTCCAAGTAACGGATGCGGTCTTTGTCCTGTTCCCAAAGCTGTACCCGGGAGCGGTTAGCGTTGCACTCAAAGTCCTGTGGTAAATCAGATTGAAGTCCAAACAGAAATATAAAAAATGAAGCAGGACTCTAATGCATCCCACCACTCAGAACATAAGGAGAAGTCACAAGGGCATCATAATGTGAGTCATTCACAATCAAAGTCCAGTCATGGAGCTGATTTATCGTCTGATTCCTGTGTGCCCCGAATATCCCAGGCCATTGGCCATGCCACAGCAGATTAAAATCTTCAAGAGGTCGTGCTGCAATTTTTGCTATGCTTCCGAAGCCCTCTGGGATGCCTTGAGCCCTGAGGTTCCTCGGTCATGTTACTGAGGGTGGATCTGTCCTCAATGCTATCTGAACGCTTATGAACCCGCTTTGAGCCCCATACCAACACAGGTTCATGCCTCCACTCTGGCTGTGAGGCCTGTACTGCTCCATTCCACATCAACGCCAGTACCGATGCCATCATTGCCAGCAGAGGATCCAGTTCTGATACCGATGTTGGATACCAAACCAACTGTGGCTTGATCTAGATTCATGCCACAATTCAAGATTGCAAAAGTGCAGCTGGTCGTCATGCACCCTGACTCTGATCTGGTACTTCAACCCAGGGATACACGCCATCGGTGCTGGAAAAAGATCTGATTCTGATACCAATGCCATTCACCAAACTGACCGGCTTGATCTTGAACGATGACACACTACAAATAACAAAGGTGCAGCCAGACATCATGCATTCTGATCTGGTGCCTTTACCAAGGTGTGAATGCCAGCAGAGTCTCCATTATCTTTTGGGCACTGATTCAGAGCACGGGACTCCTTAAGATGTAGATGATGATAATGCTTGTGATGGGGATGACTTTCTCCCCACTCACTAAACAGATGATGCCTTTTACATGGGCTTTCAAAAGGACACCACTCTTGAGCCAGGGTTTGACTCACCACTTGGGTCACCAATGGAGGAAAGTGCCTCCTCTGCAGTAGTGGTCTGGATGGAAGCTGGGGTTCTGGAGTTACAGCTGCCTTCAGTCGGTGTTTTGCAGCATAGGCCAGCTACTTCTGAGTCTTTACTCCCATTTCTCGAGGACCTTACTGATGTGTTGATGGCAATCTGGTCAAAGCTCTGTTCCTGCCCACCAGTAAATAGGCAGATGACCAGGCACCACAGACCGACTCCAGCGGACCTTAATTTTCTTACAAACATCCTACTCCAGATAGCCTTGAGGTTCAGGACTCAACTAGTAAAATGAATCCTAGTTAATTCCCCGTAACGACTCCTGACTGGGAGTCCAAGAGGATTGAGGTTTTTTTCAAGCTCCTGTTTTCATCTGCCAGTCTGGCATTGCAGGCGGTTAATGCGGTTTGCTTACTGGGTAGTTGTACACATGCCCTGTGTGAACATGGCCAGCAAGAGCATGCCAGCACTCCCAGAAGACCTTAGGGTCTTGATGGCTCAAACAGTTTATGTTGGCAAATGTGGCCAAATATGATATCTGTGCTGGTCTATATACTACTGATTGCCTGGGGAGGGCAGTTGGCATCAGTGTTGTACTTTGATGATAAGAATGGAGGCACTCTACATATTTTTCCAATGATGTACAGGCCTCCCTCATGAATAGGCCCTTTGATTTTCGGTGAGAAGGCAAAGTCTGCGTTGGAGCACTTTAAAGAATGTAGAGCCACACTACACTCCGTGGGACTGATGAACCCTGCCAAGCAGTTTCAAACCAATTCACAAAGTTCAGAGGTTGATTCAGAGCACTGCCGGATTAGCAGAGTCAGTCACCCAACCGGTACAACAGTGACAGTCCTTTTGAACTGTGGATGCAGGTCTGACATGAAGCATGGAGGCCAGCAGGGGCAACAGTCCTCCCATCCCTACTTCACTTGCTGCAATAGCAACTAAACCACTGTAGTTTGCCCTTAGTGTGCATGCGCATCCACTAGGGGACAGGAACCATGATTTCGCCCAGAGTGACAAATCATCACATATGACAGATAAGTCTCACAAATCATTTGGCATGGTTATGCCCTTCCTTTTCATTTTGCTCCACCAAATATTCCTCCTACATCAGTGCCAATTTTTAATGAGAGCACCTGTCCATTCTGTTAAAAAGGTGTGAGTGTTACTCTATATCCTAAGAGTTGTCCGAAATGGACCCACAGACCCTTCTCCTGTCACACCTGCAGCTTCACCTGCGACAGAACCACCAAACCTCCAAGGACTGGACCCAACCACCTCTGCTGCATACTCCTCAACACCCGCTCCGCACGCAAACACGCCATCCAGCTCTGGGATCAGCTCGACACCTCCGCCCCAGACGTGGCCTTCCTGACCGAGACCTGGTGGAACGACTCCTTGGCGCCTAACATCGCCATAGCCATCCCGGACGGCTACATGATCACCCGCAGGAATCGCGCCAGCGGAATCGGAGGAGGAATAGCCATCGTCCACAAGTCCACCCTCAAGTTCGCCACCCACGCAGACCTCATCCTCAACACCGCCGTACACCTGCACTTCGGGATCCACACCGACCCCAACACCACCCTCAGAGGAACACTCATCTATAGACCCCCTGGACCCCGGGCTCAGTTCAGTGACTCCATCGCTGACCCCGCTGGCACCCACGCACTCGCCTCCTTGGACTACATCCTCCTCGGGGACCTGAACTTCCACCTCGAGAACAACAACAACGCCAACTCTGCCACCCTGATCGACAACCTCGCCAACCTCGGCCTCAGACAACTCGTCACCGTTCCCACCCAAGCCGCCGGCCACACGCTGGATCCCATCTTCTCCACAGGCTCCCACGTCGCCTTCAACCACACCACCGAACTCCACTGGACCGACCACCGCTGCAACCCACTAACAGCTACGCCAACAAGAGAGCCACCTGGTTCACCGATGAGCTCCAGCCCTCTCAACACGCATGCCGGAAACTGGAGAAGACATGGCTCCACGAACACACACTGGACAACCACGCAGCCCACAAGGACGCCACCCGCAGACACCACAACCTCATCAGATTAGCCAAGAAATTCCTTCAAAGACCGCTTGGATAACAACGCACACGACAGCAAAGAGCTCTTCAGCATCGTAAAGGAACTCTCCAACCCCAGCGCCAACGCCAACGACATCCCGCCCTCACAAGAACTGTGCGACTCACTAGCCATCTTCTTCCACTGCAAGATCGCTGACATCCACGACAGCTTCAAAGCCACAACTGCCCCGACTACGCCAGGCTCCACCTCCCCTGTGAACACCACCAGCACCAACAGCCTGACCTCCTGGTCCAACCACAACGAGACACGCAAGGTCATGAACTCCATCCACTCAGGATCTCCGTCTGACCTGTGCCCACAACACGTATTCAACAAAGCAGACGCAGCCATCGCATCCCAACTAAGGAAGGTCATCAACATCTCCTTCGAAACAGCAACATTCCTGGAAAGCTGGAAGCACGCCGGAATCAACGCCCTTCTCAAGAAGCCCAAAGCGGATCCCAAGGGCCTCAAGAACTTCTGGCCCATCTCCCTGCTCCCGTTCCCGGCAAAGGTCATCGAGAAAATCGTCAACATGCAACTAGCCCGCCACCTGGAAGACAACAACATCTTGGACCCGTCCCAGTCCGGATTCAGACGAAACCACAGCACTGAGACAGCCCTCATCGCCGCCACAGACGACATCAGGTACCAACTAGAGAACAGCGAAACATCCGCCCTCATCCTCCTGGACCTGTCAGCTGCCTACGACACGGTCTGCCATCGCACTCTAAAGAAATGCCGTCTAGAAGCCTGAATCCAAGAGAAGGCTCTTGACTGGACCACTTCCTTCCTCTCCGTCAGAAACCAGAGCGTCTGCCTCCCACCCTTCCGATCCGAAGCCACCGACATCATCTGCGGCGTCCCCCAGGGCTCATCCCTCAGCCCGGTGCTGTTCAATGTCTACATGGCCCCCCTCGCACAAGTGGCCCGCCATCTCGACATCAACATCATCTCCTACGCCGACTACACCCAGCTCATCCCCTCCCTCACCAAGGACTCACACACCACCAAAACCGACCTCCGCGAGGGAATGAAGGCCGTCGCCGACTGGATGAGGAGCAGCTGTCTGAAGCTGAACTCAGACAGGACGGAGGTCCTCATCCTCGGACCCACCCCCTCAGCCTGGGACGACTCCTGGTGGCCGAGCACACTGGGAACAGCACCAACACCCACCGACCATGCACACAATCTAGGATTCATCCTCGACTCCTCCCTCTCCATGGCTAAGCAGGTCAACGCCGTCTCCTCCTCCTGCTACAACACCCTCCGCATGCTCCGCAGGATCTACAAGTGGATCCCGACCGAAACAAGAAAAACGGTGACACAGACCCTCGTCAGCAGCAGACTGGACTACGGCAACACACTCTACGCAGGAATCCCAGCCAAACACCTACGACGACTACAACGCATCCAAAACGCCTCCGCCCGACTGATCGTCAACGTGCCCCGCCGCAGCCACATCACCCCCCACCTGAGAGACGTACACTGGCTCCCTGTCGACAAGAGGATCACCTTCAAGCTCCTCACCCATGCGCACAAAGCACTCCACCATGCCGGACCAGCCTACCTGAACAGCAGACTCAGCTTCCACACCCCCACATGCCAGCTCTGCTCCGCCAGCCTCGCCCTTGCCGCTGTCCCCCGCATCCAACAAACGACCTCCGGCGGCAGATCCTTCTCCTACCTCGCCGCCAAGACCTGGAACACCCTCCCTACCCACATACGGCAGACCCAAGACCTACTCGCCTTCAGAAGACTACTCAAGACCTGGCTCTTCAAGCAGTAGCACCCCCCCCTCCCCTCAGCGCCTTGGGACCCTCATGGGTAAGTAGCACACTTTACAAGTACTCTGATTGATTGATTGATTGATTGATTGATTGTTACTCCCGCTATTTTCTTTTGCCAAAGTAGGACTGGAATCTCAGGCCTATTTTAGATGTCTGGCTTCTAAGCGCCTTCCTGAGGAAAGGCAAATTAAAAATGCTGACGCTGGCCCAGATCCTGTCCGCCCCCAACCCGGGTGGCTGGATAGTGTCCTTGGGCCTGCAGAATGCCTATCTTCATTTACCCCACTGCAGTTGCACAGGCATTTCCTGTCGTTTAAGGTAGACCGGGCCATTTTCAGTTTTTGGTGCTCTACTTCAACCTCACCAACACCCTCTAGGTGTTCAGGAAATTGATGACAGTGGTTGCTGTCAGGGATGCCAGTCTCCCCTTACCTTGATTACTGACTGCTGAAGGGAGGCTCTCCACATTCAGTCATAAACAACCTCCAGACCATGGCGAACCAATTGACATTTTTGGGTTCACTATCAATGAGCTGAAGTAGTTTCTGACCCCTGTGAAGAGGCGTCGATTCATTGTAGCTATCCTGCAGTTCAGGGATTTCCCTCTGCCCCAATGAGTCCAGGACATTCGGGCTATGATCCCAATGTTTCAGCCTTGGTTCTGGATCTTGGTGATAGCGGCTCTGAAACTTCTCAGTATCTTAGCCTCCTGTAACTTCCCTGTCAGTTATTCAAGGTGGCACATGTGGACTTTACAATGGGATCTTAAGTTTCAATGAGCCCAGCGGCACTTGTAAAACTGATCATTTACAATCAAAGATGTTGGACGTTCTTTTGTTTATTTTATTTTTGGCCAGCAACGCCTTGTAGTGGGCACTATTAAAAGTATTTGTTGGCCTTTCTGGCTTTTCTAAGTTTACTGGACTAACCATCCTTGTTTAAACCAACAGTTGCAGTAAGATTTATTAAAGGTTTGACACACATGCCCCCTCTCAAGCCGTTTGCGATGTCACAGTGCGACCTTAACTTGGTCTTGATGTTTCTCATGTGTACGTTGAACCAATGCATCATTGCCCGATGCTTCTCGTGACTTTGAAGACTGTTTTTCCTCATTGCGATTACATCAGCTCATTGCGTGAGTGAACTCCACACGTTTTCAGTGCAGCCGTCATACACCACATTTTTACCTGAAAAAGATGGTGATGGAATGTGGGACTTTCTTTCACATTGGGCAATCTATCACTCTACCAGTGTTCTTCATTCCCTCTTACTTCTTCATCCTACCAGGGAACACTATTAACTGTTTGTGGGGTTCTCCTGTGCCAAGAAATAGAAGGCTGTACAGAAGCAGACCCTGTTGAGGTGGATAGTCCTCAGCATTAAGATCTCCTTCGCACTGGCCAAAAAGCAGCCCCAGGAAGGTCTGAGATCACATTCCAGTGAGGCTAAGGTTTCTACCATCGCGGTGGCTCGTGGAATGCCTGTCCTGTACATGTGCCAGGCTGCAACATGGGTGTCAGAGTATACATTCATAAAGCACTGCTGCCTGGACAGCCATATCCAGGAAGATAAGCGTTTGCCCACTCAGTCCTGCAGCACCTTTCTGTCTGAGTCCAGTCCATATAATTCCTATGAGTTATTGTCAACGTATAATGTGTACGTGTGATGCAAAGGCCTCTGACACTTTACTTTGGGATGAGTAGCGCTGTAAAAGAAATCAAACAAAATAGTGGTATTTAAATTTTGCTGGGACAGACCAACACATCTGACATTTTTACACGGCATGCTCATCTCTTATCCCTTAGATATTTATGTATAAAGTACAAAGCATGCCCCTCAAGTATTTGTGAAGTGATAGCAAGCTGTGTGTCTTTGTTGCCCCTCCCTTGCATTTGCATCTGGTGTGAGGCTCACTTAACTCCCAACCAGGATAGTGGAATAAAAGGACTCCTGATGGCATTAAGTTCGGCCTTTGTTATGGGCCCAACTGAAATCTGATAAGCCCCCTTCCTCCCTGCCTGCCAATTGCTGACAATGTGAAGGCGCTGCTGAATTTGTCCCAGTGTCTGAAAATTACACCACAAGTTCAGCATATTTCAGTGGGGCCCACTTCTTGCAAGTTGCACCGCGTCCACCCTCTGAAAAAAAGCCGGTGGACGCCGCCTACCCGCGTCTACCCTAACTTATTCCATGTACAAGGCCCGAATGATACAGAAGTGGGTGTCTGCCATTTTGCCATTGGATAAATGGTTTTAGCGGCATTCACCATTGTAAAAGAACCGATGACTGATTGCCCAGCTGAGGCACCAAAGGGATAGAGGTAGAGGCGCCCTAAGGCTTATTGAGTAACGGAGCAAAACCAAAATGCAGTTGGGATTATTGAGTGGTGGTGCAAATATGAACATGGACTAAGGACTGCTGAGTATTGTGGAAAATCTGAATACATATAAAGGTGGTAATTCTTGACATGCTGCAGAGTTTTTGGGCACAGTAATGCCCACTGCTGGATATTAATTGTAAGTATGCGCTATTGGCACGCTGGTGAACAGCCATTTCACTTGCATAATATTGACACTCTTACCATTTACTGACAAGTTTGCGGTCTTTCCTTTAGATCTATGACTCGAGTGGGATTCCTTAAAACTGTCCATCTTTCAGGCTTCGCAATTCTCTCTCTGCAGTGTTTGCAGACGTTAGAATTGTGTGCAGTTTTCCATATTGCCACTAGAGGTAAGTGTTGTAACACAGTTGAATATCTTCATATCTTCATGTTTAGCCGTAATCTTTATGCACTTGTCGAGGCCAACAGAACTCCCTGACTTGCAGCTTGGTAAGGGCTTTTGATGTCCTTTTATCTTCCAGCGGCTTCTCTGGAGCAGTTCAAGTACCTGCCTCTGTGTATCAAACCTTCTGTACAGCTTGCTCTGCCACTGCTGCAGGCGATTTTCACCTATTAAACGTTTTGCATTTATATCGCCATTAACGTGTTCATGCTGATATGTTTTCTGTGTATTATTAACTTTTAGATTTACTATTGTTTTTATTGCAAGTGGCAGTCTTAATCAGTTACATAACTATTTTAGCACCTGCTGACAAAATCATACACAGTTTGGCAGATTTAACAATATGCGGGCTGTCCATTAAGAAATAACAATTTAACAAAATATACTAGAGAATTACTGGATGGCACTCTCAGCTCATTTGCTCTATCATAGGCCCCTATATCTGGATACATAATTTTTGCCTTTTCAATGATTTCAAACAATAGAGGCTGTATTCTAGATTAAAAATATTATAGAATTTGGCCCGCCACATCTCAAACGATGGGGCATCCTGCTGCAACCAAGCTGACGCAACACACAACCGTGCTACCGCCACAGGTATACATATAAGATATCTAAATTGATAGCCTGATTAGCCCTGCTTGAAAGCATCACCAACTCCTGTTAGCATTATATCCATTGTTATATGGACATCAACCCCTGTGATTTCAGACAAAAACGCGTCAATATGCCCCCTCAATTGCGTTAGACATGTACAATCATAAAAAATATGCGGGAGACCATCCCTCTCAGTCGCACATCTAAAACACTTCCCATCATTTGAACCCCCCCCCCCCATTTCATTATCCTCACCGGTGTATGATACAAATGAAATAATGTCTTGAAATGTTGGGCTTTCATATTGGCTGACATCAAAATGTTCCCCGCAGTATCAATTAATTGCTGCATATATGCACCTTCCTGTCCTAGCTGAGCACACCATTTCCTATCTTGGACTTCCAAATCGTCCAGCTGTGTGTCCATTAACATACCATACAATACCTCTATTTTCGTCCCTTGTTTAATTGCCTCCACTAGAGGGTTAGTTTCCATCCCAACCTGCTTATGATGTTTCAATAAATAATCCTGAATTTGCAAGTACTTAAAGAAATCATTTTTTTGCAAACTATATCTGTCAGCTAAGTCTGAAAATGAAGCAAGTAACCCACCCTCAAATACGTCTCTTAATTGCCTTATCCCATTAGCCCTCCATCTCTCCATCCTTAACTCCCAAAATATAGCAGGTAGTGCGAGCGTAGAGTTTGTAGGAGTATAAAAACATAACCCCTGAAATGGCTAACATCTTAAGAACAGACTTCCATACCTTATATGCTGCCAGCACAACCTTAAAGTGTGTTTTTTTAAAGGAGCTTGGCTCCGAGAACTTAAATAAGGAATTTCTAGCAGCTGACCCCCAACAACATCTCATATATTGATGGTTTTTCCACCAATGAGGCCACTTCCACCCCCCTTTAACAATATCCACATGTTTTTAAGAAGACATACGTAATAATAAAATGTGAAATTGGGCACGGCCCATCCCCCCACAAGAACCTATCGCCTATGGATTGCAATTTCTGTAATTGTATTCTAGTCAACTCTAGAGGTACCACCCTAAAATAATACATAACTTTGGGGAGGATACTCATCTTGAGCACATTGCACCTCCCCACCAGTGAGAGATGCAAGCACCCCAACCGATCCAGCTGTTGTTGGATCCCTGAGACTATACCTCCCCAGTTGACCTCTATTAATTCCTGCAATGACATCCTAATTTTAATACCGAGATACAAAGTTTCCTCGGTTACTCAAGCATCTCCGGGACAGGCCTCTTTGGTGCAAACAATTTGAGTTTTCGTTGGGTTTAATTTATACCCTGAGACCTCCCCAAAGAGTAGGCCAAGCTTTCTATCTCTATAACTGCTTGCTCTGGGTCTGAGGTCACCACCGCGACGTCATCTGCATAGGCTGAAATCCACACCTGATATTGCCCAAGTCATAGAAGTGATCCTATTACTCTTTTCCAGCATTACCAGGAGTGGGTTAATATACAGGGCAAATAAGAGGGGGGAGCAAGGACACCCCTGTCTTGTTCCCCTGCTGATATACACAGGCTCTGATTCCTTGCCCATTACACAAGTCCTAGCCTGAGGTGATTTATACATAATTTGTATAACCCTGATGTAGCTTTGACCAAACCCCATCTTACCCATAACAGACCATAAAAAAGACCAGGAGACACGGTCAAATGCTTTTTCGGTGTCAAGAAAGATCAAACTTGGCTGACTATGTTGTATATTAGCATAATCTATCAAAGTGATTACTCTATTTATATGGTTGACCGTGCTCCTACTCCTGATGAGTAGATGCCAAGGGTGTGATCACTCGTGCCAACCTTGTTGCTAGGATTTTTGCTTATACTTTGCCATCTGCATTTTACAAGAGATTGGTCTATATGACCCCGGCAAATTTGAGGGCTTATCTTTCTTTTTAAAAACAACTATATTAGCCTCATCCCATGATGGTGGCGGGTTTCCAGACTGAGCCTCTAGAAATGTAACTAGCATGACCTCCTTAAGCACTTGAAAAAGCATTCGATAAACCTCGAGTAGCAGTTTGTCTGGTCCTGCTGCTTTTCCCCTAGCCAGCGACTCTATTGCCTCCTCAAGCTCCTCCATAGTTATCGGGCATCGAGTACTATCTGCTCCTCTTGTCTTAAACCTACTAGCTCTAATTGTTGAAGAAATGTCTTTATGGCCTGGTCATGATGTTCATTTTGCGTATACTATCCAAAATGCATAGACAACTGTACAATACATCCAGTGCTATTTAATAGCTTGTTTTATTTGAAAAATTACTTTTCAGATCCTTTGAAAGTTGAACACATTTAAAACAAGAAATATTGTACAACAAATGAAAACGGACACAAGGAAAATTGCACGAAATTCACAAATATACTTTCAATCATACTGCTTCAGTCATTTCACAAACACACCTCATTCATTCATCCTGCACACGTAGACCATCCAGTCTGCCTAGTTGCTTTTTTTTGCTTATTAATTTCGCAAAGATTGTAGCAACTTTACACCGTACTATTCTTGTTTCACTGTGAATGAATTTAAGTATCAATATGACTTTGGAGAAGGTGTATTTACATCAACCAATGGTTTAAATTATTGCATTTTGGCAGACCGAGTGCTTTTTCAATTGGTGTATTCAATCCCCCGTTTTATTTAGCATTGTGCAGGATGAATGAATGAGGTGTGTTTGTGAAATGACTGAAGCGGTATGATTGAAAGTATATTTGTGAATTTCGTGCACTTTTCCTTGTGTCCATTTTCATTTGTTGTACATTATTTGTTGTTTTAAATGTGTTCAACTTTCAAATGATCTGAGAAGTAATTTTTCAAATAAAACAAGCTATTAAATAGCACTGGATGCATTGTACAGTCGTCTATGTATTTTGGATAGATTAGGTCTTTTGATTAAAGTATCAGTACTGGCATTTTTCTTCATTATTACATTTGAGCAGGCTCAGCCTTACTGATTAGAGCCACACCCTGTTGTGTTTTTAGCATTGATAGCGGGAGCATTCCCGCGAGGGTGTCTGTTGGACTCATATTCAATAGGGTCAGCTGAAAATCCATTTCTTTATCTTTATGTTTCTTGGTGGTGGTTGTTTTTCTCTTCATCACTTTATAATTATTATTTTTCACGATTTGTAGACGACATTTATGCGCTTGGCATTAATAGGTCCTAAAGTATGTCAGAGAAGGACACATTCGCTTAAAGTGAAGACCACATTAAGAAACGTTTGAGTGCACCACCAGTTTTCGCTTCAGTCTCACTTAGTACTTCAGCAGCTACTCAGAACGAATCAGACAAATTGTTACGTCTCAAGAAAAAACAAATTAGAACAGATTTACATGGTCACTTTTTATTGCAACATTTAAGAGAAGGGACTATTCCAGGAGGCCTCCAAATCTGAAATATCCCGGTAATTTTCACAGAAGATCCCATTTTCAAAAAAGGTTTTAGTTGTATTGAAACTAAGTGCAGTAGGGACCTGATGGTCCTTACTGTTGAAACAGCGTTAAGAATCTCACAAAAAGAACTCGAAGAGATTGAATCATTAGAATCAGAGATAAAAAACAATCAAACAATAACGGACTTCAAAACTTAACTGGACAAGGTGGACAAGGAAATCCAGGAATTCAAGGATTATACAAAAAAACAATCAATTTGAGAAGGATAAAAAAAATTCTCTTTAGAGAACGTTTATCCATTCTTACAGGCGGACTTCTACATGAAAGTAGACTCAAGGCGATATCTAACGGACAACCGAGGGAGATCTAGAAATCAATTTATCACCTTTTCGGACACCTCATCTTCCTCTGGAGGGGAAACGGATAACAGTGATACTAGGCCAAACCGTAACCGTAAATGGAATCAGCCACATCAACAGGTTTCCACATCCTATTCTTTTTTAGGGAGAGGCCAGCCCAGATCAAGAGCAAGGGTAAGATACAACAACCAGCCGTGGGAGATGACCACTCGCAGGCAACATTACAAAAATTAGTGGTGTCTCCCATTTTTAATTTATCAAATAGACCATTAACTGAAGCCGAGGAAAGTATTCTTGCAAAAGGACTTTCTTTTGTCCCCTCTAAAAGAACAGATTTCGTGAAAATGAAAACTGAGTTCATTGAATTCTGCCGGAAATTAAGTTTGCCGATGTTTTTTTCAGATAAACCATCTAACTCATCCTTGGAAGTAACAGGCTTAAGGAAAAAATCGACTTTCTGTCCGCCAGGCAATAAAATAAATTATCTTGTTTGAAAGGACTGTTTTATCAGCCATTTCAGATATGGAGAAAAATAAAAGCTTTGTGCAACACAACATTTCAAAAGAACAAAAAAAACGCTCTGGCAACACTAAGGAATGATCCATCTGTGACAATTAAGCAGGCTGATAAAGGGGGATTGATAGTGGTATGGGGCACTACTGATTATACTACGGAGGTCATGAAACAACTGAATGACTGCACATGTTACAGAAAAATCTTAAAAGACCCCACATCGGACTTGCAGAATGAACTATTTACCATCTTGAAGGAAGGATTCGACCAAGCAATCATCCAAGAAGCTTGCGGGAGAACCTGTCGTGTGGCCAGTTTTTAAGAATTCGTCGTAATTGCTTTTACAAAGAGGATTATAATCTACATGCTGGCAATTTGGCAACCAAACTACGGGAGCGCGGATACCCTAAAAAATTGGTAAAAAATGTGATGAAACGCGCAAGATGGACACCAAGGGAATGTCTCTTGGAAAGAAAGACGAAACCGCAGATACAAAGACAGGTTTGTGTTACCACATTTTGCCCTAACTCCAATAAATTGAAGAAAGTTATTTCACAAAACTGGCAATTAGTGAAGAACTTGGAAGCGAGTCTGAAATCACCGCTGCTCTTTGCATTAAAAAAAGAACCTAGCATTTCTAACCATATTGTAAGGGCATCGATCGCTTTGTGTCGCTTTGGTCTTGTGACTGCAGAAAGTACGTGTGATTCAAGCCACGCCTGTCCTCCTCTTGCCTCATCCAAGTGGACTCACTGCTTATATATAAAGGAAGAATTCCTTGTACTGGGGTTAGATAGTGATTCCTGCCCCATCCCCACACCCCTGTGTGGGTGGGTGTGTTTGCTGACCGCCGATATCTGTCCGAGAAATTGCGAGGATTTAGAAGAACAGAGTACCCATTGTCCTGATGAAGCCTACATCGTCTGGCTGAAACGCGACCGCGACTGCTTCAACACCTTTTGCTTCAATTGGAGTCCCCTGTTACTATGAAATAATTTGTTTGATTTTTGTCTGATTGGCACCTTTACAAATATAGACTGGATTGATTATGTAACCCCCAGGTGCTTTACTCTTGGGACTACCATTGTGTTGTGCTCTCATTATAAATTAAGTGGAGGCACTGATCTGAATTAGGATATATATATATATATATTTTATATATATTTTTTGTTTGGGGTACATAGAAACGTGATACTGTAAATGTGATGTATATTTGTATATATGTATATGTGATATTTTGTAGATAGACTGTCGGTTGTTGTGCTTCCCTTGATGTCCGCTCATATGTGTGTTGATGAATTTATATATGTAATTCTTTCATGTTTAATTTCTGTTTCACAAGAGAATTCATTGTTTCTTGTTTGAAAATTAAATTTGGATCAATCCCTTCGGTACCCTTTGTTGCTATTTTCTCATCTTAGGATGTCTCCTGCTCAGGTATGGGAGGGTTAAGTGGGCAGAACCCCTGACCATTTTTTTGCTAGTCATAAAGATCCTCATCCTTCACTGAGACAATTGATGGGTCTCGCTCCAATTATTGGACATCATAAATGTGGAACATGCATCAGTTGTGACCTTACAATAGAAGACTCAGTGTTTACACACAGAGGAATTTCTTGGAAACATGATGCCTTCAGTAACTGTAAGACCAAATATGTGATTTACGGGATAACATGCCCGTGTGGATTACTCTATATAGGCAAAACCAATCAGGAGGTACGCCAGAGAATCTCCCAACACAAATCGCGTATTAAAAACAAGGTAGAGACAGCCCCTTTGGTTAACCATTGGACAAGAAAGAGCCACTTGGTAACTGACTTAAGATGGACAGTAATATCTAAGGTCGAGCGAGATCCCTGGGGCGGTGATCTTGAGGCGAAATTATCACAGAGAGAGGCTCTTCTGATCGTTAAATTTGACATGGCCGTGTCAGGGCTTAACGAGATATCAGAAATATACAAGTTGTAAATAGTGACTTTTTCAGTTTCTTTTTGATTCTGCAATACTGTATTTTCTTTATCCTGCAAAACTGTTTTTTCTTGATTGTGTCAAATGTTCCATTGTCACAGGATTTTTAACCTAAGACTGAGTGGGGCCTCTAGAGTCAGCGCCTTCATTATTACGATGCCGCCTGTTTAGAAACCTTTTTCCACCCTGGCTAATACAGCTTGCCTATATATTTTCCTCGACGATTGGCCAATGCATAATAATATAGGGCATAGATGCAAGCGGGGACTACATGTCTCATATATCCCTCGGCACTACTCCGCCTGCCGGCAACCTATTCAACCCTGCCGCGCTTTCCGCATATTCCGCAGTGAATGTGAAGTAAAAGATGCTTATGAACTATAATCCCGTTGGGTCCTTTTATAGAACCCAAAAGTTATCTTTGGACTAGGAAGGATTGTGCACCACGACGCATGCGCCATTGAGTCACGGCGCACTACAATTCCCATCAAGCATGCGTTAGTCGCATGTGACAATTGTTTGTTCGGAGGACTGCGGCTGACTCACACAGCGCCCTCAGTGTGTTTCTCACCTTATCTAAAATTGGTAAGTCGGAGTTTCAACATCATAACATCAAGTGTTGGACAAGCAGAGATGGAACAAGGGTTGCAACGTTCAACTGTCCCCCCCCTTTTTTCTTCCAGATCAGCGACTACGGTCCTAACAGAGGAAAAGACTAAGGCTTCTCCGCGCCTTTGGGCGCCTGGAGGTAAGAAAGGCCAGCATGGTTGCCATAACTATTACAAACAGGGGGCCGTGCATAGGGTTCTTTTGGTGAGCTTACCGATTAAAACAGCTTCCCCTTATGCCCAGAGGTACGATTAACCTGTGCAGTGACAGGCGAGTTGCTTGACATTAGAAACACGGTCCGCACCGGACACTGAGGCACACCGAGAGGTAAGCCTTATTACTGTCTGCAGGCATGCTAGGACTCTAGACACCGTTAGGCTATGGGTACACTCATGGATTTTCTATCTCTCTTTCCTTTGCTGTACATGAATTGAACAGAGGAGTTAAGGAGATTATTCCTACGGATATAAAACAGTTCTATACCACGCTTACTGGTAAGCTGTAGTGGAGTTCTGGTGGTCATGTTACTTAGTTGTTTTAGACATTTATATAAGATTGGGCTGAGACATAGTTTCTTTCTTTTTCTTTCCACAGAGTGTGGTTGGTCCTGAGTGGAATCCCTAGTATTCGAGGGATTCGAAACGCGTAGACCATCGAGTCTGCCTAGTTGCTTTTTTTGCTTATTAATTTAGCAAAGATTGTGGCAACTTTACACCGTACTATTCTTGTTTCACTGTGAATGAATTTAAGAATCTATATGACTTTGGAGAAGGTGTATTTACATCAACCAATGGTATAAATTATTGCATTTTGGCAGACCGAGTGCTTTTTCAATTGGTATATTCAATCCCCCGTTTGATTTAGCATTGTGCAGGATGAATGAATGAGGTGTGTTTGTGAAATGACTGAAGCGGTATGATTGAAAGTATACTTGTGAATTTCCTGCACTTTTCCGTGTGTCCATTTTCATTTGTTGTACAATATTTCTTGTTTTAAATGTGTTCA
Source organism: Lissotriton helveticus (assembly GCF_964261635.1). Lineage (NCBI taxonomy): Eukaryota > Metazoa > Chordata > Amphibia > Caudata > Salamandridae > Lissotriton > Lissotriton helveticus. Next base: position 1,213,628,222 of record NC_136067.1, on the reverse strand, counting down.
ACTTTCAAATGATCAGAAAAGTAATTTTTCAAATAAAACAAGCTATTAAATAGCACTGGATGATTTGTACAGTCGTCTATGCATTTTGGATAGATTAGGTCTTTTGATTAAAGTATCAGTACTGGCATTTTTCTTCGTTATTACATTTGAGCAGGCTCAGCCTTACTGATTAGACCCACACCCTGTTGTGTTTTTGGCATTTTGTGTATACAGTTCTTTGTAAAAGATATGAAATACTCCCAAAATGCCCTCCATAGTTTTTACTATATTCCCAGCTGGATCGTCCAATGCCGTTATTTTCTGTAGAGCTTGTTTTACTCGTAACCTCTGTGCCAAGCAGCGCTCTGTAGCTTCACCATATTCGTACCGTACCTCTTTATAAACCTTATATTGCCTAGCGATTTCCTGGCTCCATAGCATGTTAATTTTAGCTTTACAGCAAGCCATCTTGGTTTGTATTTCCTTAGCTTCTACTCCCTTCCTCATCCCCTCTATGAGTTCCTGCTCCGATTCCCTTAGATCATGATCATGATCTGTTTTTGCTTCTGCTTAGCCAATCCATAACTAAGCGTCTCTCCACTCAACCCTGCCTTCAGAGCATCCCATACCATGGCTCAAGAGGTGGACCCTCTATTGACATCCAAATATTGTGTAACCCCTATTTTCATATGGTGAATAAACAGACTATCCAATAGAAGTTTCCTATTGATGGTAAATGCCCTACCCACCTTCACTTGACTAATCCTATAAACATCCAATAACAGTGGAACATAATCCACTGTGGTCCTGGGCCACACCTGTATTTTGCCCCCACAATGAATGGCCTAGACATAAAGACATAATCAAGCCTAACTAATTTATGGTGAGGATATGAGTAAAAGTTATGCCTGGGATCCGGGTGATTTAGGGTTGACCACACGTTTACCAATCTGTGATCCCTTATAAGCTGCCCTAGTGCTTTAAAGACCCTGGGTTTCCGGCCCTCATATTCATCATTGTTAGCCTCCCACATCTGACCTTCTATGTGGTTGTTAAAACCCCCACATAATATCAGTGAGGTATCCCACAGGGCAAGCTCTACATTTAAACATTCTAATATTGCTGCTTCATCCAAATTTAATGCATATACTGTGCATACTACCACCTTGGTGCCCCCTACTAAACACTCAGCAATAGCCCACCTACCAAAATTGTTTGCCAATTTCTTCCCAGTCCCACAGATTCGGGCCTCAATCACCACTCCCCTGTTAGTAGTGGTCTGTCGGCATGACACAATCAGTGTAAATCCAAGCTCTTTTAATACTATGCGTTTGCCTTGAATACACAGGATATCAGGTTTCAACAATCATAAGTCAGCGGCTACCCGTTGCCTTTTACTGATATTGTTCAAACCACAGACATTAAACAAGCAGATATGTAGCCCACAAGTTGTCATTTAACCTGCCATAACTTGCACACTTAACTAACCACATGTATGTCATTTCTTCAGAAAAATCTATAATGATCATATTAGCCATATTGCCCTTGCTATGGATTGAATTTTTGGATACACCCTCCCCGCAACTTCCCCAATGACCACACACACACACCCCAACACTCCCCACCATGTGCCACCCCCCACTCCCGCCCACCCTCTACCCTTCCCCAAAAATTCAGGCACTGTGGCCAATGGCTTTTGCGATGGGGAGCAGGCTTTCTACCCGGTATATCCTCCTCCTCGCAACCAAAATTCTTCCCTTAGTCATTCAGAAGATCAACCACACAAAAAAAAAATGTCCCCCCTATATCGTCCTCCAAAGACAAAATAGGGATACACACCCTCATAATACACCAAAATACCATGATTTAACTGGCCTTTCCATCAGCATTCCCTTTACAAAACAAACATGAGAAAATTAGGCTGTAATTTAAATGGAAACCTATGTGCTCTTTGTACTTTACTAGCCTAGTTCCACATTGAAAGCTCAGGGAAGGCCTCTGAAAACAATTCCACCATGAATTTACGAATATCATGGCCCTTGATTCCTTCATGAATCCCTAATATTCTCAAATTATTACGCCATAATCGGTTCTCTAAATCGACAAGCTTTAGTTGCACATCCTCCTTATGTGAGCTCATAGCTTCCGTTGTTGCCTTTTGGGCCACCATCTCATCCTCGAGCGTCAAGATCCGTGGCTCTGTTTCATTAATTATTTCCGTGAATTCATTGCAGGCTTTAGCTATCCTCCGAACAGTATTCTGCTTTGTCTGGTAGGCAGTGTGAATTTCTAAATTCTTTGTGCGAGTCTCAATCCTATGATCTAAAATACTCTGATACATTGATCCCAGTGAAATTTCTTCGTCCTGTTTTCCTAGTCCCTCTCCCGTGGTATAACCGGCAGCTCTTTCTCCTTCGACTGACAGCTCTAATGAAGAAGAAAAGTCCCATAAGGCATTATCCCTTTCGCCTATTTACTGCCCCTTTTCCTTAATTGCACTTTTTATTTTGCGCACCATCAGTACATCAGTTTTTTCATAATCCAGGTTGACGCAGTTCTGGTCGCTGCCAGTACTCAATATTGACCGTTCATAAGTTCTTGATTTAGTGCCTGGCATGCCTTCTTCCTCTGAAGTGTCTGAGAGATCCGACATTGAAATTAATTTCTCTCCAGAGTCAGTCTCTTTAGCAGCCCCCTCATAGACTCCTCCATGCTCTACCATGTACGAGGCTCCATCTGGCATAGATCCCATGATGGCAACACTTTCCACAGCTTTTTCTTTCTCCACCCTCTCATTTGTACCCACCAGGGATGGAATATGTTCTGCTACTGCCCCCATCTCCCTAGCATCATCCCCACTTTCCTGTGCAGGTTCTGAATTGCTCTTGGAGTAGTCCTCTGACAGCAGCTGCCCCTGAAATGTATTATCCGCCAGGACACTGCCCAAATTTCCTAATACTACTTCTGGCGTTTTCCCAGCACTCACTTTAGAAACATGTGGTGCAGTAACTTTCTTTATACCCAGAGATATCTGGGGAATTTTTTTGTTATCCATTCCCTTCCCACCTCCTTGAAACAAATTGTCCATACTGCACTGTGCTCCATCTGAAGTCATACACTGCATACCGTGCTCGGTAGCAGCAGCTCTATTCACAGACACCGCATCCACCATTATGCGGGTCTTCCCTCCTCTTGCCGACTTGGGAGGCATACAGCTTCACCTGAGCCTGGAAGACTCCGCCTCTTGCCACCACCAGGTTCACTGCCTCTGAATCAGTCAGGTACTACAACGCTGTCAAACCCTTCTATGGAACCACCACCACTGGGAACACAACCCTATTTCAAATGCTGCATCGCCATCACAGATGCCTTCTTGTATGCCGCCAGTAAGTTTGTGCTATTCTCCTATCCTTATTCTGATATCTCCCTGGCTTTGCCGCTCAGCTTTTACATCACGGACCAGAGGGAGGGAAACTGGGAGCTCACTTCTCACTCTTCCGAACCGTCTTGCCCTGTGTAGCTTTACTATTGTTAATGTAGCCCTGCATTTTAAAATGATTTTTCATTTTATTTCAAGTCAGAATATTTAACGCATAAGTCTCTATAAACAAAGTATTTATATGACAAGCAGAACACATCATTATAGACAAAATATTACACTACAACATGAAATAGCTGGGGAGCAGGGTATTCCTAATATAGACATACATGAATGCATACTTAGGGTCATCCCAGGCGAGCATACAGAGGAAAAGAGAAAGAGGAGAGAGAGAGAGAGAGAGAGAGAGAGAAAAAAAAGAATCAGCATTATAATGCGCCAGGTCCCAGCACATAACCGGGCACAAACTATCATTAGTGATACTAGACACTTGATACCGCCGTCACATTTATATTTAACACCCACCAAAATCTCTTAAGGCAATAAAAACAAATTCAGGTTAAGACAGTAAGACAGCAACTTGATTACCTCTGACCAATACTGCTGTAGGTAAAGACATGCAACAATCATATGAGCCATGTCTGCCGACTGCTGCCTCCATTTTGGACATCTAGTTTTATTCCCAAGAGCATTGGGATCCCATTTAGAGATTATTTCTGGTGTATACTATAAAAGACAGATAGTCTTGAATTGTTGCAGCTTTAGGTTAATCGAATTGACTGATCTGTCGACAATCTCCAATGCCCTCTGTATATCTGAGACATAAACATCTGTCTCAAGTTGCCTTCTCCATTTTTGGAGCCCGTAGCAAATTATCATCAGTTGCATGCTGACAAAGAGCCTGTTATACCAAATGTTTCATTGGTTTCCTACTTACTTTATAAAAACACACCATTAAATCAGTATCTTCAAGATCCATGAGATAATTGCAATGAGTCAAGAAATAATCTCTCATTTGTAAATATTTAAAGAAAAAGTGATGCAGGAGCCCATAACTACCCTGTAATTCGGAAAAAGAGCAAACACCATTCACATCTTACACCTGCCCGATGGTCTGTACCCGATATCAATCCCAGGCCTTCCTGTTTGGATCTTGAAACACTAACAGGAAGTCAGGATTGTCTCCAACAGCGTTTCTTTATTTAAAAAAGAACTGTAATATTTGTTGCGCATTTCCTGCTATAGCGTCCTGCTACCAATAAGAGACAGACACACTGGATATCTTTGGAGAGCATTTGTTCATGCTGCTGCTCCTGACCACGTCCCTACTCTAACTGCCCTTTCCTGTCGCCGCTCCTCCTCTTCCTGGCTCCCCCTAACTCCACCCACCAAACAACTAGACTGTGTCCATTATTACGTCTCCCCCTTTGTTAACAAAATAAAAGAGAATGAACAAAATCTGACTTGATTACAGTTCTTCGATCAGCCGTGCAGGTCGGCGAATAGTTCGTCTGGGCCGCAGGAGCACGCCTTCACCTTCAGGCTCAACTTCTGCTTGATTCTCAGGCCTCTGCACTGCAACGGCAGTAGCAGGCTTCTCTGCACTCAGTCATTCAGGCATTTTGTTGATGGCATCCTTGATGGCTGGAGTGCACCGTTGAAAGTGTGATACGTTCCGTGTAATTCTTTTATTCTCTGATTCAGCCGTTATCATTGTACCCTTTTGTTGTGTGATCATTAAAGGTTCCGCTCTAAACTTACAGTCTGTCTTTTTCTGCTGTTCCTGTTTGACCAACACCCAATCTCCTTCATGGAGGGATGGAGATTTTGCTCTCCGCCTGGTGTCGGCATAGGACTTCATTTTGTTCTTGCGCTCTCGGTCGGCCACCACCAGCTCTTCGTGTGCTCTGGGGATGACACTGGTTGCAAGGCGCCTTCCCACGTAGGGATCCGTGTTCTGATCGGTCATCCCAACATGAGTGTGGCGGGACATTTCCCAGTGGTTTCATGAGGTGTCGTGCGATACGCTCTCAGAACTTCGTTTAGAGCCTCTTGAAAGTCTTTCTTATCAATGGTAGCCTGTTGGAATGTCTTTTTTAAAGTAGCCATAAACCTCTCGAGCATTCCATTGGCCTGTGGCCATAGGTGAGTGATCTTGCGATGCCTGAAGTTAAGGTGTTTCGCAAATTCCCCAAAGTCGTGTCCATTAAATGGCGGTCCATTTTCTGTCTTGACCTCTTTAGGAACACCCCAGGCGGCGAAGACCTCATCCAGAACAGCAATGGTGCTGGTGGCGTTGGTGGACAGTACAAACTGTGCTATGGGAAATCTGGAGTACTCATCCATTATTACGAGGACATATTTGCCTGACTGAAGGGGTCCATAGAAGTCCATGGCCAGCTCTTGCCACACACCGCTCGGTAGTATTGACATCTGCAAAGGAGCTGGAGGCTCTCCTTGATTAACAAGTTGGCATTGAGGATAATCTTTTAAAGTGAGTTCCACCATCTGGTCGAGCAACGGGAACCACACTCTTTCCCTGAGCGCTCTTTTGGTGGCAACTACCCCACGGTGGCCTTCGTGTGCGAGATTGATGACACCCTGGCGAAGTCGCATGGGAATAACAATCCGTGATCCCTCAGCAGAAGCCCATCAGAGGTGGCAGCTAGTTCCTCACTCACATGTCTGAAAGCCTGCATTTCCTGTCGGGTATGTGGATCTTCGCTTTCTTCCTCATTGTCATGGCACCACTGGTTGGTCTGCAGTCGGCGCATCACCTTCTGGAGAATGTCGTCCTGGGCAGTGGCTTCACATATAGTTTCAAGGGGAACCGCTGGTGGTCTGGCATGGTCCACTACAAAGTGAATGTTTTCTTCAGCCAGAGAGGGTTTGGAGTCCTGCGTCACTCGAGGGTGTCTCGACATGTAATCAGCCGGGTTAGCTGATTTTCCAGGTTTGTGCACTATCGTATATGTGTACTCTTGGAGCCGTAGACCCCAGTGCTCAATTCGAGGTGGCATTTTGGTTCTGGGATTTCCGAATATGGTGACTAGTGCCTGATGATCCGTTATCAGGGTGAAGTGCTTGCCGTATATAAAAATATGGAAGTGTTCACATGCCCACACCACGGCAAGGCTTTCCTTCTCGGGTTGAGAATAGGCCTTTTCAGTAACCGTCAAACTTCGGCTGGCATAGGCCACAATGTGTCTCTGATCCGTGTCTTTGTCGAATTGCGCTAGAATTGCGCCTAACCCCACCGGGCTGGCATCAACAGTGATTTTGGTGTTCCTTTTGGGACTGAAATATGCCAAATTGGCAGCGGACTCAACTGCTCGTTTGATTTCTTGAAATGCTTGCTCACATTGTGGAGTCCAAATGAAAGGCTGCCCTTGCTTCATAAGTACACGAAGTGGATGACTGATGGTGGCATAGTCTTTAATGTATCTGGCGCAATAACTCGCCATTCCTAAGAAGGATCTGATGTTACTCGCATCTTGAGGGCTTTTGGTGTCATTTAAGGCGATTACCTTCTCAGGATCAGGTTTCATTCCTGCTCCTGAGAACACATGTCCAAAGAATTTTAGGGTGGACCGGTGAAATTTGCATTTATCTTTATTGAGCGTGAGGTTGGCTTCAAGGAGAGCATGGCACACCCTGTCCAGTGCCTTGTCATGTTCCTGGACATCTGTACCGTATACTAAAATGTCATCGAAATGACACCTCTGGAAGAGGTGTGGCGCCGCGGCCAGGGCGACTGACGCTGGAATCTGGGGACCACGGTTCGATCCCCGGCTCCGGCGGCAGGTTAGCCCAGCACCATGTGACTCTGGGCAATAGCTCGCTTAATCTTCCCGACGGCCCCCAGCGCCTAGAGACCCTTACGGGTGATTGTGCGCTTTACAAATGTGGACTTTATCGCTATAATTTAGCGCATTCGGTATATGTTGTATGGTCTGACAGATAGCTTCTTGGAAAATCTCCGCGGCAGACGAGACTCCGAAGTTGAGTCGCTTGTATCAGAATAACCCCACATGAGTGGCAAAAGTTGTGATGTAGCGTGACTTCTCGTGTAGCTCCAACTGGTAGTATCCCTTGATCAAGTCTAGTTTGGAGAAGATTCTTGCGCCATTCAAAGATGAGATCTTATCGCTTAAATGAGGTCCTGGATGACGCTCCCTTTCGATGGCGGTGTTTGGGACCCTCATGTCCACACACAAACGCACCTTTCCTGCGTACCTTTCTTTGGCACGACGACCACAGGTGAGACCCACGGGGTCGGGCCCTCAGTTCACTCAATAATGTCCGTTTTTAACAGTTCTTGGATTTCATCTTCCACGGCTTGTTGCAGGTGGAAAGGAACTCGCCTGTGATGTTGTGCGACAGGTCGTATTTGTTCATTGATGTGCAGACGAATCTTACATCTATTCATTTTTCCAAGTCCAGCAAATAACTTGGTGAATTTGTGTATAATGTCAGGATCATCACTCACCCGATACAGAATTTCAACGAGCCGAAGACGCTCAGTGGTGGGCAAACTGAGGAGACAGTCAGCTTCTGGTCCCTCGATGACATGGATGTATGCTGGCACAGACATGGTTTTGTGCGTGAGCGTGGTTGCAAATTTTCCCAGGCAAGTGAGAGGTTTCTTCGACATCCACATATATACTCTGACGTATGCCGGGCTCAAGGTGGGGAGCGGCAGCATTTTGTTGTATTCTGTTACAGGGATGTAGTTCAGTGATGCTCCACTGTCTAGTACAAACTTGGTTGCATGATTTCCCACACGTATGTCCAATCTGGGGTATTTCTTTAGCTGATCTGGATCAGCTACCATGCTAATATATTCGTCACTGTACACTGGTGTTGGGGAGGCTGACCTTGATTCTCTGGATGGGGATCTTCTCATCCACTGTGACTTTCGAGATAGATTCTCTGCTCGAGTGGGAGGAGACAAAGGATGATCCTGGTCGGTCTTGAACTGCGTTCACATGATGTCGCTTCGTGACAGGGCGAGATGATCTTGCTGCCTCTTTCGTTCGTTCTTTCCTATAATCTCCACACATGATTTCAAAGTGGTTTTCTCTTCCGCACTTTCTGCATTGCTGTCCCAACGCCGGGCAGGCATCTGTGTGGGGATAGTCTTATCCACATCGATAACACTTCAGGGGGTGGTCTCGTTTCTTGTCCCCATGTTTTGATTCATGGAATTTTCGCCCTGCATATTGTTGTTGGCGAGAAGATGGCCTGGATGACCGTCTTCGGTCTCGAGAGTGCCTGCGAGATGTGCTGGCTTGTAAACGGTATGCTTGTTCCCGCTTCTCAACACGTCCCGCCTCCATTCTTCTGGCATGTTCCTCTGCTTGGTCATGGACCCGGGTCTTTTCCTCGATTTCGTCGAGAGTATGACTCTTTCGTAATAGTCGCCTTCTGAGGGTCTCTGACTGGCATCCCTCAATAATTCGCAGCCTGATGGCGTCATCTGTAGAGAAAGTATTGAATTCACAATAACGTGATAGTTGTCGGAGCTTCGTTATAAACGTGCACATGAGTTCATCTTTTTCTTGACATGCTAAATTGAATGTGTATCTCTCATAGTCCACATTTCTTTTATGCACAAACTTTTTATTTAGAGCATCCCGCACCTTGGCGTAGGATCCTGTCCCTTCATTTGGTAATTCTTTGATTAGCTTGCCCACTTCTTTCCCAACTAGATTTCGCAACGCGATTAATTTCTCCTCTTCTTCTGTGACCTTTGATCCTTTCATAAAATCCTCAAAGTCCTCGAACCACTCTTGCCACCTGAGGCCCATGCCACCTCCAGCTATCAGGGCCAGTGGTTCTGGGACGCGCAAGTATGAGGTCCCTGTTGCATTTGGCGCGGCCGCTGCCGCTGGACCCACGACATTTTGTTGCGGTGGCGTCGACATCTTGATTTATCTCTTTCTCCCTTGTTCTCGCTTCTCCTACTGTCTTTGCTCTTGCTTGTCCTTGTTTCTTGTTTTCTTTCTTGCTTTTGCTTGTGCTTGTCTTCTTGTTTTATCTCCTGCACTTGCATGTGCTTGTTTCTTTATTGTGTGCTTCTTTTGCCTTTACTTGTTTTCTTGTGTCACCTTTTCATTTGCTCGTGTTTGTTGTATTTGCAGTTGTCTTTGCTTGTGCTTGCTGTTTAATGTGTAGTTGCCTGACTTCAAAATGGCCGCCCTATGCTTTTAATAGGGACTTGGAGCTCACCGCCTGAATTCAAAATGGCCGCCGCTGTGGAAATCTCGTTTTCCACGAGATTTGGGTTTACTCGGGTTTCATGCTCACATCATATTTACCGGCACTCACCGGCAGCCGGTCCTTCCACAGGCAGTATCTTCAGACGCTCCCGGGGCACCAGGAGACACAGGTAAGATCGGGGTGGGCTCCCGATCTTTATTTTCTTCACAGCCACTGACCTCATGCATCCGGGGTGAGCACCCGATTACAAACGCTCGACAGCGTTTCCATGGCGGGGCATTTCAGCGCTTTACCAACGAGCTCCACGCGATTATTGATCGTGGAGCGGCGGACATTTACCGCTGGCCGTTGACTTTCGGCGGCGGTCTTCACAGGGGCACACGTGTCGCGACGGCGACTTTCCTCATGTGCTGGACGTGGTCATTCGTATCTTCAGGGTTCCAGGGGGTGACAGACTGCACCATCCCACCCTCATCGCCAGCTGTAGCGTCCTGCTACCAATAAGAGACAGACACACTGGATATCTTTGGAGAGCATTTATTCATGCTGCTGCTCCTGACCACGTCCCTACTCTAACTGCCCTTTCCTGTCGCCGCTCCTCCTCTTTCTGGCTCCCCCTAACTCCACCCACCAAACAACTAGACTGTGTCCATTATTACACCTGCCAGATACGAATGGTATCCTTTGCAACCATAAAGCGGATCCTCTTATAGGAGTTTGTACCCCCCAACCAGTATAAAAAAACTATAGTCTGCACCGAGTGCTAATTGATAACAGAGATCTATTTGATCTGGGTCGGCTGGGACTAATAGACTATGAAAACGCCCCAAAAATGCAGCCCAAAAATGAGCACACAAAAGACGTAAGAGCAATATTCGACGAGTGTGGATGACTCTCAGGAGCAACAAGTCACAGGGACTAAAGGACACACAGCGCAAGTTATTTGCAAACAAGTCATTTTGAAACACAGCTTGCAGCAAAGGAAACAAAGAAGTAACATACAGCACGTGTTAAAGCCCCACCAGTGTCCTGAATATTGGACAGCTCAAGCCAGACCATGCTGTACTTGCTGTCAAGCTGTCTGTTCAACAAGAAATGCGCATTCAGGAGAAGTAAGTGTCGACATGTTTCATGGAGACATAAACAAGCTCTCTTCATCTCACATGAATTTTGCCCACATCGCACTAAAGAACATTGTGCCAGGTTGTGTGATTGAATTATTGTCGAGATATAATTTTATGGACATTCACAGTAAATTCTACAACACCTCATGTAACCTTTGCTTGGTGGTTACGTTTGATTCTTTGCTGAAGTGCATCGTTCTTTCACAGTTTAAAGGAAAAAGTCAGACACTTCCCAGACCTTGTCTACTAAAACACGCATGAATGATTACCAAAAGATCTACAGATTACATCGGACCTGTGAGCTGGAAGTTTTTTCCTTGCCTGTACTGACTATCATTGTGGTGCCGGATGTGACTATGTATTTTGGCACACACACGTCCCAGGCGTGTCGTACATAGCCAGGTGAGGTTTATTGAAAAAAATGTTAGTTGTCTACTTTTAAACATGTAATCTATCTGTAGTGTAGTTCAACCGCCACTTTCATTTTTTGAAAAATGGCACGAGGCGAGAGTCATAAGTAGCACGTGAATTCTTACCTGCATTTCGATAACACATCCGTGGCTCGAGGATCCTTCTGTGAAGAAGCTTCTTGCAGCTGGTCCTTGGTGTTGCTTATGGACGTTCTGATGCAAAGGTGCACAGGGAGCTGTAGAGTTTTGTGAGGGGTGCTAGGCCCTCATTATGCTGCGTGGATAAATCAGACACAGACACCAGAATGGGGGTTAGGGAATGGGCCCTGAGCACGTGCACTCAGCCCCTTTTATTGGCCAGGGTCATCTGACCTATGACGCCTGGTGGTGGGTGGGTATTAGGTGTGCTGTTACAATAGAACTGAGACACTAGACCGTGTCTTACGTTACTATATCCCTCCCAACCTTAGTTAAGAAAATTACCCTAACTAAAGTCCAACCTGCGAGAAAGAACATGGTTCACCCACAACCCATAACTTAATCACGACGACTCCCAGGTGGTCTTCTCCACTGCTGGTTCCGTCAATTGCTGGCAATGGTGTCTCTTCTTGCCTTGGCAGACTTGCAGCTTGTAAGTGGGCTGTACAGTCTCTCTCGCTCTGTTTCACATCCTGTGAACATGTAGAGGTAGGAATTGCAGGTCCCGAGTGTGTTGCTTTCCGTTTGGACCGTCCTGGTCAAAGTGTTCGGTTCAAACTGGTTTCTGTCCTTGACGGGATCTTCAGTTGCAGGTTATCCCTCTCACGGATACCCCTCTCTCGTGGGTGTCCGCTCTCACTGGACGACCCGGAGGCCCTTTTCTGCCAGGCTCCCACTGGACAGGAGGACATGCCGCCTTGCCGCTCCAATGTATTGAAGGACGTCGCTATGGGTCTTCTCTCTGTGTCCGAAGCTCCACCTGAAAGGGTGTTATTGGCACTGGTTCCGTTGTGTGCGACCTTCGGTCTTCCAGGATCTTCAGCACGAGCTTCAACAGTCAGTCTCTCGTTGTGGGATCCGCTGCCACCGGTGTCCCAGAGGCCTCTGCCCCTGGATTTCCACGTCTCTTGTGTCCGTTCCATCCCAGAGGTGGTTGTTGCCAAAAGACCGGCCTGCTCGCTTCTGTGCTTCCTGGGTGACTGTCGGGTTCGCACGTGGATGCTTACTTCCAGTGATGTTACGTGTGTCCCGGTCGTGCGTGTGGACTGTCGTGCACCTCTCACGTTCTCCTCGGTGTTTCCCCTTCTGGTGTGTTGTAGTGTGTTGGTCCACACTCCTCTTTGCTCTGATCCTTTCTCTTGTCTTCCTGTCGTCGTCTTGCTCAGTCCTCTTCTCCTTTCTTCTCTTTGGTGGTGGCAGACGTGCCACTCAGACTTCTTCTCCTTTCTACTTTTGTGGCGGTGGCAGACGTGCCACTCAGACTTCTTCTCCTTTCTTCTTTTGTGGCGCCATGCCACTCCTTCTCCACCTCCCTTTTCGCAACGCGGTCTGGCCACCTTGCTGTCATCATCTTCCTAACCAGACTTCTCCAGGCAGCGTGCACTCCGCATGCTTCGCTCTGGTCTTGTCCTGGTTCACGGACACTGTCTCATTCTAGTCTGTGACTGGACCAATCGTTGCGATCTTCTCTTTAGACTTTGAACATTGCATTTAGGTTGTTGAAGTTCGCTGGTCCATGTTCGTGGACGGTGTCTTGGTGGTCGAACTTCTTGGCCCTCTTGCCGGTCCACTCTGCCGATGCTGGCAGGTCATCTTCGGTTCTCCTGCTGGAACTCTTGCTATGTCGCTGTTTGTTGACCCTTGCTTCGGTCACCTCCTTTCGCGACCCCCGGTGGGTCGGCTTTTGGTGCGGCCATCTGGGTGGCCGGCTTCTTGGATGCGTCATGTCATGTGACCGTCCGGGTTCTTCGTGCGACCATCTGGTTGGTCGGCTTTGCCTTCTGCGTGAGTCCTCATGCTTTGCCGTCTTCCGTGTGCTCGCTCTTCGCTCCTTTCCGGTGCTTTAGCGTTGGCGCGCTTTTGTCCGCGCTCTTCCTGTACTTCATTGGGTGCGGAGGGTTACGTCACCACTCCTTCTTGCTTCTTCATGTTCAGGTCGCTCCCGTTACCTCATGGGGTGTGCTTGCTTTCTTTCTGGGACCCTGGAGCAGTGTCGGCGATCATCGCGCTTTCTCACCGTGTCACACTTGCCTGGTGGGGAGTTTCGGGACCATTGTCTCTTCGCGTGGTGGTGCTCCTGTTTCACTATCTTCCATCAGCAGTGACAACCTGTGGCCACTAGGTGTCACTGTGCTCTCCTTCGGTGTGGCTTCAGTGCTTCTGAGGGATTGCGCCTCGCCCCGATGATCTGCTCCTGGTCACTGTGTGAGTACTGGTTGCCGCGTTCTCCTTCGTGCGTGGAGTTCCTTCACTCCTTGCGCTTTCCTGCGCAGTGGTATGCTGTCCTGGTGTGTGGAGTTCCTTCACTCCTGGCGCGCTTCTGCGCCTTGTGACACCGTCCTCCGGGGCTTGGGTGCTTCTCCTTGTCGAGCATTGTGCTCTCTACTTCCTGGGGGTGATCAGTTTGCCATCTTCCGTGGGCTGTGACGAAAAGCAGGTTGCTGCATAGTGCTGTCTCTTTACTGCAGTCTCTGTCCATCTGGGTAGACCACTGCGGTGTCCTGTGGTGCTGTACGGCATCCTTGCGCCAGTCTTGCGCCTCATTGTGTCCTGCTCTGGCCATGACCTGCAATCTTCTTTCATGTGGCAGGTGTCCCCTTTTCCTGTCTTGTGCATTCAAACAAGCCATCCTGCTCCTGACTGACATGTGGTCGTATGGCGACTGGGTGGCAGTGTTGCTTGAACTTGCTGTCTGCAGCCTTGCATTTACTCAGCTCTGTGTTTTTTCTCCGAGGCACCTCCCGGTCTTCACCCCGGATCCCGCTGGCCTTGTGCAGCCTAAGCTCCCGGGAGGGCTCCTCGTCAAAAACCGGTAAGTCACTTACTTGTACCGGCAGGCAAAGTTTCCTCTTAATGCGGGTAGGCTCCGCTTTGTTCACTTAGCGCCCGGCAGCTCTCTACACGCTGCGGGCGCTTCCTTGGGTCTCTTTCACTGTCTCGGTGTTCACCCCGCACGCAGCAGCCTCTCAGTACACACGCTGCACGGGGCGGGGGGGAGACACAGACACCGGGGCTCCTGCTTCTTTGTAGGCTCTCTCGTCCCTCTCCCGCCAGCAGCTTTACAGTTCCCATGAGGCGCGGGGAGGGGCAGGAGCTGCTGCCAGGAATTGTGTGTGTGGTGGCTGCAGGTGGGCCCCGCTTCTCACTCGGCCTTCCCTCCTTGGGGGGCAGTAGCTGGCAGCAGTGCTCGCTGGTCCAGGTGGGGCAAACTTCCTATTCCCAGCGGGTGAGCTCCGCTGTCTGTGTTCGGCACCCGGCAGCTCTCCGCACGCTGCGGGCGCTTTCCTTTCAAGTTTATTCACCCCACCGCCGCAGCCTCACATCGCACACGCTGCGCGGCGGGGGACAGGTGACGTTGCAGGCAGGCCGCGGGTGGGCTCCGCTGGCCTTGCTTCTCCATCCACGTATTTTCAGCCGCACCGCGCCCGGCAAGGCGCCATGACCATGCGGGTGGGCTCCGCTTATTGTTCAGTCATCAGGGGGGGTCGCTTCAGGCATGCGCGGCCCCCCTGTCATATCATAGCGCCCGGGCTCACCTCCGGCCTATGGGCCTTTTCATTAGCTGCGGCCGTGGCGGGTGGGCTCCGCCCGGCCAGCACTTCTCTCCGGTGGGGTCACACTGCTGCGGCCGACTCGGGTGGGCTCCGGTCGGTCCGCTTTACTCCGGGGCACAGTTGCGGCCGGTGCATGTGGGCTCTGGCCAGTCCGCTTCCTCGTCCAGCAGGCTTGAGAGGTGCGGGGTGGGCTCCCGGTCACCTCCTCACTGGGATATCGGCCCGGGGCTCCGCACACGCTCCGCAGGCCTCTCGGCACGATCGTTCATGCAGGGGGGTGCCTCCTGGACAGGCAGCTTTCTCTCCCCCTTGCACTGCAATTTTCTTTTGGCTGTGGCACGCGTAGGCACAGCTCCGACCTCGTCGCCATTGTAGAGTTTTGTGAGGGGCGCTAGGCCCTCATTATGCTGCGTGGATAAATCAGACATGGACACCAGAATGTGGGTTGGGTAATGGGCCCTGAGCAGGTGCACTCAGCCCCTTTTATTGGCCAAGGTCATCTGACCTATGACGCCTGGTGGTGGGTGGGTGTTAGGTGTGCTGTTACAATAGAACTGAGACATTAGACAGTGTCTTACGTTACTACATCCATCCGGCACGACGTGATTGGTGTGCCTCCATTTTGAGTTTGCATGCATAAAGCATTTGATATTTCATCTTGCACTTTTCATCAACTGATGCCTCATTGCGTTCTCTACGTGAACACTCTTAAAACAAATGGAACATGTTTGTCGGAACTGTGGTGATTTAACAACATGAATAAGTGTACATACACTATCCAGGTACTATTCAGTATAAAAGGATGCTTTATGATGAAATTTGGGGAGCCTGTAAACACATGGCCCAGGGCACTTGTTCTGCTCGTTATTCTGCCTTAATGCAAGTCTTCCTGGTTTAATAACTATGTGTGTGAGAGACAGTCTGCCTAGTCAAGCCAAGAGACAGCTCGGGTGAGGAGTCGCTCACCAGTGCCTAATTGATTTACATAATGTTATGACTATTGTTTTGATGTCTTACTAGTCAATGTAGCCTGTTTACGTATCTAATCTAAAGTTTTGAGGCACACTCACCGTCCCTCGTTTTAGGGGCAGGATTTGAGTTAGAGTCCCATTATCCTTATTTTTACATGGAGTTTCTTCCTACATGGGGAGCATCCTCACGGTCCCTGGTTTGAGGGACAGGATTTGGGTTAGAGTCCCATTATCCTTATTTTTACATGGAGTTTCTCCCTACATGGGGAGCATCCTTACCGTCCCTGGTTTGAGGGGCAGGATTTGGGTTAGAGTCCCATTATCCTTATTTTTACACTCACCATCCCTCGTTTTTGGGGCAGGAATTTGGGTTTTAGTCCCTCTTTCCTTGTTTCACTTTATTTACACATTGCTACGTTGTTAACCTTTCAGATGGGTGGGTGATAGGTTATAGTCCCATTCGCTTTACATTTCTATTTGTCCATGGGTTTTAGTCCCATATGCTTGTTTAAAGTCATTTAACCTTACTAGGAAGATGACTTTATTGGTCTTAAGTCATGTATCCCTACAAGAGGGATGACTTTATGGGTCTCATTCTTAAGTTTTGATCCCTCACGTGAGGGGTGTAAGATCTTTATAATGTATGTTGTTTCCTTAGGTGGAAATGTTTGCATCTCTTTGATTAATAATATTTTTCTGGCAGGAAGATGGGTAATGTTGACATCTTTTGTTGTATTTTTATCTATCTTTCATGTTTTTAAATTGTTCACACTCTCGTAATGTTGTACTTTACTGTATATCTCAGAGAGTTGAACTATTTCATACATTTGCCTTGTACTATGTCTCTCCTTCTAGCATGCCTGTCTGGCCACTAGGTATGTCTGTCGGATAGTCATTAATATTTTCATGCTTAGTTTTCCTCCTAGTTGTTTTCTTTTGCTGTGTTCTTTCTTTTCTCTTGTTATTTATGGAAAGGAGGATGGGTAGGTTCTTCTGTATGTTTTTCGTTCATTTCTTCGCATTTTGGTGCTGCTTATGTTTTTTCCTTTTCCTCACTTCTTTGGTTCTTTCTGACCAGAAAGGGGATAATGTAGTATCCTTGCACCTTGTTTATATTATATACATGCTTTCTCCACACTAGCCCAGTCTGTAGAATGCTGCAGTTATGATGAGCATGAAAATGTTGGGAATCTGTGGGCTAAGGCCTTCAGTTGTCATTGGGCTGAGCATCATGCTGGATGCTCCTGGTGGGGCTGTTCCACCTTATCTACATATCTTCTAATAATCATCTTTAACTTCATCTACTGTGTGTGGGCGTGAATACTACAGTCTTAAAAACATACAGAAAGCAGCAGCCTCCTTAACGACCTGTCCCTGAGCTATCAGCGGATCTGACCCGAAACAGCCACATCATCTGCATAAGCGTAAGCAGTGATTTTGAGTGCTTTAATGCCAGGGTTCAGTGACCGCGATCTTAGATATGGCTCAATATGTAAAACAAATAACAGGGGAGACACCGGGCATCCCCATTGAGTTCCACAGTATATCTGAAATGTGCTTGAATATCTCACCTTAGCAAACCCGGTCTTATATAATGCCTGTAGTATTTGTATGAATTTGTCACTGACACCGAAAGTACATAACGTAGCCCACATAGAATGCCAAGCCACGTCATCAAAGGCCTTCTCAGCATCTAAGAGGATCATACCTATCCTAGTATTAGTTTTCCCTGAAACATAGAACAAGGAGACTGCTGAGTTAGTGTGACTAGTTGCGTCCCTTCCTGATACAAATCCATGCTGTTGTTCAGAGAGTAACATTGGAATGAAAGGGGCTACTCTCAATGCTAGGACCTTAGCAAACCATTTAGTGTCTGAGTTGATCATGGAAATGGGTCAGTATGACCCCATCTCCTCTGATGGCTTGCCTTTCTTCAAAAATACCATAATGTTAGTTACGTTCCAGGAGTCAGGGATTCCCTCACCATCATGAATATGCTCTGCGACCTTTAAGAATTCCTTAGCTAATAGGTCCTTAAATATCTTGTAAAATTCTAAGGGAAGAGTGTCCTCCCCTGCCGTCTTGCCTGAGGGGAGAGCTGGCAAGGCTGCCTCTACCTCATCCATAAAAAACTGAGGGCCTCATTTATGAGGTTTTGCTGTAGGGCAGTGCAGCAAGCCTTTCTGTCACGCTGCACTACGGCTTAAGAAAAGGGCAGGAATGCACTGTATCTATCTGTCCTTTTCCCCTGCACACAATGGGCTGCTGTGCACTAGCGCAGCCACCTTTGCACTATCGTGCCTGGGTGCCTGCGTTGCAGGGATGATTATTTTTGTGCAGGAAGAGAAACTTTCCTGCATAAAAACAATCACAAGAGTCTTTTTTCTCTTTCTATGGGTGCTGCAGAATGCAGAAAAAAGAAGGAGAAATAAAGATATTTCTCCTTGTTGTGCCTCCCTTATGCCTCCCCTGGGGTGATGTACATTTTGGCACTGCCTCAGAGTTACAATTTCTTGTAAATCTGGGGCAGTGTCAAAAAGCCGTGGATGTTGCTGGGAACACCCCCAGCCCCAGCTACACCCATTGCATGCCCCTTTAATACAGAAAACTGCATTAAAGGGAACAATGTTAACGAGGCAGCATTAAGCCAAAAAAAGTGGCATAGTGCTGCCTTGTAAATATGAAACAGGCTCCTGTGGTATGGAACGTCACAAAAAGTGACATTTTGGCTGCGCAAGGGGCCTCATAAATGAGGCCCTGAGCTTTTTAACTCACCTGCCTGGTCACCCCTAGGTGGGGCAGTCTACCCTTCTGCAGTATGTCATAATCTCCAACTGGCAGCCTACATAAGGCTGAAAGTAAAGATCCTGATAAAACAGGGAGGACTGCTCCGTGATGGAATCGGGGTCTGTATGGGAATTCCCGTCTACACCTTTGATACATTGTATCATACATTTGGACTGCCGGTCTGAGATTTGGTGAGCTAAAACTTGCCCGACCGAATCTCAATATTCATATTGTAGTGCTTTATTCTTGGCATATTTAGCTTTAATCTTTTTGTACCCGCCCTGACACAGCTCGCTGGCTCACAATGGGGGCTGTTCGATCAATAACACAACGTTTGCTGGGGGTAGTGGAAGTATCTCTGAGGCTGATCTGGAAGAGAAAAGTGAATACAAAACCATGGTGCCTCCCCTGAGTAGTGGAATTATGGAAACCGTAGTCCCGCACTCTGTAGTACTGGCCACGGGAGACCAACAAAACTTGAAACTGCTCAGCAAAGGCGATGTTCCTGTAAAAACAGAAGCTCAAGGGGTTGACTCAGGGGATTTATCTGATGGTAGTGAGCTTGCAAATAGCCTGAAGGGGCAGACAAATTCTATTCAATGTCAGACCACACAGGATTATCAGAGGATGAAGGTCCGGATAAGGAGTGGGCGGATGATGACAGTGATCTCACTGACTGGTGGTTTGTTGAAGGGCAAAAAGGCGAAGTATCGCTCCGAGGGGAGGGTACAGTTCGTAAGTCCTTGAAACAAAAAGACCAAGGGGGTCTTATTTTAAACAAGGCCTCTGGGATAATGGGATCATTGGTATGGGACTATTCTTTCTCTACTCAGCCTGGATCGATCTGGAGTACCGCTGCAGATGGGGCCAGTGGTATAGGTGTTGCTCAGGGACCCTTGCAGAGATAACACTGTCAACCATTTATCTGATTATTATGGCTCAGCATGAAGAGGCGCGTCAAGAAAGCTCTCGCACACAGGGTGCTTACCGTAATATGCAGAATTCAATTAGGAGAGTGGCCAAAACATGCTCGGATATAGCTGCTAGGATCGTCGAGGCTGAAGAAAGGATCTCCACGCTAGAGGATGACCTTGCAAAACAGAAAGGCCTTACGAACTTGATTAAATGGTATGTTGTGGAAGCTGACGGACCTGGAGAACCAGGCCAGGAGGAATAATTTAGGAATTCTAGGAATTCCAGAAGGTAGAGAGGGGTCGGAAGCCAGACAGTTCGTCGTAGAACTTTTCTCTGAAGCATTTCCGGACTAAAAAAACAGTGGGACTGGCAGGCGGAGGTGCGACGAGCGCATCAGTTTCCCTTCAAGCTAAGGCAGAAATCGGGCTCAGGTATGGACAAACCTCGGGCGATATTAATTTGTCTAAATAATTTTCTTGCTGGGCAGGGAGTCTACGATCTAGCTAGGCCAGACTGGAAGAGAGTACGGAAAGACTGTGAGTTTTTTGTCAGACGAGATTTCTGTCAGGCAACAGTTGAGCGGAGGTGGCAGCTCCACCAGCTAATTGTGGCACTTCAAGCAAAGGGGGCGCAAGCCTTTTTGCTTTATCCCTCAAAGCTGAAAATAATATATCAGGGTCAGACAAGATTTTTTTGTCTGAAATCCAGGCAAAGGAATTTTTGAATTCTATCTAGAAAGTATTAATGCACTATCCCTTTGCTTTTTTCCATCATAGGGGTTATCATTCTTAGGTAATGAGGTAGGGGATGAGCTAATCAGAAGGGCTTTTTAAATTTTGTTGGGGATATTTCACTGGTTAGTATTAGCTCAGATCCCTTTTTGGCAGCCAGCTTATACCATCACAAGGACCTGTGTCCTGTTGCCTCACAAGGTCGGTGGAGTGTTGGGATGGGCTAGGGGTTGGGGTTGGGGCGGGGAAAGGGGAGGGGGTAGGTTTGGGGTCAAGGGGGAGTTTGGGGGGTTTGCTGTGCTTTGGTCTCTAAGTGTTGTCATGGCAATTGCAATATGAAGGGTGGAGTTGGGACAGAGATAGTGAGTAAAAATGATGGTGCTATCATAGCAGTATTATCTGTTGAGCTGAGCTCAGGATTCATTTTTTGTTTAAATGAGGGGGGGTAGGCTACGTATCAGTACATGGAATGTCTGCGGTCTAAATAATGGCAAAAAGCGAGCACTTCTATCCAAAGTTCTACAAACTATGCAAGTGGATATTCTGTGTTTACAAGAAACACATATTCCATGGAGGAAGCGAGAAAGGGTTAGGCTTTGATTTAGTAGCCTGTACAAGACAATCGTCTATGATCAGAGGTGTAGCCATATTCCTAAGGCGAGGAGTCGGATTTGCAAAAGAGTGAAAGAGGATAGAGGAGGGAGATGGGCAGTAGCCAAAATCATGATTTATAATAGACCTATCTCTATCTGTACAATCTTTGGCTCAAACCTAGATGATCCAGAGGTTATGAAATTCTTAAATGTTGAATTAGTAGTGTGGCCGCATCCACTGATTGTCTGCGAGGACTTAAATATTCATTTGGCAGGCAACTTTAACATGTCAAGTAATCAAAAATATCTAGGGAGGAAACCAAGAGTCTCTTTACACATCACTGCAAGGCAGCCCCCTGGTGCACACTGGAGGTTCCTGTTGGGCTACTTGGAACCCAGGGACCCCCAGTATTCAAGTATTCCTTAATTTTTTTTTGTCCTTGGGGATCCTTGTGGGACCCCCTGAGCAGGCCTAGGGGGTCAGGGTCTTTCTACCCTGCCCCCTTTGCGTCTTTTGCACACTTGTTTATCACTTTTCTTGTGCCTCCGTTCTACCCAGACACAAGATAGCTGCCAACACTTCCTGGTTCGGAGTGTTGACAGACAGTTTTCAGCCAATTAGCATGCAGCTCGTGCTCGTAATGGTACGCGTACTGTCCTCGGACGGTACGCGTACGGTACTTCGTCTATAGATATATCTATGATTTTACTTTTGATTTTCTAAGGAACTACAGAACACCATTTAACAAAAAGCGTAATCTGCTAACCGAACTCTACCTTTTTGCCAAATTTGGTGTAATTCCGTTCAGCAGTTCGGGCTGTAGACTCACTTAAAGCTCCCTATGGAAAATTGCATGGGGAAAACACGTTTTGGGACCCCTCTTTTTTCTCAGCCCCCACTTGACGAATCACCCCCAAACTTTCAGGGAAGGAGCGGAGCGGAGCAGGCCATTTTCTTGGAGAATTTAGCGTGTATTCGTAGACCAGCACCAAAGTTAATCCAAATAGAATGTTGCGAATTTTCTATGGAAACTAGATCCTAACTATATCTACCTACTGGCGACCGCCAGTAGGAGATATATATATATATATATATATATATATATATATATATATATATATATATATATATATATATATATATATATATATATATATATTCACTGAAAAAACCATAGGTTTCAGGAGTTATATAGTTAGGAATTAGCTTTTAAAAAACCTTTGAAATTCACTCAAAAAACTATAAGTTTTAGTGGTGTTATAGTTAGCTGGACATTTTACTCATACAAAACCATTGAAATTGCTCCTATATAGTTAGTTGTACTAACTATATTTCGCGCACCCGCAATCCACTGCTGATGATGTCACATATTAGATCATTCATGACATGGTCAGTGACATCACTGATGACATCTCAAATGACATCACTGATGACATCACTGATGACATCATCTATTGAATGTGGTTTGCTTCGTTATTTAAATATGCATTATATATATAGCAATTTGCATTGAAGAATAAGTGGATATATATAAAGAAATATTTGGATGGAGGATTTAGTAGCAGTGTAATTGACTGTTTACTTGACCAATTTATAATGTCTCACTAAATATAGTGGATAGTGACTAAACTGTGTGAATATCTGTATCACCTTGTCAGTTGTTGTGTAAACTGATTCTACAGTTGGTTACTAGCTATGTGAAAGTCTATATTAGTTATTGATTAGTTAACTGCGTATTTGTATGGGAGTGTGAAAATGTGTGTGGTTCGGTGGGGGGTGTGTAACTGTCCGAAGATGTGTGAATAGTTGATTCAGTAGATATATGAAGTTAAAACTACATGTTCTAACAGTTGTTTGGGTGAGTGAATCTCTTTATGGGTGTGGTGATGAGCAAATATATTTCTCAATGGTACATGTTATGTTATGTTATGTTATTTATTATTTATTAAGCGCACATACGCCCGGGGGCTTCTTGGCGCTGGTGAGAGAGTCAACATAACAGTACATAAAAGAAATACAATCACTGTTTACCATAAGCCTGAGAGAAAAGAAAAGTTTTAAATGCCTTCCTGAAAGCAAGAAGATCCTTACTATGTCGCAGAGTCAGAGGGAGGGAGTTCCACAATGAAGCGGCTAAAAATTGAAAACTGCTACCTCCCTGACGTTTCTTTTTGAAACGAGGGACCTCAAGAAGGTCTTTGTGGATGGATCTCAAACTGCGCAAGGGTTTGTATTTGCGCAGTAACAATCTAAGGAACATAGGACCCTTACCTTCCAGAGCCTTAAACACAATACAGCCCACCTTAAATGTGGCTCTCTGTTCCACAGGCAGCCAGTGCAAAATCTCTAGTCCGTGTCTAATTGATTCCCACTTAGGGACTTTGCAAATAAGTCTTGCAGCTTGATTTTGCAAGTATTGCAGTCTTTTGAGTTGGCCGATAGGCGCCCCCAGGTAGAGGCCATTTGAGAAATCAATATGAGACAGGACTAGGGCACTAACTGTTTGAATTAAGGCCAAACCTGTGAGGAGATGTGCGATTTTTTTAATCTTCCTCAGCTGAAAGAACCCCGAGGAAACCACAGTTCCGATTTGACTTGCCAAGGTGAGATCCTCGCTAAGAGTCACTCCCAAACTTTTTACCGTGCGGGATTTTTTTGGGGGAAAGCCCATATCCGACGGCCAAAAGCTGGGACTCCAACTGATCTCACTCTTCCCAGGTAAGATAAGCTCTGTTTTTCCCGGGTTTAACTTGAGGTGGTTTAGGGACATCCACCTCTGGATAAGAGACATAGTTGCTCGGAATTCCATAGCAGCATTGTGAGAGTTTAGTACAAAAACCAACTGCAGGTCGTCTGCATAATTATATACATCAACCTTAAACTCTCGTAAAGAGAACAGCAAAGGCCGCATATACAAATTAAATAATAAGGGAGACAAGGAGGATCCTTGAGGAACCCCACAAAAAGAAATTTTTTTTGGGGCTGTAAAAGAACCCAGTCGAACCGATTGGGTACGTCCTGAAATAAAGGACTTGAGCCAGGCCAAGGCCAAGTCCCGAAGGCCGGCCTGTTCGACACGGTTGACCAAGATGTTGTAGTCAACCGTGTCGAACGCAGCAGACAGATCCAATAACACCAGTGCCTGGTGCAGGTCCCTGTCTGCGTTAGACCTTAAGGTGTTCTGAACAGCCAGTATCACTGCCTCAGTCGAGTGACCAGGCCGGAACCCTGCCTGGTTAGGTTGTAAATAGCCAGAGGCTTCCACAAAACTTGATAGGCAGTTGGTTACGTGCGCCTCCAATATTTTAGATAAATAGGGCAGTAACGATATTGGCCTGTAGTTAGAGAGGTCTGAGGAATCAATACCAGGTTTCTTTTTTAAAGGGATCAGTAAGGCCTGTTTAAAGCTATTAGGAACATTCCCTGACTTAAGGGAGTTATTAAGCAATGGAATCAGGCTACTTGGGAGTGCCCGACCTATTTCTCTCATTACTTGGGGAGGGCAGGCATCCTGAGGAGATCCTGATTTAACTCTCGTGAGCAAATCTTGAAAGGTTTGATCAGTGATTAAAGGAAAAGAATGCAAAGTAAGAGGGTTAAAAAAGGTGTCGTCTATCGGGACACAAACTGGCAGCTTGGATAGAGTATCCTTGATCAACACTATTTTATCATTAAAATAGTCGTTCAATGAGTTGCAGAGCAGTTGTGAGGGGACAACCGGGGGGGAAGTTCTCTCATCATTGCACAACTCATTCACAATCCTGAAAATTTCTTTCGACTTGTTAGTCGCATTAAGTATTTTAGAAGAGAAATAAGCAGTTTTGTGAGTGTGCAATGTCTTTTGGTAGGCTTTACGAGCTAGACAGTATGCTATCCTTGCTTCGGGACAGTAGTTGGTACGCCATGTTCTCTCTTGCTGCCTCACTTCAAGTTTTAATTTTCTCAACTCCGGTGTGAACCACTTATGCGCATCCGCGCCGCGTGAGTTGTCAAAGCGAGTGAGGGGAACACAGACATTAATGGCTGAGGTTAGCCAATCTTGAAGCCTACAATCGGCTATCTCCACATCTAAACTCTGCTCTGGCAAAGTAGACTTTAACAAATTTAAAAAAACTGACATGTCCAACGAGGACCATTTCCGAGTCAGACTGGTAGCCTTCAGCTTAAATTGAGGAGCTTTCGCAACACAAAATGAGAAACTAATAAAAAAATGGTCAGACCAGCTGCAGGGTTTAATATCAGTAACATTAATAGTCAAATTCAATGACCAAAGTTGATCGAGACTATGGCCCTTTTGATGGGTCTGAGTATGTATATGTTGTATAAGATTCAGATCACTCAGAAGGTCCCTCGTCTCACCAGCTTGGGGGTCTAATGGTATACTATCAAACCAGAGATTTAAATCCCCAATCAGGAGTAGTTTAGAATTATTGGTGGCTAGCATGGCCAGTTGCTCCGCAAGAATAGCAGGAAACGTGGTCATAATTTGGGGAGGGCGGTATAGTAGAACCACCACGAGTGTCCCATTGACAGTGTCCAGCTTAGCAACAATATTCTCCACATTAGGAATATCTAAGGAGGGAAGTTGTCTGAGTTGATGTTTCTTATTGGAGATAATGGCCACCCCGCCGCCAATTTTACCTCCCGGTCGTAAAACAGAGATAATGTAATAATCAGCAGGCAAGGCAGCTAGGATGTCCGGTAATGAATCCGGTGTAAGCCATGTTTCGCTCAACAGGAGTAAATCCGGTTTAGTATCAGATAGTAACAAAAAGATGTCTGTCTGATGTTTGGTCATAGAGCGGGTGTTTAAATAAACACATTTAAAATTACAAATAGTACCTGAAGAGCTTTCGGAAACCGCGTAACTCGACAACAAACTAGAAAAATAAAAGGCAGTGTATGTGTCAGTTGTTGTATATAAATAAGTATACATAAGACACAATGATTGTGTGAGTGACTGTATGGATAACTTTATACTTGTAATATTGATTTTATAATTCACTAAGTATGACTTACTATCTAAATGAATAGAAGAAGTGGTGTTTGTATAAGTGTTTTGCTAAGTAAATATGTAAGTATGATCCATTGTTTGCATAAGTGAGTAGGATGACTTCATATGTGAATAGGATGCGTGCTGTTGTTTAATGTCGATATAGATGTATAAGTATTTTTGATAGTGTTCTATTGTTCATTGACAGCATGTATGAGTGAATCCATAGGTAAGTGATTAGATGTCTGTATACATCTATGAATCACTGAGTGGATTTTTAGATACTTGTATTGCTGTGACAATGGATTGAAATATGATACTCTGTATTTTACAAAGAGTGATGAAAAATTGTAATAGTGTATGAAAAGATGTATGTGATTGTCATGTGGATGATGTCATCAGTGATGTCATCAGTGATGTCATTTGAGATGTCATCAGTGATGTCACTCACCATGTCATGAATGATCTAATATGTGACATCATCAGCAGTGGATTGCGGGTGCGCGAAATATGGTTAGTACAACTAACTATATAGGAGCAATTTCAATGGTTTTGTATGAGTAAAATGTCCAGCTAACTATAACACCACTAAAACTTATAGTTTTTGGAGTGAATTTCAAAGGTTTTTTAAAAGCTAATTCCTAACTATATAACTCCTGAAACCTATGGTTTTTTCAGTGAATTTCAAAGGTTTTTTTAAATGCTAATTCCTAACTATATAAGGCCTGAAACCTATGGTTTTTTCAGTGAATTTCAAAGGTTTTTTAAATGCTAATTACTAACTATATAAGGCCTGAAACCTATGGTTTTTTCAGTGAATTCGCAAGGTTTTTTAAATGCTAATTCCTAACTATATAAGGCCTGAAACCTATGGTTTTTTCAGTGAATTGCAAAGGTTTTTTAAATGCTAATTCCTAACTAT
The DNA here is from genome assembly GCF_964261635.1 of Lissotriton helveticus. NCBI lineage: Eukaryota > Metazoa > Chordata > Amphibia > Caudata > Salamandridae > Lissotriton > Lissotriton helveticus. Next base: position 1,213,601,443 of record NC_136067.1, on the reverse strand, counting down.
ATAAGGCCTGAAACCTATGGTTTTTTCAGTGAATTTCAAAGGTTTTTTAAATGCTAATTCTATTAGCGGATAACGTTTAAATATATTAATATCCTAGTGGGACCACCTGAGCAGCCCTAAGGGGTCAGGGTGTTTCTACCCTGCCCCCTTTTTGTGTTCTACACGTTTGTTTTTCTGCTTTCTTGTGCCTAATTCTTAACTATATAAGGCCTGAAACCTATGTTTTTTTCAGTGAATTTAGGTGTGCCATACTTTTGTCATAAGTAAGACTGTTAGCGCTCTAGTTGTTCTTTAGAACACTCTGGGACATTCTGTCATTGGGCTATAGTTGGGCTACATCTGGCTGATATTTGGGCTACATTTGTTTTTTTTGTCTCTGGTGGCCATCTTTGGGCTACATTGGGCTACATTGGGCTACATTTGGGCTCTAACATATATATAGCCCAATGTAGCCCAATATATATTTTTCAAAGTTAATTTTCGTAAAAACCACTGGAGCACATATCTTGAGACATAGCAAATGCACATCGGGCTACCAGTCCCTACAATTTTGCCAAGTTTGGTGGAAAACCATTCAGCCGTTCGGGCTAAAAGTGAGTCCAACCGCCCTATGGAAATTAACATGGGGAAAACACGTTTTGGGACCCCCTATTTTATCTCGGCCCCCGCTTGACGAATCCCCCCCAAACTTTCAGGGAAGGAGCGGAGCGCTGCGAGGCAAAGTTAAGGAAAATTTCAGGAAGATTCCTCAACCGGCGCCAAAGTTTCCCAATAGAATGTTGCGATTTCCCTATGGAAAACAATCCTAACTATATATACCTACTGGCTATCGCCAGTAGGTAATATATATATATATATTTATATATATGTATATATATATATCCTGCTTCTGGGTCTGCAACACAATGAAGGAGCACTCGAACAGCTGAGAAGGGTTTGACACTTAACCTTTATTGTTCGGTATGAACTGCACACGTTCGTAGGTTGGATCTGCAGAAACTCCGTCTCGCCTGACGCGTTTCAAATACATTCTTCCTCAGAGGCTTTTAACAAAGTTTGTGTGCGACATTCCCACACGCTACCTGATTGGGCCATGCCACGCCCCAAACATTGTGGGAGTTGAAGTCTTTACTGTTCCTCTATGGACGCACTTTCTTTACTGCTGCTCTGTATGAGCCCAAAGCTCTGGATGAGCCCCCACTTGCGCCGCAGTTCTCATCCAGCTCAGCTGTTTCCACATATGAGGTAGGTAACATCCCCATCTCGTGACCCCCGTATTAGACAGGGTGGTGCTCCCTCGCGGCTAGGCTGCCGCTATTACATCCTGCTCCTGGGTCTGCCACACAATGAAGGAGCACTCGAACAGCTGAGAAAGGTTTGACCCTTAACCTTTATTGTTTGGTATGAACTGCACACGTTCGTAGGCTGGATCTGCAGAAACTCCGTCTCGCCTGACGCGTTTTAAATACATTCTTCCACAGAGGCTTTTAACGAAGTTTGCGTGCGACACTCCCACACGCTACCTGATTGGGCCATGCCACGCCCCAAGCATTGTGGGAGTTGAAGTCTTTACTGTTCCTCTATGGACGCACTTTCTTTACTGCCACTCTGTATGAGCCCAAAGCTCTGGATGAGCCCCCACTTGCGCCGCAGTTCTCATCCAGCTCAGCTGTTTCCACATATGAGGTAGGTAACATCCCATCTCGTGACCCCCGTATTAGACAGGATTGTGCTCCCTCGCGGCTAGGCTGCCGCTATTACATCCTGCTCCTGGGTCTGCCACACAATAAAGGAGGGGTGGTCGCCAGTAGGTAGTTATAGTTAGGATTGGCTACCATAGGAAATCCGCAACATTCTATTGGGAATAACTTTGGCGCCGGTTGAGGAATTTGCGTGTAATTTTCCAAACTTTTGGCCAGCTCCTCTCCGCTCCTTCCCTGGAAGTTTGAAGGGGATTCGTGGAGTGGAGGCTGAGAAAAAAGGGGGGTCCCAAAACGTGTTTTTCCCATGTTAATTTCCATAGGACGGTCTGACGAGTCTACAGCCCAAACCGCTGAACGGAATTACGTCAAACTTTGCAAAATTGTAGGGACTGGTACGCAGATGTGCCATTGCTATGTTTGCTGAAAATTGCTCCAGTGTTTTAAAAAAAAATTAACTTCAAAAACACATATATATCTATAGGCGCGCTCCGAGCGCTCACAGGTGCGCGTACCGGGGAGCGCACCGGGCGCACTACGGGAGTGCGCGAGCAGAAAGCTGATTGGCTGTTGGGTGTCTGTCAACATTCTAAACAGTCCGGAGAGTGTGCCATCTTGTGTCTCGGTAGAATCGAGACACAAGAGGTGAAAAAGAAAGGGGGAAATAAATAAAAGGGGGCAGAGTAGACACCCCTTGACCCCCTAGGTTTTCTGAGGGGGCCTAGAAGGATTCAGAGGGCAAAAAAACGTTTTTTTTTTTTTTTTAATTTTCGCGGGGTAAGCGCTGGGTGCGCTCCCAGGTGCGCGCTCCGATACGCGCACCCTGACCGCACCACGGGGAAAAACAATGTAAAAAAATAGAGTAAAAAGATAATGTAGAGTGTTTAGAGGTAAGTTAGCTCTGAAAAGAGCTGTTGTGTTAAGTGGGTGTTTTTTGTACCTACAAGTAGGTACCAATGCAGAGTCTTATATTCAAGAGGAAAACTCTATTCCCCTCATCTGTAAAATGCACACCATCTCTCCTATAGACAGACCATCCAGCTTTTCGCGATTTGCAAAATAATCGCGAAATCAGCTGAAGGGCGCGATGACTGCGAAATTGACCTTTTTGGCCGCGAAAAACGTCTTTGGCAGGCAGCAAAAAAGATGGTGACATCTTATTGGCTGAACGTACCTACGTCACCACATGAGCGCGCACAGCCGTAATAGCCACACAACCCGCCGAGTTTCATTTAGTACCAGTGCAGCAGTAAACATAACTATGCCCTTATCCCAGTCCCGTCTCCAATCCTTCATGCCCTCTCTCCCTAAACTGACTAAAACAAACAAAATAAATAAAACGTGTGTCTCATTCCTAATCGTCTCATTTCAAGATCACCCTTTTTGCGAATAAACAATCACCCCACTGTAACTCCAAACATACCCCCGATTTTCCGTGCCCGATACTTCGAAACTGTGATGAAATACCTTGCTGAAGCCGCAGCCGGTGACCTAACCTCCTCATCCATCTTCCCCATTGCCTCGAAAAATCATCTGTTCCCGCTGTCACTCAATCCGTTCATTTTTAATCACATCCTCACCGGCTCATTTCGAACATTGTTAACCCCGTGACTTGCTCTCATTAGCTGCACCACGTTACTCTCACTGTTCTCGAACTACTGATCCCACAACGCACCCTCGCCTGCCTCTCGTACCAAAAGTAATGCGTGAACCTAAATCTAAGTATTAAACCCCCCATCCATGCTCTACCTTTTATCTCCAATGTGAGTGTAGAACCAAACATCCGAATGATGTTAGAAATAATATGTGATAATTCCTTAGTGCTTCAATTTGGTTTGCCAGGCGCAACCCACATCTGGAAACCAGCGTCCAGAGGAAAATAGCTCCCTCCGAGGTGTAGTAATCCCAGCTCACCGCCCCGCCCTCCCCCGCCTCTACCCACCCTATTCCTCGCAGCTACACATTCTGAAATTGTTCCAACATAATATGATCACAGCCCCTCTCCTGTTTCGGTTTCTTTTTTGTCAAGGAGGGAAGTCACTGTGCGTGTGCTCGACCTTAAACTTCAATGTTTCCCCGCCCCAGTCATGATGTCATCGGGTCAAGGGCTGATCATCCTCTGCTTGCCCCATCTTGAGCCCTGGGGAAACCCCACACCAGGCAATAAGAGGTAAACATCACGCTTTGCCAAATCCTCGGTCTGTGTTCCACTGGCACCACATTCATTGAGCCAATCTCAGCATCCCACATCAGAAGGCAATTCTTTTTTTGGGTGCTGTTGGGGTTACCAACCGTACAGACCCATTGCATGTAAAGTGTCTGAATCTTTATAACAAAGGACATTTTCATTTTGATACTAGCAACCACACGTTATACATGCTAACAACGCAGCCATGCTTCGTTGTACCTAACTTCACCAGACTGTTCAACAGACCTCAAGCTCAGTGATATATAATAAAATAGGGCAGAGGATTATTATGCCTGCTACAAAGTACGTGAATCAGGTTACAAAGGCACTAGGCTAGAGACCTTCCATTTCTGGTACTTTGCTCCATTTTCAAGATATTCTTAGAGTTTTGAATTGCTCAAATTGGGGTTAATTTCTGATATTTATCGGTTTCACTAACTTCATTGCTTGATTTTGTTCAGAAGAAAGTATCACTCATAGTCATTCAAAGTCACTCATATTTACAGTGAATTTATGAAAATGGCACACATAAGCAATCTGAAACCCTGGCAGTTATGTACCCTGCAGCAGCGCTTCTGAACTGCTGGGGATATTTTAAGCCCCCTTCTAGATGATTGGACTACAGAAAAGAGGATTGTTTTTTAAATGCATTGCCTTGTCTTTGTCCACTCACAAAGTGGCACTTAAATTGCCACGCTTAAATCGTTGCATTACTTTTTAGTAAGGCGCTCTAGCAGCAAAGCAAGACTTCCTCTATGGGTCATATTTGTATTCACAATATATTTTCAATGTTAAAAAGGGTGATAGAAATTACTGTTTTTTAAAATGGACGAGTCTAGGAGGCAGTGGTGCCCCGGCAGGGGTGCATACATGGGTGCTAGAGTATCCCAGGGAGAAATGGGGCCCCCTCTCACGAGGTGCAGAGTGGAGCTATGCTTCCGTAGAGCCACAGACACTTTAACCATGCCAGTTTCACAGTGGAATACCCTGTTAAATCAGTTTACATTGATTTAAGGCTGAAAAGGAATGATTACGAAAAAATTAAGGTGCCGCAATAATGCCGCTAAATATCCACTTTTGTGCCGCTAAATTTAAATTTTTGTGCCGCTAAATTTGCAAATCTATGGCGCTATATCCTGGGGGGTCTGCATGTTGTAACGCAAGTTGTTGTGGTAAATGGAACCCATACCATAGTCTCTGAGGTAAGCAGAAACAGATTTATTCACATGTTTCCTTGCTTTCTCAATCTGTGGACCAAATTGGTTGGACCAGTTCCATTTTTGCCTTTGGCATATATTAGAAAATACCAAGGCAGTTTTTGGAAAAAGTGACATCAATTGGCCAAAGATGTCCTTTAAAAGCATTTCCAGACCTACACCAGTCAAAGTGCCTAAGTCATTTCCACCGCAGTGCACTATTAAAAGGTCAGGGTGTGGTCAATGCATAAAGGATTTTACCAATGGTATCAATTGGTGACTCCTCAATCCTCTCTGTCCAATCCATACAATGTCCACATTTGGTAAATCAAGATTGAAAATACCTCTGTTAACTGCGTATTTTTGACTCCAGTGGACATAGCTATGACCCACAAACCAGACTTTTGTCATTGTGAAGGAAGATGTGCTTCAAGTCAGATGAGTTGTGGAAATGAAATGGCAGTTTGATTATGAAAAAAAGTGGTTGTGAATCAGTGCAGTTGAATAACCATAAATGATTGGAGCTTTGTTAAAAATCTCCATTGAAAATTTGGGTGCATGCTTTTTTTTTGTAAGAAGTCATTTCAATGGTTGAGAAAAAGTCATTTAAAGAAACATTGCATTTCATTAGCTAGTAGATTGAGAGGTCAAACAGCCTTGAAGGATTGTTTTGCAACATATTATGATGAACTTGTGAACTGTGTGCTGGTTTAAGAGGGAGTTACCATGGTTACAGGGTAAATGAGCATTGGGGGGATGGGTGAATGTTATGTGAGTTTCAAAGGCTTAAAATGTACAACCAATTAAAATGTGCAGTTTGGTTTTGAATTTATGTGGGAACAATTTTTATTGGCTATGTACAAGAATATGGGTCTGAAATGAGAAAGAATCTGTGCCATTATTGAAAGGCTCCAGTGAAGGTAGCATTGTTCAGAGATTCTGCTTAAGAAAATCTGTTGAGTGTGACTGACACTGTTCTATATCTTCCAAAGAATTTTTAAAGGTGAGTAATGATTATTTTAAAAAGATAGAGAGCTTAAAGATTTTTGCCAAGTATCATAGTGAGTGTCTGTGTGAATTAAGGAATTATATTTTTACCTTTTTCCATAATGTTACCTGTGTGTTTATAAGGTAGACTTCTTTATAAATTGTTTTTATACTTGGATTCGATGCTGGTTTAGAAATGGTGTTATGTTTTCATTGGACTTGTGAATATGCTCTTTCTTTGAAGCGCCTTCTGCAACCTGTAGCATGGGTGGAAGCAGTGAATGTATGGAGAAGGATAGGAATAGCAGATTGAAAACAAAATGAAATGGTGTGGGAGATGCATAAAGTATTTCAGTAATGGTATCAATTGAGATGGAATATAAGATAAAGAGGACAATATTTACAAGACTTTTGCGCAAAGTTTCACATGTTTGCAAGCAGAAAAGGCATGCAGAATAATAAAATTGGCACCCAGTTAAGAATATGAAATGCCGTGAGAGATGTTTAAAGGTTTCTTTTAATGGCATAAATTGAGATAGAATATACAAAAAAAAGACAAGCATATTTACAAGCTGTGTGCGCAATCTTTGACATAGCTGTGTGTTTAAAAGGTAGACTTCTTTATAAATAGTTTTTTATGCTTCGATTTGAAGCTGGTTTAGAAATTGTGTTATGGTTTCATTAGACTTGTGAATATGCTCTTTTTTTGAAGCGCCTTCTGCAACCTGTAGCATGGGTGGAAGCAGTGAATGTATGGAGAGGGATAGGAATAGCAGATAGAAAACCAAATGAAATGGTGTGGGAGATGCATAAAGTATTTCAGTAATGGTATCAATTGAGATGGAATACAAGATAAAGAGGAGCATATTTACAAGACTTTTGCGCAAAGTTTCACATGTTTGCAAGCAGAAAATGCATGCAGAATAATAAAATTGGCACCCAGACAAGAATATGAAATGCCGTGAGAGATGTTTAAAGGTTTCTTTTAATGGCATAAATTGAGATAGAATATACAAACAAAGACAAGCATATTTACAAGCTGTGTGCGCAATCTTTGACATAGCTGTGTGTTTAAAAGGTAGACTTCTTTATAAATTGTTTTTATGCTTGGATTCGATGCTGGTTTAGAAATTGTGTTATGGTTTGATTGGACTTGTGAATATGCTCTTTTTTTGAAGCGCCTTCTGCAACCTTTAGCATGGGTGGCAGCAGTGAATGTATGGAGAGGGATAGGAATAGCAGATAGAAAACCATATGAAATGGTGTGGGAGATGCATAAAGTATTTTAGTAATGGTATCAATTGAGATGGAATATAAGATAAAGAGGAGCATATTTACAAGACTCTTGCGCAATTTACAAAGAAATCTTGCTTATAAACATACAGCTATGTGAAAGATTGCTCATGCAGCTTGTAATGCTGGTTCAGAGATATGTTTAAAGGTTTCTTTTAATGGCAAATTTATAAATTAAAAAATTAAAAAAGATAAAAAATGCAATAGATCTCGCCCTCGGTGTCACACATACTGTTGGCAGAGACAGACATGGTGCATTATATCTAAAATCCTATTAATCCACCTAAGATTACACTGTAAGTGAAGCTAGATTTCTTTATAAATTGCGCAAGAGTCTTGTAAATATGCTCCTCTTTATCTTATATTCCATCTCAATTGATACCATTACTGAAATACTTTATGCATCTCCCACACCATTTCATATGGTTTTCTATCTGCTATTCCTATCCCTCTCCATACATTCACTGCTTCCACCCGTGCTAAAGGTTGCAGAAGGCGCTTCAAAAAAAGGAGCATATTCACAAGTCCAATGAAACCATAACACAATTTCTAAACCAGCATTGAATCCAAGCATAAAAACAATTTATAAAGAAGACTACCTTATAAAAACACAGCTATGTCAAAGATTGCACACGCAGCTTGTAAATATGCTTGTCTTTTTTTGTATATTCTATCTCAATTTATGCCATTAAAAGAAACCTTTTAACATCTCTCACGGCATTTCATAATCTTGTCTGGGTGCCAATTTTATTATTCTGCATGCATTTTCTGCTTGCACCTATGTGAAACATTGTATCAAGAAGGCATTCAGATGTGTCACACATATTTCTGAAATTCTATTAATCTGCCTAAGATCACACTGTGAGTGAAGATTGATATATTAACCAAGTAGAATGCTAACATTCAGAATTTATGGCAAATGTATGACATATCTGAATTCCTTTCTTGATGGAACCAAAGTAAACAAGCTCTGAAAATGCAATAGATCTCGCCTTCAGTGTCATACATACTGTTGGCAGAGACAAACATGGTATATTATATCTAAAATCCTACTAATCTGCCTAAGATCACACTGTAAGTGAAGCTTGATTCAGCCATCATTGTAATCTTAGACAGAGTCACACATACTGTTGGCAGAGACACACATGGTACATTATATTTAAAATCCTATTAATGTGCCTAAGATCACACTGTGACTGAAGCTTGATATAATGAGCAACTAGAGTGCTAACATTTAGATTTTATGGCAAATGTGTGTCACATCTGAATGCCTTCTTGATGGAGCCAAAGTAAACAAGCATTGAAAATGCAATAGATTTGGTGTGATGTTAGGCACATGTCCAGCATATTACATGTAATCTTCCATCTCTTTCTTTGCAAGCAGTATGTGTGTGTTTGCTTATATTATTTCAAAGTATGTACAGGCCAAAAACAGACCACCTATATATAAACAAAACATAAAAATTAATTAGTTAATCGTTTTTGTCAGAAAAGAAAGCACATGTAATGTAAATGAGCCTTTTGTTGTATACTAGTGTTTATATTATTTACTTATTGTAATTGATGTGTAATATGTTTGTAGTGGTCTATAATATGTTATTTTTTCTTTACTACAGATTATAATCATCTATACAAACAAACTAAAAGATGCCTTCTAAAGAAAGAAGAGAAAAAAATCATAAAAGAAAATTAAGGACTAAGGGAAAAGAAAATCAACAACCAACTAAAATAAAATCTTCAGAGAAAAAGAAAAATGCTCCTGGTAAGCAAACTAAAAATTTTCTGAGGAAGTTATTGAAATGCCAAGAATTTTTTTTTTTTTAAGAAACAACAATGAAATATCTGTAATTTCGAAGAAAACAGGATGTCCTTCTAAAAATGTTAGATCTGTACAAGGACATGACATTTTGCATTCCAAAGGAAGAACCAAGCAGTTTTCTGAAATACGTAGACAAATGTTTTACAACAGAATAGTAACAAATTTATTAAAAAATTTAAAAAGGTATAAAAAAAGTCCGCTTTTTACAGGAAAAAAAAAACAGAGTTAAGATTGTGGATGAAGCATTTAAAGTGAAAAATAAATTGTTTTGTTTAGTAATGAATAGAATTCGTACACTTGATAAGATAATCAGTGTGTTCAAATCAAAATGTAAGTGGAGGAGAGTAATTAATCAAACTAATTTCTGTGATGTTTTTTCTGGAGAATGAAGGCATAGTTCAAGTTCTGAGCCATTTTTTAATGAAGAAAGTTACTTTCAAGATAATGATTTGGTGCATGCAGTTGACACCAGTGGTCGAGCATATGAGGTGAAGGGCGGTTGTCCGGTTGAAAAAGAAGAGATTGTGCCTATAAATACAGCAGAGGTGTTAGCTGATGAAGTTTTAGGGAGATGTCCTAAGGCTCCAGTATATACATGGAATTGTAGTAGTATTTGTAGTGTCCGACAGGAATCAATTGATTTGTTTCGCAGTTTCGTACGGACATATACTAAGAAAAGAGTAAAACAAAAAATGAAAATTTTACGAGAGTTAGATCCTTGTAGAGTGAGAGAAAAAACAGGTTTGCAAGGGCATTCACTGGCTTGTCTTTCAAGAAAAGTATGTCAGAGTGTTTTTCACCATTTTAGGATGTTAGCAGTGCATCATAATAAAGTGAGGAAATTAGTGAGAAGGTTGTACTATGCAAAAAGTCCAGCACTTAAACTAAAACAGTTAAACAGTGCTCTTTTGCATGGAACTGAATTAGATGCCAAAAACATTTGTGATGAAATTGAGTTTTGATACTTTGGTGAAAAAGAGGTTAGTGCAGAAATTGATACAGTAATAGAAGGTAATGTAGAAGAGAATGTAGACATTTTAAGTACAGAAAAATTTGAAAATGAAATTATAAAGTTTAAAGTGAATTCAAGTGAAAGGCCTAATTTTTCTTGTGTTTGTTGTCGACGGAATCATTATAAGCATCAGACTAGATTAGTTGATTAATATGTAAAAAGCGAAAAGAAAAATAGTAATGAGTGGAAGGATTTTGCAACTTATTTGTTGGTTGAAAATTGTTTTGATCTGGGCTCTGATCAACGTATTTGTACATATTGCTATAATAAATTAAATGAAAACAGAATGCCTGCTAGAGCTGTTCATAATAATATGGAGTTGGTAGACATTCCTTCTGAATTGATGGATTTAAATACTTATGAGTCTATTCTGATTCAATGTGTGCATCCTTTTCAGGCTATTGTTCGCATGGAGCCTAAGACAGGGAAATTGCCTCCTTCAGATTACAGAGAGGATTAAAAGGAAGGGTTGTGTATTTGCCTCTAGATTTTAAGAAAAATATTGATACAATTGGTGTTGAAAAAGTAGAAGAGGAAACTCTGGTTATTCTAGTTAATGGTGTTCCGACAAAAAGTAAGAAAATCTGGCAAGAATTAGTGGATGTTAGGAAAGTCAAGAAGGCAACGTTGTATTTGGTAAAAAATAATCAGTACTATAGAAATATGTATGTGGGAGATGAGGAAACAACTGCACAAGACGACACTGATGACTCTGCTGGACAAATAGAAAAAGTTGATGTCTCTAGAAGTGAAGAAATTTACGAACATTATAGTGTTCATCCATTGCATTCCAAAAAGGTAATGGGGAATGCTATTGACTTGTTTCAGATGAAAAAAGCCGAAGGAAGTCCCATTAGTGTATGGGAAGAAAGTTTGGAAGCTCGTTGTTTTCCACAGTTATTCCCAACAGGTAAAGGTGGATGATATGACGACCGACCTGTTCAAATTCCTGCATCTGAATGCCGGACTTCAAGATTATATGCAGAAGATCCAAGGTTTCGTCAATGCATTCCATATTTGTTCCATCTACTGTTTGAGAGTGACTTGTCTGGACTTTCCTATGCAGTAAATCATATACTGAAAAGTAGAGCACATCTACGAAATGTTTCGGCAAGGGATTTTATGGATAAAGTCAAACTGCAAGACAGTGTTTTGAAATCTCAGCTAATTAATCTCATGGCATGTCAGCGTGGTACTAACAAGTATTGGTACCGTCGCCATGGGGAATTGAAATGTATGCTAAGAAACCTAGGAAATCCTACATGGTTCCTCACTCTTAGCTGTGCTGAGTATGCTTGGGAAGACTTACTTGAATTTCTACGAGAGGCAAATAAAAACATTGAAAATATTGAATACAAGAGACCTGGAGAACTGTGCTCTTTGGATCCAGTTAATGTATGCAGGTATTGCAATCATAGGTTTGAGGCTATGATGTCTTTTATTACAAACAAAATAAAATCCTTCGCTTGGAGAGATGTTGGATTTCTTTTGGAGAAAGGAGTATCAAGCAAGAGGTGCTCCTCATATGCATATGCTGCTATGGATTAAAGATGCACCTAAATTTGGAACAGATACAGATGAGAAAGTGATGAGTTTCATTGAGCAGTATTCTACATGTGCTGTTCCAAAAAATACAGAAGAAAACAATTTAAGACAGCAAGTTTTACGCTTTCAAAGTCATCGTTGTGGGAAATACTGTCGTCAAAAATACAAATCCAAGGACAAGTTCTACACGAAATGTCGTTTTGCATTTCCACGTCCAGTAACATCGAAAGGAAGAGTCAACAATTTTATGTCTTCTCTGCGACATACTGTGACAAGAAAATCACCCAAAAATACATACAACCTAAGAAGAAATGAGGAATCCAAATTAATAAATGACTACAACCCAGTCATTTTATCCATGTGGAATGCTAACATGAATATTCAATATGTGGCTGACAACTCTATTGCTGTGGCTCGATATGTGACATCTTATATCACAAAATCAGAAAAGACAGAACTGAAAGAAATGTGGGAGGAAATTTCACATGAAAAGAGTCTAAGCAAGAAATTATACAGTTACAGCCTGAAGATGTTGTCGCATCGAGAAATTGGAGCGTATGAATGTTCTGATCGGTTGTCATCAGCAAGTCTATATGCCAAGGCTAGAACCATCATTTGGGTGAGTCTAGGTCTTGCTGCAACACAAAACCGAGTTTTGAAATCTGTACAAGAGATAGAGTGTTTGGCGGAGAAAGAACCAGACAGTACAGATATTCTAAAGACAAACATGTTGGATACATACTATCCAAATAGAAGTACTCACCTTGAGAACGATTGTCTCTATGAAGTTCTGCAAATCTACCTTTTTAAAAAGAACATCACAGAAGACATCAATAAAGGTGTATGTGCTGTAATTGGATGTGAAGGCTGTTTAGTAAAACAAAGAAAAGGCCATTTGATTAATCATCGAAAATTGAGTTGTGATTCTCCAGACAAAAGGGAATTTTATTACTTAGCTCTTTTACAACTCTTTAAGCCTTGGCGTAGAGAAGAGGAACTACTGGGAGATTTTCTTACTCATGAAGATTCGTTCAATGCAACCAAGGATACAATAGAATGTCCTATTTTTTCAAATTATCTGCAAATGTTGAACGAGAAAATACAGCAAGAAGCTACAATTGCAGCAGAGATTGCTAGAGACAGTTTTCCAGACAGTCAGAGCTCTGCTTCATTGAGTCAGGATCCACTAGGAGGACCAATTATACAAAATGAAGCTGCCACTGCCATGGAGGAAGTTGAAAGAGCCATGGAACAAGCTCAGGAGGATGGAGTTGACTTAGAAGATTTGGAAAAAGAACTAAACATTGAGCAGAGACAAATATATGACCAAGTCACACAACAAATTGAGCATGGTTTATCTCATGAGAAGAAAGAGTGCTCATGTACATAATTTGTACCTATTCGACTGTATGTGAGTGGAGAAGCAGGAACTGGGAAAAGTTTCCTGATTAAAGCGATTGCAACATATTTGTAGAAAACAACGGAGTCATCGCTCTCTTGTGTTGTTACTGCTCCAACTGGGTTGGCAGCACACAACATTAAAGGGATTACTTTACACCGCTTATTGATGCTGCCAGTGGAGCATGATAACAAATTACAATACCACAAGCTATCTGGAGAAGCTTGTTGTGAAGTTTCAAGAGTCGTAAAAAAAATGAAACTTCTTATCATTGATGAAGTAAGCATGGTATCAAATGTAATACTTGCTTTTGTGCATTTAAGAATGCAAGAAATTCTTAGAACAGACTATGATGTGTTATTTGGAGGCAAACACATCATTGTTTTTGGAGATTTACTGCAACTAACTCCAGTGAAAGAACAGCCAGTGTTTAAAATGCTTACGCATGAAGATACCAGGAAGTGCTTAGGAAGCATTGGAAATGTGAATATCTGGTTATATTTTAAATATGCAGAACTGCTTCAAAATATGCGACAGGCAAAGGATGAAGATTATAAAAATATTCTACAAGATGTAAGAATTGGAAAACTAACTGAGCATGGCAAAGAAGCTTTACTTGGACGATTAATTTCCAATTTGTTTCCAAAGGGAAATATTGTCCCAGAGAATATTTTTAAGAACATTTCTGAAAACAAATCCGTCATATGCTTGATGCCAACTCTGCAAGAATGTTCAATCTTCAACACCAAAATGTTAAAGTTGGAAAATCAAGAGATTGTGAAACTGGGAGCTATTGATAAAATAGAACATGAAGGAGCCACTATTATTTTGTCAGAAAAGTTGAAAACAAAATTGGATTCTTTAGAGAAGACAATATCTAAAACTGCTGGTATGGAAAAGACTCTGTATGCATGTTTACATTGTCGTATAATTTTACGACGTAATTTACATGTGGAAAGAGGTTTAGTTATTGGAGCAATGGGTCATGTTGTGGATTTTGTGAATTACCGAAATAGAGATGGAATTGAAATTATAAAAATTACATTTGATGGTATTGAAGAAGTACAACAAATCACTCGTTGTTCTGCTCGCTTTTTGCTAGTGAAAGATTTATATGTCCGCAGAAAACAGTTTCCTGTTTCTTTGGCATATGCAGTAACTATTCATAAATCTCAAGGTTTAAGTGTTGATAGTGCTTTGGTGAATATTGGAAATTCTGTGTTCAAGGAGGGCATGGCATATGTTGCTTTATCTCAAGTCAGAACTTTATCTGGATTGTATTTGATTGATTTTGATGAGACAAAGATTAATGCAGATCTAAATTGTGTAAAAAAATATAATAGGTTAAGAAGCGAGTATGCTCCAAATTTACCTCAATATCCTCTTTTTAAAAAGCGTGTGGTAGGCCAAAAAAGAAGAAATGAGAAAAATTGTAATGAAGTTGTAGCAAAAAGAAAAAAAGTAGATGAAACAGTAATTGTAAGCAGAAACAAAATGGATTCAGTTAAAGATGTTGTTGGATTTCAATTTGAAAATAGTTCTGGTGTCAACTGCTATGCTAATGTAGTGGTTAATGTTTTTTTTTCTCCAAACTGTAAAAGAACAGATTGCTGAAAATCGTGATCAAACACTTTGTTGTTTATTAAATTCTGTATTAGGGAAATGTAGCAGTGATAGAACGAAAATACAAAGTGTTTCTGAAATTCGAAACGTTTTAGACATATGTTCTGGTCTAAATCAATTTTCACAGAATATTCAGCAAGATTGTCAGGAATTTCTAATGTATATGCTTGTTGTTTTGCAAGATGAAGGAGTAGATGTAGAAAATCTTTTTGGCCTTTCTTATAAATGGCAACATGACTGTGACAATTGCTCCTTTTCAAGTAGTACTGCAGTAGACACTGAAAGATTTATATATTTGACTTTACCAGACTGCAAATCAGTGTCTTTTAATAATCTAGTTAGAGCAGCAAATCAAAACATGGTCTGTAGTCAATTTAAATATTAAATGCTATCAACTTTATTTTTAATAAGATATGGACAGTATGTTATTTTAATGTTCCAACGATGTAGACCTGATGGAACTAAATTGACAACATTAATTAAAAAGTTTGTGGCTTCTTAATTATTAATTTTAGGAAGAACCTTTACCACTACAGCAATTATTTACCATGATGGTCCTTCAACAACATCAGGACATTACACATGTTATTTAAAATGTGAAAAAGGTTGGAAGGTCTGTAATGATACTCAATTGACTTTCAAACAACGTTTGCCTTCTGACTTACTAAATTCTTACCTAGTGTTCTTACAACCGAAATTTTAGGGAAGGTAATTGGCCTATGAAGATTGCAGCAGTTAATATAACTTAGTTTGCTCTTCAAAATTACTTTCTGAATGAGAGTGATGAAGGTAATAAAAACATGTAGTTCTCATAGAGATAGTATATGTTTATCACATAGTGTGTGCTGTGAGTATTATAGATTTTTTTTATAAAAAGTAAACTAGAGGTGGAAGTAAAAGTATTGTTTCATAATGCAAAAGATGTTGGAGCTTTTCTTTAAGAAAGTCGGGTAAATGAGACATTTACGAAAAATCTGGACTAATTTCCATCGAAAAGGACTTTCCATATACTATTTGGCCTCGTGGAAAAGTGGATGGATCAAAAGTGAGTTTAGATATGGTTTTAAAAATTTTACATTATTTAAGAAATTATTCAATGGGTTTTTTAAACGCAATCATTTTGATTGTGTTTTTTTTTGCCCGCTGTTATATGATGAGTACTGTTGAAGTCACTGTTTTAAGTGAAATTCAATATATTCTGAGAACAGCAAAAATAAACCATTTAACATGTTGTTGAAATTATTTTGTATTTTGTATTATTAAATATATATTATTATCCCATTCTCTTATGCTCACTTATCTATTTCCACCCTCTATCACTTCTCTTAACTCATCCTCACTGGCCTATTTTACATCGTCCTCACCTCCCTTCCCTTATTCCATTTTCCTCACTTATTCTCATTAACCACTCCTTCACGGCCCTTTACTTCTCTCCCATCCACCATTTTCCAGCTGTCAGTCACTCTACTTCATTCCCCTTCCCCTTGTTTATTTTCTTTGTTCCCTCAATAATTCCTCTTCTCTCACTCATCTTATTACACTTCACTCACTCCTTTTCTCACTTCCTCTGTCCTCTCACATCCTCACTCCCTTTCCCTCACTGCCTGTCTCTTAGCTTCAGTCTCTGGATCCTCTCACTGTCTCACTCCTCTTCCGTTATGCTTACTCCCTAAAACTGACCCACACTCCCTTCCTTACCTTTCTTTGTTCTCTTACTCAGTTCCTTTCTGTCACTCTTTCCTTCACTACCTCTATATTCTCACTCCTTCACTTCCTTTGTCTCAAGCTCACTTGCTTTTATCCTCTCTTTATTTTCCCTTTTTCATCAACCTCCCTGCCCTTCACTCACCCTCCTTTACTCTTGTTAATCTCCTACTTTGTCTCTTGTATTGTAAAATATATATTATAAATGTTGTAACTTATTTTGTTTTGTCTTTCACAGATATAAATTTAAATGAAAATATAAAACTAAGTTGACATTACTTATAAGGTAAGTTTAATGTACAATATTTATTTTCTCTATACTGTTTTCCATAACCTCACTACTCTTCTTTGATATTCTCACACCTCTGTTCTCTTATTGCGCTTGCTTCACTTATTCTGAATCCCCACATTTACTCTCTTTTTTCACACTCTTCTCTTACTCTCACCTTCTTTCCGGTCTTCTCTTTTACTTTCTTTCCTCTCTCTTCTCTTACTTCTTTGTTTTATTTTTTCCCTTCCTTTACTCTCTTTACTGCAATTCACTTACTCCTTCTCTTTCTTCCTCTGTCCTCTTACTTCTACACTCCCCTTCCCTCAATCTCTCTCTGTTAGCTTCATTCTCTTCATCCCCTTAGTCTCTCACTCCTCTTCTGTCGCACTCACTCCCTATATCTCAGCCATACTGCCACACTCACCTTCTTTGAAACCTTCTCCTTTACTTTCCTTCCTTTCTCTTCCCTTCTTTCGCTCCTTCACTCTTTTCTCTTCCCCTACTCTCCTTAATCCACTTCACTAACTCCTCTTACTTCTCTATCCTGTTAGTTTTACACTTTCATTCCCTCATTCTCTCTCTGTTAGCCTCATTCTCTCCGTCCCTTTAGTCTCTCACTCCTCTTCTATCACGCTCACTCCCTATAACTCAACCATACTACTATACTCACCTTCTTTCAAAGCTTCTCCTTTACTTTCCTTCCGGTCTCTTCTCTTCTTTCGCTCCTTCACTCTTTTCCCTTTCCTTACTACTTACTTACTTACTCCTTCCTTCTCTCTCTTCCCATCATTTGCTCTTTCATTCTTTTGCTTTCTCTTACTCTTCTTACTCCACTTCAATAACTCCTTCTCTCAAACCCTCTGTCTTTTAATTTATTCACTCCACTTTTCTTACTCTTTGTCTATTACCCACAAATAATTTCCAGCGATGAATCCTTTGACATGGGGCAAGTCCCATGTGAAAGGGCCTGCGTCAGTCTTACGCCTGCTGTGAGGCAAACACAAGATTTAGACGCAACAATGTCCTAAATGTGACGCAGTGAAATCTCATAGATTTCACTGCATCACTTCTACGACCTTTCCTTGCGTCAATATGCCCCCTTTGCATACATTATACATGGTGCAGATATAATGTGGCGCAGGGGTTTACAAAGTGACGCATCTACCTAGATGTGTCACTTTGTAAATATGACTCAACAAGGTGCAATTTTTACACCACTGTTGCGTCACAAAAAGTGACGCACCGGCGGCGTAAAAGTGACACATGGCCTCATAAATGAGGCACTGAAGCGCACCACAGAGAAAAACAGTGTAAAAAATTATAGTAAAAAAATAATTTCCAGCAATGCATCCTTTCACATGGGGTAAGCCCCATGTGAAAGGGTCTGCGTCAGTCTTAGGCCTGCTGTGAGGCAGGCGCAAGATTTTGACACAACGGCGTCCTGAAAGTGACGCAGTGAAATCTCTTAGATTTCACTGCGTCACTTGTACGACCCTTCTTTGCGTCAATACACCCCCTTTGCATATATTATACCTGGTGCAGATATAATGTGGCGTAGGGGTTTACAAACTGACGCAGCTACCTAGATGCGTCACTTTGTAAATATGACTCGACAAGGTGCAATTTTTACACCACTGGTGCGTCACAAAAAGTGAGGCACCGGTGGCGTAAAAGTGACGCATGTCCTCATAAATGAGGTCCTGAAACGCACCATAGGGAAAAACAGGCCTTCTCCTTTATTTTCTTTCCTCTCTCTTCTTTTATTTCATTGTTTTATATATTTCCCTTCTTTAATTCTCCTGACTCCACTTCACTTACTACTTGTCTTTCTTTCTCTGTTTTCTTACTTCTACACTCCCCTTCCCTTAATCTCTTTCTGTTAGCCTCATTCTCTCCATCTCCTTAGTCTCTCACTTTTCTTCTGTCACGCTCACTGCCTATAACTCAGCTATACTCCCACACTCACCTTCTGTCACACCTTCTCCTTTAGTTGCTTCCTCTCTCTTTCCTTCCTTTGCTCCTTCACTCTTTTCTCTTCCCTTACTTTCTTATTCCATTGTACTAATTCCTTCTCTTACTCCTCTGTCCTCTTATTTGTACACGCCCCTTCCCTCATTCTCTCTCTGTTAGCCTCATTCTCTCTGTCCTCTTAGTCTCTCACTCCTTTTCCATCACGCTCACTCCCTATAACTCGGCCATACTCCTACACTCACCTTCTTTCAGACCTTCTCCTTTACTTTCCTTCCTCTCTTTTCCCATCCTTCACTCCTTCACTCTTTTCCCTTCCCTTACTCCTCTTTCTGCAGTTCAGTAACTGCTTCTGTCAGTCCCTCTGTTCTTTAACTTACTCACTGCCCTGTTTTCACTCTCTCTGTGTTACCCCCATTCTCTCCGTCCTCTTAGTCTTTCACTCCTCTTCTATCATGCTCACTCCCTATTACTAGCCATATTCCCAAACTCATCTTCATTCAAACCTTCTCCTTTACATACCTTCCTCTCTCTTCCCATCCTTCGCTCTTTCACTGTTTTCCCTTCCCTTACTCTCCTTAATCCACTTCACTAATTCCTTGTCTTACTACCTCTATCTTTTTAGTTCTACACTCCCCCTTAACTCATTCTCTCTCTGTTAGTCTCATTCTCTCCGTCTCTTTAGTCTCTCGCTCCTCTTCTGTCAAGCTCACTCCCTATAACTTAGTTATACTTACACACTCACCTTCTTTCAATCCCCCTACTTCACTTCCCTTCCCCTCTCGTCCCTTATTTTGCTCCCACACTCATTTTTCTTTCCTCTCTCACTAAAATTAGGACTGGGGATGGCAGCAGTGGTTGTCTAATGCTCGAAAAATGATCATAATACTTTGTTCCCCGTAACAAAGTAGGGCATCACAATTTTTGCATTTGATGGAGGCCTTAGTAAAAACAGGCTGAATATTTGGGATTAGCTGCCCTGGTTCCCACCTCACCGATGCAGTTATTCCTCCAGTTGAAGTAGAGGCACCATCTCTTGGAGCCTCTCGTGCTAGAGCCCTGACACTCTTCCAGGCATAGTTCTGGGGGTGCCTCCTCTGCACGTGCCGAATCATAGTTGGTTTACCAAAATAGTACTTCATTCTGGGGTCTTTTCTGCAAAATATAGTATGGCACATGTTGCACTCCACCTTTGGAGCATTACAATTCACTGTCTTCTGAAAATACAAAAAATGGTGGCGATAGTGTACATTAGAGAGAGACAGTGAGAGAAAGAAGGCATGAGATGAAGAAGAGATGTGAAGTGCACATTGGAGAAAATATAGTGGGAGAAGGGAAGTAACTGTGAGTAAACTTACTATGTAACACAGAAATGTTGCACTCTATACTATAAGTCTCACTTTATACCACAATCATTTCACTACTATCTCATAAATTTTAAGTAGAATAATAGAAAAATGTCTCAAACAATTTATAATTTATAAATATAAATTTATTCTTCAGAATTTTCATAATTTAGAAGAACTTCTAACATCAACTGATCAGGAATCTCCTCATCAGAACTCTTCATACATGGCTCCTGGAACTCAATATGGTCCAAAAATTCCATTAATTCAGCATCCAAAGTCTCATCATTAAAATCCTCCATTCCATCTCCTCTCAAAAAAAGGTCTTCTTCATGGTTAGTGTTCTCACAGGATCATTTAAGACCTCAATCAAACTCGCCTCAACAAAGGTCGCAGAAATTCCAAAATTAATATTAACGGTGTCCTCATTGAGATCCATATTCTTTTCAAATTTCTTGCTGAAAATTGCAGAAAAAAAATCACTTTAATTTTTTGTTTTTAGTAATAGATAATATTAAACTAGCTTTATCAAGTATTAAATTCCCCTTACAAATTAACAACTTACAAAGCAGTAGAAGAGTTAATACTGTGTAAATTTCACACCAGAAATAGAACACCAAAAATTCCTCACAAATGTACCTCGAAGAGTACTATCACAAAATGGCTGTGTTTCCCTCTCATTAGAAAACCATTTCTTTAGTAGAAAACCAATGAAACTTCATCACACACAAATTCAAAACCAAGGAAACATTTTAATTGGTTGTAAATTTCTAAAGCTAATTGGCTCTTGGGTGTCTGTAAACATTCTAAATGGTCTGTATAGTCCGCCATCTTGTGACTCTGAAGAACAGAGACACAAGAGGTGAAAAATAAATGGGGAAATAATTAAAAGGGGGCAGAGTAGACACCCCCTGACCCCCTAGGTTTTCTAAAGGAGGCCTAGAAGGACCCTGAAGGGCAAAAAAGATTATTTTTTTTTTTTTAAATGTTCGCGGGGTAAGCGCTGGGTGCGCTCCCGGGTGCGCTCTCCGGTACGTGCACCCTGAGCGTACCACGGGGAAAAACAGTGTAAAAAATAGAGTAAAAAAATAAAGTAGAGTGTTTAGAGGAAAGTGATGCATTGCTGGAGTGTGTCACAAAAATGATGCAACTCCAGCAATGCATCCTATCACATGGGGCCAGTCCCATGTGAAAGGGCCTGCGTCAGTCTTACGCCTGCTGTGAGGCAGGCGCAAGATTTGGACGCAACAGCGTCGTAAAAGTGATGCAGTGAAATCTCATAGATTTCACTGCGTCACTTCTACGACCCTTCCTTATGTCAATAGGCCCCCTTTGCATACATTACAGCTGTCACAGGTATAATGTGGCGCAGGGGTTTACAAAGTGACGCATCCGCCTAGATGCGTCAGTTTGTAAATATGACTCAACAAGGTGTATTTTTTACAGCACTGGTGCGTCACAAAAAGTAACGCACCGGTGGCGTAAAAGTGACGCTTGCGTCATAAATGAGTCTTTCAGTCTTTTACTCATGCGTCATATTTAATGTATGACACATTATGTCGCAAGGAGTTACAGATACGTCAGTATTTCTGATGTATCTGTAAGCGCAAAAGTGATGCATTGCTGGAGTGTGTCACAAAAGTGACGCAACTCCAGCAATGCATTCTTTCACATGGGGCCAGCCCCATGTGAAAGGGCCTGCGTCAGTCTTATGCCTGCTGTAAGGCAGGTGCAAGATTTTGACTCAATGGTGTCCTAAAAGTGACGCAGTGAAATCTCATAGATTTCACTGCGTCACCGCTACGACCCTTTCTTGTGTCAATACGCCCCCTTTGCATACATTACACCTGACGCAGGTATAATTTGGCGCTGGGGTTTACAAAGTGACGCATCTACCTAGATGCGTCACTTTGTAAATATGACTGAACAAGGTGCATTTTTTTACAACACTGGTGCGTTAAAAAAAGTGACGCACCGGTGGCGTAAAAGTGACGCATGGCCTCATAAATGAGACCTTCAGTCTTCTAATCATGCGTCATATTTAATGTATGACACATTATGTCGCAAGAAGTTACAGATACGTCAGTATTTCTGACGTATCTGTAAGCGCAAAAGTGACGCATTGCTTGAGTGTGTCACAAAAGTGACGCAACTCCAGCAATGCATCTTTTCACATGGGGCCAAGCCCATGTGAAAGGGCCTGCGTCAGTCTTACACCTGCTGTGAGGCAGGTGCATAAATGAGGCCTTCAGTCTTGTACTGTTATTTTTTCTTTCATTTTCTCTGTTTCTTCACTGCCTTACTTACCTGGTCTCACACTCACTTGTCTTTATCCAGTCTGTATCTCCACTCTTTCCTAAACATCACTGCTCTTTTCTTACCCTTCCACCCCCCGTTCCTTTACTACATTTTCTTCACTTATCCACATTCCCCATGTTCACTCTCCTGCTCCTCACTCTCCTTCCGCACACTCACCTTCTTTCAGTCCCCCTACTTCACTTCCCTTCCCCTCTTGTCCCTTTCTTTGCTTTCTCACTCATTTTCCTCTCCTCTCTCACTGCACTCCACTTCACTTACTCTTTTTCATTTTTTTAAGAATACAGCTGTTTGATGAGAATTGGAGGTAGTTCTTTTTTTTTAACAAAAACAAAAACAGGTAATGGGAAACTGCTCAACAGGAGCAAAAAAAAAAAGAATTAGGGCTGGGGACGGCAGCGGTGGTTGTCTAATGCTCGAACCATGAGCAGAACACTTTGTTCCCCATAGCAAAGTAACTGATCACAATATCTGCATTTAAGTACGCCTCTATTAAAAGCAGGCTGAATGTTAGGGATCAGCTCCTCCGATTGCCCCCTCACTGATGTAGTTGGTCCTCCGGTTGAAGTAGAGGCACCATCCCTGGAAGCCTCTCGTGCCAGAGCCCTGACACTCTCCCGGGCATAGTTCTAGGGGTGCCTCCTCTGCACGTGGCGTATCATTGATGAATTACCGAAACTGTACTTCTTTCGAGGGTCTCCTCTGGATAGTACAGTGTGGCACATCTTGCACTCCACCTTTGGAGCATTAACTTTCTTTTCTACCTCAGGTATCTGAAAGAATTTCCAGATAAAATGTTCCTTAACAGTAGGCTGAGGAACCTCTTCATCAATAAATCCTTCATTTTCATCACTGCTGCTGGATGGTCTGGCAGCCATGATAAAGGAACAAAGAGTAAGGAGCAAAAAAACAGGTCTTGCAGTCACAAAAGTGAAAGAAGAAGTGAAGGAAATGGGTGGGGATTTCATTCTTTGTAAAAAAAAAATGTTAGCAACCAATGAAAAGAGTTATTTCAAGGTCACATGATTTGACGCGCTTACGCTGCGCGCACCGGAGCGCTTCTGGGGGTGCTTACGCGGCGCGAACGTAGGCGCTTCCGGGGGCGCTTACGCGGTGCGCCTGAGTGTCGTTTTGATAGCTTTACGGAAATGCAAAATCATTTTCTTTTCGTAAATCAAAAAAACTGCTTTTATAAGTATGGTACTAAATGTCTTGCATTATTATTTAGTTTTCATACATATTTTTTTTTACAAACGCAGAAATAGCGCTCTCGCTGCGGTCTCGGGAGAGCTTACCGGTGCGCGCACCCTGAGCGCTCCAAGTCAAATTGATACGGGTACGCTCACCGGTGCGCGCACCCTGAGCGCACCAGGAAAAAATATTTAAAAAAAATATATACATTGAACAAATAATTAAAAAATATATATATAATTAATTGTTGTAAAAAACAGCTAATAAAAAAAAACTTAGGTTACAAAGTCGATATACAAAGGAATTAGCTTTTAAAAAAACTATGAAATTCACTAAAAAACCATAGGTTTCACAAACGTTATAGTTAGGAATTAGCTTTTAAAAAACCTTTGAAATTCACTAAAAAAAACATAGGTTTCACAATCGTTATAGTTAGGAATTAGCATTTAAAAAACCTTTGAAATTCACTGAAAAAACCATAGGTTTCACACTCGTTATAGTTAGGAATTAGCATTTAAAAAACCTTTCAAATTCACTGAAAAAACCATAGGTTTCACACCAGTTATAGTTAGCTGAACATTTTACTCATACAAAACGATTGAAATTCCCACGTTATAGTTAGTTGGACTCACTATAACTCACGCGCCCGCAATCCACTGCTGATGATGTCACATATTACATCATTCATGACATGGTCAGTGACATCACTGATGACATCACTGATGACATCTCAAATGACATCACTGATGACATCTCATATGATATCACTGATGACATCACCGATGACATCATCCATGTGATAATACGATGCACCTCCTCACACTCTAATCTAACCTTTGATACACCCAGTGTTAAATACTAACTACCATTCCTGAAACCATTGACACAGTAATACCACTTACCACATACGCACTCACTGATTTCTAGGTCTACACACACATCCACTCATTCATCCATACAATCACTCATACATACAGTCAGTCATCAATACAACACTAACGTATGCACTCATACACCTATACAGAGACTCACACACTGCCACTCATCCATGGAGTTACTCACACACCTAGTCAGTCATGTAAAGAATCAATCACACTCCCATTTCCACAACTATACAGTTATACACACAAAACCTTACTTATTTAAACATAGACTAACACATACTTACTCTCTTTTACAATCACTGATACAAGTACATATTGATAGATACAGTCACTTATGCAATCACAGGCTGTCATATATAGTCATTTATATATGCCAACTCTCACATGCACTGTGTTTTATATATGTACTTACTTGGACATGTAGCACTGAGATATCCATTCACTCACCAACACACCCATGCACACAGTAAACCGCCTATACAGTTGTTTCCACATGCACTCTTGGACCCATACACCAAGTGAATCAACTACTCACACATCTATGCACAGAGTCACACACCTCCCAGCCACCTCCACTCACACTCACCCTCACATACAAATACTTGGGTTACCAATGATTAACCCATATAGCCAGTCATATAGCTACTAATCAATACATGCAGCAGCTTACACAACAACAGACATAATGATGCACATATTCTAACAGTTTAGTCACTAACCCATGCATTCAGAAAGACACATTTAATCTCCCACTCATACAGTCAGTCATGCACCTACTAAATCCATTATCCAAACACTCATACATACACTCATTTTTCAATATGTTAATCACATTTTTAATTTACAGGAACACACATTCACTGGATGATGTCATCAGTGATGTCATCAGTGATGTCATTTGAGATGTCATCAGTGATGTCATCAGTGATGTCATTTGAGATGTCATCAGTGATGTCATCAGTGATGTCACTGACCATGTCATGAATGATGTAATATGTGACATCATCAGCAGTGGATTGCGGGCGCGTGAGTTATAGTGAGTCCAACTAACTATAACGTGGGAATTTCAATGGTTTTGTATGAGTAAAATGTTCAGCTAACTATAACTGGTGTGAAACCTATGGTTTTTTCAGTGAATTTGAAAGGTTTTTTAAATGCTAATTCCTAACTATAACGAGTGTGAAACCTATGTTTTTTTCAGTGAATTTCAAGGTTTTTTAAATGCTAATTCCTAACTATAACGATTGTGAAACCTATGTTTTTTTAGTGAATATATATATATATATATATATATATATATATATATATATATCAGCCCGCCCCAGCATTGCCCGGGGCAGAAGGGGGCTGGGGGCAGCATTTCAGGCTTGCGTGCACCTTACCTCAGCGCTTGCTCCCAGTCGCGCAAACCCTGGCCCCCGCTCCAGTCCGCCTCACTTCACCGCCCCCACTACTCTCACTTAAATGTCTGCACCAAATGTGAAACCCGTTTTAAAACCTATCATTTATTTTGCTATCCCGCTCCAGTCCGCCTCACTTCACCGCCCCCCACTACACCAAGCCAGTCTACACGCCCCGCTGCAGTCCGCTATCCCGCTCCATTCCGCCTCACTTACCGCTCCTCCCCACGTAATTCACCGCTCCTCCCCGCGTTTCACATACCTCATGGCGCTGCAGTCTTGCTACGTTCTCTGCTCCTCCATGCGCTGTTGTCCTCCATTCCGCTCCAGTCCACCTTACTTCACCGCTCTTCCCCGCGGTTCACGTACCTCATTCCCTCCAGTCTGGCTAAGTTTTCCGCTCCTCCCCGTGCTGTTGTCCGCTCCTCCTCGCGTTCCTGTCCTCCGATGATGTCAGCACGCACGTTGTTAGCACACACGGCCGGCGCTGCTTCTTAGGGACTACTTTTTTTTATTGTTTATTTTTTAAATAACGTTTATTTTTATTTTTTTATAGCCTATGTCCATCTACTGGACCCCCCCTTTCCAACGCTGTATTGGGTGTTGCGATTGGTGATGTACTTTTCGAGTTTACCTGGCTCAAAGGACACAGTTCTCTCTTTATAATAGTAGTATAGATATATATATATATATATATATATATATATATGATGCCCTGAGGGGAGGAAGACGCCAACTGCAAGCAGGTAACAACCTTTAGTAACGGTGCACAGGTCTCCCCAGTCCAAACGCGTTTCAGAGCCTCACATGCTCCTTCTTCAGTGGAAAAGGTCTGAGCAGCATACTGGCTCTTTGCCTCACAAGCGCCATTAACTGCATGCGCTCCGCCCACCATTTCGCCCTGGACGGGCTCGCTGGTGAGTAAAATGCTCGGCACGCTGGAACTTGTAGTTTCAGTAAAAGAAGCACAGTTTTTACCAGCATTAGGTTTAATAATAGGGCCACAATATCTTGATTTCATACTGAAAGAGGTATAGGAGTAGGGAAGTTGGACAAAAGTTAAATAGGATCTGTGTGTCAACATTAGGTTTAGTGTTGAATTCACAATGTATTGATACCATGCTAAGAGAGGAATTACAAATGTTCAGTATATTCAGGACAAAATGTATTTAAAGGTTAGAAAAATCTTTAGAGGACATGGTTCACGGTGGGAAGCAGATTTAGTAGCAGAGATGATGACTATTATTGAATCAGTACTCACAGAATTAAAATCAGAGAAGAAAATATTTGTACTTTCATATGTGCCTTAGTGGTTTTTCATGTTTACAATGAAAATACAAGTGCTCATACGTGCCTTACTGTATATTGTTACATTTTAATAATCAACTGTTATTTTGTTTTAGTGTCCGCTTGAAGCCCACAAAAGCACTAGCCTTTTATTCCACACTTGAATGTAAGATAAACAGTCTTTTTTTGCCTTTATTTGATATGAGAAAAGCCTGCACCTGCTTAGTAGTGGCTATCTGTAGGTTTCATTTATAGCACATTTCCTTGCTTTCATTCACTTCGATGAAGAAAAAGCATATAAATGTAGCACTTAAATATATGGATTTTAGTTTAAATACTCCAACTGATCGAGGGAGACGCTCTAGTCCTTTGAAACTAAAATTGCCTTGCCCTTGAATGCCTACAGACTATTTTTTCTATGTGTTATCCTGAGTGTTTGTGTTTTCTTCTACACAAATATAGGGCATATTTTAGAGTTTGGCGGATAGGGTGTCCTCAAAATCCCTAGGAACTACCTGGTGTACAAGTGCAGTTTATCAGAAAATGCAGATGTTGTGTGGGCACAAAAGAAAGGTAGAATACACATAAGTGGAACAGCCATTGGCATGGCAGACAGTTTGCACGTTGATTGATTTGCACCAATATCTGCTTCGAAATGGTGTTCTTTGTGGTGGGGAGGCTGAAGTGCCCCATGAGTGCAATTAGTGGGACCGAATAGGTGAGAGAAGTAGGCAATAGAATACATTGCATTGCAATCCATTATCTTTCTGCCAGTGACTTTTGTATGGTGATAAACTGCTGCACTTGGCTTGGGATGCATCTCATCTAAGGACCCGGCACAAGGACCGTGATTGGCTTGCATGTGTGATGACAAGCATGTCCCACTCACCCTCAGGAAAGATCCCATGGCCAGAAAATGGAGCGTAGCTAGTATTTTGACATGACCTGGGAAGACCTGGGAGACCCAATGTAAGCTCCTACTCCGAGTCTGCAACCATGTCAAGGATCATATCTGGTAAGAAACAGTATCTAGCTATTACTGCTACCCTTAAATTACCAAAGATACTGATTTTCTGCTTGTATATCCTCCATCTCTCTCGTCCTCAAGCAATTGTTCCTCAAAATGAGAGGCAGGGGTACATAGACATTCAAGGCAGGGTATGTGTGATTGGTTGATGACCTAGTAGTGGATGTAGTGGGATCACAAATGTTGAATTCCCAATCCCCTGCATTTATAGGTGCTCTGAATGTGAATGAAGCCTTGTTGCTTTGTGTTAATGTTTAAAAAAAAAACAAAAATATATCACAGAAAAATGTTTTTTTCTTTTTGACTTGATTTTCTCTTCTGTGTGACCATTGATTTCTACAAGACTGCCTTGCAGTGCATTTGAGTGGTCATAACCAGGGCCAGCGCTAGGGCGGTGGGATCACTATCACCGCACCGGGCTCTGACTTGGGGTGGAGGCATCATTTTCCCAAATATATTATCATTTTAACAGCCCTTGCTGCTGTGTTCCTGGCTTCCAGCCATTTTCAGGCATCAATTAAAATGTCAAGGGAACTTCGGTGATTAATCGTCTTCCTGGAAAGAGACCAGAGGTTTGTCTAGAGGAAGTTTAGACTCGTCCTAAGATAGCGCAGTGGGTCAAAATGCCTGCTGCTAAGAATGTGTAACATGCAGATAACAAAGTGCATACAATGTAAAAAGGTCAGTGGGTTCCTTAAGAGATCTCCTTTTGTTACTTGTCATTTATAAATCAAAATTCTAATATTGAACATTGAGCTATTAACTGTCATCAAAGAGCTGCGTGCAAACGGCAAGGTATATGTTAAAGCTATATGTTTCTTTGCCCAGTCTTCCATTATCCTAATCTTGCTGAAAGGGTTCATTTCGTTAGAAAACAATTCTTATTATTAAAGAGAACCTCTAACAATGATGTTATGTTTCACATGCTGAATTTACGTTTTACCAGAATAAGGACTCTTAAACTATATTGCCTACCAGTATCGATGACATGTCACTCCTACACTACACCTTGTACTACTGTCTGATGTTACATTTCCTATACACTGATTTACACACATATGATTGTCTCTGTGCAATGTGTGTATGATGTAAAGTGCTCTGACACATTACACTGGCTTGAGAAGTGCTATATAACGAAATGAATCTGGGAGTCAGTGGTTATGGAGACTTGAGGGGGCACTGTTAAAGGGTGCTAGTGAGGGAATCGATGACAGAGGTGGTCATTGGGGGGCGCTGTTAGAGCTGGCATCATTGGCGTGAGCCTCCCTTCTATTTTTTGACGGATTGCCTCCTCTGTTTTGATATGCTTTCGCTGGATTTATGCTTCGGGCACTGTGCCACTGCTAATCAGTGCCACAGTGCAAGTGCTCCCTATGTTAAATTAATGTACTAATTGGTTATTCCATGATTGGGTAATTTGATTTATCTGTCAGCCCCTAGTACAGTGCACCATGTGTGCCCAGGGCTTGTAAATCAAATGCTGCTAGTGGGCTTGCAGCACTGGTTGTGCCACCCACAGAAGCAGCTTGTAAAGTGTGTCTCTGGCCTGCCATTGCAAGGTCTGTGTGCAGTCTAGCACTGCCATGTCGACTTGGCCAAGTGCACCCACTTGCCAGTCCCTAAACCTTCCCTTTGCTTCATATTAGATGCCGCTATGGTAGGCCCAAGGGCAGGGTGCATTGTAAGTATAAGGTAGGACATGCTCTGATGTGTGTGGCATGTTCTAATAGTGAATTACAGCCATTTTATTTTTTTCACTATTGAAGGCTACCTGTTCTCATAGGCCAGAATGGGCAGTTAGATTATTACATGCTTATCATCCTAACTGACTCAGGGAACACAGTGGAAATTCAAATTTAGTATGCCTGAACTCAGAATAATAAAATACACCTTTTAGTAAAGTTTATTTTAATATTCTGTGTTTGCAAATACCACTTTTAGAAACTAGGTATTTGCTTGCCTAACCATTTGAACCTGCCTCTGCTGGGTTGTGTATTCCTTGTCTGGGTTTGTGAGTGACAGGGCTGGGGGATTCCAGGAGATAGGCTGGGACAGCCCAGTGGTGAATAGAGAGATCTGCATCTAGATGGGAGGGAGAAGTTGCTCTTGGGACCTGAATAGGGCTTGGCCTTCCCTCTACAATGCTGGCTCCACCTCCTGTGGCTTGTCTGATGTCTCTGCCCTGCGAAAGGAGAGGATGAATCATGTCAACAGAGTGCTCCAGAGCTGTATCTTCCCTCCCCTGTGGTGGCTCCACCTCCTGTGGGGCGGCTGATGTCCCTGCCCTGCACAGTGAAAGGAATAAGAGAGTCATGTAAACAAAGTGCTCAGGAACTGGTTTGAACTAGGCAGAGGCCTCTCTGCCTTCAAAGAACAAAGGATTTGGGGGTATAAATATTGGGACCCTGATCCCAAGAAATTAGATCACTTCTGGTTAAGAAACCTTTCTGCCAAGGAGAAGAACCAAGGAAGCTGCAGGAGTTGTACTGCCAGTGTGCTGTTTGCTGGGTTGGCCTGCAGTGGTTGCTTCATTGCCAAGGGAAAGGAGAAGGAACTTTGTAAGGATTTTAATCTACAGAATATTCTCCAAGGGCTTAAACTGTGCTTGCCTCCTGCTGAAGTCTCAGGGACAAAAGACTTCACCTCCAGCTCCTTCCTGAATTTCCTTGCTGGGAAGTCTGACTCCAGTCACTTGTGTGCCGCTAGGAGCTGGAAGCGCGACGCATCGAAAAGAAGCGTGTCAGAGCCGCAGCTGAAATCATCGCAACGCCGGTGAAGCGAGCCTTCGTAGCATCGCAAGCGTGTGTTCATCGAAGCTGCCTGCTGTCGCATCACCGGAGAAGCGTGACAACATCGAGAGAGTCACCATCGCATCACCAGAGAAGCGTGTCCCAAGGCCTGCCTGTCTATATAAAGAATACTTATTTTTAATAAAACCTGTGTTGTGTCCATCTGTAGTGTTTTCTCTGTATTACTGTGTATATTCACAAATGCTTAACACACTGCCTCTGAGATAAGCCTGTCTGCTCGTGCCAAGTTACCATGGGGTTGAGCAGGAGTTATTAAGGAGTGTAATCTCCTTATCCTGACTTAGAACTAAAGGGTCCCTATTTAGACAGAGGTGAATACCATTGCCAACTAGAGACCCCCAAATCTAACATTGGTGGTCAGCGTGAGGATTTGGACTTTGCATTTGTGTTTCACATACAGTGATCTATGGATCTTGATTTTGAGGAAGAGAGGTTGGAAACCTACACTGTGAAACAGCTCAAGTATCTCTGCAGGAAATTGAAAGTTGCTACACCAGCCATTTCTAAAAAGGAAGACTACCAAAAGGCACTGAGGGCCTGAGTAGAAGCTAGAAACGTCTTGTGGTGGAGCCTGTTGGGGATGCAGATGGGCAAATTGATGCCCAGCCAGGGGAGGAGTGCCGTCCCCACCTGGCAGCAGCATCTCTTCCAAAGACCTGTCCCCAGACAACTGGAAGATAGGGAGGGAAATAGGGCATTGAAGCTGGAGTTGGCTAAGCTTAAAATGGAGAGTCAGAGGGAAACAGAGAGTAATAGGTTGTCCTTAGAAAGGGAGAAAATGAGAATGGAGCATAGCATAGGAGAATGTTGAGGGAGTTAGAGATCAAGGCCAAGGGCCTAGAAATCAGTTCCTCTGGTGGCAGCGCACCATTTTTGCCTTCAGAAGGCAGGTTACATATTCCCAAGGATGTCATTAAAGATTTCCACAAAGGTGAAGATATTGGGCAGTGGTTTGCAGCCTATGAGATAGCAATGCTGGCCCACCGGGTCCCTGAGAAGGATTGGGGAGCAGGGTTGTGGGGCCGCTTTTTAACTGAAGGTAGGTATACTTTGTTAGACTTGCCCAGTACTCATAGAATGTCTTATGCCCACATGAAGGGAGCCCTGATAACAAGGTATGGGTTAACTCCAGAGCTCTATAGACAGAGGTCCAGGAATTGTAAGAAACTGGAGGGAACCACTTGGGTAGAATATGTGTCTTTCTTTTGCAGAGCTATGGATGGTTGGGTGAGGGGTAGCAATGTTGATAATATTCAAGCGCTCTATGATTTGATTGCTAGGGAGCACTGGTCTGCTAATTGTTTTCCAGAGCTACGCCAGCACCTTATTGATAGCAAGTTGACTAATACTAGAAAGCTTGCTGAAGAGGTGGACCGCTGGGTCAGTACCAGGGTTCAGAAGGGTCTTGTGGGAGACTCCGCCAAAGGTGGGCATGGTCCCCAGCAGAAGAGTGGGGGGGACAAGGGTAAACAGAGGGTGTTTCAAAAAGGTCCCCAAAGTAATTCCCAAGGGAACCAAGGTAAGGGTTCCCAGCCTCCCCCTGAAAAGAAGTCAGGACCCCCAACAGGTAAACCTGTTCATAGGGGGCCTGTTACCTGCTTTCAGTGTAAGCAAGTGGGACACCGTTGGTATGATCCCCAGTGTCCTCAGAAAGGACAGTATGTGCCACCCCATGCACCACCCCGTCAGATGGCCAGTGTAGCCCTGGGTGGGGAGGAGATGGGTGCCCAAGGTGGGTGGGGTCCCACAGAAATGCCCCTTGTCCCATTAGGAGACTTTGAGATGGTCCCTAAAACTCAGCTGCCTGCTAACACTAAGAAATACAGGCAGTGAGTGACCATCAATGGCCATAGAGTGGAGGCTCTCAGAGACACAGGAGCAAGTGTGACAGCTATCAAGTGTCACTTGGTCTCTGAAGAGCAGGTAGTCCCTCATGCATTCTTCCCAATTGTTGCCACTGACAACACAGAGAGCCATTGCAAGGTGGCTCAAGTTCCCTTTGAGTGGGGGGTGATCTATGGTACTCTTCAAGTAGCTGTGAGGCCAGCCATGCCTGTTGATTGTCTGTTAGGCAATGATTTAGAAAGCTCCCCTTGGGTTAAGGTGGAGAGGAAGGTGCATTTGGAGATGTTGGGTCTGCCTGAGTGGGCAATACGTGACCACTCGGTCTATGGCAGCTAAGGGTGTTCAAGAGACCCTGGAGCCTGACAGTATGGCCCAGGGACCTGCCTTAAAGAGAAAAGGTAGGAGGCGTGGGAAACCAATCCCCATTTTCCCACGGTCCAGGAGGAGGCAGACCTTGCGGGGGATGCCCTGGAATCCACTGGTGAGCAAGTGTCTTAACTGGGGAACCTTCCTGAGCTGACCCATTGGCAGCAAGAAGGGGGTCCCTCCTGGGAGGAATTTTGTGAAGAGCAACAGAAGTGCCCTTCTCTTGTGGGTTTGAGGCAACAGGCCACAAACCAGGCAGCAGGTGATCAGTCTGGATCACATTGGATCTACTGGGAGAATGGTCTCCTGTATAGCGAGCCTAAGGTTGCTGAGCCTGGGTCAGCCCGTGTGCTGGTGGTACCCCAGCGCTTCAGAGCCTTCCTACTGGGTTTGGCTCATGATGTTCCTTTAGCTCGTCATCTGGGGCAGAACAAGACCTTTGAAAGGCTTGTCTCCCACTTTTATTGGCCCCAGATGCGGAAGAGTTCAGATACTCAATGTAGGACCTGTCAAACTTGCCAGGCAAATTAGAAGAGTGGGAGGAGGCACAAGGCTCCTCTCCAACCTTTCCCTGTAGTCAGTATCCCCTTTGAACGGGTGGGGATTGACATTGTGGGGCCACTGGATCCCAAGACAGCCATGGGCAACAGGTTTATCCTGGTCTTGGTGGACCATGATACCCAGTACCCGGAAGCCATTCCACTCAGGACAGTGATGGCCCCTGTGGGGGGACGAGCACTGATGGGGATTTTCTCCTGTGTGGGGTTCCCCAGAGAGGTTGTGTCTGACCGAGGTACAAACTTAATTTCCAATTATATGAAGTCTCTGTGGAAGGAGTGTGGTGTTACCTACAAGTTCACCACTCCTTAACACCCACAAGGAAATGGGCTGGTTGAAAGATTCAATCGGACCCTTAAGGGCATGATCATGGGTCTTGAAGAACCAATGAGGCGTAAGTGGGACATCCTCTTGCCATGCCTTCTGTTTGCCTACCGAGAGGTGCCACAAAAGTCTCTAGGGTTCAACCCCTTTGAGCTTTTGTATGGTCACCCGGTTAGAGGACCTTTGAGTTTGGTCAAGGAAGGCTGGGGGCAATCTCCCAGGAAACTTCCCCAGGATGTATATAGCTACATGCTGGCCTTCAGGAACCAGACCCGGCGTTTCAGGGATCTCGCTAAGGCGAATCTGGAAGCGAGCCAAGAAGAGATGAAGCGGTGGTACGATCAGAATGCCACTCTGATTGAGCTTCAACCTGGACAGAAAGTTTGGGTCATGGCCCCTGTGGAGCCTTGTGTGCTCCAGGACAGGTGGACCGGTCCATATTAGGTGGTGGAGCACAAGAGTGATGTCACTTATCTGGTGAACTTGCGGACTCCCAGGAACCCCTTGCGGGTCCTGCATGTGAACCGCCTGAAGCCCCACTTAGAAAGGTCCGAAGTGGGCATGCTCCTAGCAACAGATGATGGAATGGAGGAGGAGACGGAGCCTCTTCCTGACCTCCTGTCTGCAACAGAGCAAGATGGGCAGTGGATGGTGTCAGCCTCTCTGCCACACTGACCCCTGATCAGCAGCAAGATTGTCGCCAGCTGTTGGGGCAATTCTCTGATCTATTTTCCTTGGTTCCTGGTGTCACAGAGTGGTGCGTCCATGATGTGGACACTGGTGACAGTCCTCCTGTCAAGCACAAGGCTTACAGAGTGACTGACAAGGTTAGGGCTTACATTAAGGAGGAAATCTCCAAGATATTTGCTTTAGGGGTCATTGAGTCCTCAAACAGTCCTTGGGCCAACCCAGTGGTCTTGGTCCCAAAGGCTGCCTCGCCGGGTGCCACACCCGAACTTCGGTTCTGTATGGACTACAGAGGACTCAATTCAGTCACCAGGACTGATGCACACCCCATCCCCAGAGCTGATGAGCTCATAGATCAGTTAGGGGCTGCACGGTACTTTAGTGCGTTTGATTTGATGTCTGGGTACTGGCAGATCGCCTTGACTGATGGGGCTAAGGAGAGGTCAGCATTCTCCACACCAGATGGGCACTACCAATTCCTGGTTATGCCCTTTGGGATGAAGAATGCACCTGCCACCTTTCAGAGGTTGGTCAACCAGGTGTTGGCTGGGCTGGAGGATTTCAGTGCCGCCTACCTGGATGACATTGCAGTGTTCAGCGCCAGCTGGGAGGAACACTTGCAGCACCTCTGGGAAGTGTTTATGGCACTGAGGAAGGCAGGCCTCACGATCAAAGCAAGTAAGTGCCAGATCGGGCAGGGTTCCGTTGTGCACTTGGGTCACCAGGTAGGAAGCGGCCAGGTGGCGCCCCTACAACCCAAGATTGATACCATCCTGGCATGGGAACCCCCTAAGACTCGGACACAGATGAGAGCCTTTTTAGGACTCAAGGGGTATGGCAACATTGTTGCACCCTTGACTGAGCTGACTTCCAGGAAGCAGCCCAAGAAAGTGAACTGGACTGACACCTGTCAGAAGGCTTTTGACACCCTGAAGACTGCCCTGTGCTTCAGGCACCCAACGTCTCAAAAGAATTCATTGTACAGACAGACGCTTCAGAGCATGGTGTGGAGGCTGTTCTATCACAGATTAATGAAGAGGGCCTAGACCAACCTGCAGCCTTCATCAGTAGGAGGTTACTTCCACGAGAACAGAGGTGGAGTACAATTGAGCGTGAGGCATTTGCTGTGGTCTGGGCACTGAAGAAGTTGAGACCATACTTGTTTGGGACTCACTTCCGGGTTCAGACCGACCATAGGCCCCTCAGATGGCTAATGCAGATGAGGGGTGAGAACCCAAAGTTGTTGAGGTGGTCCATTTCCCTACAGGGTATGGACTTTATGCTGGAACACCGCCCTGGTACAGAACACACCAACGCTGATGGTCTGTCTGGATTTTACCGCCTTAGTGAAGAGAACTCACAAGGGGAAGGGTAGTTCTCCCCACATTTCAGCTGGAAGGGACACGTTTTAGACCTTGCATCATTGGTGTAAGTCTCCCTTCCATTTTTTCACGGATTGCCTCCTCTGTTTTGATATGTTTTCGCTGGATTTATGCTTTGGGCACTGTGCCACTGCTAATCAGTGCCACAGTACTAGAGCTACCTATGTTAAATTAATGTACTAATTGGTTATTCCATGATTGGGTAATTTGATTTATCTGTCATCCCCTAGTACAGTGCGCCATGTGTGCCCAGGGCTTGTAAATCAAATGCTGCTAGTGGGCTTGCAGCACTAGTTGTGCCACCCACAGAAGCACCTTGTAAAGTGTGTCTCAGGCCTGCCATTGCAAGGTCTGTGTGCAGTCTAGCACTGCCATGTCGACTTGGCCAAGTGCACCTTCTTGCCAGTCCCTAAACCTTCCCTTTGCTTCATAGTAGACGCCCCTATGGTACCCCCAAGGGCAGGGTGCATTGTAAGTATAAGGTAGGACATGCTCTGATGTGTGTAGCATGTTCTAATAATGAATTACAGCCACTTTCGTTATTCACTATTGAAGGCTACCTGTTCTCATAGGCCAGAATGGGAAGTTAGATTATTACATGCATATAATCCTAACTGACTCAGGGAACACGGTAGAAATTTGAATTTAGTATGCTTGAACTCAGAATAATAAAATACATATTTTAGTAAAGTTTGTTTTAATATTCTGTATTTGCAAATACCACTTTTAGAAAGTACGTATTTGCTTGCCTAACCATTTGAGCCTGCCTCTGCTGGGTTGTGTATTCCTTGTCTGGGTTTGTGAGTGACAGGGCTGGGGGATTCCAGGAGACAGGCTGGGACAGCCCAGTGGTGAATAGAGAGATCGGCATCTAGATGAGAGGGAGGAGTTGCACCTGGCACCTGAATAGGGCTGGGCCTTCCCTCTACAATGCTGGTTCCACCTCCTGTGGCTTGTCTGATGTCTCTGCCCTGCACTGTGAAAGGAGAGGAGGAATCATGTCAACAGAGTGCTTCAGAGCTGTAACTTCCCTCACCTGTGCTGGCTCCACCTCCTGTGGGGCGGCTGATGTCTCTGTCCTGCACAGTGAAAGGAAGAAGAGAGTCATGTAATCAAAGTGCTCAGGAACTGCTTTGAACTAGGCAGAGGCCTCTCTGCCTTCAGAGAACAAAGGATTTTGGGGTATAAATATTGGGACCCTGATCCCAAGAAGTTAGATCACTTCTGCACAAGAAACCTTTCTGCCAAGGAGAAGAACCACTGAAGCTGCAGGAGTTGTACTGCCCTTCTGCCAGTGTGCTGTTTGCTGGGTAGGCCTGCAGTGGTTGCTTCATTGCCAAGGGAAAGGAGAAGGAACTTTGTAAGGACTTTCATCTACAGAATATTCTCCAAGGGCTTGAACTGTGCTTGCCTCCTGCTGATGTCTCAAGGACAAAAGACTTCACCTCCAGCTCCCTCCTGAATTTCCTTGCTGGGAATTCTGACTCCAGTCACTTGCGTGCCGCTGGGAGCTGGATGTGCGACGCATCGAGAAGAAGCGTGTCGCCACCACAGCTGAAATCATGGCAACGCCGGAGAAGCGAGCCTTCGTCGCATATTCCTGGAAGCGTGTGTTTATCGAGGCTGTCTGTAGTCGCATCACTGGAGAAGCGCGACAACATCGAGAGAGTCACCATTGCATCACCGGAGAAGCATGTCGCAGGGCCTGTCGCGGCTCCAAAGTACAGAGTCGTCGCATGGCTTCCAGGGCGTCATCGCATCGTCATCGCATTGTCATCTCATCACTGCATCAAGGGTGCCATCTTCTCGCATCACAACCGGATCATCGCATTGCACCAAGGCGCCATCTTGCGCACTGCAACGGGCCCGCAAGCCGAGAATCTACGCATTACCTTTGCTCCGGTAACGCTCACGACGAGTCCCATACTCTGTGCAAGCATTGAGGCAGGACGCAACCGTTCCCCCGGATCATGGAACCAACGCATCTCCCCTTTTGCGAGCCTTTTGTTTACTTTATGTATCGCATCCAGGTATTTGTAGAGAACTTTCTCGCATTTACCAACAACTTGAACTAAGAGACTTTTATCATCTTTTAAGTAGTCTTAAGTGTAGTATTGTGGATTTTTGTTGTTTGTGGTAATGTGTTTAAGTCTATATAAAGGATACTTATTTTTATAAAACCTGTGTTGTGTCCATCTGTAGTGTTTTCACTGTATTACTGTGTATATTCACAAATACTTAACAAGCTGCCTCTGAGATAAGCCTGTCTGCTCGTGCCAAGCTACCAAGAGGGTGAGCAGGGGTTATTAAGGAGTGTAATCCCCTTATCCTGACTTAGAAGTAAGGGTCCCTATTTGGACAAAGGTGAATACCATTGCCAACTAGAGACCCCCAGATCTAATAGGCGCCAAAAGCCATTGTCGCACAGAGCGCCACCAGTGTTAAGTCTGGCCCTGGTCATAACTGGTATTTAACTTCAGGGCCTGACCGGAGCAGATTTGAAGCTTTTACGCTGCAGTAATATTGGAGATGAGGTTGGGCAATTATGATGAATTGCACTTGTCTTCCTCTTTTGTAGATTTGTTTTTAGGTCTAGCCTGAGACAGCACAGGCGCTGTCTCTTCGAGACATTTAGTAAGTGGCTTTTTAAAGTGCCACCAGAGGCTTTTGCTGGCCTATAGCTTGCGTTCATGAGCAGAAATCAGGCTCCTCTGCTTGCACTACCCCCCTCCTTTTTCCCCCTTCCTCCTGGTCAGCTTCATTTGTGTCTTCTAGTTGTGAATCATGCTCCTCTGCTCGCACTCCCCCTCCCTTCTTCCCCCTCCTCTTTGTCTGTTTCATGTGTGTCTTCTATCACTGCGAATGCTCCTGCTTCCACCGGGCACACACACCATCAGTCGTCAGTGCACGCTTCCACCAGACACACACACCACCAGCCATCAGTCCCCGCTTCCACCAGGCACACACATCACATGCCATCAGTGCACGCTTCCACCAGGCACACACACACCACCAGCCGTCAGTGCACGCTTCCACCAGGCACACACACCACCAGCTGTCAGTGCACACTTTCACCAGGCACACACACTACCATCCATCGGTGCATGCTTCCACCAGGCACACACCAACAGCCGTCAGTGTACGCTTTCACCAAGCACACACACACCACCAGCCGCCGGTGCACGCTTTCACCGGGCACACACACCACCAGTTGTCAGTGCACACTTTCACCAGGTACACACAGTACCAGTTGTCAGTGCACGCTTCGACCAGGCACACACGCCACCAACCGTCAGTGCACACTTCCACCAGGCACATACACCACCAGCCACCAGTGCAAGCTTCCACCAGGCACTAGCACCACCAGCCGCCAGTGCACGCCTCTACCAGGCACACATACCACCAGCCGTCAGTGCACACTTTCACCAGGCACACACACTACCAGCCGTCAGTGCATGCTTCCACCAGGCGCACACACCACCAGCCGTAAGTGCATACCTTCACCAGGCACACACCACCAGCCGTCAGTGCAAACTTCCACCAGACACACACACTACCAGCCATCAGTGCACGCTTCCACCAGGCACACACACCACTGGCCATCAGTGCACATTTTCACCAGGCACACACACCACCAGCCGCCAGTGCACGCTTTCACTAGGCACACACACCACCAGCTTTCAGTGCACACTTTTACCGGGCACACACACCACCAGCCGTCAGTGCGCGCTTCCACCAGCAACACACACCACCAGCCGCCCGTGCACGCTTCCACCAGGCACACACACCACCAGCCGTCAGTACACACTTTCCCCAGGCACACACACTACCAGCCGTCACACACTACCAGCCATTGGTGCATGCTTTCACCTGGCACACACCAACAGCCGTCAGTGCACGCTTTCACCAGGCACATACACACCACCAGTTGACTTTGCACTCTTTCACCGGGCACACACACCCCCAGCCGTCAGTGCATGCTTTCATCAGGCACACATACCACTAGCCGTCAGTGCACGCTTCCACCAGGCACACACACCACCAGCCGTCAGTGCACACTTCCACCAGGCACTCACACCACCAGCCGTCAGTGTATGCTTCCACCAGGGACACACACCACCAGCCGCGAGTGCACACTTCCACCAGGCACACACCACCAGCCGTCAGTGCATGCTTCCACAAGGCACACACACCACCAGCCATCAGTGCACGCTTCCACCAGGCACACACACCACCAGCCATCAGTGCACGCTTTCACCTGGCACACACACCACCAGCCACCAGTGCACTCTTTCACCAGGCACACACACCACCAGTCGTCAGTGCACGCTTTCACCGTGCACATACACCACCAGCTGTCAGTGCACACTTCCACCAGCAACACACACCACCAGCCGTCTGTGCATGCTTCCACCAGGCACACACACAACCAGCCGTCAGTGAACACTTTCCCCAGGCACACACACTACCAGCCGTCGGTCAATGCTTCCACCAGGCACACACCACCAGCCGTCAGTGCACGCTTTCACCAGGCACACACAGACACCACCAGCCGTCAGTGCACGCTTTCATCAGGCACACATACCAGCAGCCGCCAGGGCACTCTTCCACCAGGCACACACAGCACCAGCAGTCATTGCATGCTTCCACCAGGCACACACACCACCAGCCTTCAGTGCACACTTCCACCAGGCACACACACTACCAGCCATCAGTGCACGCTTTCACAGGGCACACACACCCCCAGCCGTCAGTGCATGCTTTCCCCAGGCACACACACCATCAGCCGTCAATGCACACTTTCACCAGGCAAACACCACCAGCCGTCAGTGCACGCTTTCACCAGGCGCACACGCACACCACCAGTCGTCAGTGCGCGCTTTCACCGGGCACACACACCACCAGCCGTCAGTGCACACTTTTATCAGGCACACATACCACCAGCCGTCAGTGCACACTTCCACCAGGCACACACAGCACCGCCGTCAGTGCACGCTTCCACCAGGCACACACACCACCGGCCATCAGTGCATGCTTCCACCAGGCACACACACACACAACCAGCCGTCAGTGCACGCTTCCACCAGGCACTCACACTACCAGCCATCAGTGCACGCTTTCACCGGGCACACACACCACCAGCCGTCAGTGCACGCTTTCACCAGGCACACACACCACCAGCCGTCAGTGCACGCTTTCACCAGGCAAACACACCACCAGCCGTCAGTGCAGCAGGCAGGCTCTTCTCAGAGTTTCTTGGTAAATATGTGTTCGATGCCTGGGAGGTAGTGGGTAGAGTTTCCTTAAACCATGCTGAGTATGCAGATGCAGTGCATGAACTCCTGTGTGGTGTGAGTGAGTCATGCTGCCTGGGGCTCACTCACTCCACACTTGTAAATTGCACCTGCACCAGGCTTTTTCTCATTTGCAAAGTTCGGCGCATGCGCACAGCTAGGCAGCCCCCACACCCCCAAGAGTGACTGCTTCTTACAACCAGAAAGGAAACAACATTCAGAGCAATGAAAACAAGTTCATTTGATGCAAAGAACTGTTAACAAAAACCATGTCCAGCTATTGTAGATCTGGCAACTTAAACAAAACAGCAACAAAAAACAAACAAGCATTGGCATAGCCAATAAGTCTAGCTTTTTGGACCCTATAAGTATTTAGTTATGCAGCAGAATATCCTTGGTGCAACAACACCAACTGTTGCATGACTAAACACTTATTTGGTCCCAAATGCGAGACCTATTGGCTATGCCAATGCTTGTTGTATTTGCATGTTCCTCCCTGAGCCCCTAGTTATTTTTTTTCCTTTTACCCCTCCTATTTCGTAGTAGACAGTGGCGTAGCTAGACCTATGTACGTTTGTGGCGGCCCCTGCAATGGCCACCCAGTGGCCATGTGTAAGAGCAGGGTGGGGGGCTGGCGATTTCCTCGGCGACAGCCGCAGGTAAGAGCAGGGGGGGGGCACCGCCCCCAAAACTCGTGCCGCCCAGGGCAGACGCCCTGCCTTCCTTGCTACGTCACTAGCAGTAAAGATATTCCAAATGTTCCTCTCACTCCCTCCTGCCCCTCGCACATTTACACTGAAAACATATATCCCTGTGTTCGAAGTTTTCTGCATTTGTCACTGAGAACTACGCGCGTAAGATATAAAAGGAGCGTAGGCAGAGATCCCCGCCTGCAAGTTTGTGAATAGCTTTTGTAAGAATGTTTAGTAGTCCTAAATTAGGACTCCTAATGAGGTTCTACTTCGCATATGCTAAAATGCGTTGGAGAGCAGAGAAGGGCTTTTATGCACATGCACAGGGAAGCGCTGAGCTGGGACCTGGAAGGTACTTTACCAAGGAACGAGCCCTTGGCCCGGGTGCTTTGAAAGTGAGTCAGTTTGCAAAGTGCTTCCTTACATGGCAAGCAGTTTAGTAACTTTGGCGAAAGATCACTTGTTTCCTGTTTTATTGGTGTGTCTTTTCAAATGGCTTTGATATTGTTTTAACTCACACCGCGTCCAAAGCCCAGCAAAGCAGCTCGTACATGGAAAGTGGATAGATTTGACCGAGTCCAAATATTAGTGAAGCGTAACAAGCACTGGAATAATATTTCATAACTGATTGATTTGGTTTTCCTTGGAATTTCAGATTAATTCACCAGGACATGTGTTTGAAGGGTTTTAAATTATCTCAATTTAGAAACATTTTACAAACGTCCACCCTGCTGTCAATTGGCTAGCGCTTCCTGATAGACTTCTGGCCACGCCGCCACATCCTTGGAAGTAGGCTGCGCTGGTGCTGAGTTATGTGGTAGCAAAGATGGCGAGCTGAAATCCGGCTTAAAAGGTTGTGCTATCATCGATTACCTTTCACAGTCCGAAAACACAGGAAAGAGTGCACGGTTGGTCCACATAAAAACATTGATAAAGATCACTACGTCCTTAGTTTATTTAATTACAAAGAGCATTTTAAGTGTTCGCAATTTTATTGGAGAGTTTGTAAATACTATGAACCAGAAAGAGTGTGAGGAAAGGCTGTGTGG
The DNA here is from genome assembly GCF_964261635.1 of Lissotriton helveticus. Classification (NCBI taxonomy): domain Eukaryota; kingdom Metazoa; phylum Chordata; class Amphibia; order Caudata; family Salamandridae; genus Lissotriton; species Lissotriton helveticus. The sequence continues at coordinate 1,213,558,280 of NC_136067.1, read as the reverse complement.
TACTTGCGGCAGCCGACTCCATCTCATGTAAAACACCAAAGGGCAACAACCAAAGACAACACCGGTGAGTTTATGGGCGGACTAGACTCAAATAAGATTGCATTTCACAGGATTGATTAATGGAGGAAGAAGCATTGCACAATGACAAATTAAAGAATGACCCCAACTACAGCCATGCATTGCAAAATAATAATTTCATATAATGTATGAAGGTGTTCTGTTGCTCAACCTGGGTGGACGTAGTGTTGTCTCAATAACTGGATAAGAATATAGTGCGTGGTGCATTAGGAAGCATCGATTAAATGTTGAAAAAGGCAACTGCCAAAGACGACATACTAGCTATGGGGTTCAGAGAGAGTGTCCTGTAGATCTTTTCAGCTGGACTGCAAACTTATGGCGCAATTAACATAGCTTTCGGGATACACAAGAATCATACAGCTGACTCAAGTGATATATAGCATAGGCAAGACATACATGTCCATAATGCATGCATGCTATGCGTACATTATGCACACTGTCCACTCGAATCACAAAGCCACAGGCACCAGTAAATTTGATTTACCCAATCAGTGCCATGATTTAGGAGTCCAAGAATTGGCACCCTAAATCATGTCACTTAATTCAATCCAATTCATAGCATTTCTAGGATGCACAGCTACCTCCGAGGAGGTGTCCCGGTGCTGGAGGAGAACTTGCAAGAGTGAGCAAGGAACTAAAGACTACTCGGGTACAAGGAATTATCAAACAGAAGGGTTTTTAGATGAAGTCTGAAGGCAGATTCCGAGGGGCTGCAGCCCTTTCAGGTGTTGCCTCAGCAGGAAATTCGGCCCAGGTATGTGGGCCTGCTTTTCCACTTCTGAATCGCCTTGGGAATAGGGCCTAGATCCAGGGGGGGGCAAGCGCCCCCTCTTGCCCCCCCCCTGCGGATGCCCATGGCTGCAGCGCAGACTAAGCGGCAGAGTGTTCCACGATTTAGAGGCCAGATATGTGAAGGGGCGTCCACTGCCTCTGGCTTTAAGTAGATGGGGAACATATCGTAACTTGGGGTTGTTGAATCTTAGAAATCTGGACTGCAAATAGGGCTTAGGTCTTCTCCTAAGGTAGAGCGGGCCATTATGCGTGGAGGCTTTGAAAACCAGAGTAGGTGCCTTAAATTGGATTCTTTTAATGACCGGAAGCCAGTGAAGATTTCGCAAGTGTGGAGAAACTAATGTATGTGGGGGAACTTCAAAATGAGGCGTGCAGCAGAATTCTAGATAATTTACACATAATATAAACTCAAAATGGTGTACTATTATGTGTGAATAATCCCAATTGAAGGGGCAGGCAGGACAGGGATTATAAGGTATTCACTAGAATATTGGCTGATAGATTGGGCGCAGTAGCAGGGAATTTACTGCATACCGATCAAAAGGGCTTTTTAAAAGGTAGAAATCTTTTTGACCTTATGCACGATTTTATAGGCGCGATTGATTTCGCCTCAAATTTTTCACTCCCTTATGGTTATTTCACCGATCAACGATGTGGTCTAAAATTACTTCTTAAAGTGAAGGATATTAGTTCAATAGAGTTTAGGCTGTTGGGAGTCTACACTCAACTTACTTCGTCAAAAGGAGCACCTATCCGTATTATCTATTCTGTTTCCTGATCTGTGCCGATGGTATGAGTGGTTGCGTGTGCGGCAAGGCTTTTGACTATTTGGAGTATGTGCCACCTGCGAAGAAGTGGAAGAGGTAGTGATTACAGGTACCTGAAATTACTACGGGTCCCGAGTGCTCATGGGGGATGTAGTCCTCCTATCGGACTCTTTTCTATCCGTGTATTTAAATGCTAGAACCTTTTCTTGTATTAGAAAGTGGTCTATGTGGCTTATTTCCAAACAAGTAGAAGATAGATTCTTTCGTATTATCTCTCACTGTGTGTTGTACAGATTATTACAAAGCATCGTCATATGAAATGTGGGATCATAATATGTTTAAGTCACTGTCAGGATGATACTTTTTGGTGTTGCCTGCATCTTCTTGTTGTATAACAACATATACATTTAGGGGTGGATGGAGGTTATACAAATATATGAAATAGATACATTATTTCATATGAGACTCATGGTCAAGGAAAGACAGGGCTATTAATTTGTGCCAATTGCAACAATGTTTTTGTATGGCAAACTAGCTTAGTTTCTTACTTTCATGCTTCCCCATGGGATATCGTTGTTCAATCCATTTAGATCTGTCCATAATCTGTAGAACCATTTTAGTTCAAATAGGAGTAGAGGCTCACTCATATCAGGGAGTGTTTGTGTGAGTTTTTCTAACAGATACCATTCGATCTTGCTGTTGTTGTGGCCTTCTTCTATGTAGTGTTGTGTTAGTCTGGTGGCTTCCCTTTTGCACTGGATGGTACTACGGTGCTCTGTTATTCTGATGCGGACACATCTTTTGGTCATTCCCACGTGCAAAAGGTTACATGGACATTTGATTATGTAAACTACATTTTTTGATTTGAAGTTTGTGAGATTTTTTTATACTCCACACTGTTCTAAGACCAATGTCTACCTCCTTTACATTCTTTGTCAAGGGACACACGCTTCACTTGTCGAATGGCGAATGTCCAGTAGGTGGAGGGAGGTTCCAAGGTATAGCCTGCGTGTTTTTGTCAGGGATTGCTTTGGGCCATGTATGTACCAATACATCTTTTATGCTTGTCCCTCTTCTTAATGAAAACATGGGCTTCTTGATCTTAAGACCCCCTGTTTGCAGTATATTGCAGTTTCTCTTAATTACTATCTGGAAGGCATTAGATAGCATCTTATAGTTGAGACACAGATTAGTCGATCACTATCTTGTCTTTACCAAGTTTCAAGAAGCTTATCCCTGATGTTGTTAAGGGTCTTGTGTCTGCTGCTTTTACAATTCTATAAGGGTACTTCTTTCAAGCAGTTTGTTCCTGTGTATTCTATACGCTTCTTTCTCAGTGCATTTGCGTTGTTGACTTAACCCCTTCGACGCTCATGACGAGCTCAGCTCGTCATGAGTTATGCCTCTAGTACGCTCATGACGAGCTGAGCTCGTCATGAACCGCGGGTTTTTAAAAAAACTCAGCGCAGCGGGGAAATCTGCACCGCACACATGCGGTTAATGATTGTGTCAGGTCCTGCATGGGTGAGTGAGTGAGTATATATGTAGTGTATGATTGAGTAAGTAGAAGAGTTACTGGCTGTATGGATCAGTGAGTGGGTGTGACAGTGAGCATATATATAAGTGAGTGGATGTGTCATACACTGTATCATTAACTGACAGTGTGTGAGTAGACCAAGGGTGAGTAAGTGTGTGTTAGCAGATGTTTAAGTAGGTAATTGAGTGTGTAAGTACTTTTGTGAGTGATCGAATGCCTGAGTAACTGTAGGTCTGTGTGCATGCATCAATGAGTGAGTCTTTGTGTTTGTGAAAACGAGTGTCTGAGTGGCTGTGTGGGTAAGTGGGTGTGTAAGTTAGACTTTGAGTCACAGATAGGGTGTCTAAGTGGAATATTAATGTGTGACTGTATGCTGTATGTGAGAGCAACTGTATGTGTGAATGAATCACTATCAGGAACTTTATGGGTGAGTGAATGGTTGTAAAAGTAAGTAAGTATATGGGAGAATGAGTGAATGTGCCAATTGGTCTATAGGTGGATGATTGGATGTGTGAGAGGCTGCATGTGTGTGTGAGTGGATGAGTGAAGGTTCCTATGGGTGAGTGATTTGGTGTGTGAATGGCTCCATGAGCAGATGATTAAGTAAGTAATTGAGTATGTGAGTACTTTTCTGAGTGATTGAATGCATGAGTGACTGTATGTGTGCATGCATCAATGAGTGAGTCTTTGTGTGTGTGAATGAGTGTCTGAGTGACTGTGTGGGTGCATAAGATGGATTTTGAGTCACTGATAGGGTGTCTAAGTGGAATATGTGTGTGTGACTGTATGCAAGAGCAACTGTATATGTGAATGAATCACTATCAGTAACTTTATAGGTGAGTGAGTGGTTGTAAAGGTAAGTAAGTACATGGAAGAATGAGTGAAAGTGTCAATTGGTCTATATGTGGATGGTTGGATGTGTGAGTGGCTGCATATGTGTGTGAGTGGATGAGTGAAGGTTTCTATGGGTGAGTGAATGGGTGTATGAATGGGTCTATGAGTGACTGACAGTGTGCAAAAGTGGAGTGAATGCTTGTTAGCAGGTGTATGGATGAGTGAATGAGTCCATGTATGAATGGTATAGGGGTGAATGACTGTATGTGAGTTCTTGTAGGGATGAATGATTAGGTGTGAGAGTGAGTATATATGTGAATGAGTGGGTGCATGAAGCGCTGTGTATCAATAACTCAGACTATGTCTTAGTACACTATGGGTGAGTGAATGGGTGTGAGACTGGCTATTTGAGTGAAGGAGTGGGAGTAGCAGGGACTTGTTCTATTACCTGACATATGAGTCTCTAACTGCAGATATGAAAGACAGAATGTTGATACTGTACATCTTATGTTTTGAGCACACAGGTCTTACTTACTTGCAGTGTACCTTATAGGTGGCTTATATATAGTAGGAGAGAACTTTATAGAGTTGGAAAGATGTTTTAAAAGTCAAATCTGTGTAGCAGTTTCATTGGTGAGATATACTGTCCAGTAGTAGGCCTGTGACATGATAGTCTGCATGGCTGAGTTGTTAGTGTCACTTTTCTGCACATATTTGAATGAATGTCTAGGTCACTATTGTGGGCAACTGTATATTTAAAGATCAATATTGTTGTTAGCTTACCTTTATTAGTGACTCTATGAATCTGTAAACATGAATGGAAACAGCTGTATGGATTAGTTACAGGCTATGTTTCAGAGTATTAAGATATGTAAATCTGTGTGCAACTGCCTTCATTATGGCTAGTTACATAAGAGGTACGTCTGTCTGGGACTGAACGATCAGTGTTAGTGTTACAGTCAAGTCTACTTAGAAGGTCAACTGCACGCACATGCTATCCAGTTGTAGCTGTGGCACATGATGAAAGGGAAATTGCTCTGCATGGCTGACTTCTTAATGTCATTTAGTTACAACATATGTGAGTGGATGTGCTAATCTATATTTCGGTTAGATTGTATATCTAAAGAAGTATATTTGTATGACAGTGCTTCTGTTAGTGACTGTGTGACTGTAAATGTGTATGGAATGCACTATATGGACTAGTTACTTGATATTTTAGAGAGTACTTGGGTATGTAACTCTGTATGCAATTGTCTCCATGAGGTCTAGATATATAAGACAAATATCTGTCTGGCAGGGAATGCTGGAGGGCTTCTGTCCATGAGTAATTGAGTGCTGCAGAGACTTAATTTCTAGATGACCGTCAGACTTCGTCAGACGCGGTCGCTCCCACGATCCCTGGCTCCTGGTGGTATCGTTACACACTACAGACTGTCTGTGCTTTTAAATTGTGCATTTATTAGACATCACTGCGCTCATAGCGCTTCAGGCGATTTGTATTGCTACATAGTTTGTGCCATTGTAAGAGCGCGACAGCGTTTCTGGTGATTTGTATTGCTGCATAGTTTGTGCCATTGTAAGAGTGCGACGAAAACGGCACTGCGCTCTATCTCTGCACAATAACGCTGCTTGTTTAAAGCGCTGTAATTATAATCTCAGTGGCCCCAGCCTCACTCGACTTTTCACCGCCTCCATTTTGTTTGTTGTTGTCTCCCAGAGCCCTTCCTCCCCGCCCCGCTCCTGCCTCCCTGCTGCCCCTCCCACGCTCCTCCCCCTCCACTCTCCATTTAATGACAGATGTCCCAACGTGCAGCGTCCACGCGCTGCGGCCGCGCCGAAGGTGCGCCGAAGGTGCGCCAAAGGTAAGCCCGTCTGCGCCCGTCCACGCCTGGACCGCGCCCAGCGCCAGACCCCCTGGTCCCCGCAATGCCCAGCCCACCCGCATTACATACGCCGCCTCCACCCTCCTAGCACTAAACGCCGGCCGTCTCCCCAATTGCGTCCAAGCCGCACCTGGACATACCCATGGACCCTTCACATGCAACTCTTGCAAGTATAACGGCACCAAGACCAACTCCCCATCTACTAACACCAAACAGAGATCTGACACCAACCACCTACAATGCATCCTTCTCAACACCCGCTCGGTCCACAGACACGCCATCGACCTTTGGAATCTACTAGACACCTTCTCTCCGGACGTCGCCTTCCTAACAGAAACTTGGATGAACGCCTCCTCAGCCCCAGACATCACCATCGCCATCCCGGAAGGCTACAAGATCATCCGAAAAGACCGCACCAACCAAAAAACAGGAGGAGGCATCGCTATCGTCCATAAGAATTCCATCCGCATCTCAACCAGCTCAGACGTCACCCTCGCTAGCGCCGAACACCTTCACTTCCAGATCCACACCGACCCCAAGACCACACTCCGAGGCACCCTCCTCTACAGGCCACCAGGACCCCGTGCACAATTCAGTGAAGACATCACTGACTTTATCACCCCACACGCCCTCCCCTCCGAGGACTACATACTACTAGGAGACCTCAATTTTCACCTGGAAAAGAGCAACGACAGCAACGCCACCACCCTTCTGGACAATCTGGCCAACCTCTGACTCAAACAACTTGTTAACACCCCCACTCACTACGCAGGCCACACACTCGACCCCATCTTCACCTCCAGCAAACATATCTCCTTCAGTCACACCACAGTTCTCCATTGGACGGACCACAGCTGTGTTCACTTTGTCTACAAAAAAACCACAACCCACTACATTCCTCAACCCACTCTGCGAAGAAACTGGAACAAAATCACCATCAACCAGATCTCCTCATCGCTTCTTCAAAACCCCCCGGCCCACTCTTCGAACGCCAACCAAGCAGCCGCTAACCTCACTCAATGGCTAATGAATAGCGCTGACAACCTAGCACCTTTGAAAAAACGTCAAACCAAACTAGGTAGCAAAAACGCCCCCTGGTTCAACGATGATCTTAAGACATCCAAGAAACTCTGCCGCTCCCTTGTGAAGGCCTGGAAAAAAGACCCAAACACCAGCACCAAGGACGCCCTCAAAAACGCCAACCGTAAACACCACCAACTGATCCGGACTGCCAAGAAAGCTGCACTTAAAGACCGTCTAGACAACAACGCCCACAACAGCAAGGAACTATTCAACATCGTCAAAGAATTTACCAACCCCTCAGCCAACTCCAACGACATCACTCCCTCTCAAACCCTCTGCGACTCCCTTGCCTCGTTCTTCCACAACAAAATCGCAGACATCCACAACAGCTTCGACAACCAACACGGAGACCAAGCCACCCAACCTTCTGCCGTACCCTCACCCCCCTTGAACATCCTAACTGATTGGAACCCAATCTCCACTGAGGACACCATCCGCCTGATGAACTCCATCCACTCAGGATCCCCCACAGACCCATGCCCCCACCATATCTTCAACAAAGCTGACTCCATCATAGCACCACACCTCCGAGACATCATCAACTGCTCCCTCAACTCTGCCACCTTCCCGGAAAGCTGGAAATACGCCGAACTCAGCGCCCTTCTGAAAAAACCCACAGCTGACCCCAACGAACTCAAAAACTACCGCCCCATCTCGCTCCTACCATTCCCGGCCAAAGTCATCGAGAAAGCCGTCAACAGCCAGCTCGCCGCCTTCCTCGAAACCAACAAATCCCTCGACTACTCACAGTCCGGCTTCCGAGCAAAACACAGCACTGAGACCGCACTCATCGCAGCAACAGACGACATTCGAACCCTACTGGACAATGGAGACACAGTCACCCTCATCCTCCTTGACCTCTCGCAGCCTTCGACACAGTCTGTCATAACACCCTCCTACAACGCCTCAGAAACATTGGAATCCAAGGAAAAGCATTGGACTGGTTCAGCTCGTTCCTTACCGGAAGAACTCAGAAAGTCCGCCTTCCACCATTCAAGTCAGAAGCCACTGAAGTCATTTGCGGCGTGCCACAAGGATCGTCACTCAGCCCCACTCTCTTCAACGTATACATGAGCCCCCTCGCGACCATCGCACGCCAACACAACCTCAACATCATCTCCTACGCTGATGACACTCAACTGATCCTCTCACTCACCAACGACCCGAACACCGCCAAAACCAACCTACATGAAGGAATGAAAGAAGTAGCCGAGTGGATGAGACACAGCCGTCTGAAACTGAACTCAGACAAAACAGAAGTCCTTATCTTAGGCACCTCCCCTTCCGCCTGGGATGACTCTTGGTGGCCAGAGGTCCTTGGAAAAGCACCCACCCCGACGGACCACGCATGGAACCTGGGCATCATCCTGGACTCCTCACTCTCGATGAACAGACAAGTCAACGCCGTCTCATCATCTTGCTTCAACATTCTTTGCATGCTCAAAAAAACATTTAGCTGGATCCCCACCGAAACTAGAAAAACGGTCACCCACGCACTGGTCACGAGCCGCCTGGACTACGGTAACACCCTATACGCCGGAACCACCGCAATACTTCAGAAAAAACTCCAACGCATCCAGAACGCTTCAGCCAGACTCATACTAGACATCCTGCGTAAAGACCTCATTTCTAGTCACCTGAAAAACCTCCACTGGCTCCCCGTCAATAAGAGAATAACATTCCGCCTCTTAACCCACGCACACAAAGCACTTTACAAACTCGGACCCGAATGCCTCAACACACGACTCTCCTTCTACACCCCCCCCCCGCCAGCTACGCTCCTCCAACCAAGCCCTTGCTGCCGTACCCGGTATCAACAAAACCACCATGGGAGGTAGATCCTTCTCCTACCTGGCAGCTAAAACCTGGAACTCACTCCCAATTCACCTTCGCCTCACTCAGAACCACCTATCATTCAGAAAGCAACTTAAAACTTGGATATTCGACAAGTAATTCTCCACCCTTCCTCAAGCGCCTTGAGACCCTCTGGGTATGTAGCGCGCTATATAAATTATTTGACTTTGACTTTAGATAGTTATGTCAGTTGCTCTACAGATGTGAGACTGGATAAATAACTAGACATATAGGTGTGTAAGAGCAGATGTATGATACTGAAACTTCATAGTATATGACATATATTAAGCCCATATCTCACTACCTGTGGCCTAGTTACACACTACCTTAGTGGTAACTTATATATAGTAGGAGAGGATTTTATAGAGTTGGAAACATGTTTTAAATATCAAGCCTGCTTAGCAGTTACACTGCACATACACGCTCTCCAGTAGCAAGTCTGAGACATGATAAAAGGCCAAATGATCTGCATCGCTCACTTGTCAGTGTCAGCTCCTCAGCACATAACTGAATGAATGTCTCAGTAGCTATTTGGGTGCAATTGCTTATTTTAAAAAGTATACTGGTATGAACATGTCTCTGTTAGTTTCTCTTATGGTTTGTAAATGTGCGAAAACTTTACAATAGCAGTGTGGGCTGTTCAGTGGCGCTTTAGTGTATTGTTTCACTATTCTGTGTATTTATACACTCAACTTTGCATGACACCATTGCTTAGGAGCCACGGTTAGTCAAATATCAAGCACAACAACTGAAAAGCAGCGTACAGTGTATTCATAAATATCGCTAAATTAGAGCATTAGAAAAAGCTCCATATATTGTGACGTCTATGTATATCTATAAAGACAGTTCAAGTGAATTCAATTCCTCAATAGTCTTGTACGTAAGTTCAAATCCAACTTTCTTGACTTAAAAAAATAAATTGGTATCAAAAGAATTGCAATAAGCCCAACCAATGCGTTTCGCCCTTAGAACTTCATCAGGGATGTAAGTTAAAAATATGTATATGCAATGTCTTCTGCTTGTGCTGGTGTGTTTTGAGATAAAAACAGTTTCATGATTAGTAGACTTTCCTAAGTTTTTTCACCGTCTTTTGTCCAAACCCTAATTTTATGTCCTTCAGAATTTCTCCATATTCCACATCAGAGGCACGACGATATTCTTCACTAGTTCTTTGTATTTGAAGTGTAACCAAATATTTATATTGCCAATACTTCCCAAAGAATTCCTTGTTTCATTATGTAGAAGTGTCTTGAAAATAGGTTGATCATTCAAGCAGGCATGTTGAAGTAGGCCATCAAAGACAAATAAATGCTTTCTCCCAATACAGCACATCATACTCTGTTTGTAACATCTGTTGCATTCTCAAGTGTACATAGGCAAGCATTAAGTTTGAGACCATGCTCACCTCATCGAGTTTCTTCAGTACTCTTGAGACTTCATGACAAACTTCTTCAGATAACTTCTGGCATTCTAGTTTCTTATCATGTTCAACAGGTAGCATAAGTAGTCGATGTAAAGTAATTCCTTTAATGTTGTGTGCTGCTAATCCAGTTGGTGATGTTACTAGACAGGATACATTTAATTCTGTAGTTCTGTGACGATAACTGTTGAGAACTTTAATTAAGAAACTTTGTATTGTTCCAGCTGGACCACCAATGGATAATAGGATTTATATGATGAACATTCACATTGGTTCCTTTTGTGTAGAAATCCATGCTGTATTTTGTCTTTTATTTCTACATAGGTTTCCTTCTGTTCAGTATTTATCTGTCCATCAAACTGTTCAAAATCTGTAGCGCCCTGTCTCGCTTGTTCTATTGCAGTTTCTACTTCAGTCATGGCTATTACTGCTTCAGTTTGACTAATTGGTTGTCCAAGACGATCTGCACTCAATGGTCCTGAACTTTGGCTACTTAGTGAACTTCTATAGCTATTTCAACTGCAATGGTTTCTTCTTGTTCAATCTCATCATTTAACATTTTCATATAGGAAAGACTGAACACTGAATGCTGTCTTTTAGAGCAGTGAAAGAATCTTCATAGCTGTCATAGTCTCCGAGTAATTCTGTTTCAGCACGCCAAGGCTTGATTAGTTGCAGAAGTGCTAAATAGAAAAATTCTATTTTTTCTATTTCTCGTACAGAGTTTGGCAACTGAGTTTTCTATGGTTAATAAGATTTCCTTTGGCATATTTGACCAAAGATCCATCACATCCAACTGCTGCACACCTTTCTCCTTGTATGTTTTCTGTTACATTCCTTTATACTACGGGAAAGCACCTTCAAGCTGAAGCTGTACAATTTCTTGCTGAGACTCATTTCCACAGAAATCTCCTCCCATATCTCTTTCATCTCTGACTTCCCTGATTTTGTAATATATTTTAAAATGTATATCCATATTTGTATTCCGCATTTGCAGAGTGACTGGATTATAGTCATTCATATACTTTGAAGCTTCTGTTCCACTCAGGTTGTATGTGTTTTTTGGTGATTTCTGAGTTAGTGTATGTCTTACTGCTGACAGAAACTGCTTACTCTTCCTTGCAAAATTACAGTTCGTGGGAATCCAAAACCGCATCTTGTATAACATACTTCAATATTAAAACACTAACATCAGTCAAATTACACATCATATTTTTGTCTCACTTTCAGCGCTTGTATGATAAAATTCTGTATTGAATAACACATGGCCAGTGATTCAAGATGTTGAAGGAAAAGTAAGCCCTCATGATGATTATTTAAAGATCTCCCACTTAATATGGGGTGGAGAAACTGTGACCTAAAAGCAGAACATAGAGAGCAAAACAGCATAAAATGCTTGGTATGCTAATGGGACCTCCCATCACAAAGACAACATGGTAACCTTGAAAACCAGGTACCAGGCACAGGAACGGCCATTCAAAAGTGGATCTTATTAATTCGGAGCCAAGTGAGATAAAACCTGAGCTCTGAATCATTTACCCATATCAGGTACAGATCCAACCCTTCTGTAGTTAATAATGGAACATAACATTGAACTTTAATAGAGTCTAGCATATTTACAAGTCCAGCCTCCTGCTTGTGTGGTATAAACGTCTCCTTTACCTGGTTTTTTAAAAGAGAGGGAGACCTTGCAGGGTCCATGAAGTAATCAGTGAAACCTATGTTACACTGGATATTTTTAATATATCTGAGCCAGGGAATCAGTAGCATATTGTTTTGCACCAGGTAATCCTTAACTATAGTTTGAGTAAACCCTAATTTTTCAGTAGGCCATATCTTTATCCATAATTGGATGGGGGCAAGACCTGGCCTGGCTTCCAAGAACCATACATCGAGTTCATTATGAGTAATGAACCTCAGGATCGCTTTTGGGGTCCTTAGTAATCTATTAGAAAATGTGTTCTCTACTCTCTGCAAGGCCTTAGTTCCAGTATATCCCCAGACTACGGCTCCATATGTGTCCACGATGAGAGCTTTACTTTTGTACAACATGACTATTTTTGCAACAGGATTATGTCCTAGCTTTCTGGTGAAACTGCAAATTGTTGCTCAATAAGCCTCTATCCCCTGTTTTCTTTGTTTAATTAATCTATGCCAGTGCACATTCTCCTTGAACATGAGGCCTAAATAATTAAAATTTCTGTTCCCCCAGTAAAACATTTTTTCAAATGGGTATTCTTTGGGCCACAAGTCATTGCATATGATTTCTTATGGATCACCATGGGCTTCCACATCTGTGACTTTGAAACTGTAAACTTTGTTGTCTCAAGGTGTTTTCACCATCATCTTTTGGGATGGCACACATGACATAGTGTTCAGTAAAAGATAAGTCAGCCTCATCACTATCTGTTCCAAATTTTAGTACATCCTTTATCTACATCAGCGTGTGTATATGAGGAGCACCTCTTGCATGACACTCTTTTCGCCCAAAAATTAATTACTTCTCCTAAAGAAGGGTTTTATTTGTTGCAGATAAAGGACATCATAACTTGAAACCCATAGTTAAAATATCTGCAAACATTAGCAAGAACTAAGGAACAAAGTTCTCTAGTTGTGTTCAGTTCAATGTTCTTTATGTTTGAATTGGCTTCCGGCAAGAATTTAAGCAGGTCATCCCATGCATTCTCAGCACGATTGAGTTGCTCCTAGGTTTCTCATCAAACATTTGAGTTCACCATGACTACAATACCCATGCTTGTTGCTACCACGTTGGCATGCCATCAAATTGATTAAGCTGTATTCCAAGATTTCATCCCTACCATGTACTTTGTCAATGATTTCCGTTGTACAGAGATTGTGTAGATGAAGTCCTGTCTTCAATATATGGTTAACAGCAAATGAAAGTCCAAACAAGTCACTCTCAAGGAGAAGATGAAATATGTAGGCAATGCACTGATGAAATGTTGGAGTATAATCTTGCTGTCCGGTATTCAGATGCTGATATCTTTACAGAGCCATCATCGAAGTGTCCCCCTTCTCCACTAGGAAACAGTTGTGGAAAACAGGGAGCTTCTAAAGTTTTCTCCCACACACTCATTGGAGCACCTTATGGTTGCCTGATTTAAATAGTTCAATGGCATCTGCGATCACTTCTTTTGAATGCAGGGGATGGATGCTGTATTGTTCATGAATCTCTTCTGATCTGGATTGATCCACTTTTTGTTGCATCTTCAACAACAACAACATTCTTATTATAAACAATATTTTGTACCAGATATGTTGATTTTTTAACTTTACTAATATATACTAACTTTTGCCATATTGTTTTATTCTTTGTAGGCACACCATTTACTAGAATTACAATTGGTTCATGATCCTGTCTGTTTAAACTAACAGTTTAATAAATTATGTTTAAAATCTATAGGTAAGTACACAATTGTTCCATTAAGGCCTTTATGAAGGTCAGTTAGTGGCAGCTTTACTGTCTTAGGTTCCATATGAACTACTACCTGGATCGGTGTGCCCATTGAATTAGAATGGACTCAAACATTTAAATATGTTAGTTCTTGAGAAATAGATACCAATTCTAAATTGTTATGTACTGCTCTAGTTAGCATTTTGTTTTCTTCTAACTTATTGTAGCAGTACATACATATAACTTGACAACTGGACAAGTCAAACTGCTCGTCTATAAATAAGTAAACAGTAAATTGTTGCCACTTATCATTGTTCTCCTTTCAGTTGTTAAATACAAATCAACATTTCAAGTTTGACTTTTGTAGTTAGTGCATCAACAATAAATACAAACACAGTTTATTTTTTATTTTTTATAGGAAACTTAGTTAAACTTTGTAATCTTTCTACAAAGTTATGAAGACTAAACCATGTCTCCTGTACCACTACACCTGCAGATGGCAAATCCTCATTTTCCCTACACCCCTCTTCAGAACGAAAGAAGCAAAACTGAACATCTTCACAAACTTTTCCTACCTTTTCTACTGAACAATGCAAAAGAGCTCTATTAATTTCTCCTAAACATAGTGCAGGAGTTTTAACATTGTAAAGTCTCCTAACTAACTTCTGCATTTCGGAGGGGGGAACAGCTAACATTCTGAAAGGAAATATGCTTCAGCAACTTTCCTTGATAGACACGCTAGTGAATGTCCCACCAAATTACTATACTTTCTCAATTTGCATGGATCTAGCCCCTGCATAATTGCAATTTTCTGCTTCAAACTTCTGCATGAAAACTCGTGTAGAAAATGTCTCATTATATCAATAGATTCTTACCAAACACTAAAAATACTGCTGCAATTCCACTTATATATAAGTGTCTGTCTAGGCCTTCCCTGTACCTCTTTAGGTATGACTTCCTCAACATTCCGGGAACCATTTACTCTTTTGCACCAGGAATACCACACTTCAACCTCATAACATCAACCAGTTGTTTCAACTGCATGCACTAATTCGTTCTCTTGGAAGGATCTTTCTTTGTTAAAGAAAGCTTTAGTGCTAGATGTGTTTCCATTGACCTCTAAAGATTTTACAAAAGTTATTTTTTATTCACAAGTCTTTTTTTCTGGCCTTTTTCCTCATGCTGTTTTATCCAGTGTTTTCATTCTGTTTAATATTAATATAAAGAGTTTACGCTTCAAGGCACACGCTTTATCTGCTACAGTTTTTATGTGTTGTTTTTGCTTATAAGATGTTAATCTTCTCTTATACTGCTTTATAACCCTTACTAAATTTTGTATACCCCTATTTCTAAACATTCTTCTTCTTGTCTCCGTGTACTGCTTCCGCCTTGCTGTTAGATGACTTATTTTTTTAAGTCTGGTTTCCGCTTTCAACATGACTTACTGCTTTTCGTGTCCTAGTTGTTGGTAAAGTTTTCTTTTGTTGACATAATTTTCCATATTTTTCATTTTTCTCACTACTGTTTTAAGAAACTGCTTGGTTCTCTTAATAGCAGATTGTTCTTTTTGTAGAACATTTTGTCTATTCTTTTTTTCTGAGTTTATTAAAAGTAGTAGTTTTTTGTGCTTTTCTCTTCTGTTTCTTTCTTCTCTTCTTAAATTCTTCTCTTTGAACTCAAGCAGATATTAAAAAAAAAACTATGGCCTAGCTACAGCGTACCATAGGGGGGTGAGTTGTATGTGGTAGAACAGTAGGTCAAAGAGTTTGAAATGCCAGGTCAGCCTAGAAAAAGAACTAGATGCACAGCCTCAACTGTAGCAGGCCTCAGACATGTTTAAAGGCCACTACTCAGTATTGGTGACTTGGTAGTCTCAGTTCTTTACTAGATATCTGAATGAGTGTCTCAGTGCCTATGTCGTGGTCTGTTTCTATATGTTAAAAGTTTTTTGTACATCGCTGGCTCTGTTTGTGACTGTGTGGCTCTGTAAATATATATGTGAGGGGGGCATGTTTTGCCTCTCAGGTGTGTTCATCACTATTGGGTTATTTAAATGTGCTGCTGCCTCCATTAGTGCTAGACACATACAAGTTGTGTCTGTGCATTTGAGTGAAAGTTTAGATGCTTATGACACTGTCTGAGGCGGTGTATTAGTGGCTCTCGCCTTTTGCATGTGCTTACATGAGATTAAAATCAGGGTGAAAGACTGCATGTATAACTGAACACATAGATCCGAAAGTGTGTGTATAGCTCACTGAAACTTCTAGCAACATATGTTAGCTTTTATGGACATAGGAGCATACCCTATGGCCTACATACCGTTTACCTTAGAGGTGAGATTTGTGTTGTAGAACAGCAGGTTAAAGCTTGTCACTGGGTTTTAAATGCCAAGTCATCCGAGCAGTAGAATTGGATGCACAGCCTCTAGTATACCAGGTCTTAGACATGTATAAATGGCCACTTTTCTGGATGGGTGACTTGGAAGTGTCAGTTATTTTGATAGATATCGGAATGACTGTCTCAGTTCTTATGTGGGGGTCTGTTACCATATCTAAGAAAGTATCTGGATGCACAGCTTCAAGTGTGCAAGGCCTCACACATGTTTAAAGGGCTACTTCTCTGTATGGGTGACTTGGTAGTGACAGTTCTTTACTAGATATCTGAATGAGTGTCTCAGTCAATATGTGGGGGTGTGCTTCCATATCTAAGTAAGTTTGTTGATACATTGCTGGCTCTGTTTGGGACTGTATAGCTCTGTAAATATATTTGTAAAGGGCACCATGGATTGACTCTTGGGAATGTTAATCACTATTGGGTTATTTAAATGAGTGTGTCAGTGCCTCCATTAGTGCTAGATACACGAGAGTTGTGTCTGTGCATGTGAGTGAAATTTAGATGCTTCTGTCACTGTCTGAGGGGTGTATTAATGGCTTTCCCTTTTGGTGTTTGTTTTCATGAAATTCCAATAAGCATGAAAGATTAGATGTATAACTGAGCATTTGAGCCTGTAAGTGTTCATGTACCTCACTCAAACTTCTAACTTCATGCTTTTATGCACATAGGAGCGTATCCTATGGCGTAGCAATAGGCTACCTTAGGCGTGACTTATATATAGTAGAAAAGGGCCCTTTAAACTTGAAAACATTTTATAAATGTCAAGTCTGTCTAGCAGAAACACTATACAATTGCTCTATAGTAGCAGGCCTGAGCCATGTTGAGAAGGGAACTGGCTTGCATCACTGGCTTCTTAGTCTTATTTCTTCAGTACATATTTGAATGATTGTGTCAGCACCTACTATGGTCTATTTTTCCATATTTATGAAAGTAAGTTAGTATATGACTACCTCTCTTACTGACTCCCTAGCTCTGTAAACGTGTATGGAGAGAGCTGCATATATTCATTACTGGTAGTGTTACAGAGCATTGGGGTATGCAAAATTGTGTGCACCTGCCTCCATAAGGCTCAGTTATTTACGAGCTCTCGCTGTCTGCAAGTGAATATTGTAGTGCCTCCATGAATATCTATCTTGCTTTGTAAGTGCCTGTATCCTTTTCCAGATAGGTATGTCAGTTGCAGAGTATGTGTGAGACTGCATGTAATGCTGCAAAACCAAAGGGGATGACAGACGGAGTGTTGAACAATGCAAGCACCCCCAGTCAACTGATCTGGGTTAAATCCATCATCATTCGTTAGCTCACTCCCTTGCCTGGACCGGAAACAAACATCCTGGGACCGGTTTCTGGCTAATCGGCCATCATCAGCCAGGCTAGCTTGAATCCAGTGGAAAAGTGAGCGAGAGATCCATGTCTGGGCATACCCAGCCAACTTAGGGCGAACAAGCAAAACCAAAGGGGATGATGGACGGAGTGTTGAACAATGCAAATACTCCCCCCATGTCAACTGATCTGGGTTTAATCCGTCATCATTCTTTAGCTCACTCCGCCACCCCAGTTCAGGCATGGCCATATGCAAATCAGTCTGACCCTGTGTCTCATGGGAACAGTCCAGCCCGAACTACCGAGCAGTGTCTTCCCTGGACCGGAAACAAGCATCCTGGGACGGGTTTCTGGCTAATCAGCCGTCATCAGCCAGGCTAGCTTGAATCCAGTCGCAAAGTGTGCATGTAATGCTGTAAGTGCGCGATGAATACTCTGAAAGTTGAAAGTACATATGTTATGTTTCACTAGGCATATTTAATTAAATGTGGTAGAATCTGAGCCCCTCTATTATTGACTCTGTAAACATGTATGGTGAAACCAGCATGGATTTCTTGCAGGGTGAATTACAGAGCTTCAGGGTATGTCAGTCTGTATACAACTGGCTCCATCAGTCCTACTTACATAACACCTGTACATCGTTGAGAGTGAAAATTGAAGTGTGTCTATGAATTTCTCACTCGGTATATTACTCACTTTTTTCATGTTGTAGATAGGTATGTGAGTTCTAGTCTGGGTGTAATACTGCTTCTAAAACTGCACATATAGGTCTTTAAGTGGACATGAAATGCACTGAAAATGTAAACTATATAATTTTAATTTTACCTACATATGTCAGTTTCCCTTACGTACAGCCTAGCTAACAGTTCACTTACATGTACTACAAGAGCAATACAAGAGTTGGCAATGTGTTTTTTAATCTCAAATCAAGCAAGCAAAAACACTTCATGCACATAGTCTACATTGGCACAAGCTACTACAAGTAAAGCACTGAAGTACAACCCTACAAACAAATAAAATATACCAATTGCAGATATGGTACCAAAACTATATCGAGCACATAAAAATATTCATTAAACCACCAACCAAGTTTTTGATCATCTAATTCGAAATACATAATTGAGAGGATAAGTTTTATTGCTGCTGACTGTTTCATTAAGCAAATGCCTATCTATGATACTCTTTACATGTATATATCAGTTACTATTCAAATAGTTGACTAGTTCCATATCCACTCCACTTCAGCTGTAAAAAAAGATTTCAAATCTCTTACCTGTATGTCATACGTTATATAAGTAACATTTTAAATTTAGTACATTAAACTATCACTCATAATAGTATATGTATGCCAAACTGGATGCTGCTGGATAATTAAAGGAACTTTGGGGCAACACTGAATCCTGTGAGTGCGTACTATTGTTTCTTCTGTGGAGGAAATCTGTGGTGAATTGATTTGCGGGGTGGCTCTGCTGGAGTTTCGCACCAAGGCACAAAATCGCCAGGGGTCCATCAAACTCAGCCTTGCGGTGGAGATATATATATATAAATTGATTATCCATGAGAACAGCACCGGTGCACGCGATCAACCGGTCGGACAGACCGGCTGTGAACGCAACGCCGGAGCCCAGTGGTGTAATATTGAGCTACGAGCAGGTGAGAAGGCAGCGGCTATTATCAGGCTTAAGCACACGCAGCGGCTGAGTGCCGACTATCAAATCTTAAATCCTTTTTGTTACATCGACAAACCACCAATTCAACAATGTCAGAAAATCTTGACGAAGAGAGGGAAGAGGCAGCAGCGATATTGTATGGAAATTTACCTCGGGCGTATCTAACAAGAAGGCGCCCTCAATTGCCGCCAATCCAGAGAATCAGGACGTAAAACAGTTATTAAAAACGTTGGAAAGAAAGTCCAGGTCCGAAGTCACGAAATGGTGGGAACACAAGTCCCTGACAAAATACGAGGAAGCTGGGAGGGTACCCAGGGGCCTGCGAATTTTACTTGACCCCAGTTTTGTGGACCTTAACCCAGTTATGCTCAGAGAATGGGGAGAGAGCAACCTCATCGCTTCCATGAATTTAATAAAAATCCTGATCAGGCATGCCATACTTGACAGAGGAACCTTGCTTGAGGAAATAAAAAAAAATAATGAAGAATTGGACAAACAAACGGATACTGACATCAAAGCGCTCATTGATAAAAGCCGCAAAGAAATCAAAGACAGGCTGAAAAAACATGAGGAGAAAATCAAGTTGCGTAAAATAACCAAATTTGCTCGAGATCTCAATGACTATGAGACAGGCCGCATCTATACTTTTTCGCGTAAATTCGATCAAGCGAGAAAACAGCGACAGGCCAATAATCAAGCAAAAGAAGGGCAACAAGCAATTCCAAACAATGAGCCAGGACCCTCAGTCCAATCTGATCTGGACTCTATCTCCTTATCCAGTACAGGCAGTTCATTGGGGTCAAGTGGAAGTTTAGTTCAGGACAAGGAGGCACACGTGGTCCTAAATTTAGGCGAAGAAATCGATTTTTTAGTCGAGGAGCGCCTGAAATGGCTTCGACCCAGAACTCGCAACAATGGTGCCATAAGCGGCGGAATGCAAGGCGCAAAGCAAGGAGAAAACGCGCCAAATCCGCCGCAATACAGAAAAAAGCCACGGTACAACAAGAAGAACAAAAAGCAATAAACATGGCCAGCACCATTACTAACTTGTCCAATTTGACATTAACAATTGCGGAGCAACAAATTCTATCGTTGGGTTTAAACTATTGCCCAGAAAGCTCCTTTAATTACACGAACACTAGAGCGGATGTGTTTCTTTTCATCAGGAAACTAAAACTTAAAAAGTTTTTTGCCATCAAAACTAATGCCAAAGACACCAACAGCAGAGACCGGGAAGAAGAGAGAAAGGATGCTCCTCTGGCTGCTGCTAGTGATGCAAAAATCTTATTAACTTTATGTGATTTAGGATCAGGATCTTCTACTTCCAACGATATTCAATCTACAAATGTACCCAATACTCAAGACCAACTTCGAGCTGTCAATGTGGCACAAAAAGCAGCCGGGCAAAGCCCCTTCAAAGTAAGGAGCAAGTTTGTCCCCGTCATGCCTAAAGACGCGGTAGATATTTTTCATGAGTGTGTGGTGGAAGATTTAAAAACACTGAACAGACGTGTACACAGACAAAAATATGCCACCAACAACAAGAAGACGAGGAAAAAAGACTTTCGATCCATTAAATATGACCAATTAATGGACAAACTCAGCAGAAATCAAGAAATAGTAATCAATACATCCGACAAAGGAGGTAATATCGTCCTCTGGCAAAAGCAGGAATATATGACAGAGGCAATGAGACAATTGGGCGACAGCAACTGCTATGTCAAAAGCAGCGGCTTGGAATACAAACGGGCCCGGACACTTTAAAAAGAATGCTAATGTCATATAAGCGGAACAATTTGATCTCACCTGAGGAGTGTGCATTTTTGCATGTTGAGAATCCAGTGATGCCGCACCTATACTTGATTCCTAAGGTGCACAAAATGAGACAACCTACCCCAGGTAGACCGATCATATCAGCGATAAAGAGCATGGGCGAAAATGTTTCCCGCTACATTGACTATTTCTTGCAGAGTCATGTCCAGGGTCTTGCCAGTTACATCAAAGACACCGGCAATTTTTTGTCCAAACTTGGCACAATACAATGGCAGACCAACTGGTGCATAATAACACTTGATATCGAGTCATTGTATACTTGTATCGAACATTACAAAGGTATTGAAGCCATCAAACACTACTTGGGACAGAAATCTTGTGAGTACTATGGGCACAACCAAATATTGTGTGACCTAGTGATGTGGTGTCTGAAAAATAACTTTTTTATGTACGGCAAAGATGTTTGGAAACAAATCAGGGGCGTCGCGATGGGATCCTGTTTCTCCCCCAGCTACGCGTGTTTACATGTGGGCTGGTGGGAGGAGCGGGATCTCATCGCAGCACCGGGTTTTAGCAATGTCAAGTATTGGATGCGTATTATCGACGACATTTTCTGTGTCTGGGAGGGTGATATTTCGAGTGCACAACAGTTTGTCCAAGCTCTGAACACCAACAGCAGTAATTTATTTTTTACATCCAATGTAAGTAAACAAACAGCACAATTTCTGGATGTTCAGATTGACATTGAGGGAACCAACATCATAACTTCACTATATCGCAAACCCACTGCTGGCAACAGTATACTGCATGCCAGTAGTGGACATCCCCGTCACGTAATCGAGAGTATACCTCTGGGGAGCTCTTGCGTCTAAAACGCATTTGCAACAATACTAAAAAGTTTGATGAGGGAGCAAAACTGATGTTACAACGCCTCAGGGCCAGGGGATATAGTGAGTCTATTCTGTCTAAAGCAATGTTACAAACTAAAGAAAGATCTAGAGAATCTCTCCTCACACCCAAGCCCGCTGAAGGTGACATTGGTGAACAACCTCCCCGGTTGATCACCACGTGCATTCAGCAACAACGTCAGATAAAGTCCATTATTAACAAACATTGGTCCATCCTTAAAACTGATGGTGTATTGTGCTCTCGAGTTTCAGACAAACCCATCATTACTTTCAGAAAAGCTTTTAGCATGCACAGCAAGTTAGTTAAACCTAGTCCCGAGCTGGTCAGTGGCAGTGACTGGCTGACTAGAAAGGGTTTCTACAAATGCAGCTCTTGCCGAGCGTGTAAATTAGGACAGAACACCACACACTATGTCAATCCCTTTTCAGGCACCAAAATTGCAATCAAGGGTAATTATAGCTGCCGCACGGAGTTTGCTGTGTATGTCCTTACGTGCACCTGCGGCTTGTGCTATGTGGGAAGCACGAGGTCGCAGGTTCACGTGAGGATTTTGCAGCATCTCCGTGCGGTTGTGAACCACGATACAGCTTACCCCGTGGCGCGGCATTTTAACTCTACACACGACAGGGATCTGTCGTGTTTGAGTTATTATGTAATAGATGCAGTGCCCGTACAAAGGAGGGGAGGAGACAGGGACAAAATATTAAGAAAATTAGAAACACAATACATCATCGCGTTGGACAGTAAACAGCCCTATGGGCTCAACGCGACTGAGGATCTCCACAACTTTCTCTGAACAGCACCTTTATATTGTCACTTGGCAGATTTGATGCGGTCGACATTTATTCTTTATTCGTCCCGTTTTATTTGATATGTATGTTATAGCCAAACTATCAACCTGTGCTCAGTATACATTACCTATCAAGCCACACTCGGGTACATACAAAGGATGTATTATGAAATGAACACACCAAATTAAGTATTGTACCTGTATAATGGATTTTGTATCCTCTTTTTTTGTATATTCTGTAATTAGACTGTAAACCATATATTTCGCAACAGTATTTATTTTTACTTTTTCACAGAGGGCTTTTTTTGTCTTTTTCGTGTAAATTTTTTTTTTCTTAGGTGTTGTTTCACTCATTAGTAAGCACATGTACAGAAAAGCACATATATTTTGATTCTGAATATATGAACTGTAAATAGTATGAAATGGAGAATTCCGGGTTCGTGAATTTTTAATGAATAATTAGGACATGAGCTTATGGGCAACAGGGTGATATAGTATTACATACATGTTTAATAGTCACATGATTTGACCGGCATTTCTAATTTTCTTATATTGTCATTTTATATGAATTAGTACTGGTTACTTTATATACCTTTGGGGATATGCATTCATGCAGTAAGAATATAGCACCAGTCAATTTAGTAGTGCCATGACACTAGCATTTAGGCAGCTATGTATTAAATAACTTACATGCCGTTGGGTATATGCATTCATGCAGAAATGATAGCACTCCGTGATGTCATGAGTGATGTCACTGACCATATCATGAGTGATGTAATATGTGACGTCATCAGCAGTGCATTGCACGTGCAAGTTATAGTGAGTCCAACTAACTATAACGTGGGAATTTCAATGGTTTTATGCAAGTAAAATTTCCAGCTAACTATAACTGGTGTAAAACCTATGTTTTTTAGTGAATTTAATAGGTTTTTTAAATGCTAATTCCTAACTATAACTGGTGTGAAACCTATGGTTTTTTCAGTGAATTTCAATGGTTTTTTGATAGCAAATCTTTATAGGTATAGAAAGTGAAAAATTTTAAAACGAATTTTATATTGTATAAATATGTTTTTTTTTAATTTTTAACCCGGGGGCGCTCCCGGGGCGCGGACCGGTGAACGCATGGGTAAGCGCAATGTTAACCCCGGGGCGCGTACCGGTGAGCGTCCCGTTAGCGCTATTCTCGCGAACGAAAACAACATCGTGATGTTTCGCGTAACTGCGTAATGCGTCATATGACGCACTGTGTAAGCGCACCCGGAAGCACGCGAGCGCATACGATCGCGCAACGTCCTGACGCGCTTACGCCGCGCGCCCCGGGGCGCGCCCTGGAGCGCGACTACGGGCGCGCCCCGGGGCGCGTAGCGTAAGCGCGTCGGGTCATGTGACCTGAAAATAACACTTTTCATTGGTTGCTAACATTTTTTTTATAAAGAATGAAATCCCCACCCATTTCCTTCACTTCTTCTTTCACTTTTGTGACTGAAAGACCTGCCTGTTTTGCTGTCGGTTCTTTGTTGGATATCTTGGATTATCATGGCTGCCAGACCATCCAGCAGTGAAGATGACTCCAATGAATTCATCGATGAAGAGCCTCCTCAGCCAAAATACAAAGAACATTTCATCTGGAATTTTTTTTCCATACCTGCTCACCAGAAGAAGGTAAATGCTCCAAAAGTGGAGTGCAGGATCTGTCACACAGTCCTGTCACGGGGTAACCCAATAAAAAATATTCTTTTGGGAACTCCACAATGATTCGCCATGTGGAGAGAAGGCACCCCCAGAATTTTGCCCGGGAAAGTGTCAGGGCTCGGGCACAAAAGGTTCCCAGGGATGGGGCCTCTACATCAACCGGAGGACGAACACCATCGGTGAGGGGGAGATCACAAGAGCAGGTTCCGAACATTCAGCCTGCATTTAACAAAGACGCCCTTAAATGCAGATACTGTGATCAGCTACTTTCCTGTGGGGAGCAAAGTGTTCTGCTCATGGTTACCAGCCCTAATTTTTTTTTTCTTTTTGCTCCTGTTGAGCAGTTTCCATTCCCTGTTTTTGTTGTAGTTCTAAAAAAAGAAAAAAGAAGAAAAAAAAACGTTATTTTCAGAACTACCTCCAATTCTCATCAAAGAGCTATATTCTTAAAAAAATGAAAAAGAGTAAGTGAAGTGGAGTGCATTGATAAATGAAAGGAAAATGAGTAAGAAAGAACATAAAAGTATGAGAGGAGAAAGGAAGTGAAGTAGGGGGACTGAAAGAAGGTGAGTGTTGGGAACGAAAGTAAGGAGAAGGAGAGTGAACATGGGGAATGTGGTTATTCAAACAAAATGTAGAAAAGGAACGGGGGTGTGGAAGGGTAAGGAAAGATGCATTGCTGGAGTTGCATCATTTTTGTGACACTCTCCAGCAATGCATCACTTTTGCGCTTACAGATACGTCTGAAATACTGACGTATCTAAAAGTACTTGCGACATAATACGTCATATATTTAATTTTTATAAGGCCATCCGTCAGTTTTACGCCACCGGTGCGTCACTTTTTGTGACGCACCAGTGCTGTTAAAAATGCACCTTATTCAGTCATATTTACAAAGTGACGCATCTAGGTAGATGCATCACTTTGTAAACCCCTGCGCCACATTATACCTACGTCAGGTGTAATGTATGCAAAAGGGACGTATTGACGCAAGAAAGGGTCGTAGAGGTGACGCAGTAAAATCTATGAGATATCACTACGTCACTTTTATGACGCTGTTGCGTCCAAATCTTGCGCCTGTTTCACAGCAGGCGTAAGACTGGTGCAGGCCCCATGTGAAAGGATGCATTGCTGGAGTTGCATCATTTTTGTGACACACTCCAGCAATGCATCACTTTTGCGCTTACAGATACGTCTGAAATACTGACGTATCTAAAAGTACTTGCGACATAATACGTCATATATTTAATATGACGCATGAGTAGAAGAATGAAGGCCTCATTTATGAGGCCATGCGTCACTTTTACGCCACCGGTGTGTCACTTTTTGTGACGCACCAGTGCTGTTAAAAATGCACCTTATTGAGTCATATTTACAAAGTGACGCATCTAGGTAGATGCGTCACTTTGTAAACCCCTGCGCCACATTATACCTACGTCAGGTGTAATGTATGCAAAATGGGTATATTGACGCAAGAAAGGGTCGTAGAGGTGACGCAGTGAATGAACGGGGTTTTCCCCATGCTACGCTCCCCGGTACGCTCTCCGGTGCGCGTACCGGGCGCTCCCCCCGCGAAAATCGAAAAAAAATTAAAACATTTTTTTGTCCCGCGGGACCCTTTTATGGCCCCCACATCAAACCTAGGGGGTCGGGGCGGGTGTACCCTGCCCCCTTTTGGTCATTTCCCCCTTTGTTTTTTGCCACCTCTTGTGTCTCGATCCTACCGAGACACAAGATGGCGGCCGCTGCGGACTGTTTAGAATGTTTACAGACACCCGAGAGCCAATCAGCTTTCCGTGCGCAAGTCGCGTGGCGCGCCCGGAGCGCTCCCCGGTGCGCGTACCGGGCGCTGCCATAGATATATATATTTTTTTTAACCTAAATTACTCACAATCCTCTGGAGCACATATCTTGAGACATAGCAAAGGCACATCGGGCTACCAGTCCCTACAATTTTGCCAAGTTTGCTGAAAATCCATTCAGCCGTTCGAGCTAAAAGTGCGACCGACCGCCCTATGGAAATTAACATGGGGAAAACACGTTTTGGGACCCCCCTTTTATCTCGGCCCCCACTTGACGAATCCCCCCCAAACTTTCAGAGAAGGAGCAGAGCGCCGCGAGGCAAAGGTGCTGAAAACTTCAGGCAGATTCCTCAACCGGCGAAAAAGTTATTCCCAAAAGAATGTTGCGATTTCCCTATGGAAATCAATCCTAACTATAACTACCTACTGGCGACCGCCAGTAGGTAATATATATATATATATATATTCACTGAAAAAACCATAGGTTATAGACCATATATAGTTAGGAATTAGCATTTAAAAAACCTTATTTTACTCACACAAAACCATTGAAATTCCATATATAGTTAGTTGCACTAACTATATATCGCGCACCCGCAATCCACTGCTGATCATGTCACATATTACATCATTCATGACATGGTCAGTGACATCACTGATGACATCACTGATGACATCTCAAATGACATCACTGATGAGATCACTGATGACATCATCCAGTGACTGTGTGTTTCTGTAAAGTTTAAATATGTTTTACATATTGAAGAATGAGTAGATGTATAAGTGTCTGGACGAAGGATTTAGTAGGTGCATGACTGAATGTATGAGTGAGTGATTAAATGTGTCTCACTGAGTGCATGGGTTAGTGACTAAACTGTCTTAATTTGTGCATCATTATGTCTGTTGTTCTGTAAACTGCTGCATGTGTTGATCAGTAGCTATATGATTAACTATATGGGTTATTGATTGATTGTCCAAGTATTTGTATAGGAGACTGAGTGTGTGTGTGGCTGGCTGGGAGGTGTGTGACTCTGTGCCGATCAATGTGTACTTGTATCAATGATTGTATAAGAAAGTAAGTATGTGTTAGTGTATGTTTGAAAATGTAAGGTGCTCTATGTTTAACTGTATAGACAAGAAAATGGAAGTGTGATTGATTCTTTACAGGACTGACTAGGTGTGTGAGTAACTCCATGGATGAGTGGCAGAGTGTAAGTGTCTGTATAGGTGTATGAGTGCATATGATAGTGTTGTAAAGATGAGTGATTGTATGTATGAATGATTGTATGGGTGAATGAGTGAATGTGTGTGTAGACGTAGGAATCAGTGAGTACGTATGTAGTAACTAGTATTGGTGTGTCAATGGTTTCAAAAATTATACTCTGTATTTAACACTGGGTGAAACAGAGGTTATATTAAAACGTGAGGAGATGCATTGTATTGTCACATGAATGATATCATCAGTGATGTGGTCATTGATGTCATTTGAGATGTCATCAGTGATGTCATCAGTGATGTCACTGACCATGTCATGAATGATGTAATATGTGACATGATCAGCAGTGGATTGCGGGTGCGCGATATATAGTTAGTGCAACTAACTATATATGGAATTTCAATGGTTTTGTGTGAGTAAAATAAGGTTTTTTAAATGCTAATTCCTAACTATATATGGTCTATAACCTATGGTTTTTTCAGTGAATTTTCAAGGTTTTGTAAATGCTAATTCCTAACTATATATGGTCTATAACCTATGGTTTTTTCAGTGAATTTCAATGGTTTTTTAATAGCAAATATCATAAGCTGTCGAATGTCAAGTACGTGGTAAGTAAAAACATTTTCGTGTTTATGCACACTGATCTGCTTTGAATACTGCCCCCCACCCCTCATTTCTATTAGGAGTACTCTCTCTTTGCAGATAGTGAAGGGTAGTTAACGCAGCCCTTTGCCCCCTTTGTAATACGTCGTGCCTGCTTCTCTCTCCATTTGATTGATTGTTCTCTTTGGTTCATTCTCTATTTACAAACAAGCACAGAGTCGCAATACTCTGTTTAGTCTTTGCAGATAGCGAAAAATCGTGTAAAAAAACAAAAGGAATCGAGCAAAATCAGTAGGCCACTAATGGGATCTCTTTTTGACCTCGCTAAAATAGAAACATTAGGAACAACCTGTTGAAAATAGCAATGCGTATGTACATAAGCGGCGTTCATTTGTGTTCACAGTACCCCTTGTTGATTGTTTCAATCGAGCATTGAATTGTTCGAAGTTAATTCTCTTAAGGATCTTCTCTACCTGCAAACCAGGAAGAATAGGAATATTCTCTCTCCCTTTGCAGATAGTGAAGGGTAGGTAACGCAAGCCTTTAACACGTCGTACCTATTTCATTCCTCATTGATTGATTGATTGTCCGAACATTGACTGTTTGGGAATTAGTTCTTTTTGGAGGTATTCCCTGTTTGCAAATAAACGTAGGAAAATCTTTGCAAGTAGTGAAAGGGTACGTAATGCGGACCTTTCTCCCCCGTTGTAATCTGTCATGCCTATCTACTCCCCACTGATTGATGCACCTTTTTCACCCGGACCATTTACTAGAGATACGTCATCTGGCCCGACCAGAGAGCACCCCTAGTGAAAAGGACATATGCAATAATAACGAAGTGATCACTGTATCCTGTTAACAGAAACTTTACCATGAAACAACCTGGAAAGAAAAAAATAGGAAAACGAAAATCAGTAGGCCACTGATGAACATGAACTTTTATTAAACAACAAACAAAGAAACGATAACATAACGTAATGATAAAACCTATTAATGTCCTAGAAACAAGAAAACGTTAAAGTATGCCAGTGGTGAGAGACCAGAAAAACAGTCCGAGAAACCAAATCACCCCTCGCTGTCCCAACTCATGCACTCTGAAAGTTCAAAGTTTTGAGGAGTGCTTGTAACATTGTCTGAAGCCTATTTGCAATTGCTTCATCTTCACTATTCTTAAAGTAAGTGGGGGCTGTTGTGATGCGGTGCCACCCTGAACCGCTTGACGGAGGCCCCCGAGGGACGGTGTCATGTCGCGGACTCGGAGGGGGCGCTTGGCTCCGGCCCCCTCCCCAAGTCGTGTTGCCCTGGTGTGGCCTGAGATCGCCCCCGACATAGGTGGCCGGCTCCCGGGGTCAAGCGGAACTTTTTTCCTTTTGGTGACTCTTCCATTCTTCACCTTGTCCCACAATCCGTTTCACCTAAAGACACGCTGTAGTGGGGCACCCCTTTTCCGTTTCATTTGCCATTCAGCCCGCTTTTGCTACACTGTGCCTCTTCCGCTATTCAGCTGTTTACCGCCCGCTCTTTCGACTACAGCGTCTCGCTCACCATGTACTTGAGTTGCTCCCGCTCTTGCGGTGCAGCGATAGGCGGCTGCCACAGGACTCTCAAAATGGCGGCCATCTCTTCAGATTTGGGCGTGGTCCACTAAAATGGGCCTGCGACACCTTGGAACTCGGACGCTTGTCTGCTAGAGCTTGGGCTCCATTCTCGAAAGCGTCCCCTCATCCTTGAAGATTCTACAAAAGTCTTGGGGGCCCCCGACTCCCGCAGGCTTCTGGTGGGGAGCGCCTAGCATGATTGCTCGTGGAATGGCCACGACGGAGCTACGAAATGGTGGTGCTCTCATGCTAACGCCAGCTTCAGTCTGAAACATCCAGAAACACTGTAGACTACCAATTCGATCAGTTCCGGTAGCGCTCCAACGTGACCCGGTAGAGAAGAACTTGCCCTCCCCTCTTTGACTGATGGTTCTTGTTGCCTGTCCCTTCTGTTGTCATTTAACAGAACTATTTAGCCTGCTGAAAGGGGTTGTGTGCCGTCCGCTGGTTGGTGGAGACATTTTGACTATATTCTGGACCTGCGTTGTCGCGTAATGCGTCATATGACGTGCCGCGTTAGAAAGTTTAATAAATTATTAAACACAATAAACAATCCTTAAAAAATAAAAAAAATAAAAAATAATCAACAAAACCAACAATCAATTAACAACAGTATTTGAAAAGTCTATCATTCATTTTTCATTGCAGTACGCTGCCCAGAAAGCTTCCCGGTTCCCGGACCGGGCGCTACCCACGCAAAAAAACAAAAAAAAAATTTTTTTTTTTTTTTGCCCCGCGGGGCCGTTTTAAAGCCTCCACATTAAACCTAGGGGGTCAGGGAGGATCTACTATGCCCCCTTATGGTTATTTGCCCCTTTGTTTTGGCCTCCTCTTGTCTCTCGATCCTACCGAGAGACAAGATGGCGGCCGCTACGGACTTTTTGGAATGTTGACAGACGCCAGAGAACCAATCAGCTTCGCTTCACAAAGCTCCGTTGCGCGAAAAGTACGCGTCCTGGAGCGCTGCCCAGAGCGCGCTTACAGATATATATCTTTTTTTAAACGTTAATTTCTCAAAATCCACTGGAGCACATATATTGAGACCTACAAAAGGCACATCGGGCTACCAGTCCCTACAATTTTGCCAAGTTTCGTGCAAATCTATTCAGCCGTTCGGGCTAAAAGTGAGGCTAACCGCCCTATGGAAAAATCAATGTTAAAAACACGTTTTGGGACCCCCCTTTTTTCTCGCCCCCCCCTTGACGAAACCCCCCCAAATTTTCAGGGGCTGCTCAGAAACAAAATGTGCCATTTTCCTGAAAGTTTCAGCCAATTCCGTCCACAAACGCCAAAGTTATTAGACATAGAATTTTCAAAAAACCCATAGAGAAAAAATCCTAACTATATATACCTACTGGCGACCGCCAGTAGGTAATATATATATATATATATATATATATATATATATATATATATATATATATATATATATATATATATATATATATATATATATATATATATATATATATATATATTCAATGAAAAAACTATAGGTTTCAGGCCTGATATAGTTAGGAATTAGCATTTAAAAAACCTTAGAAATTCACTGAAAAAACTGTAGATTTTAGGGGTGTTATAGTTAGCTGGACATTTCACTAATACAAAACCATTGAAATTCCTCCGATATAGTTAGTTGTACTAACTATATCTCGCGCGCCCGCAATCCACTGCTGATGATGTCACATATTACATCATTCATGACATGGTCAGTGACATCACTGATGACATCTCAAATGACATCACTGATGACATCATCCACGTGACGATACACCTCATCATACACTAGTATAACCTTTCGTCACTCACTGTAAAGCACAGAGTACCATATTTAAATCCATTGACACACCGATACAAGTTTCTAAAAAAACACTCAGTGACAGAACAGCAGCCACAGGATTTTTCTGAGTTTGTGCGTGAGTAACTCTATAGATGAGTATCCATGTGTAATAAGATGTATAGGTGTATGAGTAGATATGATGAGTGAGTATATGTATGAGTGCCCATATAGAACTGTTAGTGAATGACTGGATATGTATGTAGATTTTGGAATTACTGAATAGGTTGTTCTAACTGGAATTGGTATCTCCATTTTTTTGAAAATTTTAGTTTCTGTTTTTGAATGTGTGTATCAAGGGTTATATTACGCTGAGAGGAGGTCTGCCACTCTTTCACAAGGATGATGTCATCAGTGATGTCATTTGAGATGTCATCAGTGATGTAACTGACCATGTCATGAATGATGTAATATGTGACATCATCAGCAGTGGATTGCGGGCGCGCAAGTTATGGTTAGTCTTCAGCCGTCTTCAGCCAGGATAGCTTGACTCCAGTGTCCAATGTCATACATTCACCCCAGTACAGAGATCTGGGCCTAAATCCATCGTTTTTGGCTGAAGACGGCTAATAGCCAGAAACCGATCCTAGGATGCTTGATTCCGGTCCAGGAAAGACATGGCTTGGCAGTTCGGGCTGGACTGTTCCCATGAGGCACAGGGTCAAGGCTGATTGGCATATGGCCATGTCTGAACTGGGGTGGTGCGGAGTGCAAAAAAACGATGGATTTAGGCCCAGATCTCTGTACTGGGGTGAGTGTACGACATTGTTCTGCATTCTGTCCATCAACTGTTGTTTTTGCGGTTATAATAGAGAAACATCTTGGTGATCTTCAAAAGACAATTCCAAGTGAGTCTATCTCGAGAACTTTATTTTGGTGCTGTCTTTTTCTTCAGACTGTTATTGGTCGAGACATTCAACCAGGAAGTAATTTCTTTTTCTGGCCATACTGAAGAGGACCCTTAGATCTTGATAGGAGAATTTCTTCTTTATTTTTAGCTTTTGATAAACATATGTATTGTCTCAATAATGGATGACTGAACATGTGCAATTTGAAAAATTTAAGACTAACAATGGAAATTGTGATATTGTATTGAGATTGTATGTAGGCAGGGAGTCTTTGATGAGAGGTAACAATTCTCTTGGATTATTGATGTTTGTTCATTCAAAAGTTGATTTCCTATGGCTGTTTTTGTATTTCATGTCTATCTAGTCTTTGCACCTAGGTTTTACTAACCTTTTGGTGTATATGAGATATTTTAAGTGACATATGTTTTATTGTTGTTTTTTCAGCCCTGATGAAGTCCATGTTGGACGAAACACGTTGGCTGGGCTGATGCATTTGACTACAAATAAAGAATAATCGGAAATAAGAAATCTCAAGACTCATTGCACTCAATTTTTGCATGTATTTTGAGGATCCCATAACATTTTGTATAATTTGGAGGAAAAAAGATGTTTATTTACATGCTTGTGCATAATTAATGGAGGTATTACATTCAAATGTATGCTCCTTTTCAAAACCTATTTACTTTGTGTGAAAGTCTTTTCTCTTATATTTGTGACTTCTTAGCGGTGGGGTCATGGGAAGTTGAGCATCTCTACTATACACATATGAGAATTAAATACACTGGTGCAGCACCTATTGCCCACACTGCTGTTTGCATAACTTCAAATGTCCTTTGTTTATGTTGTGGACATTGTATATATGCATTGTATTGTTTTTTGCTTCTTACGTGTGAGCAAGGATGGTCACAATCGAAATGCGTCACGAAGAAGCAGATTAAATTTACTGAACTGCAAATTCGATCAGTGTCCTGAGAGTGCATTATTCCGCATTCGCGGAGGAACTGTGTGTATTTACGAGCCGGGTGCACTTCTGGCAACTGTGTGTCCATCCTCACCCACGCCGCCAGAGGCTCCATTGCCAATGCAAACAAATAGGGCGATAGCGGGCAGCTGTAACGTCAGTATATAGTAGGCTTATATATGATAGGAACCGCAGGCCGAAATTTTGCCTTCGAAGAATTGTGAAAAAATACTCCTAACTGACAGAGTCGAGGGCTTTCGGGCCGATTCACAGAACTAATCTGAGACAAAATCCTTAACTTACTTCTTATGGTATTCACAGAATGCACTTACGACTGCACTTATGACTACTAACTTTACGTCCACACTCGGGCCGGAATTTCCGCACCCGGAGTGGAAATTCTTCAACCAGGAACTCCCTCACTTCTGCCGGAATCTCCCCTCCCCGGCCGGAATACCCGCATTCTGACCGGTTGAGCATTCCCTCAATACTAATCACCTATCCATGTGCTTACCATCACCACCATGCATCAGATATAGCTTAGAGGCCCCGTCTGCTGGTTTGTCTTGAGTCACGATCAGACCCTTGTCGGTATCCAATGTTGTGGGGCGTATGAATGTCTGGGGAACAGTTCTTGCATCAGCCAGTGGATGGTTCTACCCCTTTCTATACATTCAGCATCGGGTGGGGCCCAGCCATAATGTATACTGGTCTGTCACCTAGGCTAACTGTAGCGAGAAACTCAGATGGGGGACCAGCTGCCCACAAGACGCATCTTGACCTAGCATAACCGACTTCGCAGGCAGGGATATCCCCCACCACCCTAATCAGTACCTCACCCTCGGGTTAACGCTGTTGTGGCCATCAGCGGCCAATCCTCGCCGTGTACCCCGCTCCTTGGCAAACCATTCCACAGGTACCAGGGCACCACAAGGGGCTCTCTAGGAGGCACCACTTGTCTTTAGCCGGTGCAGTACCTTTAGGTCTCTGTGCATGAAGAGACCCCTAGGAGTGTAGGTCTGTCACCACCTGTGGTTTGTTGTCCTTCAGGTCAGGCCCCCGGTCTTTTCCATCGTCGATTGTTCACCACTGCGTTCCGGGGGCCACTTACAGTCATGTCTTCCTGGCTGTACTCTTTCTGGTCAGTGGCTCACAGTAGCTGATCTGGAGGGGATATGCTTGATCAATAAGGCTCATTCCATGGTGGCGGCGGGTTCCCAGACTGTGCCTCTTGAAATGTAACTAGCATGACCTCCTTAAGCACTTGAAAAAGCATTCGATAAACCAGTCTGGTCAGACAACCCAGCGGTTGCATCTCGTCCTCCCGAACCAGGGGTGGTCCTCAGGCCTCTGGGCGCATTACTGCCAGTAGCCTCCCTTGTGGGCCCGGGTGTCTACAGCCCACCGCGCCTCTGTGGGAGTAGTCCAACCGCACCTACTGAGGGGGCAGTAAAGGCAAACCAATGTCGCGCAGGGCACGATGCGTATCTCCGGTGAGGCTCGGCAGATTAGGCGCACACACCTACGGTAGGCCCAGGCAAATGCCCCCGGGCCGCCGACCAGGCCCCACACGCTGATCCCCTCTGGGGAGTTCTACAGTTTAGCGAGGCACCACCGAATACCTTATTTAGGAAAGGGGCTGCGCGCAAAGCCAGTCACACATGAGCCCCCCTGGCGCCGCTCCAATCCAGTAGGCCACAGGCCGAATATAACTTCAGGCTCTTCTCCTCTCTGCCGCTTTCGGTCACGTCAGGCAGATCTCGGGCACCATGACTTTGTTTTCGCTCAACTACGATGTAGCAGAAATGCTCCAAGGGCGACGGGAACATTGTTGTCTCTGCGGTGAAGGTTAGGTAGGATGATGTCAGGAAAATGGTTGGAGCTATCAGAGTTCACCTAGCGCACATCTGCCATGTCGCATCACCAGGCACCGCCCCAAGGTTGTTTTTAAACTTGTCTGACAGAGATCCGACATTGGAATTTATACTCTTCTGACTAAAGAAGATCTATACATTGAACTGAGAGACTGTGTTGCCTAAAGTTTAGGACTTTACAGGTAAAAATATCAAACTAATTAAAGGGTTTGAACCAGTTCAAATCACAATGAGACCCAATGCAGAATATCCAAGAATCCCACAATCCAATATAACTCAAAATACCATTGCCAGAATTACTCTTGTAATCAACTCAATGGTTGAGTAAGGAATCCTAAATGAGATAATGGGAAGTCCATGTACCTCTCCCATTATGAGCTTACAGAAGCTGAATGGCATGTATCATATTGAGCAGGATTTGCAGAAGCTGAAAGCAATTGTTGTCCCTTGTTGTCCTGTGGTACCGAATCCAGCAGTGATGTTATTTCAGATTCATGCGAGGCTCAATGGTTTTCAGTCATTTACATATGCCAAGCTTTCTTTTCTATTCTGAGGCATGAGGATATTCAGTTTCTTTTTGATTTCCATTTCAGCAATCGTGTTTTGGCATGGTGCCAAATTCTACAAGAGTATACAGAAAGCCCCTCAAACTTCAATCAGATTCTTATGAAAAATCGTGAATCTATGGTAATGCTGAATCACTGAGTGCTAGTAAAGTACATGGATGACCTACTGGTGGTGTCAAAAATTAAGGAAGCTTGCAAGACTCATACCAATTCCCTCTTGAATCATCTGTCCACAAATTGACTTAAGATATAGTTTTGCCAAACTGAAGTCCTCTTATTCGGACAACACAATGAAAAAGGCGCATGAAAGTGTCACAAGAAAGAATGTCTGCGATTCTTAACATGAGTCTGCCAACTACCCAAAAAGTCTGCATGTTTGTAGGAATGTTGGGCTATTGTCTACAATGGATTCCAAACTTTTCCTTGACAGGACAACATCTCCAGATGTTGACAGACAAAGGCTTGTCTTATGTGGTACCTTGGGATGACAGTTTTATGACCACCTTTACTGAGCTGCGAGAATGCATTTTTTGGGCACCGGCTCTGGGAGTGCCTGATTACAACAAATGCTTGTGTTGTTTTGTAGTGAAAGGGAGGGGTGCTCTCTTTTAGTACTGACACATATGCACGGAAGCAATCACAGACCTGTTGAATACCTTTCGGCTACTTTTGATCCTTTGGCTGCAGCGTTGCCTGGAAGTTTGAAAATGGTTTTATCTGCATGGGTGAGTTTTGAGCAGTGAGAGAGCATAGTCATTAGACATCCATTGATTTTGTTTGGGTCCAGCTCAGTGGGAATACTGTTGACCCGTACTCGGACATAGAGGGTCATTACGAAGGCGGTCAAACGACCGTCCGACCACCATCGTTGCGAGATTAGAACTGTCTGACAAATAGTCAGCAGTCCCACCCACCAGATTAGGATGTGGCCTCAGTGTAGGCGGTCAGAAAAATCTATTTTTCAATTGCATCCTGTGCTGCAGCCCCGAAAAGGGCTGCAGCACAAGCCGCAATTGAAAAAGGGATGTTTTAAAACATCCATGCACCGTGTGCCAGGCACCATGTGGTGCCAGGCACACGGTGCATGGATGTTTGAGGGCACCATATGTTCCCCCCGACCACATAGTGGAGGCTGAGGGAGGACTTGGGTCCCCCAAGTCTCTTTCTGGCTGCCTGTTCATGGCGGAAGCTGAATGGCAAAAATGGGTGCGAGCAGGATGCACCAAAAGGGAAGATGAAATCTGGATTTACACTGATGGCAGAACTGTATTACCTAATAGTTTGTTACCATATATGGCTAGACATTATCATGGTCCTGCACCTTTTCTTAAAATGGATGGAAGCTTACCCAACATGAAGAAATTATAGTTTTACAGTAGCTAAATTGTTGTTAAGAGAGTTGATTCCTGATTCGGATTTCTGACTTCTCCTGAGTCAGACTGAGGAACTCATTTAAATAAAGAGGTCCTGAAAATGTTATGTGCAGCATTACATGCTGAGCAGAAGCTCCATTGCAGTTACTGTCCAGAGGCTTCTGGACTAGTTGAGCATTTAAATGGCACATTGAAATCCAGATTGACAAAGGTGTTTGCTTCAACATCTTTGAAATGGCCCGATGCATTGCCTCTTGTGTTGTTGAGCCTGGGGCGAACACCAGACAGGAGGACAGGATTGTCACCCCATGAAATTATTATGGGTCGAGTGATGGGATAGCCAGCTGTTCCTGTGAGCCCTGTCATCAATATTACAGATGATTTGATTTTGAACTATTGCAAAGGTTTGGCTGATGTGGTCTGTTCGGTGTCTCACCAGGTTGGAGAGGCTGCCCTTGCGACTCAACAGAAGCAGTGCCATAACCGCAGTCCTGGTGACTGGGTTGTGAAAGCCTGTGCATAAGTCGTGCTTGGAACTCCAATGAAGAGAGCC
Source organism: Lissotriton helveticus (assembly GCF_964261635.1). Classification (NCBI taxonomy): domain Eukaryota; kingdom Metazoa; phylum Chordata; class Amphibia; order Caudata; family Salamandridae; genus Lissotriton; species Lissotriton helveticus. Next base: position 1,213,520,835 of record NC_136067.1, on the reverse strand, counting down.
TTACTAGGTGATCATGGTTGCCAACACTGCTGTGAAGTGCAGTGGTATTTCAAATTGGGTGCACACTGTCCACACTCTTAGAGTCCCATGTCTCCTTGATGATATAACAGCACCTGTTCCTAATGTGCCGGTATTTACAGGGAGACAGAGGGAGCAGGTTAGTTAGGCTGTAGGGGACCAGCAAGCAGCTGAAACAGCATTCAGTCGTCCTGAGAGGGGTCTGGAAGAGTAAACTATTATCAGTACCGAAGGGTCCCAGCCAGTACAGTTGTCTCCCGAGGTACTTACCCTAACGAAAGTCATAGTGCAGCAAGAAAATGAGTTCTACCCAGAGGTGGTTGGCCCGGAAAAGGGGAGATACTGCGATGTTGCTTAACTGAAGATTGAGTGCGAGTACCACAAACCATTCCTGAAAGTACCGAGAAGTCTGATCAGAGTGACAGTGATGATGAGCAAACTGCTGTGATGAGATTAAATAGAGTGAGTGTACCCAGCCAAAAGTACTCGTCTCTAGAATGGACTATCTTGCTGCAAATGAATGGGAGCAGGAGTTTGCTCCAGTTTGCTTTAGCTATACAAAGCCACCTGAAACTCCTTGAAACAAACTTTGTTGTGGATTTGAATTTCAATCTTGGTGTACCACTTGAAGAATTAACACAATTTATCCTAAATATACTCATCAATGAAGCTGATCTGCATATTTCTCATATTGAACAGAACCATTGAACTGTGCCTTGGTATTTTTGTTCCGAACTTTGCTGAATTACTCAAACCACTAGCTGCTATTTTAAAACATAATTTAGTTAAGCAATCTGAATTGTGAGAAGCCAACAAGTCAAACACTGAAATCTGTCTTGGATGCAAACATGTTTATGCAGGAATTATTTATGTTAGTGTTTTGATGTTATTTACATTGCTTATTATTTTAAACTTGCCGCATTATGTACCCATTGAAGTTCTTAAGCTTTCATATGCACGGAAACAATCGCTTATATACAAAACTGCTAAAACAAATAGCACTAATTTTAATGCTGTAAATAACAACACTTTACATCTTGATTACTCAAAAAACTGATCGTTCATTAAATGTCCACACTAGGTTACAAAACAAGTACTTTGACACAATGGTTGCTGGTGATTGCTACATATGTATGCAATTACCTGCATCGGTTAACAAAGGTTTTACCTATCATAATCTACCATTAAGATATTGAATTTATTGCAGTGTATTGACTTGTTTTTTTATGGGGCTGATTGTTTGCAATATTATTATTCAAATCAAGATCTGATCTTTTCTGAACTTCCAGTAATAAAAAGTCTGAACCCACATCCTGAAGCTTCACTCACTGAAACTTTGGGCTATCTATTTAGACCAACTCAATCTTTGGACTTGGCTTATGCACATAAAAATACCCTGACATGTAAATGAGGGGGAGCTGAAAAGAAGTTTATAGATTTGGTAGAAAGTAGACAAGGTAATGCTACAGTTAAAAATACTACACCTCCTGAACTGAGTCTTTGGAATTTACCAGAAGTAGAACATATAGATCAAATATTAATACAAAACTGGCAGAGTTTAATGAATGTGAACATACTTTTGATGTTTATGAAAACTAGGGAAGATATTTAGAAGGAGTTGTCCTATTTTTCCTGGAGTGTTTTATATTAAAAGAATGCTTTTTATAAGTTGCCAAAAGGATGGTATGGAAGCTGTAATGGGGAAATAGTTTTTTCCAAAAATGTATCAAGTGAAACAACTTGAAGGAGAATTAAAACAGCATAATGGGAGAACTGAGAGAAGTGTGATTGCAAGTGAAATAGCGAGTGATATTTTTGGATTTTTAATATCTTCTGTCGGAGTAGCATTAAACTCACATATAATTTGAAAACTTTCTACTATAGTTGGTAAATTAGCCATCCTGTTGTAAATATTAAAATGATTTCAATAATATCAATAGTGATGCAAAATCGACTTGCACTTGAGATCTTTCTCGTGAAGGAGGGTGGAGTCTGTTGGTTGTTAAAGGTCCAACAAGGTTGCACCTACATACCGGATAAGAGCACATACTTAGAGAGCTATATTAAAAACATTACTAACTTAAAGAAAGAACTGAAGGGGTTGGTGCCAGGGAAATCATAGTTAGGGGTTTGATCCAGAATACGTTTCAGCTGCAACAGTGGTGTCGCTGGGAAATGTACGACCCCCTCTTTGTGGTCACTCAAAACCGGGTGTAGGGACATATCTTCTCCCACAGAAATTGGTCTCTGCCTAGCTAGAAGGACAAAAGAAATTGCAGTCTCATTTGTTGGTTACATCTGGTTACATCTGCCTTTGACAGGGTATGCCTCTTTAAAGACTACTGAGCCCTGGTCAGATGGTCATCCTTCATGTATCAAGAAAATCCCTGTGTTACGTGGCAGCCTATAATTGCTGAGGGAACACAATCCCTGGGGGGTTTCTGCACAATTAAAGAGGTGACCTAACCGACAATCCACTATATGCAAGCAACAGAGATGCACTATAACTAAATAATGGGCGCATACAAGTAAATAAAATTAATTTTGAAATGTATTCAAACCTCCCATCTGGGTTACAATCTAAAAATGTACTTAAAATCAACTAAAAAACCTTTTCTGAAAGGTATTTCATACAGTTATTTACAGTAAAATTTCCAAAAAAGTCGACGCGGCGTTTCGGTGTCTTTCAGTCTTTACACCTTCATCAGGACAAACACAAATATTTTGGAGAATCTATAAATTAAACAACAGAAATTTAGTGCCATTCTATGTCTCTCTTTTTAGTACAACACAGCTTGCTCAATTTATATAAGTCTATTCACATCCCCTTCAGGCTATCTGTCACCATTTACAGAGCCAACCTGTCACCTGTGCAGTTTTCTCGTTCCCCACAATTCTGCATATTTCCACTGTATTGCGATTCGTGAAAAGAGTTCAATTACCTGTATTTTCGCTACAGACTGAAGTTTCTCAATTTCTTCAAGTCTTTTATCTAGACGTGGACTTTATTATGATGATTGTACCACGTTAAGAAACTACAAGAAGTATAAAAGGATATATTATAACAACAGAGTCCTGTGTTTGCTCTAATGACAAATCTCAATTCATTATATGTTAATGACTTAAGTATTCTCGATGGACCGATTACCTTATGTTTTTAGCCTCATCGTTTTCTTATTGCACGGAGGAACCACCGGTTCTTGATAGAAAGGATCTCTAAGGTCAGGATATTTTTATTACCCTATGTGGATAAAGGAACACATAACTTCCCTCAGTTCACTTAAAAGAGGGAGGGAAGAGAAGGAAAAGGGGGGGGGGAGGGTTGTAGAAAAAGTGAAGAAAAAAAGGGGGAAGAAAGAAAAGAAAAAAAGGGGACGGGGGGGCGGGGGAGGTGGAAGAAGGGGGGGCTTTATTAGGGGGGGGGAGGATACTTATAGTCTCTCCAAACAATACTCACCAACCCGGGATTGATTAGGTGTGGCGTTGTGCTCTCTCAAATGTGCACCTCCACTTGGTGGTTTAATTTTCCAAAATAGCGATGTCTAAAGGGAAAAGATTTTTTATATATTTATGTTCTACCTGATCAGTATTATTTACTCCTTCCTTCCTTTTTTCTATTTTTTATTTTATGCAGGAGTTGTATATTTCCATCATCTCTTGGTTTTTCGCTATGCCTCATCAAGAGAGGGGTATTTTTGTGCATTGGGTAACATTGTATAAGCTCTCATGTGGGACGTCCTGAATTTCTCCCTGTGACCGCCCATCGGTTCTAGAGAGGCTTCACTGGGGAAGATATCCCTAGATGTTTGTATCCTTCCCACCTTCAATATGCCAATCTTATTCTAATACAGTTCTCGAGTTGAGGTCTATTATTCCAAAGAACTGGGTTCCCCTTCTATCTCTAGAGGTGTGGTCTCTTTCTTACATGGTCACAATTACCCCCTTACTTTTCTCGTATTTCTTAACTAGGAACACTACACTTTCACATACCTGTAGTTTTTCTGACGGCCTCCCTGTTCCTCCGTGCGTTCGCCTTCGTCTTCATTCAAAGGGTAAATTAATTCTCTAGGGTGGCGCTTTTATGCTGATTCTGCCCGACTTGACCCGGAAGTTGTATCTAAAGTTTTTGGTTTTGAATTTTTTTTCTTTGCTGCCTCAAAATCTAGTTCGAATTTGTTGTTTTTTGGACTTTGTCAAATATAATTAAATATCAATGTCTGTCGACCTATTCTCCGGTCGTATAAGACTATCGGTTCCCACCTTACCGAAAAGTCGACCCGGAAGTGGTTATAGAACTCCTTCGAGAAGTAACTTAGTTGTTGAAATGGAATGTGGAGCCTGTACATGGGGCAAATATATCGCTCAATAGTTTAAAAAGCGCAAATCTCTCACTGTTTTTTTACGGATTATTAAACATTTTTTATTCATTTGAACTTAGTGCGGCCATCTTGGATTGGGAAGTTGGATCCTTAACCATAAGTAGGGTTCGAGTGGCCTCCCTGTCGTGGTTCCGGCCATTTTTGATTGGGAAACTTATTTGTGTTCGTAGTTATACAGAATGATATATTGCAAGGTAATCTATTTCGAATGACGGTTTACCGAACAGCCTACTATAATGTAGTACACCGAACAATATCCTGTACAGATTGTTTCACAATTAGAGTTACCAAATCTAATTGGTGGGTTATGTCGGCCTGTGACGGCTTGCATGCACCCTATTTACATGATCTTCTTCGTGGATATTTATACATACAAGCATATAGAAGCATGTGCAAAACAACATATCACGACTCTAATATCTGGAAAGGCTGTTGACCTCATACTGTATAGCTCTGAGAAAATGACATTCGTTATTGTTTAGTTTTACATAGATACTGTACCATCAATATATAACCATAGACATACTCAATTACATATTTTAGTCTATATGTCATCATGTGCAATTTGCATATTTAAGCGAGCGGATAAAACCTTACAAATTTAATACATGTATTCCACAATCAGGTTATTCTGGGTCCAACATTAACAAATTGTTGTTCATTAATTACCAGTCTTGTTTCCCAGACAGAGTAGCCTACCTAAGATTTCAGTAAGTAGTGTCAGGTAGACACCAATAATTGTGCATCCATGGTGCAAAACATAGGGCTGATATGAACACAACAGATTATCATACAGTGATTACTGAATAGTGAATGGTTTCGAAATAGAAATAGATAGTTATACAATCAATGTCATCAAACTAGATGTATGGTTGGCAATATACAATAAAGGACCTCCTCTGTTACATAATCAGCTCAATTTCAACATAGTCTAAATGTATACATCACTCAAGGTCTCTGTCAAGTTGTATCCACACTAACTAACCCTACTGAGTCAGACAAGAAATGTTATCGAATATTATAAAATAAGTCTTTACCATTCCTCTCTATTATTTAGACCGGTTCTAAAGCTGTTGAATAAGGACATATAGAATTGTTCCCTTTTCTTTCTTTTAGTATTATTGTCTCCACCTCTAATACTATGACTGATGGCTTCCACCCCACACCATTTCAAGTCATCCACATTGTGGTTTTGAGTCAACCAATGTTCTACAAGGGGGGCGGTTTTTTTCTTAGTCCGAATTGCGGATTTATGTTCCGTTATTCGTGTTCTGATCTCCCTAGATGTTTTTCCAATATATACTTTGTCACATGGACATTTGATCATATAAATCAAATCTTTAGTCCTGCAGTTTAGGAAACTTTTAATTTTGTGGTCTACGCCATTGTGGTCATCCTGTCAGAGAAATAGACCACCACCCCACACCCAAGGGGTTCGTCTCAGCTCTGGGAGCAAGTTGTCACCTTGTCATGGAGCTAATCAGCTGATGAATGACAGTTTGAAGCTCAAACATGTGGGCTTATAGATGTTTGAGCAGGCAAGAGGTGACTTTAAAAGTACTTTTAAAATTTTTAGTAGAATCTGACTTTAGCAATGAATTGGGTAACTAAAGGAATGGACTAGTGATTTAAATCTTGAGAACATTAATGGCGATCTCTTTTTGCATAATAGTTTTTTTTCACAGCCTGGATTTGAAGTTTACACCAGCAATGCCACATTACTGGTGGCAGGCCTACAGTCACGTTTTGCACTGTCACTCTTGAGGGACACAATGAGTGGCACAATGTATGCTGCAGTCTACCACTGACATTTAACTTACATGCCCTGGGTACACTTTGAACGATATACTAGGAAATTACAGGTATGTTAAAATGCTTGGTAGCAGAATCCCAGTGCACAAAAAAAGCAGCGTCAGTCCAAAAGAATAGATGTGATCATGCTGAAGAGCCATTTTTCTACATTCATGTATGAGAGTACTCAAGTATTGTGGAAAGGCTGGGAATATCTTTATTTTAATTTTAAGAGTTTTATATAGCACTGGCCAGACCCGAGGGTATTGGAGCGCTTTACAACATACGTATCAAGGAAATCACACAGTAATGCAGTAGTATACATAATGGCTCATTGTGCTTCGGAGATCTGAGTGCGGTGTACAGCATTAAGGCAAAGAAGTCAGACAGAATTCTAGCAGTGTGCACATTGGCTCAAGTCGACCTCGCTCAGGGAGGGGGGATAGAGGGAGAGGTCCGGTGGTTTAGCCAAGGTAGAAGTATTAATGTTAATGTATCGGGATGCTGTCATGTGCCAGCTTGTGTACTCCAGCGGCAGCTATCGATTTGGGAGCAAACGATTGAGGAAGAGGTCTTTGAGCTGCCTTTTAAATGTTGAAAAGGTTGGGGTAGTCCTAATATGGACTGGGATGGAATTCCAGATTTTGGGCGCACTCCAGAGAAGGAACAGGCTGCAGTGTTTTGTTTACGAGTTTTCAGCGGGATGAGGAGAAGCGTATTGGAACTCCTGAGGGTGCTTGTCTGACCGACCTTCTTAAGTTTAGAGGCCAGGTAGTCAGGTATCCCTGTGTGCAGGGCTTTGTGCGTGAGGGAGGCAGTTCTGAAGTTGGCACTTCAACTGTGAGCCATTTTAGCTCTTTGAGTGTGGGTGAGATGTGATCGTATTTCTTTACTCTTGTGATCATTCTCGCAGCAGCCAGTGTCTGGCTCCACGTAGTAAGTACACTGACCTGACGCGGAAGGGCTCAGCAGCATATCCCTATGAAAATACTCGCCACAATGGTTTTGTATTCCTTTTTACTCATTATGCTTGTTTATTTAGATCATGAAACCAACCGGGCACCACAAACCCGATTTCCATGAGGCACGCAACATTGCGTTTTTAGTAAGCAACCCTTTTTCCTCCATCTATGATCCTAGGCACCATGAGCACAACACTTCTATTCCAGCATGCATGCATTTATTCAGGCGCCCTCACCGATTGGAATGAGAGCATAGACACCCACTTAAAATGAATGATACAAGTGGTGTTGTAATACATACCCACAGGCTTGATTGATATCCCCGTGTGTCAATTAATGCATATGCACTTGAAGATGTCACTGAGTGCACAGACACCGACCACATTGTATGACAGCAGTGGGTTTATTGTATTTCTTAGTGACTGATTTTGTCACTCTATTGATTGTGTGAATACTACCATTTTACTGCCTCTTACAGTATGAGGCACATTTCGTGATGTGTGTATTTCTCACGTTCTGTATACACACAATTGGGAGCTGAAGAAGCACTTAACCTTCTAGAGACCACATTACAGCTATGTATTGTGTTTGCTTGTGATTATTGTTTATCTTTACAGATTTTCTCCTTTCGACGAATTGGATGAAAGGACGCCTGACCATGAGTACTTGGTTAGGTTACAGTGATCAAGGGAAAGGTACACCTCAGCGTGTGTATACCGCCCGGGTCACGTTCAGTAGACCTGACGAAATCCTGGTACTATCATCTTCAGGTTAAAACATTTAGACCTTTTATGCACTTTTTTTCACTATAAAGATACCGGAGGTCAATTTAACCAAGAATGGCATCTCACCAACATTTTTGATACTGTCCAGTTGCTCCAGAATAAAATATTTTTTGTGAGTTATATCTGGCCAATTTTTAAACCACTTTTTCATTCAGTTGCACAACAAAAATAACCTGCTCCACTGTAATGAGGTGTCGAAGCACACCCGGATAGCATTCGGCTATTCGGGTGGGACCCCAATGATCAAGCATGTCACCAACGAGGGGTTAAGAATAGGAGAATATCCCTTCCTGTGCACCTCTCCCAATTCTGTGGAGGCATTGTGCTGTCTCCTGGGTATACTCCTCCCAATGTTTGTTTAATCAGTCTGGCTGCTGCATTGAGCGTTGTTCTTCGGTGAGCTAAGTGGGGTTTAGCTGTACCTGTGAGGGCTGCAGTCCCGTAGTCGAGCACCACACCAGTAATTGAGTAGTTTGTTTGAGATCATTGGGCGGGATGAAGGGTTTTATTTTGTTGAGTAACTTCAGGTTGAAGAAGGTGCTCTTTGCGGAGTTCTTGATGTGCTTGGCCATGTCTAGTTTTGGTCAAGGGTGATTCCAAGCGATTTTACAGAGTCAGCCAGGGTGATATTACCATTGAGAGCATCTATAGATTTTAGCCATTCTATGGTTTGGTGGTTCTGTTCTTTGTTAGAAATGAGGAGGAATTCCATTTTGTCTTGGTTGAGTGTCAGGTGATTTAGTGATAGCCAGTGTTGGACTTCACTAAGAGTGTTGTTGAGTCTTTGAATGTCATCGATGGAGGAGGTTTCGAGACAGGTCTGTGTGTCGTCTGCATATAGGTGGAAGGGATTGTTATTTTTTTTTTAGTATGGTGGTGAGGGGTTCCATGTAGATGTTGAAAAGGTGCGGGGAAAGAACTGACCCTTGTGGGACACGCCTACTGACGGGGTGTAGGTCTGATGAGAAGTTTTTGATTTTTATTCTCTGTGTGCAGTTCTGGAGGAAGGAGGAGAACCACTGTAGGACCACCTCTTCTGCACCTAGCCTTTCTTGAAGTACTTAGATGAGTAGCTTGTGGTAAACAGTGTTGAAGGCTGCGATAAGTCCAGAAGTATGAGTAAGCAGCATTGGCACGTATCTAGTGACTTGTGGATATTGTTTATGACATTAAGGATTGCTGTCTCTGTACAGCAAATTCGTTACTTATACACATTGTAATCATGCATAGTTTCACGTTTCAAAACATTTTCATTTTATTCAATTGTTAGTTCCTATATAAATTCTCAAAAAGCACAATGTGTGATGTTGTTGCAAATTCACAAGCATCTACATTTAAACAACATTATAATAATGCGCATCCCAATGCATTTCGGGCAGATTGTTATGCCCTTCATCAGGGGAATCTGTGGAATAATATAACATGATGTGAGTCTCTATTAACGACAGAGTATACAAGGTGACATTTAGAGATGGTCAGGATTAAACAAGTGCGACTATTTAAATGTTCAAACTATAACAACCAAAATAACTTAAAAGGTTAAACGTGACCAATTGAATGCACAATTGATTCATACCTAAACGTAAAACCTTAATCTACACCAAAAAGAAGACGTGTGTGGTGTGATGAATCCCGTGTTTCTATCCTCAGTCGGGAATTCCTCGTGTTCGATAATTGGTGACATGCAATTACATGCAATGCGTTAGCAAGTGACTAGAATTTACTCGGTGCCATGCAAATCTTGACTTGATCGGAAAAAATATATCGCAAGTGCGGGAACCCATCGGGGACATGCATAGGGTGAAGCTTGCATGCATATAGAGCTCTTACTTCAATGCGCTAATCGGGTTCCGGATATCCGGAGATACCCTTCCGTGATTAAAACCCTATTAGGGATGAAAATGACCCAACACGTTTTAGTCAATGGACCTGAGGTGTACACCCGTGTTACACAAAAAAGGAGACGCAGTTACCGTTTTAGCTGGTTTGCAAGTTCCACTATAAAAAACAAAGAACGCGGGCCAGTTAGTCGTCGTTTGCTACAAAGACGGTGCTCGACATATATCATATCGCGGTGGTGCTCTTACCGTGAATAGTAGACGCGAGTGCTCTTCTAAGTGCTCAACGATGCCGGTGTGGTGAAAAGAGCTAACAGGAAGTGCCTGGTTATGTGGCAATAGTAAACAGAAATAACGGACTATAATCGCGCCATGTTGGGAGAATGAATGGAGAAAATAAATGAGTCTCAACCGAACGTACAGACTTGTGATCAGATAGCTGAACTGTCTCGGTGTAAAAACCCTATTATACAGAGTATATTAATTCGTATCAAGATCATTACAGAAGCTATTAAGTAATATCTGCCACTTTAGATGTGCACAATCTACTTAGCTTAATTAAGTGCATGACTATCTATGAAATAATAGTGAACACCAATAACAGACTATAGTTATAGTCACGCCATCTTGGGAAGGTGAATAGGATGGAAGCATATCTAACTTTGAAACAATGCAAAACACAAAAACACAAATAACCAACTATAATTTAGTCGCGCCATGTTGGGAGGTTAAGTGGAAAAGATGAATGAGTCACAGCAGAATGCGCAAACTCGCTAATAGACGGCAGAACAATCTTGGTATGTAAACACTAGTATGCAAAATATGTCAGTTCATGTCTGTTAAGTTAAAAAAAACGATTACAGGAGCTTTTGAATAGAATCTGCCACTATTAGTGTGCACAGTCTAATTAGTCAAATTGGATGTAGTTCTTATTACATGAAACATAACAGTTCAAACTTATCGTTAAGCCCTGTCGGTGTCAAGGTTTGTAAATACCATATCCAATGTGTCTCGCGCTGAGACAAAATCTTAGCTCGATCCTGTTCTGTGCTTGGTTCTATGGCTTGGAGAACCCCGAATCTCAATTGAGATATGTTATGTTTTGCAGAGACCCAATGTGTGGCCAGAGGGGAGGTTGTATTTTGCGTGCGTATACGGCTTTTATGCTCTGTAATTCTTGTGCGCACACTGCGTTCTGTTTTCCCAACGTAATATAGGTCACAAGGACATTTGATGTAATAAACAACAAAGTCACTATTTCAATTTGTGGTGAGCGAAAAAGTAATAGTTTTACCCGATCTCGGGTGGTTCATCGACTTGCCAGTCACTGCATTGTTACAATTAGAGCAATTGAAACATTTACTGAACCCTCTGTGTGTGACCTTAGGTTGAGGTTGTTTTTTGTTAAGAATCTCCTTCAAATTACTCGCCCTTTTGTATGCAAATAGTGGGGGAGCATTGAATATTCCAACGAAATCAGGTTCTGATTGCATGAGACTCCAACGGTTTAGAATGATCGATTTTACTTGTCGTGATTGGGTTGAGTATGTTGACACAAAAACTTCTCTAGAAGAAGTCTTGGTCGTTTGTTTCTTCTCAAGAAGTGACTCACGGGTCACTTGTGCAATTCTGTTGGTGGCTTGATTTAAAACAGGATCAGGGTAACCTCTCTGCCTGTATTTACTTTTGGCGACTTCAACCATCTGCAAGCCATCACTATACTCAGAGTGGATCCTTTTAATCCGGAGAAACTGGGAGTACGGGAGATGTTTTTTCAAAGGCCAAGGGTGAAAGCTATGGTACTGTAAAGCATTATTCCTGTCGGTAGGTTTAGTGTAAATGGAAGTAGTTATGCTTGAATCTGATAGTTTAACAAGCACATCCAAAAATGCTATTTGCTCATTGGAGATGTGGTGGGTAAACTGTATCCGAGGATTAATGTTGTTGAGTTGCAGAATGTTTTGTTCCAACTCATGCTTGGTGCCCTGCCACATGATGAAGATATCATCAATGTAGCGCTTATATATTAGCAATTTGGTGTTCCATTGGGGGCGAGAGAGGATGTTCTCCTGCTCATACTTCATCATGAAGACGTTCGCATAGCTAGGAGCTCCGGAAAAACCCATAGAGGTCCCATTGGACTGAAGGAAATAACAATCCTTCCACTTAAAATAGCTGTGAAACAGGCAAAACTGTAAAATTTCCATCAGGAAAATTTGGTTTGCTTTCAGAGTGTCCGTTCTCAGGAGTGCCCATTCTACAGCCTCCATTCCCTCAAGATGAGGGATGGAGGTGTAGAGTGCAACAACATCAATTGTACACAAAAGGATGTCTCTGTTGTTAGTGAAATTGATGTCTTTTAAGATATTCAAGAAATGAGTTGTATCTTGTATGTACGTGTCTCCTGCTTGAACAATTGGTTGTAAAAAAGTGTCCAAATAGCGTCCCAATGAGTCATGGATCGAACCACACCCTGAGACGATAGGTCTCAAGGGGGGATCCTGCAGAGATTTATGTATTTTAGGCACCATATAGAGCCTGGGTCTACGTGGAAATGTGGTGCGTAAATACTCCTTAGTTTTAGGACTTATCCACTTCATTTCTAATGCATGATCTAGAATGGTGTTCAAGACCGTCTGAAATTCATGGGTAGGGTCTTTAGGTAATGGTAGGTACGTGGTGGTATCAGCTATCATGGTCTCGACTTTAGTTTCATATTTATCTTTGTCCATAATCACCAGTGCTCCACCTTTGTCTGCCTTGGTGAAATGTAAAGTTTGGTTAGTCTGCAAGGAACGTAGAGCTGACTTTTCACTTAAACTCATATTGGGCGTGGATTTAGTCTCTTTAGGTAGTTTAGTGATATCTTGTTTTACAAGAGTCTCAAACAAATCAATGGTCTTGTGGGAGATGGGCGAGATGAACGTACTTTTTGGTTTAAATTCTTGGTATTCTGTCTCTTTCTCACTAGGTTTGGTGGTGTCAATAGTGGAAAAAAAGTGTCTTAATCTTAACTTTCTAGTGAATTTAAACACATCAATCTGTGCATCAAGACTCTTGGCTTGATTTGTGGGTACGAACGAGCATCCTTTCTCTAATACCTGTGTTTGAAGTGGTGTA